>NC_141539.1:87589166-88250833 GCF_021556685.1 Rattus norvegicus | reverse complement strand
GGTGAAATCTCAGGGTATTTTGATTTGCATTTCCCTTATGACTAAAGATGTTGAACATTTCTTTAGGTGTTTCTCAGCCATTCGGCATTCCTCAGCTGTGAATTCTTTGTTTAGCTCTGAACCCCATTTTTTAATAGGGTTATTTGTCTCCCTGTGGTCTAACTTCTTGAGTTCTTTGTATATTTTGGATATAAGGCCTCTATCTGTTGTAGGATTGATAAAGATCTTTTCCCAATCTGTTGTTTGCAGTTTTGTGCTAACCACAGTGTCCTTTGCCTTACAGAAGCTTTGCAGTTTTATGAGATCCCATTTGTCGATTATTGATCTTAGAGCGTAAGCCATTGGTGTTTTGTTCAGGAAATTTTTTCCAGTGCCCATGTGTTCCAGATGATTCCCTAGTTTTTCTTCTATTACTTTGAGTGTGTCTGGTTTGATGTGGAGGTCCTTGATCCACTTGGACTTAAGCTTTGTACAGGGTGATAAGCATGGATCGATCTGCATTCTTCTACATGTTGACCTCCAGTTGAACCAGCATCATTTGCTGAAAATGCTATCTTTTTTCCATTTGATGGTTTTGGCTCCTTTGTAAAAAATCAAGTGACCATAGGTGTGTGGGTTCATTTCTGGGTCTTCAATTCTATTCCATTGGTCTATCTGTCTGTCTCTGTACCAATACCATGCAGTTTTTATCACTATTGCTCTGTAATACTGCTTGAGTTCAGGGATAGTGATTCCACCTGAAGTCCTTTTATTGTTGAGGATAGCTTTAGCTATTCTGGGTTTCTTGTTATTCCAGATGAATTTGCAAATTGTTCTGTCTAACTCTTTGAAGAATTGGATTGGTATTTTGATGGGTATTGCATTGAATCTGTAGATTGCTTTTGGTAAAATGGCCATTTTTACTATATTAATCCTTCCAATCCATGAGCATGGGAGATCTTTCCATCTTCTGAGGTCTTCTTCAATTTCTTTCCTCAGTGTCTTGAAGTTCTTATTCTACAGATCTTTTACTTGCTTGGTTAAAGTCACAACGAGGTACTTTATATTATTTGGGTCTATTATGAAGGGTGTCGTTTCCCTAATTTCTTTCTCGGATTGTTTCTCTTTTGTATAGAGGAAGGCAAATGATTTATTTGAGTTAATTTTATACCCAGCCACTTTGCTGAAGTTGTTTATCAGCTTTAGTAGTTCTCTGGTGGAACTTTTGGGATCACTTAAATATACTATCATATCATCTGCAAATAGTGATATTTTGACCTCTTCTTTTCCGATCTGTATCCCCTTGATCTCCTTTTGTTGTCTGATTGCTCTGGCTAGAACTTCAAGAACTATATTGAATAAGTAGGGAGAGAGTGGGCAGCCTTGTCTAGTCCCTGATTTTAGTGGGATTGCTTCAAGTTTCTCTCCATTTAGTTTAATCTTAGCAACTGGTTTGCTGTATATGGCTTTTACTATGTTTAGGTATGGGCCTTGAATTCCTATTCTTTCCAGGACTTTTATCATGAAGGGGTGATGAATTTTGTCAAATACTTTCTCAGCATCTAATGAAATGATCATGTGGTTCTGTTCTTTCAGTTTGTTTATATAATGGATCACGTTGATGGTTTTCCGTGTATTAAACCATCCCTGCATGCCTGGGATGAAGCCTACTTGATCATGGTGGATGATTGTTTTGATGTGCTCTTGAATTTGGTTTGCCAGAATTTTATTGAGTATTTTTGCGTCGATATTCATAAGGGAACTTGGTGTGAAGTTCTCTTTCTTTGTTGTGTCTTTGTGTGGTTTAGGTATAAGAGTAATTGTGGCTTCGTAGAAGGTATTCGGTAGTGATCCATCTGTTTCAATTTTGTGGAATAGTTTGGATAATATTGGTATGAGGTCTTCTATGAAGGTTTGATAGAATTCTGCACTAAACCCGTCTGGACCTGGGCTCTTTTTGGTTGGGAGACCGTTAATGACTGCTTCTATTTCCTTAGGAGTTATGGGTTGTTTAACTGGTTTATCTGTTCCTGATTTAACTTCGATACCTGGTATCTGAATAGGAAATTGTCCATTTCCTGAAGATTTTCAAGTTTTGTTGAATATAGGCTTTTATAGTAAGATCTGATGATTTTTTGAATTTTCTCTGAATCTGTAGTTATGTCTCCCTTTTCATTCCTGATTTTGTTAATTTGGACACACTCTCTGTGTCCTCTCGTTAGTCTAGCTAAGGGTTTATCTATCTTGTTGATTTTCTCAAAGAACCAACTTTTGGTTCTGTTGATTCTTTCTATGGTCCTTTTTGTTTCTACTTGGTTGATTTCAGCTCTGAGTTTGATTATTTCCTGCCTTCTACTCCTCCTGGGTGTTTTTGCTTCTTTTTGTTCTACAGCTTTTAGGTGTGCTGTCAAGCTGCTGACATATTCTCTTTCCTGTTTCTTTCTGAAGGCACTCAGCGCTATGAGTTTTCCTCTTAGCACAGCTTTCATTGTGTCCCATAAGTTTGGGTATGTTGTACCTTCATTTTCATTAAATTCTAAAAAGTTTTTAATTTCTTTCTTTATTTCTTCCTTGACCAGGTTATCATTGAGTAGAGCATTGTTCAATTTCCACGTATATGTGGGCATTCTTCCCTTATTGTTATTGAAGACGAGTTTTAGGCCGTGGTGGTCCGATAACACGCATGGGATTATTTCTATCTTTCTGTACCTGTTGAGGCCCGTTTTTTGACCAATTATATGGTCAATTTTGGAGAAAGTACCATGAGGAGCTGAGAAGAAGGTATATCCTTTTGCTTTAGGATAGAATGTTCTATAAATATCTGTTAGGTCCATTTGGCTCATGACTTCTCTTAGTCTGTCGACATCACTGTTTAATTTCTGTTTCCATGATCTGTCCATTGATGAGAGTGGGGTGTTGAAATCTCCCACTATTATTGTGTGAGGTTCAATGTGTGTTTTGAGCTTTAGTAAGGTTTCTTTTACGTATGTAGGTGCCCTTGTATTTGGGGCATAGATATTTAGGATTGAGAGTTCATCTTGGTGGATTTTTCCTTTGATGAATATGGAGTGTCCTTCCTTATCTTTTTTGATGACTTTTAGTTGAAAATTGATTTTATTTGATATTAGAATGGCTACTCCAGCTTGCTTCTTCTGACCATTTGCTTGGAAAATTGTTTTCCAGCCTTTCACTCTGAGGTAGTGTCTGTCTTTGTCTCTGAGATTTGTTTCCTGTAGGCAGCAGAATGCAGGGTCCTCGTTGCGTATCCAGTTTGTTTATCTATGTCTTTTTATTGGGGAGTTGAGGCCATTGATGTTGAGCGATATTACGGAATAGTGATTATTGCTTCCTGTTATATTTATATTTGGATGTGAGGTTATGTTTGTGTGCTTTTCTTCTCTTTGTTTTGTTGCCAAGACGATTAGTTTCTTGCTTCTTCTAGGGTATAGCTTGCCTCCTTATGTTGGGCTTTACCATTTATTATCCTTTGTATTGCTGGATTTGTAGAAAGATATTGTGTAAATTTGGTTTTGTCATGGAATATCTTGGTTTCTCCATCTATGTTAATTGAGAGTTTTGCAGGATACAGTAACCTGGGCTGGCATTTGTGTTCTCTTAGGGTCTGTATGACATCAGTCCAGGATCTTCTGGCCTTCATAATTTCTGGCGAGAAGTCTGGTGTGATTCTGATAGGTCTGCCTTTATATGTTACTTGACCTTTTTCCCTTACTGCTTTTAATATTCTTTCTTTATTTTGTGCGTTTGGTGTTTTGACAATTATTTGACGGGAGGTGTTTCTTTTCTGGTCCAATCTATTTGGAGTTCTGTAGGCTTCTTGTATGCCTATGGATATCTCTTTTTTTAGGTTAGGGAAGTTTTCTTCTATGATTTTGTTGAAGATATTTACTGGTCCTTTGAGCTGGGAGTCTTCACTCTCTTCTATACCTATTATCCTTAGGTTTGATCTTCTGATTGAGTCCTGGATTTCCTGTATGTTTTGGACCAGTAGCTTTTTCCGCTTTACATTATCTTTGACAGTTGAGTCAATGATTTCTATGGAATCTTCTGCTCCTGAGATTCTCTCTTCCATCTCTTGTATTCTGTTGGTGAAGCTTGTATCTACAGCTCCTTGTCTCTTCTTTTGGTTTTCTATATCCAGGGTTGTTTCCATGTGTTCTTTCTTGATTGCTTCTATTTCCATTTTTAATTCCTTCAACTGTTTGATTGTGTTTTCCTGGAATTCTTTCAGGGATTTTTGCGATTCTTTCAGGGATTTTTGCGATTCCTCTCTGTAGGCTTCTACTTTTTTTATTAATATTTTCCTGTGTTTCCCTTAAGGGAGTTCTTCACGTCTTTCTTGAAGTCCTCCAGCATCATGATCAAATATGATTTCGAAACTAGATCTTGCTTTTGTGGTGTGTTTGGATATTCCATGTTTGTTTTGGTAGGAGAATTGGGCTCCGATGATGCCATGTAGTCTTGGTTTCTGTTGCTTGGGTTCCTGCGCTTGCCTCTCGCCATCAGATTATCTCTAGTGTTACTTTGTTCTGCTATTTCTGACAGTGGCTAGACTGTCCTATAAGCCTGTGTGTCAGGAGTGCTGTAGACCTGTTTTCCTCTCTTTCAGTCAGTTATAGGGACAGAATGTTCTGCTTTCGGGCGTGTAGTTTTTCCTCTCTACAGGTCTTCAGCTGTTCCTGTGGGCCTTTGTCTTGAGTTCACCAGGCAGCTTTCTTGCAGCAGAAAAGTTGGTCTTACCTGTGGTCCCGAGGCTCAAGTTTGCTCGTGGGGTGCTGCCCACGTGCTCTCTGCAGCAGCAGCAACTAGGAACATATGCGCTGCCCCTTCTGGGAGCTTCAGTGCACCAGGGTTCCAGATGGCCTTTGGTGTTTTCCTCTGGCGTCCGAGATGTGTGTGCAGAGAGCAGTCTCTTCTGGTTTCCCAGGCGTGTCTGCCTCTCTGAAGGTTTAGCTCTCCCTCCCACGGGATTTGGGTGCAGAGAACTGTGTATCCGGTCTGTTTCTTTCAGGTTCCTGCGGTGTCTCAGGCGCAGGGGTCCTGCCGCTCCTGGGCCCTTCCCCCACGGGAGCCCAGAGGCCTTATACAGTTTCCTCTTGGGCCAGGGATGTGGGCAGGGGTGGGCAGTGTTGGTGGTCTCTTCCACTCTGCAGCCTCAGGAGTGCCCTTTGCTTCCTTTTTTAAAGAATAGATCTTTACCTCCATGTTAGTATGATTCTGGGTATGTTCTAGTGTTAATTTTTCATTTCTTTAATTGGATTTACCTAAATAAAGAATGATTTGTCTTTTTGCTAATATTCATATAATTCCAACCTATGTTTCATTTCGTAGAATGAGTATATATACATTCTCTGTAGAATTTTTTATTTACAATCATATTCTGTACTTGAATACATATTTTCTATTTTAAAGTTCTCTTAAATGGATCATGTATATATACGTATATCAATACCATAATTCAACATAGCTAATACTAGCTATGTTATGTTCACTTATCCCCTTAGAATAAAAAATGAACCTGTGATACATTCAGTCATGTATACTCTATGCTAGGTAACAAAAGGCAGGATTCAAGGGTTCCAAACATTATAATATATTGTGAAAATATATCATTATAGGGGCAGGGATTTTATTAGACAAAGACTGATCACTTAAAGTAACAATAGGAGATATTTTGGTATAGGTAAAAGCATTGTGTGTCAGAACTATGCTTTTGTTATAACTAGCACAATTATACCTAAGAATATGTGTGTGTGTGTGTATGTGTGCATGTGTGTTTGTACGTGTGTGTGTGTGTGTATCCTCTTTAAGCTTTTATAATTTTTAAAATATCTGCTTTTCCTATGTCCTATGCTATACTTTATCTTGAATTAGTAAACTTTGCTTAAAACAGAGTGCCTTAACAATTCAGTGCTAGATTCTCTCTTTTTTTAAAAAAAAATATTTATCCAGCAGAAAGGATAATTTTTGTTCTCCTTTTCTTTTCATTGTTCCTGAGATTTTCATGATCTTGAATTTTATCAGCCCTCCAAACAAACTTGAATACTAGTGAGGCACAGATATACCAATTCTGGTTAAAATGGAGTCAGGTTTGACTAAATGGGGAATGTAAGCTTGGCATTCTCTCTTTCTCTCTCTCTCTCTCTCTCTCTCTCTCTCTCTCTCTCTCTTTCTCTCTCTCTCTCTCAACTTTATTACATTAAATTTTCATTAATATATTTATTTAAAATTTAGCAACATTTATATGGATTGTATTAACTAGAAGACGTTTAATACAAGATTTTCAGATTCTTTTCATGTTTTATGACGTTTTAATATGGTGACTCATACTTTTCTTTTTTTTTTTTCATCCAGGAAATTCCAAAGTTTATTTCTCATTATAAAGTGTCCAGACAGCTGCACTTTACACAGACGGCAAGAAAAAACAGAACAAGTGATAAAGACAATAACAGCTGTGAGGTCATTAACATAGACTGGAAGAAGGCTCAATTGCTAGTACATCTCTAAGATCAATGGCATCAACAGGCATGGCCACCTGCTTCACACTGCACACAGCTTAGCAGGTGGGCACTAGTAGTTTCTTGAGGGCAGGGACCAGACTATTTGCCTTTTGATTTAGCTTTAGCTTGGTTTGGGTATACTGTACCATAGCTGGTGAAATGTGACTAGTTGGGTGTTTTTTTTTTTTTTTCTTTCATCTTTATTAACTTGGGTAATTCTTATTTACATTTCGATTGTTATTCCCTTTCCCGGTTTCCTGGCCAACATTCCCCTAGCCCCTCCTTCTCCCCTACTCTATGGGTGTGGCCCTCCCCATCCTCGCCCCATTACCGCCCTCCCCCCAACAATCATGTTCACTGGGGGTTCAGTCTTGGCAGGACCAAGGGCTTCCCCTTCCACTGGTGCCCTTACTAGGCTATTCATTGCTACCTATGCAGTTAGAGCCCAGGGTCAGTCCATGTATAGTCTTTGGGTAGTGGCTCAGTCCCTGGAAGCTCTGGTTGGTTGGCATTGTTGGTCATATGGGGTCTCAAGCCCCTTCAAGTTCTTTCAGTCCTTTCTAAGATTCCTTCAACGCGGGTCCCATTCTCATTTCAGTGGTTTAATTATGGCATGGGCCTATGGATTTGCTGTATTCTAGCTGTGTCTCTCAGGAGCGATCTACATCCGGCTCCTGTCTACCTGCACTTCTTTGCTTCATCCATCTTGTCTATTTGGGTGGCTGTATATGTGTGGGCCACATGTGGGGCAGGCTCTAAATGGGTGTTCCTTCTGCCTCTGTTCTAAACTTTGCCTCCCTATTCCCTGCCAAGGGTATTCTTGTTCCCCTTTTAAAGAAGGAGTTAAGCATTAGTATTTTGGTCATCCTTCTTGAGTTTCATGTGTTCTGAGCATCTAGGGTAATTCGAGCATTTGGGCTAATAGCCACTTATCAATGAGTGCATGCCATGTATGTTTTTCTGTGATTGGGTTACCTCACTCAGGATGATATTTTCCAGTTCCATCCATTTGCCTATGAATTTCATAAAGTCATTGCTTTTGATAGCGACTCATACTCTTCTAATGAATATATTTACAGTTCTTAATGTGTGAAAAATATGAATATGGGGAAATATATTAAAATACCATTGAAGAAAAATGCATTCTCTAGTAATATTTGTATTATCAGAATCTGCATTTTCATTAAAAATAAACTTTGAACATCTCTAGTAAATATGTCAATAAGAATATTATTTTTACTTAGGATTGCCTAACATTCTAAAACTTCAAAAGTTTTTTTCTCTATTATTTACGCCTTCAAAATTACACATTCAGTATACTTCCTCCCAAGTATAAACTCAGTATAACCAAGCAACTGCTGAGTCTATGCTAATGAGATCATTCCTATCTGCAAATTTAATGTTGATTATTTGTATTGGTTATGGTGTTTATTTTACACTCATGCCATCTTTATTAGTTTAGTTTAATAAGTGAAGGAAGATGGTCTTGGTATGGAAACGTGAATACTTCTAGGTTTGGTGAATGCGTGTGAGGACATAATGCACACTTTACCTTTGGTTCACTTCACACCTGGTACCTTTGTACCAAATGGGCTCAATTCAGTAATTAATGGAAAAGTAATTTACTAGGCAAAATTGTTGCTGTTTTATTTGACTGCTGCACTTGGCATTTGCTTCAGATTTTCATTTAGTTATCCTACTAGTCATTAATACCTATATTCACTCCAGCAAAAGCTGCCACCCATGGAGCTTGGCTCTTTTGCTCACATTATAAACAGGACTGGTAGGTATGCTGTTATGTTTTAAGTACAATGTCATACTTAAACTCCATTATACTTTGAAACTTAGTGGATTAAAACAATTTCATTTGCTTTATCAATAATAAGAAACATTTTATGTCAGACAGAATTTCTTCTGAGCTGTACTTTCACAATTACCATAGGGGACTACTCAAATCCAAAGAGTTGACAGTTTCAAGAATGAATAAAATCTTATTAAAGAATTTTTTCTTTTTTTAATTGGATATTTTATGTATTTACATTTCAAATGTTATCCCCTTTCCAGGTTTCCCCTCTGGAAACAACCCATTCCCTGCCCCTTCTCCTGCTTTTAACTTTGAAGCATATTTAATAATCTGGTACAGTTTTCAGTGTTCTTAAATGATCTCCATCAACTGTGTCAGAGAACTATCAATCCTCTCATTTTCCTTTAAGATCAACTACTATGTGATAATGTGAATGTTCCTAAGATTCTTGTTCACACTTTGCTTAATGTCATATGCAGTTAAATGTATGGATTGGGAGAGTTGTTGTCAGTGTACTAAAGATATGAGTCATATTTATTGAATTTAGAATAAAGTAAATACTAATGATAATTTTCCATATTAAGAACAGTGAATGTTTTACTGTATAACTATGAATCTTGTTTTTAGTGTCTCCTCACAGTGTGGTATGGTCATTTTTTAAATGACTATTTAAAATATACTCATGTGCCATAATGAAGTCTCTCAGTAAAATCAATCCTTCTGCTTTTTCCTTTTTAGGAAATTGTACAAGCATGTGACTAGGCATCTAGAGAGTTACCTCTGCTGTTTAACAAAATGTACTAATCTTAACACAGTGCTGGTACCATGCAATCTTTTTCACCTATGAGAAAAGACCTGGGCACAACAGTCAACTTAACCATGCTGGTTGATGACCGGATGACACAGATGCATGACTAATAGAGGGTTAATGAATCATAAGGAAGAACTTCATATAATATTTATAGGAAAATAGTTGACACTGGAGAGCTTGTACTGAGCACAATAAATATGGTATATTTTCTGTCCAAGGCAGAGAAACTATATTTTTTTCAAAAGGCATAAAAATAGAGAAAAGAAGAGACAAGGGGAAACAGAGAGGAAAGGCAGATGAAGAAATGAATATTCTGAAATCACCATATGTATATGTATATGTATATGTATAAAAATATCACAATAAAATTATCTTTGCCTAAATAATAAAATTTGCAATAGAAAATTGTGTAAGGTTGCTGTTGATACATTGCATAAAATCATGTCTAATAACCAATAAACTGTTTTCTATACATTAATGACACTAGAATGTATGCCAGTTTTGTATATATCTCTCCTCTAATATAGATAATGAAAACTTGTTGGCAAAGTTTATGTTAAATTCTATTCATGTGCACATATATATGTATATATATATTCTTAGAAAAAAGGATTAAAGAATGTTTATGTAGTTTGAGAGTGTTGCCATAAAAAGCCAACTTTAAACTTATGTAAGCAGTTCTTGCTTGTATGAAAATTTAGAAGAGAATTTGAATTATAGCAGTAAGAAAAATAATATTACTTTAAGGGATTAAAAGTTTGTGACTATATCAAATGTCTTTGTATAATAAAGGCTTTGACTTCACATTAAATTTCATTATGGTCAAGAATTGATACACACAAACACACACACACATATATATTTATCATATAGGATATATTTATACATACACTGCATAAATATTTCACATATGTATATAATTATATGAATTTTTAAAATGTGTACAATTAAATATAATAGGTAAAAATAAATAATAAATTTCAATAATCACTGTTTTTAAAGCAATGTTATATTTTGCAAATGAAATAAAATTAATGCCATTATTTTAGTCATTTTTGCCACTCAAAGTTTCCTTACTTGTTCAAGATCTGAAGCTAGTAGGTGATGGCGGTAGGATTAATATCAATTTACAAGAGAGTGTGCCTGTGCAGAAAGAACTAAATAATGTGCCGGGGTTCCTATGCTCTAAGAACAGCACATGGCATATATCAGTTCTCTGGGAATTTACATGGACTTTAAAGGAGGAATATTCACAAGCAAATAACATGGAAAACATATCATTAGAAATTAGTGTTCATGAGAGAATTTATAGCAATCAAGTTTCAGACAGTTGACAGTTTTGAATGAGCTGAGACAACTATGAAAAGGGGCTTGAATTCTCTATAAGGCTGACCCTCAAAGATACTGTGGAATAAGAATTCCAGGCCAAGAGATAGCAGATCTCTGGGCTTTGGGACAGCGTATGTATGCACAGTAGTGACCGATGAATTCCTCACAATATGTGGCAGGAAAATGCTGAGAGTTCTGATAATTACTTCCAGGGTCAGCTAGAGGCTGGTAAATGTATGCCAAAGCAGAAATCCAGGATTATCTTGAAGATAAATGGCAAGGATTATCAGTTTGAAACAAAGACACTGGCTCTGATTCCTCTTCCCAAGCTGACTCCTAGTTCCGTGTGCAATCATTATAGCAGGAGTGGAGGTCAACCTGGCTCTTCCTTCATGATCCTGCATAAGAAATGGTGAGTGTTAACGGCATGTGTGTGCAATGAAAGGAATTCCAGGTGTACCTGATTGATTAGGCAACTTGGTCTCACCCAGGTTGTTCTTTTGAATTGTATGTGTGTGCAAACCTATGAAAGTTTCATGGAAATTTGTAAATAAACAGGAGAGCTGACATCTTTTAAACTGGAGTGCTCTCAGTAAAATCTTCTAAGTAAGTGAATGCTAGAGATATAGTCCTTTCCTACTTGGTAGAACTCCTTTTCCTTATAGCATTGAATAATTTATGACCTCAACATAGTCCACTTATCTCAGTATACATGATAACATTCTGAATACTTTATGTCTGCATTGTCGCATGGGATCCTGGAATAAGACATGGACCACGCACAGGCCCTTAATAATCTTCCCTGTAAAAGCAAAGAGAGCATCATATCTTCTACATGACACCGGTGCTAAGCTTTACTGCTGTGTAGTGATCAAGACGCTGCAGAGAATCTGTTATATCCATCTCAGCTCACTTTATTAAAACTGGTACACAATACAAAGTAAAATGAAGTTGAAATGGAAACCGTTGAAATGGGAATGCAGTGATTGGACACAGGTTTTCACAAATGCTATGAACTCTGACACTGGGTCAACCCACAACAACAGAAACAGTTTTAATAACCCAGGTTTCACAACTCATGGTTTCATTGATTTTTTGCAATATAATTTTGGTTCTATCTTATTAATATCAGCCCTTGTTTCAGTTATCACTTCCAATCTATTTCTTAAATCATTTTGATTGTTCATATTTGTTTAAATACTTCACTACATTATTAACTTATTAATTTGAAATCTCTCAATTATTTTTTGATACAGGCATATAATTGTAGTGACATTTTTAGCATTGTGGTTTGTTAAATAAAACTAAATTAATAAAAAATAAATAAAAATCCAGGTTTATTATTATATTTTAAAATATATCTTTATTTTTATGAAATAAAACTCTAACTATATCATTTTGCCTTGTCTTTGCTTCCTTCCAAACTTTTCTGTGCATCAATACTTCTGTATAATGATCAATTATACAGAATTTCATGGTCTCTATTTCTTTCCCTGTTGTTCTATTATTAACACATTTTCAAACACAAAGACAAAGTACCATACTTCACGTTCAATGTGTATTTAGACAATGAACAGAGAAAAGAAAAAGGGACACAGTTCTTAAGGTTGTTAAACTGATCTCTCACACACTGTTGTTTTGCTTTGGTTTTCTAGAACTTTTCTGCTTTCTTATTTTTCTGAGAACTGCTTTTGCTCTGAATCACAGTCTGGTGAACACATTCTCTGCCAAGTAGAAAAAGTTGCTCTATGAGGAAAGGGAAAAAAATGGAGTTGAACCAGCAGAGATTGGGACAGGATATGCAGATGAGGTCCTGTAGGGCTCTTGTCTT
Source organism: Rattus norvegicus (assembly GCF_021556685.1). Taxonomy (NCBI): domain Eukaryota; kingdom Metazoa; phylum Chordata; class Mammalia; order Rodentia; family Muridae; genus Rattus; species Rattus norvegicus. Next base: position 88,238,561 of record NC_141539.1, on the reverse strand, counting down.
AGACATGAGACTAGAGAATACCTTACATAACCTCTGCTTGATCTGAACTCTGTCAGCAAAGGGTACTTAACACAAACTGGAGACAAGCTCAAAATGCTAAAAATGTGTGTTCTGATTCACCATTCTTTATATGTCATATTTATATATTATCTATATTACCAATCTAGACACTACATAATGTATTAAGTACCTGCATTATGGTATTCATATTGGATATGAGAGTTTTCTTTCTTTATTGTAGACTTTTTCTTTCTTATTTATTAATTAATTTCTTTCCTTTTTTCTTTTTTTATTTATTATTTAATCTTTTTTTCTTTCTTAAAATCCAGACTTCATCCCTCTTCTGGTCCACCCTTCGACTGTTCCACATCTATACCTCCTCCCCCATTTCATGAGGATACCCCCACCCCTCCACCACCCCACCAGACCTCCTCATTACGATTGTGATGAGTTTAGCTACTGCTACATAGAGAAGACAAATGACATCAATACCCACACATTTACAAATGGTATTTACATGTTAAAATTTCCACATTTCCATTGAAGTCTAATTATTCACCAGAGTCCATAATAAATGTCGTATTCTCATTTTCTTTAACCCTGCACAAAACTTTATAATATATTTTTGAAGCTTAACATCAACATGTAAAATTACTTTCTTAAATTTTATCAAATACTGATTCCAATCTAATCATTTACTAATAACCACCAATATTATTTTTCCATTGTAGTTTTTTCTTATCTAAACACTACAGTCACTTCTAATCTCATCTTCCAGCTCTTGCTTTTGTCCATTTCAGGTTAGAATAGTGTTTAACACAAAATGACACAATCCTATTTTTCAATTAAAAACATTTAATAATTTCCCACATCAGAGTAAAACTAAAACTCAAAAGAATGCTTTACTAATTCTGAAACATTTCCTTCTCTCTGAGTCCCTCCCCCTTATCTGGACTTCTTTCTATTGTCTGTTCAGTTTCATGAGACACCACACTGACTATTCCTTTTTTCTATATCTTGGACACTTTAGTAGTCAGCAATTCTCTTGGACTTGATAGTCCCTGTGTTAGGACAAGTTTTCTATCATGCCCATAATGCTATGTCAGCTTCTATGATAAAATGAATATACTGATTTGTATGTTGATTTCAGGATATTCTTTCTGTTACTTGTAAATTGTATTTTCATACAAGATATTAAAATTCTAATTTCTCCTCTCCCAACTCCTTTTAGATTCTCCCCACCTCCAGACTCACCAAAATCTACATTCTTTCTTTACCTCTCACATTAGAAAACAAACAGGCATCTAAAGAAGAACATGGCCTACGGAATCAAAAGCACAGCTCATGTGGGCTCACAGAGACTGAAGGGGCAAACATGAGACCTGCCACGGTCTATAAAGATCCTCAGACTACACATTATGCCTGGTGTTTTTGTGGGATTCGTAACAGTGGGATCAGGTTTATCTCTTTTGCCTGTTCTTGAGACTCATTTCTTCTTGCTGTGTGACCTTGTCCAGCCTTAATATGAGAGCTTTAACCCTCATCTTATTATATCTTGTTTTATCTGTTTGGCTGTCATCTCTTGGATGCCTGCTCTTTTCTAAAGAGGAAATAGGTGGAGAGTGGATCTTAGGGGGAAGAGAAATGTAAGGCACCAAGGACTGGAGGAGTTGGGGGGAATGTGCTCAAGACGTATTGAATGAGAAAAGAATCTATTTTCAATAAAAAATTCAAATAAAATCAATAAACCAAAATGTAACAAAATAAACAAACCAATGGAGAAAAAGCTAAAGAAACAACACAAAAATGCCCCACATACAGATACAAAGGCATATTCAAAAAAACTTATCAACAAAATCAGAGATCATAATATTTAAGCAACAGATCTACAAAGTTTCAACAAATTACCCAAAACTGTTATTATGAAGAGAAAAGACGCCACTGCGTTTGTTTTATGTTGGCTATCTTTAGTCAACCTAAAAGGCTTGGAGTTTGCCCTTAGATAAAGTTTGTATATCACACAGTAGAAGTTCATGAAAAAACTAATTTTTCTTTATGCAGTTATCAAGTAGATATAGTTTCTAGGTTAGGGATGGGGATTTTTGTCTTCTTTCTCATTCAGTAGCCATCCCTATCTGGCTTAGACTTGTGCAAGCTTTGTGCATGTGCCACAGTCTGAGTTCATACATGTGTGAGTCATACTGTGTTTAGAAGGCCTTGTTTCCTTGGTATTTTCTATCCTCCATTTCCCACTGTCTCTCACATTTTTACTCCCTCCACTTTGTCATGGTTCCCTGATCTCTGGGGGGAAAGGTTTGAAAGAGACCTCCTATTTTGAACTGAGTAGTCCAAGGTCTCTCACTCTGCGCATTGTCTGTGAGTCTCTATATTTGTTTATACCTACTACAGGAGAACGTCATTAGGAGTCATTTAATTGCCATGCTCCTTTAGTAGATGGTAGTATTTGGTTTTTCCCTAAGTCCATTACTTGTTTCTTTCTCTTTTGTTTTTTTCTCTGCCTTCCACATCCACTCTTCCTCTGTTTTCCTTCAGAAAAAAAGGGTGGGCATCCCAGGGATACCAAGCAAATATGGCATATTAAGGCTGGACAAGGTAATTAAATAGAAGTGAAAGGGTCCTAAAAGCAGACAAAAGAGTCAGAAATAGTCCTGCTCTCTCTGTCATAAAAGCACCAAGCTACACATTGTGACATAGATGTAGAGGCCTTAGGTCAGACCCATATTGGCTCCCTGATTTCAGTTCAGATTCTGTGAGCCATAATTTGGACTGGTTAGTTGATCTGTGAGTTTTCTTATGTTGCTTATCCTTTGACTTCTATACTCCAAAGTTCACATCTTCCAGAAAATTCCCTCAAGCTCCACCTAATGTTTGGCTATGGGTCTATGGATCTGTTATGCACATGGGTTCTATCAATTTCTGGATAAAGGCTCTTTGATGTAGCTCCATTGCCTTTATAATCTGAGATTTTTGAAGACCCTAGAACATGTTCTATCTAACATAGTAGGCATTAATTCCAATAAGGTAGTAGCTAGCTATTCCTGCAGCTGTTCTACCTTTATTGCACCAGACTACGCAATCACTTGCAGGCAGGTCACCAGTGTACTTTACAGGGTTTGTAGTGGGGTTACTGCTTACTTTTTCTTCTGGTAGTGTGCAGAGTATCTTCTGGTATCACAGAAAATAGTCAATATTGGCGAAGTGTCTTGAGAGATAACACCTTAACCGTTCTGTGTTAAGTGAGTTGTCTTCAGCATTAGCGTCTTGACATCAGTTTTTAGAAAGTAGCCAATAGCTTTACAATAGCCTAGATTTTCTGAATGTGTCAATGGTGGGGGGCAGGAGGGGAACTTTTGTCACCAGCTTAATTAGAACTGACTCATTCCCAACATTAGATGTTTTATTTGGTGGTTAGAGATTCTAGTTGGGGTTTTGTCTTCTCTATTATTTTGTGATTCCATGTAAGCCTTGAGCATATATGTATATATTGAAGGACACATTTGATGTATTAAGTTTCCATATGAACTCACAATAGTTCTGTGTTCTAGTTCTCTCACTTTATTACATACCTTTTCACCCTGTTCTCTCCCATTACTGTTTGATCCTCCTGCTCCAGTCCCCCTCCAGCCCATCTGTAACTATCCTTTGTAGTTCCTCTTTCTATGGAGATCATTCCCTCTTTATTGTTCCTTACTCTACATCTAAACTATTCTATTTTTTAAAATAAGGATTGGAGCCAGCCTATTGAGATTTAATAGTTTACAACATATAAGCACATCTGTCTTTGAGGTCTGGGTTACCTCACTCTAGATGTTTGTTTGTTTTCCTAACTCCATCCATTTGTCTGCAAGTATCATTTTTAATAGCTGTGTAATATTCCATTTTGTAAATGAACCACATTTTCTTTGTCCATTAATTCATTATTTCATTGACACACACCTAGGTTGTTTCAATTTTTGACTATTATGAGCAGAGCAGCAGTGAACATAGTTGAGTAAGTGTCCATAACGATATAGAATTCATTTGGTATGAGCCAAAAAGTGGAATAGCTGGATTTTTAAGTAGATCTATTCCTAACTTTTTGAGAAACTAACACACTGACTTCTATAGTGACTATGTGTTGGACACTCTTGGGTCCCCTAAAGTGTTTGACCCCTGCTGTAAGCCTTGTTGATGCACATAGAAGCCTTTTGTTCCTAACAAAGGAACGGAACGCCCTGGCCTTGGAGCAACACACCTGAGTGGTACACCTGGGCAATAATCAGTTTCTGTCTTTTGCTCCTCTTTCTTTGTTCCTGAGGTCATAAGCTGGTTTTTCCACTGTGCCTCCTGGAATTTTCCACCAGGTGAACTTGGGGTATATATTCAGTGAATAAAGCAAAAGATTTGGCATTCTCATGACACAAATGACCCGAGTATTTACTTTTTCTTAAACCTAGCAGGCCTATGCTTGGCTCTTGGTATCATGTTGGCACAGACTCCGACAGCTGTACAACTTTATACATCTAGTGAAAGACCCTCGCTCTAGTCTCGGGATGGAGCGCCCCAGGAAACACGAGAGACTGGTCTTGATGTAAAAGCAAGAGGCCGTTTAATAATAACGAAGCTTCGGGCCGACACGTATCTCACCCAGGAGACAGGGGAGTCGACCCCGAAACTCAAAAGTCAGGGGTTTTTATAGGGAAAGCTAGGGGGTTTTGGCGCGGTTACACACAATTGGCTCATTTAAACATAGCAGTGAGGTTACAAAGAAGAAGAAGAAGAGTACATGCTAAAAGTCAGGGGCTTATCAGGGTCCGGAGGACATCTAGTTAAAGTATGACCCTGAGTAAACTAGGGTGGGGATGTCTTCCTGCCAGATGGCCCATGAATCAGTCCCGATAGCCTGGGCTGGTTCCTGCATTCCTTTTCTTTATCTTTATGGCCTGCTATTCCTGGCGGCAGGGCTTAGCCCTGAGTCTGTGGCTTTTGGAGCTTACTCTTAATTTTGTATTTTTAAACCTTAAATTCGGATAATTTTCCTTTCACTAGTAGAAATTGATGAGTGTTCCTATTACCCCACATTCTCATCACCATGAACTGTCTTTTGTTTTATTGATATTGGCCAGTTAGATGAGTGTAAGAAACGATTCAATGTTGTTTTCATTTGCATTTCTGTGCAGAACATAAATATGAAATTGGCTTTTCAGTGAAGTGGGTACCTTGCACTGGAGGAGTTTCATTTAAGAAAGGTTTAAATTTCATACACAATTTAGGTGCAATTTTAAAATGTTAATTGAAATCATATTTCTGGTTTCTCCAAATCCCATGAAAAGTAGACTTCCACATGAAAACAAAGAATCAAGCGGGCACATTGATGGAGAACAAAAGCCATCTATAATAGTATGATAAAATAAAATAAACAAGGGGTTGGGGATTTAGCTCAGTGGTAGAGCGCTTGCCTAGCAAGCGCAAGGCCCTGGGTTTGGTCCCCAGCTCCGGAAAAAAAAAAGAAAAAAAAAATAAAATAAACAAAACAGAAAAATCCACAGGGTTGCACAGCCAGCAGCATGAGGACAAAGAGCAATATCACTTAATGCATGATTTTATTGCTGCTGTCCACAACAATTGGCATCCACAATGAAGATCCTGAAGCTCAAAACTGCACATACCATGCATATGTAATACAAATATAAAGAGTGAAAAATAGCAATTAATTCATTTATAAAACTATCCATAAAAGTTCTCAAAGCAAATATCAGCTTCAGGCTTAAGATGCTATATTTTATTTCTATGAAATTATCTCATAGCAAATATACCGGATGCTAGAAAGTTGAAATTGTTATCTGTGTGTTTTATTTTAATATGTATATGTGTAAGATACAATAAGGTCATATTAAAACATTGAATCCTGATCAAAAAGCACAATTTCAAAGATTGTCACAAGTTACTTGACTTTAAGTAACTTATTAAAGGGCTATGGAGTGAAGGAATTTCAGTTACAGCAATGTTTCAAGGATTAAATGCAATAACACTCTTTTGCTTCACTACCTTGAGCAATAAGTACCTGCTACAGAGGCAAGCCACTGTAAGAGGTGTGAAATTGGATTAAAAATATCCAAGTACTGCTGAGTATGCAACTTAGAAAATTAAATTTGAACAATATAATTTCCATAATCAACAATTTCAAAGATTACAGTGAACATGTAATTGCATATACAATTTTCAAAGAAGAAATAACATAATTCTTGTACATGTTACCTAGTAATGATATTAAACATTTTTCACGATTTATTTTGATGTTTTTATGAAGTCAAAATTAAAGTTAAATTACCATTTGTAATGCAAATAGTCATAATATAAATGAACATATTTTAGTCCTTGCTATTATTTTAATTTTTCTAGATTGCTACTTTAACTAAGTAGATCTTTTCTCTAAAGATTCAAATATCTTTTTTCACTGGAAACATGTTTCAAAAAGTTATTTCATTTCCCTCTTGTCTCATGGTGGCCATTCTAGCACATTCGCCTAGAACAGAATTAATGGGATGACCACTTTACTCTCTAAAAGGTATGTAGCTTTGGAATGTTGCAAGTCATTGGCCTTTTTTTCTCTTAAATCTAGGTTCAAAGAAGATGAAGATACAATTTTCATTTAAAACATTAACTCTCATTCATGAAGAGTTAATGACACATTCTCCATAGTATCTGACTTTACTGCTTAGAGGACCTTATATTAGAGCATGAGATACATTGTAATTAACAATATCTACTTATTCACAGAAAGCCAGTGGAGAGCACTTAAATGCTGGGCTTTCTGTTTGATTTTTTTCTGGTCTGGGTAAGTGTTGAGCACAAAGCTTGTACATTTGTTGATTAAGAAAAATAATTGGTTTACTTTTTCTTTATGTGTGTGGTGTTTTGTCTGCATGGATGTTTGTGTTATCCCATGTAAAACGCTCATGGAAGACAGAAGTGGATGTTGGATCCACTGGTATCACATTACAGACAGCAGTGAGCCACCTTGTCAGTGTTGGGAATGGAACCCAAGTCCTTTGGATGAAAAGCCAGTGTTCTTAATCACTGAGTCATCTCCCTAGTCTTTTTGTTTGATGAGATGCTGTAAAGAAAATAAATACTGACATATTCACTTCACCATGTCATTATCTTTTTAGTATTTCATAAAATAATATCTATTCAGTTGTTTATTCAACTAAGTTAGGCTAGGCCACTGCATACAATTGTGCTTTGTGGTAAAAGCAAAATGAAAGATTTTTTTTAGCTTTTGAACGTGCTCAACCATAGTGTTAAGGGACAAAGTATGGTCAGTGTTTCCTCCATCTTTGTTTATCTCATTCTTCACATGTACAAGCTTTAGTACGTTCAGGGTTGACTGCTCAGACCTAAGAGGGTTGTAAGAGTTTCTCTTTAGAGTGAAGAAAGAAGCCTTCCCCAGGGTTTGAGATCTGTGTTTTGAATTTGCTAGTGTTTAGTCTAATGATCCCACTTTGTGTAATTGAACCAGCAAGTCCAGCACTGGGCTACTGATGGGAATTATTTACTCTAATAATTAATCCTTGAGTCAACTCCCATTCTAGGTTTTTCTGTTTTGACTGATATCCAATACTTTTCTTGCTGTTTGACCAGGGCCCCAGTAGCCATCGCAGTAAAATGTTTTGGAAGATTTTCTAGTGGAAGAAAATGTTTAAATAGCATTTAGACTTTGTAGAAGAATATGTTACTAAAGTGTGACTTAGCTATTATGGATGGAGAGAATTTTACTACATAATGCCCCGGTGCGAATGCTTTCCAGTTACAAATCATCATCAGTTAGAAAACAAAACAAGAACATCTGTGGAGGTAGAGTGTGAATGTAATCAAAGAGGTTTGTGTTAGGAGAAAAGCATGAGTCACAATTTTGTGTGACAGCTGAGTACATTTTTGAAGACATCAGTTGGAGACTCAGAAAGAATAGCCAAGAACAGATGCTCCATCAAACAGGACCTTTACATTTAGAGCAGTACATTTTTTCAGGAACATTATTCATGAGCCTTGCCCTGAAACCACTGCATTACATGGTAAATAGATGCCTCACTGACCTCTATACTCTAACTATTCTTATGGAGTAGCAAGGTCAGCTATGTATGTGACACAGAAAAGCTGAAATTACATCATGGGACTAGACCAATAAACTGAGCATTGAAAAAGCAGCCCATAAAGTTTATAGGGAACCCCTGGTGAAAACTTAGTGGTTCATGTCATCCCATTTTAATAAAAACAGTGTTTTTTCCCATTCCCTCCTCCTTAGTTTAGAAATGTTGTCATCATCAATCTGTCCATAGAAAATGGAGTCTGAGGTCTGTGTACAGATGCTTTCATTACCTTTCCAGTGCATCAAATAAACTCCAATTCATAGGCTAAATTTCTATTCAGACTTTGAGCCAAACACAGATTTTGGTGATGTGCTATGAGAGGGAATGTGGATTTTTAACTAACTTAAAACTACAATTATTTGCAAGAATATAAGAATAATATATATTTAAGAATATTATTAAAAACCATATCTGAAAATAAAAAAACATATTTTTTAAAAAGGAGATTTAAAAAGGAGGAAGGACAAACACAAAAAGGAAAAGAAAATAAAGCAGATAAAGCACCTACCCCATACTTCAAGATGTGCCTGCCTTGCTTGCCCCCGACTCCTTTTAAGAAGCAAATACAGTCACTGCCTACACAGTGCCACTTACTCCTGGGCACAGCTATCAGGAAGTTTCCGCCTGGAGCCTGGACAGTTCCCAAGCTCGTTATTTATTGCACTTCTCAGCTCAGAGTTCTACAACAAATGTGAGTTAACTCTAGCTCATGATCCTAGTTAACCTTATTTCATAAATATGAAGAAAAATTAAGTTTTCTACGTCACCAAAACTTAAAGAATGAATGTTCATCCAAATTAACTTTCAGATGTAGAACAGAAAGAGAAATGATGACCAATTCATGCTAAGTATACCTTTGTCTACCTGACATCCATTTATGGTTTTTTTTATATATATTTATGTTCCTGTAAATAACCTGCTCTAAATGTTTCGAGTATTCCTTTTTTTGTTTTATAATATAAGACTTTATTCCTATTGTCAGCTACTGTGCATGGGATAGTTTGAATGAGAATGCCCTTCTAGGCTTATACATTTGAATTCTTCATACCCAGGTGGTGGAAATATTTAGGAAGGATTGTAAGATTAGAGGAGGTGTGCCATTAGGGTTGTACTCTTGTGTATGGATCAAATGTAATATCTCATCTACTGATCCAGACCATGTTATCTATATCCACCATACTTCATAAGGGTCATTGAATCTAATCCTCTGGAAACATTTGCTCCTAAATTAAATGCTGTCCTTTATGAGCCGATTTGGTCATGGTATCTCTTTATAACAGTACAACAGTAACTAAGAAAATAGATATGGTAGAACTTTTATCAAAAAAAAATAAAAACATAGTTTTTGTTCTTAAAACATATTGTTAATATTTAATTTGTTAATAATATTAAAGAAAATTACACAGTATGAAATTGATGATATAGATCATCTGAAAAATATGTAATCACCTCCAATAATGGCTCAAAAAGATATAATTTAAGCAAGGAAATGAATGCTGTACAAAATTATTCATTACAGTATTTATGATGTTGATTGGCTAAGTTAATTGTTCTTTCTATACAATTATTACCTTAGTTTTTGCTTCCTTTGGAAATCCTCCTTTACCAAATTTCATTTTCTTAAACAGTAATGATGTGCATTTACTATAAGCAACAATTTTAATGTCATTTTCCATTATTAAAAATAAGAGTCCAAGTTTAAAATCAAATATGGAGTCGTGCATGTTCTAACTAACTGTTCTTGGGAATAGGACTTCTGGCAGGCAAGAGTGATATTGGAGTAGTAACAGAAAGTTAAGGTCTGATCCAGAAGCTGGAGACCAAGAAATAGCTAACTGGGAATGGTAAGAGCTTTCAATATGTGGATTGACTTTAAGTTTACTCTGTGGAATGCTTTTATTTACAAGTCATTCAAGGCAAAATTTAATTGTGCCATACTTAGAGAAAGATCTATTCTCATTCTTGATGTATTTTTCAAATGAGGTATAAATTTTGTGTTGTTATTTTTTCATAAAACCTGGATTTTAATACCCTATATGGCATACAGTTCATAAATATCCTTTTTTATAATCTGTAGGTGACAGTTTTATTTCCTTTGCTTGAGGTATCTTTTGAATTGTATTTGTCTTATTTATTTATTTTTCATTATAAGTTATGTTTTAATTCATTACCACCAAAGATCATATATATATATGTATATATATATGTATATGGAGACAGAGAGATGGAGAAAGAGAGAGAGGAAAAGAGAGAGGGAGGGAACCCCTAACAAAGAAACAGAGTGTGCATGGAAAAGTCAAATTTTTAGGAATTTCCCATTTTCTTCAGGGGTTTTACAGGTTTAAGTCCTGTATATGGGACTTCCAACTATTTTGAATTAATTTTTATATAATAATATATAAAGGTCTAAATGTGCTTACAGACATTCTGAAAATGTCCCCAAATCCCTAATATGTTTATTTTTTTGTAGAAATTGTAAACTAGTTCTACTGTTATAATTCTATATTTTATTTACTTTACATCCCGATCACAGCACCCACTTTAGGTTACTCCCAACCACAATCCCCTCCCTTCCCTCTCCACTTCTCCTCTAAGATGGTGGAGCTCCCTTCCCCAGGTATCCTCCCTCCATGGCACATAAAGTCTGCAGGGCTAGGCACATGCTCTCCCGCTGAGGTCAAACAAACCAGTCAAGTTAGGAGAAGAGTTTCCATAGAGAGCTAACAGCTTTAGGGATAGCTCTCAACTCATGTTCATAACCCACATGAAGACTGAGCTACAAGCTGTGTATCTGCTACCTACATATGTGCAGGAGGCTTAGGTTCAGCCAGGATATGCTCTTTGGTTGGTGGTCCACTCTGAGAGCTCCAAGGTTCCAGGTGAATTGATTCTGTTGGTCTTCCTGTGGAGTTCATGCTTTGGGGTACTCCATTTCTTCCATAAGAGTAGCCACGCTCCATGCACTGATTGGCTGTGGGTCTCTGTATCCAAACATCCATCTGAGTCAGCTTCTAGGCTCTTTTCTGCAAGCATAACAGTGAATAATAGAGTATTAATAATAGTGTCAGGGATTGGAGCTTGCCCATGTGATAGATCTCTAATTGGGCCAGTTGTTGCTTGGCCATTACCTCAGTCTCTGCTCCTTGATGGTCCGTCGCTGGATTCCTGGTAGACAGGACAGATTCTGGGTAGAAAATTCTGTGGATGGGTTAGTGCCCCCATCAAGCCACTGGAGTTGCTGCCTGACTATAGGGGGTGGCTCCTTCAGGTTCTGTATCCCCAATGATGTGAGTCACACCTAAGGTCACCCCCATTGATTCTTGGACACCTCCCCTATCGCAGATCTCTGGCTCTCTTTGAGATGGCCCCTCTCCCCACCTCTGTCAACTGCAGATTCCCATTCATTTTCATGTTCATGTGGCTATCTAGCTTGTCCATCCCCACACCTGATCCTGACCCCCGCCCCATTTCCATCCTCATTAGTTCTCTCCCTCCATCTGCCTTATATGATTATTTTATTCCCCCTGTTAAGTGAGAGTCAGGGATATTTGCTTGGGCATTCTTTCTGATTAGCTTCTTTGGCTCTGTGAACTGTATCAGGGATATCCTGTGTTTTGTGGCTAAAATCTATTTATAAGGAAGTACACACCATGCAGGTCCTTTTTGGCCTGACTCAGGATGACTTTCTCAATTTCTATTCATTTGCCTGAAAATTCATGTCTTTGTTTTTAAAAACTGAATAGTATTCCACTCTGTAGATGTACCACAATTCATATATCTATTCTTTACTTGAGGGATATCTTGGTTGTTTCCAGTTTCTGGATATTATGAATAAAGCTGCTATAAACATAGGTGGGGAAGTGTCTTTGTGGTATAGTAGGGCATGTTTTGGATCAATGCCTAGGAGAGGTATAGTTGGCTCTTGAAATAGAACTATTCCCATTTTTTAGAGAAACTGCCAAATTGATTTACAAAGTGAGTGTTCAAGTTTTTACTCCTAGCAGCAATGGTGGAATGTTCCACTTGCTCACTACAATGTGTTATCACTTGAGTTTTTAACAATTAATTAATTCTGGTACCCAGATTGAAGATCAGTATCATTGGTGATTGCTATTTTACCTCATTAATTGAGGTGCTGTCACTCTTCTATAACCTACAACTTCCAAAGGTAGCTACTCTTACTATAAAGCTTGCTCTGGGGATCCTCTTTGTCTGAAGAGCTTGCAATATGAGCACTTCAATCACTGAGAAGTCTTCCAAGTGTCGGCATTATTTTATGTCATCTTTTCTACTGGAAAGTAAAGAATGATTTAAATTAATTTTTATTCAATTATCCATTTGCTTTTATGAGTCAGAGTTTCACTAGGTAATTCAGAATTGCCTGTACCTCACTATTTATCTCAGCATGTTCTGTAACCTGTGATCCTCTTTACATAGCCTATCAAGTGCCAGAAAATGAAATATCATATTGATTTAAATAAAGTTCTTTTTACTCTTATAAATTTGTAATGTAAATGTTATCTCCCATAGTGCCAAAGACTTTTCTTTTTAAACCCAGGAAAGTAATTGACATTTTTTATCTCTAGAGAAATTCTAAAGATAACATGATTTTCTTTTAAAAGAAATGAAATCATATCCTATTATCATGTTTCATACCTTAGCAGATAATTAATTTACATCTACTTTCATTCATAGCTTTTAGAGGATGACAATTAGTTTATCTTTGAGATAATATATGACAATATAGACTTCCTTACACCTATTAAGGTCCTGTCTGAAATAAATTCATTCTCAAACTGATTAACTAAGAATTGCTTTAGGAGTTGACTGCCAAGATGTGAGTGAAATTTAGGGAATCCAACATGTGGCATGGTTGCTCTGGGGTTTGCAGATGCAGAAAGACTTTGCTATTATTTGATTTTCAAATCTGATCCTAGAACTATTCAATTCTTATATAAAATCAGAAGACAAGTACATCGATACAATTGATGTGCTCTATTCAGACAATCTAAAGAAGGCAGAGAACATGATGAAAACAGGTTGTAGATATAAAATGACTAAAGGAAATGGAAAACATCTATTATAATCTCTATCAGTTTGGAAGTATTCCAATATAGTTCATTATATTTCACTGATTCCTAAGGTTAATAATTTCAGAAGCACAAAGTTGTGGTAAGACAAATAAAGTAGTAAAGTCAAACAATTTCATAGTCAAGTCACATGTTATATAGTTAGCTTCATTTATATATATACATATATACATATATATATTGCAGTCATAATGAAAAATAATTTTAAACTAGCATTTAATAACACTCTATTATTAATTGCTTTACAGAAATTTTGATTATAATTGTTTTGTTCCTAAAGTGCCCTGAATTTGACAACCAATTATCATAACTATTATATTTTTTAAGAATAACTCACTACAATGAATGGTATTGTTCTAGATAATACCCAATTACTTCAATAATAGGGAAATGACCTCACTGAGTCTCAGAGCATATATTAAAGCTGAATATAAATGCAGAATAACCATGCTATAATCCACAGACCCTAAGAAGCTATGTAACAAGGAGGGTCTCAATCAAATGGGAGAAATAAAATTGAATCAAAGGTGGGTGGAGGAAGAGAACTAGGTGGAGGATGGCGTGAGTAAAGGTACATTGTGGGAATCAGGTATGGGGAGAGCTGGGGTGGCAGAAGGGAGGACTGGGAGAAAGGATAGAAATTATTGGGAGTCATTTCTAAGACAAGCCAGAGTCCAGGATGGGGGAGGCTTCATGTAGTGAATGGGGGTGGGGGTGCCACTATCTGAGATTTCTAGCAACAAGGAATATGAAGCCTGAAGAGGCCACCTCCTGTATCCATGTGAGACTTTTAGTGGAGGGAGAGGGACACCAACTCACCTACCAAACCTTTGACCCAAAATGTGTCCTGCATACAAAATATTGAGGGATAAAGATGGAGGCGACTGAGGAGATAACCAACCAATAGCTGGCTCAATGTGAAGTGTACCCCATGGGAAAGATTAATCCCTGACACTATTAATGATGTTCTTCTATGCTTGAGGAAAAAAAGCATTACTATTCTGAGAGGCTTCATTCAGCAGCTGATGAAAACAGATGCAGAGACCCACACCTAAACAATAGGTAGAGCTAGGAGAGTCTTGTGAAAGGGTTAAGAAAAGGATTGAAAGTGCCAGAAAGGTCAAAAACACCACTGAAGAACTGAAGAGTAAACTAGCCTGTGCTAGTTAAATTTTTAAAATTTTATTTTTATTTAAATAAAATAAATTTTATTTTCTATGTAATTTTATTTTCTATTTATTTTCTAATTAAAAGAAAAGCATAGACAGCCCAAGTGAAGAATAAAAGTAAACATTATTAAAACAATAGCAGTCAACATTCACGATCAGAATAGGAAGTAAGGATATGACAATGATTAAATATAATACAAAGAATTAATGAAATTTAAAGTTGATTCTTTCAAAACATAATTAACAAATCTGTAGTTAAATTTACAAATAAAAGGAAAAAATACCAACTTCATAAAATTAGAGATGAAAAATGAGACATCAAAGCAGATATAAATGAGATTCAGAAAATCCTGAAAACTTACTTTTAAACACCTATGTACTGTTAGTGAATTTAAAATATAATGGTGAGTTTCTACAAGCATGCATCCAACAAAATATTAAAAAGGAGGAAGTAAATAAACTATAGCAATGATATTGAGGCAATAATAACTAATTTTCACTGCTGAATTTTACTAGTCATCTGAAGAACTAGCAACAGGACTATTAATATCAGCCCATTAAAAAGGAAAAAGAAGAAATGCTTCACTAGTTTTCTGTAGCTAGTATTACCCTGATACCCAAACTAGAAAAAAGTACAACAAAGAAAATTACAGACTTAATGTCCTAATGAACGTAAAAGTAAATATTTTTAATAAAGTACCAGTAAAACGAATTCAAAATCATACCAAAAATATAACACAAAATGACTAGGTTTACTGTATTCCACAGATGAAGTGCAGTTCAACATATAGAAATCAATAAATGCAATTTGTCACATCTGGACTCAAAGACGGAAATCACATGACCATCTTAGAAGACAAAAAAGTTGTCTTTGACCAAAACCAATGCGCCTTTCATAGAAAAGACATGGGAAATCTAGGGTTCCAAGGTAGAATGTTAAAAAAACAAATCCTAAATGGTATCAACTTACACATACCTTCTTATAGAGAGAAGATAGGTATAGATACATGCTAATTGCTTTAACACATAAAAGGTAATGCTTTGAATTTTGTATTGATCATTAAAAATTACCATGACCCCCCCCAAAAAAGCATTAAAACAGACTGTTACATTTTATCATAAGTATATTCTGAGATGTAAGTTCCTCTGTGGAGTACAAAAATTAGTACAAAGGAAAAATATAGATTCCTGACTTGAGTAAAATGCTTTAATTCCTGACTGTGACTCTGGATTTTTATTATTTAGAAGCAAAATGGCGAGGCTATACTACAAATGATTATAAGCATGTACAAAGCTAGGATCTCTGTGGCTGTCAAGATGAAAACGGCTTGCATAAAGGGCAAAGCTGCTATCCAGTGATTCAAAATTCAAAGGGGAAACGCCATTCAAAGAGCTGACCTGTTCAAAGCACTAGGTGAAGCACAGAATGTGCAAAGAGATGTGTTTATAATTCCACCACTTCAAACTTCCTTTTGTTTAGCAGACAATGAAAACTTTGAGCATTATTAAAATGTAGTTAGGTTATAAATATACTGTTTCTGTGTAATGAGTGAGAAATTAATTAGAACATATTTTTTACCTCCAATATTTTCTTCAAAACACAGAGGGGGTTTTTAGGAATGTCATAATATCACTACTTTTAAAGATATTCTTATTAAATTTTCTCACATATGTACAGTCACAGTGTTACTACTGCTCATGGCATTTTAAATTGGTTTCATGAATATCAATAGTTACAAAACCTCAACTAAAAACAATCATGAAAATATTTGATTTTAAGTAGCAGAATAGAGACATTTAAGACAATCAATTCAAAATCTGAACATGCGTTTTGTTCATGACCTTGTTATACAGTTTATATACATATGAGCATATTATTGTATATGTAAAAATGTTTATGCAATGAAGTATACTACTGTTTGTATATCTGTAATGTGAGTATATGTGTGTGAGAGAGAAAATGTGTGTGTGCCCACATTGTGCATATGTTATGTGCTTCTGTTTGTGTTTGTATGCTTGTAGTATAATTTAAACACCATGAAGTTGGGAAATTAGTTTTCGGTTTACAATGTTTGACAATTAAAGGGAAAAGGACATATCAGATGAAGAGACATAAACTGAGAATACAGAAGACTATTCATTTAGATCCATATCCTTCCAAGGACAACGTTGAGATCTCTCTCTTGACACCATTTTCATTTGGTGATCTCTAAATTCAGCCAACTTTACAAAGTTTCTCTTTAATGTATAGAATTATTTCCTTGTCCTAGTCTGAAGTTTGAAACCTCAATCACATGTCTACATTTATGAAATCATCACTATTGTCAGTTAACACCACCATCAATAGAAGGATCATCCTGTCCTAAGGCTCGCTCAAGCACCATGTAATTTGTCTCCTTTGTACTCACAATGCCTGATACCATTCCCTCTGTCTGACATTATTTAAGATCTTACTTAAGATACTGCATAGGAGACTGAATAAAAATCACAGCGCTGATATTTTTGAAAAGTAAAATAATATTATGGGACTAGAGATGGAACTTACTGCTGAAACTAGTTATACGAGTTCGGAAACTGAAATTCAATCCTATTGCCATACAGAAAAGGAAGCAATTTACATGTCTTTGTAAAATTTATCATTTATATTTATTATGTAGGGGAGAAGGAATGTTGAACTATAATATTAGATCACAAATTTCTTTTGAAAACATGTATCTTAATCTGTGTCTGAGATAAAAAAAAATAAATCCCTTGAGCTAAATAGTCAAACCTGTTGTAGAGGTACAATTCATCATGATATGAGAATTGACTTCAGTTCTGTTGATTTAAAATGCAGAAAAATATGTAGCAATGCATTAAACTAGTAGAATATCCTAGTGGATGTGAGAGTGAGGAAGACCAATTTTTTTTACGCCATTTGTCTTTTTTCTTGAAGCTAGGTTGCTGCCATCCTTCACAGCCAGGGGAAGAGGAGGTATTGTGTGTGTCTTCCCTACTTTCATTCCTCTTTTCTTCCCTGAAAACTGCCGCCCCATATTTATTGTATTTCCCTTGTGTATTCTTTATTAATCTTTTGACTTGACAGATAAAATGTTGTTTATATTTGTAACATATAATAAGATGTTTTGAAATACATATGTGTTGTGGAATAGTAAACCATGCTAATATATGTGTTACCTCAGGTACAAATATTTATAAGAGCACTTAAATGCCACTTTGTCAGTAATTTTCAAATATTTACCATACCACTACTAACTTTATTCTCTTCTTCTTGTGGTGCAAAGGTGGACTGTCTTCCAAGCGATCATATGTCAGAAATTATCTCAAGAGGGTGATATTGGAAAATGTTGTGGCCCTAGGTCATATGAGAGGTAGCCTTGAATGTCCTTGTAGGTGTTCTTGTGCAGTTCAAAGAATATCATGATAAAGAGTGCATTGCTATAAAAGTATGATCAAGTCCTGAATTAGTCTTTGAATTTCTGTGTAAATAAAAAAGCTGTGGGGTTGGGGACTTAGCTCAGTGTTAGAGCGCTTGAAGAAAAAAGAAAAAAGAAAAAAAAACGTGCTAATATGTCAAGGTATTATCTGAGAAACAATTAATGTAGGTATAGTCTAGTGTCAGTGAGATTCTCATTCAACACCAATATTTAATATAATAAGAGAGGAGAGAGGGGTAAATTAATACTGAAGAAAAAATAGGGGCATCACATCTCCTTCTAAATTAAATTATGAAAGTATAGTAATAATGACATAAAAACAAATACAGATGAATAGAACAGAAGATAAGCCAGAAATGAACACTAATACTCATACTCAGTGGATATTTAATCAAGTTTTCTGGGGTATATAGTGATGAAAAATTTAGGTACAACTGAATATTTATATGCAGAACAATGAAATGAGTTCTAATTTCACACCATATACAAAAATGCATTCAAAGCTGATTGCATTTAAAGACCTGAAGCTGTTAAAATTTCAAAGGAAAACAAGAGTTGAAACTCTATTGTTTGGTCCAGGTACTCTCTTTTCTGATGATTACATTCTGCAGAAGGAATCACATGTCCTTAGGGAATAATACTTGCTCCAAACATAGGGCCCAGAAAACACAACTATAAATCTTGCTTTGAAAGAATGGCTCTAAGAAAACTTTGACTAGGGAGAAATATCTCTAAAGGTTAGTGAACTGAGGAACCGTAAGGCTTTCTGGATCACAGCTCAAATTATCAATAGTTTTTTAATATATCAAGATGAACCCAATAAAGTGGAATTTTACATAATAATAACCCTATACAAAATGATAAGCTTTACTATTATTCATTGAGAAACAAGTTGCTTCAAGGTAACAATCCACCTAAGTGTGGAGAATATTTCTTAAGTATGAAAACAATAAATATTTCTAATACAAATTTAATAGAAATAAAAATATTTATTAGCTTTGGGAAATAAATCAGCTCTTGTAAAAATATTTTTAGAGAATAATTTGAAACTAGTAAAAAAGTACAAACAATGAAACATTCACCATCATTATGAAGATGTGAAAAAAATCATTGATTCTTATACTAGACTCTGCACATTTGTAATATTCATAGAAAATTATCATGATAGAAATACAGAAAAGCAACTAAAATCTTCAATACTAAACAAAATAATAAATGAAAGAATATTACATTCATTCCAAAAAAAGTCCATAGAATTAAAAATAATTTCTCCATGAAAGCTGTATCAATATGAGAAAATACACTCTTTATTTAATTTACTGAAAACTAGAAGCTTCAAAAAAGACATAAGATTATACATTTATAACAATGTATATACTTCAGAAATGTAGAAATGGCACTACATTTTTTATGAGAGTGCTTAGAGTAATGTCTATAACAAAATATACTAAATATAGGATATAGTATGCCCTAGAGAAAGAGTACAAGCAAAGTAACGTCAGGAGACTTTGGTAGGAGACTGAGACTTATTATCAGCTAATCAGACCTTCCATTATGTATTAAAATTGCAGGCAACTTGTATTGGCCAATTAGAAGGGATTTTCATTCTAAGAGAAAATATAAACACTTTGTAGTACTAAAGTCTATTCAGAAGGGGAAGATTAATGACACAAACTATAGTTAAGCCTCTGTGGACTATCACAAAATGGACTAATCAAGGAATTCAAGTTGGATGGGATTAAACTGCCCTGAAGAAAATGCTTGCCACTGGAATAGAGACTCAGTACAAAGATGGCCAGATTCACCTAGTGTTAGAATGTCGTTATGATTGTAATGCCCTATTATTTGTTAAATAGCATATTTCCTTATAATGAGAATTCATACAGATTTACAAAATATTACAGACTTGAGTTGTTGAAACAGCTCTTTCAAAACATTTCAAATGTATGTGAAGAAACATACAAAAATCTATGCACGTTTCTATTTTGACTCAATGATTTCATTATTTTTATTCTAAAGAAATAATGTAAATAAAATGTAAAACATACATGTGTATGTATCTTAATAAATAGCCCAATATACATATATGTGAATATATACATATATATACATATACACACATATATATACACACATATATATATCCCAAAGTATAAAAAATACACACTGAATATTTGATTTTCTCAAACTAGCTTAAATATGCATAACCATGCTTAAATTTTAATTTGAATTCTCTAAATATGTAATATACACAAATGTTTGAATTCTTGCTTTAAATTAGTAGCAGTCAAATAAGATTTCTTGAATTGCTTTACTAATCGATGGCAAGTAAATATTATTTATGTAAACTTTAAATATTTAGAAAACTAGTTAATGAAGTGTTATTTGTCCATATAGATTCCTAATTTACTTATTAAAAGCTGTTTGTGAACATTAAGCATGAGTATAATAAATGAATGCAGTCTTGGTTATACAGACCAAAACACTACCTTACACATGGCGTTGACTACTTTGTTACATATCTATTTCCTTATTGAACAATAAAAGATATTTAAAACTTATATCTTATAATGTTATAGTGGCTTAGATAAAACTTCTTAGTCGAATTTAGTTAACTTTGTTACCATGAATAGTAAAGTAACCTGTTACCTAACACTAATGATGTAATGGTAGTTATTCTTTGACTATTGCTACTGAGTTTGGAAAAATTTGATACCTCACAAGTAATATGCCTTACTCCTTTGACCCCAAGCATCACTCAGCACGTCCTGTGAACTGATCACTTGCTTTTGACACATGACTAGTGGGAGGTACAGGTGAGTCTTTGAACTTCTTCCTGTGGCACAACCCACAGTGACAATGCTGGGATTCGAGCTTAGGTTTCTGCACAGGAAGGGTTTGCTATTTTATTCCTCTGCAGAATATTTGAGAATTTATTAAAGTAAGGGAAAAGTTGATTTTGAGTCTTTGAGTAGCTTTCTTTTAAAATATATGAAGGGCATTAAAACAATAATGCCTCAACTGGGAACCTGGTTTTCAAGATAATAGCATTTCTATTTTTTGTCTAATCTTTTGTTCTTTTCCTTTTTTTCTTTCCCCTACTGTGGAACTTGATTGGAAAAAAAATAGTTCAGTAGTCTGTTCTCAAAAGAATACCTACTAAAGGCAAAGAACTTCTAAAATAATAAATCCTTTTGTGCACTCTCTGACAAAATACAGAAATATAGAACAATGAAACCCCTCAAATGAATACTCAGCAAAAGGGGAAAAGGAAACTGTTAAAAAGTAATAGCTATTTGAATTTTTCCAAGATAAATCAAGGGCATCATCCAAAGTGGAAGTCTCTTTCATGGGTTGGTGTGAAGACATTGGATAATCAATAAAATGATTGAAAACTTCCCACTTTGCAGGGAATTATGCAGATAATCTGAAATATAGTAATGGGTCCTACCGGTAACTGTGCATACACATGATTAAATCCATGTGTTTTTTCAACATAACACTTTAGATTAAATAGTTGAAGATAAAAATGTTATTTACTTAGTTTTTATCTTAGTATTGGAGATTGAAGCTAGGGTTCAACACATTCTAGAAAAGCACTCTACTGCACAGCTCTGTTCCCAGTTTCCAGATACATTTTATTTTTATGAAACACAGGTGACACCTATTAATTTTAAGAAAATGTAACTCTTAGCATAAAGAAACATAGTAAATATTACAAATTAAAACATCCAGTCAAAATGACATATATCAAATAAAATATCAAAATATCAAATACAAAAGCAATCGTCCAAATAAACACAAATTATTTTCTATACTCATATAGTAATATACTCATATATCTATGAACAGATATAGCCGTCTCTTTTCTCAAGTGTTGTACAAAATGAATATAAGAAGAATAAAATAAAAACATAATAAAAACATGCTCTATTTTAGTTAGGTTTGTTTCATTCTCATGTTCTGTTTTTAATTAATTCTGTGTTGAGATTCATAATAAGTGTTTGACAAAATTATGGTGACTAAATATAATATCCTTGATCTTTGTACTTCATCCCGAGTAATTAATGTTCTGATGCTAGCTCTTCAGCATAGTTGCTGATATTACTGTAAAGAAAATATGCAGTTCGTGTGACTCTTAAGCATCTTCATTAGTGTAATTATATTTTTGAAATTCTAAACACATTGCATGGTACTAACAGCCCCAATAATGCTGTGGTTTATTTATTTAAATGGTACACAATATGAAAAGACTAAATTCCTTTGCTGGAACAAAATACATAACTATTCTATCAGGATTTGTTGAATAATTCCCTTGAGGTCAAAAATATTACAGGTGAAAATGATACTGCCAAGTTTACAAACACCTCAAATCTACCTGAAACTGCATGTCTTCTGATTTCTGTAGACAGTGATAAGATTTCTACTCCCTCCAAATACTGATTAAACAACTCTCGGTAATTATTTTGACAGTATGGAAATAATGAAAAACATGGAAGACATTACATATGCCTCTAACAATTTGGCAAACTTAATTTTATATGTAAAAGGGGAATATACAGTAGGGCTGAGCAGCATTTACCTTAGAAACATAGAGTTTGTGCTACCTTTTCAAAATTAGTCCTCTGAGAGGCTCCGCCCAGCAGCTGACCCAGACAGATACAGACACCTAACCAAATAGTGAATGGAAATTTGGCATTTTTACAGAAGAATAGGAGGAAGGTTTTTGAGTCTCAATGGGGTTAGGGACTCCTAAGGAAGACCAACATAGTCAATTAACCTGGAGACTTGGGGTTCTCAGAGTCTGAACCAGCAACCAAATAACATACGGTGACTGGACAGAGCCTAGTTCTCCCTGCACATATGGCAGCATGCAGGCAAACAAGATGCTAGAGAAGGAGCTAAGATTTCTTTTTTTTTTCTTGGATCTGGGGACCGAACCCAGGGCCTTGCACTTTCTAGGCAAGCGCTCTACCACTGAGCTAAATCTCCATCCCCGGAGCTGAGATTTCTATATCTTGATCCACAGACAGGAAAAAGAGACTGTGTGCTAGACTAGGAATAGTTTTAATATAAGAAACCTCAAAGTGCACCTCTACACTAACACCCTTCCTCTAACAAGGCCATACCGACTAATAGTGCTATTCCTTATGAGTCAATCATTTAAACACATGAGTCTTCTAGAGTCATCTGTATTTAAACCACCACACCACAATCATAGATTGTCTATTCATTGACTGTCTTAGTACTTTCTTCTAGGTACTCAGATGGGTATCCTGAAGATCTCTTCAGGGTTTAGCTAACATGGCTTTCTCCATGGCTCTTTAAAATTATTTTGAGATATTTGAAATATCTTTGGTATGGCATAAGTTTCCCCTGTTCATGCCACCTCTGGGAGGTCTAATGACAGAGTAATCTAGAACAAGCACATGTCCCTTTATCTGGTTTCTGAAGGATAACTATCTTTTCATGATTCCTTCCAGTGTATTGTCCCTTATATTCCAGCACATGTTTTAGATTAAAAGGTGAATCATATTTCTATTATAAGACCTTATCTTGAAAGGAAAGGGACTTTTTTACTTATTGAAATATAAGTGTAATTAGGTTATAGATTTATAAATTGTGTGTGTGTATTTCTCTGATTACTAAAGATGGTGAACAGTTCTTTATATTTTTTCTCTTTCAGTCTTTTTGTCGTCTGTATATAGGGAGGCTATCAAATCTTGTGCATTAATTTTGTATACTTCCATTTGGCTCCAAGTGTTCATCAAGTGTAGGAGTCATTTTTCAAGTATTTATTGGCACTTCTAATGGTGGTGGAGAAATAGCCTAGTGGTTAAAATGTATACTCTCATTGTAGAGAAGCTGAATTTGAGTTGCAGCAAACATGGGTGTGGGTCTTCAGTACCTAAAGCTGACATGCTCTTCTCATCTCTTGTGTATACACACACACACACACACACACACACACACACACACACACACACACTCACACAGTAGAACTTACGAGTTGTAAAATATGGAGTCGAAACAAGCTAAGGGGTAAATATTGCCTTGTGATTGCTACTTATTCAATTTTGAAGTTAAGAGATATTTTCCAAGCACAGGTTTTATTATTAATAAAGGAAATATATGCAACACATTCATCTGTGCCATTGCTCTATTCTCACTCATCCATACCAATACATAATAATACATCAGTTTTGACCAAAATTATTCATAAAGTGCTAAGGTTGTGCTACTTAAGATATGTGTTTGTTTAAAGATGTCATTAATTTGCTCACATGCTGACTTTGTCTTTGATCAAATAAAAAACTTTGATAAAATCATATTTCCTCTTCTATGATTTGATTCCAGACCATTAACCATCAAGTTGCATAGTATTAGAAGTAATATAATTCAATAAGATAATTGTCAATGCTTTAAAAATATTTTTTTGGCCTGCATAAAACACTGTGAGTGGAGGCTTTCTTAAACCACTGAACACTTATTCTTACTAAGGTTTGTAGTGTTTCCATGTGTGAAGAGGATGGGATGGGGCCTTCAGAGTCTTCACACTGTGCAGGCTTTCTATTTCTCAGTGCTGAGTGCTGCTGTCTTGAATTTAGGACAATTAAAATCAGCAAGACTTTTCATTTAATAGATCAAGTACTTCTTTAGAAGTGCTTGTTTTTATTTGTTTTTGTAACAGCATTCATACCTTCCAAATGTCAGTAATTCATGGATAATCATGGCTTTAGAAAACTTAATCTGAATAGGCCGTGAAAAAAGTATTTTGAAGCCTTATTTAACGTTGCTAATTTTCCTTTCATGAGAATAATGCTGGCTTTGTTATCGTAACTATATATTTACATCTAATGCTTTAGATTATATGTTGTATAAATATAGACTAAAAGAAGATATCACTTCCTCTGGAACTAAACAAAACACATTCACTTCTTTTGTATCTTTGTAGTAGGTTACTATTTTATGTTAGTTTAGTATTGGGAGTTCGAGTGGAATATCTTTAGCAATTTGTAGTGATATAATCAAAACAACTCCATAAATGGGAGAGAAATTTCTGCTAATAGAGGAATTTTATGGCGTATTAAAGTGTGTGCATGTCATGAAAGTAAAGATGTGTTTATTTTCCGTGTTACATTTAATTCCAATTACTGAATCTGTGTTTATCAACTACTCTTAACATTAAATATTTGATGTTTTATAATTATATTTTCATATCTTTCCCTTTAATCTCTAGTAATTAAAATAGCTTATTATTTATTGTACACATATAGATGTTAGTCTCACATATATGTATGTGTGTTATAAATAGACATTGACCATGAAAGCATAAGAAAGGCATCAATATACTAAAAACTGTGGTGACAGAATGTTGTGACCCACTAAGGAACTACAGAGAATCACTCTCTGGTATTCTGTATGAGGGGTAAATGTCCTTATCCATTTAGCCACTTTTTATAGCCTTAGTTTTTATATTCTTGACAAAGATGACAATACTTAGGCACTAAAACATGTTTTTCTGAGGCCAGATATCAACTATTTTGTGTTATTTTAGGAAAACAACATAGGTCTGTGTGATTTTGTGTACAGTAACTCTGTGCAAGCACTTGAAGGGTTATTATTTAAGCAAGATAAAAATGGAAAAGATTATTATCTGATTTTTCAATTATGTAAGGAATTGCATAAAAGAATAAATTTCAAGATCATACAACTAATATGCAATTGAATCAAGAGTTCAAGTAATATATTCTATTATTTTTCTCCTGTATTATGCTGACTATATGGCTATAATTTGATGTTTTATTTTACTGTACTAATTGATTAAATATGTTTTTTGGAAATTTCACAAAAGTGTATAAAGTATTTTGATTTCTCGCATGGGTCTATGCTCTCCTATCTCCATCAAACTTCATAGCATTTCACCTTTCCTTCAGATTCCTTCCTTTATTCAAGTCGTTCTGGTTTTGTTTTTCATTTTTCCACTAACTTAAACAAGGGTTAATTGTGTGACCACAGGCTTGAATACCATGGAGTTTCATTGTTGAGTCATATAATTAATAACTTTTTAGTAAAATATGAGAGGTTAAATTTCAATTCATCCGGTTTTACCAGTTAACTGGTAAAAAAATGTTCAAACTGGACTTAGAAGTGTAAAGAAATAAAGACAAATGAAAATAAAATTAGACTGAAAGAATTGAGTGAGTAAATGGTAGTAGGATTGTGGGCCTTGGCAGAGGATAGTCTACTTACTAGAACACAAGCTGGGAAGCTGATTTATTACCCCAGGTGCAGTATGTAAATTGGACTAAGTCATAAAGGAGGTTTGTGTGGTATGAGCACACTGTTCCATTACTTGTGACATAAGTGTTTTCAGGACAAGATGGTTACTTATAATGGAATGAATAAATAATTGGTCCTTGATACTGTATCATACTCTAAGTTATTCTGTATGCTCACCTTGCTTTTTACTTTATTTTATTTTTAAACATATTTTATTTGGATATTTTACATAATTACATTTCAAATGTTATCTCCTTTCCCTGTGCCACACTTTTCCATCCCCCTCCCACTGCTTCTATAAGGATGCTGCTCCTCCCAACAACTGACTTCCACCTCAACACCCTGATATTCCCATACACTGATGAAATGGGCCAGCACAGGACCAAAGGCTTCTCTTCCTCTTGATGCCAGACAATGCCCTCCTCTGCTACATATGCAGCCGATGCCATGGGTCCCTCCATGTATACTTTTTGGTTTAGTCCCTGGGAATTCTGTGTTTGCGTGTGTGGGGTGTCTGGCTGGTTGATATTGTTGTTCTTCTTATGGGGTTGCAAACCCCTTCAGCTCCTTCAGTCCTTTAACTCCTCCATACAGGTCCATGTTCAGAATCTGATGGTTAGCTGCAAGCATCTTAATCTGCATCAATAATGGTCTGGCAGAGCCTCTCAGGAAAATTCCATATCAGGATCCTGTCAGCAAACACTTCTTGGCATCAGCAATAATGACTGTGTTTGGTAGCAGCATAATGAATGGATCCCAGGGTGGGCCAGTCTCTGGATGGCCTTTCCTTTAGTCCCTGCTCCAATCTTTGTCTCTGTATTTCCTCTCATGAGTATTTTGTTCCCCCTTCTAAGAAGGAGTGGAGCATCCTCATTTGCTTCTGCCTTCTTTTGAGCTTGATATGATCTGTGAATTGAATCTTGGATATTCTGAGCTTTTGGACTAATATCCACTAACCAGTGAGTGCATACTTTGTGTGTACTTTTGTGACTGGGTTACCTCAGGAAGATATTTTCTAGTTCCATCCATTTGCCTATGAATTTCATTAAGTCACTGATTTTAATAGCTGAGTAATACTTCATTGTGAACTGTACCACATTTTCTGTATCCATTCCTCTGTTGAAGGACATTTGGGTTCTTTCCAGCTTCTGACTATTTTAAATAAGGATGCTATGAACATAGTGGAGCATGTGTCCTTGTTATATGTTTGAACAACTTTTGGCTATATGCCCAGGAGTGGTATAGCGGGGTCCTCAGGGAGGACTATGTCCAATTTTCTGAGGAACCACCAGACTGATTTCCAGAATGGCTGTACCAGCATGCAATCCCACCAACAATGGAGGAGTATTTCCCTTTCTCCACAACCTTGCCAGCATCTGCTGTCACCTGAGTTTTTGATCTTAGCCATTCTGACTGGTAGGATGTGGAATATCAAGGTTGTTTTGATTTGCATTTCCCTGATGACTAAGGATGTTGAACATATCTTTAGTTGCTTCTCAGCCATTTGATATTCCTCATTTGAGAATTCTATGTTTAGCTCTGTGCCCCATTTTTTAATAGGGTGAATTGTTCCTTTGGAGTCTAACATCTTGAGTTCTTTGTAAATATTGGACATTAGCCCTCTATCAGATGTAGGATTGGTAAAGACCTTTTCAAATATGTTGGATGCTATTTTCCCTATTAAAAGTGCCCTTTGTCTTACAGTACCTTTGCAATTTTATAAGGTCACATTTGTGGATACTTCATTTAGAGCATAAGTCACTGGTGTTCTGTTCAGGAAATTTTATCATGTACCTATGTGGGGTTTTTTGTTTTGTTTTTGTTTTTGGCCTTTGTAAATTCTTTTGTATATTTTTTCAATAGGATATTTTTAATATACATTTCAAATGTTAACCTTTTCCCGTTTACCCAGACAAAAGTCCCCTATACCATCACCCTCTCCTTCTTCTATAAGGGTGTTCCCCTGATCATCCATCCCCGTTCCAGTCCCCCTTGACATTCCCTTACACTGCCCATCCAATCTTTGCAGGACCAACGGTTTCTCCTTCCGTTGGTGCCCAACAAGGCCATCCTCTGCTACATATGCATTTGGAGGCATGGGTCAGTCCCTGTATAGTATTTGGGTAGTAGTTTAGCCTTGGAGCTCTGGTTGGTTGACATTGTTGTACTTATGGGGTTGCAAGCTCCTTAAGCTCTTTCAATCCTTTCTCTAATTCCTCCAATGGGGGTCCCGTTCTCAGGTTGCTAAAGATGTTTGCCAGCCTTAGTAGTTCTCTGGTGGAACTTTTGGGGTCACTTAAGTATACTATGATAGCATCTGCAAATAGGGACATTTTGCCTTCTTCTCTTACAATTTGTATCCCTTTGACATCCTTTCGTTGTCTGATTGCTCTGGCTAGGACTTTGAGAACTATATTGAATAAGTAGGGAGAGAGTGGTCAGCCTTGTCTAGTCCCTGATTTTTAGTAGGATTGCTTCAAGTTTCTCTCCATTTAGTTTAATGTTAGTGACTGGTTTGCTGTATATGGCTTTCACTATGTTTAGGTATGGGCCTTGAATTCCTGATCTTTCCAGGGCTTTTATCATGAAGGGGTGTTGAGTTTTGTCAAATGCATTCTCAGCATCTAATGAAATGATCATGTGGTTTTTTTCCTTTGAGTTTGTTTATGTAGTGGATTACATTGACGGATTTCCGTATCTTGAACATCCCTGCATCCCAAGGATGAAGCCTACTTGATCATGATGGGTGATCATTTTGATGTGTTCAGGATTTAGTTTGTGAGAATT
This sequence comes from Rattus norvegicus, assembly GCF_021556685.1. Lineage (NCBI taxonomy): Eukaryota > Metazoa > Chordata > Mammalia > Rodentia > Muridae > Rattus > Rattus norvegicus. Next base: position 88,209,645 of record NC_141539.1, on the reverse strand, counting down.
TTATTGAGTATTTTTGCATCAATAATCATCAGGGAAATTGGTCTGAAGTTCTCTTCCTTTTTGGGTCTTTGTATGGTTTAGGTATAAGAGTAATTGTGGCTTCATAGAAGGAATTTGGTAGTGCTCAATCTGTTTTTATTTTGTGGAATAGTTTGTATAGTATTAGTTTGAGGTCTTCTATGAAGGTCTGAAAAAATTCTATGTTAAACCTATCTGGTCCTGGGTTCTTTTGGTTGGGAGACTTATAATAAAAGCTTCTAATTTTTTAGGAATTATGTGGTTGTTTAATGGTTTATCTGTTTTAGATTTAACTTTTGATCCTAATTTTTGTCTAGAAAATTGTTCATTTCTCTGTCTCTGTTTATTTTCTGTTTCCGTGTTCTGTCCATTGATAAGAGTGGTGTGTTGAAATCTCCTACTATTACTGTGTGAGGTGCAATGTGTGCTTGGAGCTTTAGTAAGGTTTCTTTTACGAATGTAGTTGCCCTTGCGTTTGGAGCATAAATATTTAGAGTTCATCTTGGTGGGTTTTTCCTTTGATGAATATGAAGTGTCCTTCTTTATCTTTTATTGATGGATTTTGGTTGAAAGTCAATTTTATTCGATATTAGAATGTTTATTCCAGCTAGTTTCTTCAGACCACTTGCTTGTAAAGTTGTTTTCCAGCATTTCACTCTGAGCTAGTGTATGTCTTCTTTTTTTTGAAGTCTGTTGCCTGTATGCAGCAAAATGCTGTGTCCTCTTTACCTATCCAGTCTGTTAGTCTATATCTTTTTATTGTGAAATTGAGTCTATTGATGTTGTGAAATATTAAGGAATAGTGATTGTTGCTTCTTGTTACTTTTGTTGTTAGAGCTGGAATTATGTTTGTGTGTCTCTCTTCTTTTGGTTTTGTTGCAAGGAGATTATTTTCTTGCTTTTTCTAGGGTGTAGTTTCCCTCCTAGTGTTGGAGTTTTCCATCTATTATCCTTTGTAGACCTGGATTTGTAGAAACAAATTGTGTAAATTTGGTTTTGTCACGAAATATCTTGGTTTCTCCATCTATGGTAATTGAGAGTTTAGCTGGAAATAGTAGCCTGGGCTGGTGGGTATTTTTTTTTTTCTCTTAGGGTCTGTATGACATCTTCCCAGGATCTTCTGACTTTCATAATCTCTGGTGAGAAGTTCAGTATAATTCTTCTATGTCTGCATTTTTATGTTATTTGACCTTTGTCCCTTACTGCTTTTAAAATTCTTTCTTTGTGCATTTGGTGTTTTGAGTATTATGTGACGGGAGGAATTTCTTTTCTGGTACAATCTAATTGGAGTTCTGTATGCTTCTTGTATGTTTATGGGAATCTCTTTCTTTAGGTTAGGGAACTTTTCTTATATAATTTTGTTGAAGATATTTACTAGCCCCTTAATTTGGGAGTCTTCACTCTCTTCTATACCTATTATCTTTAGGTTTGACCTTCTCATTGTGTCCTGGATTTCCTGGATGTTTTGGGCTAGGAGCTCTTTTCATTTTACGTTATCTTTGATGGTGGTGTCAATGTTTTCTATGGTATCTTTTGCCCCTGAGACTCTCTCTTCTATCTCTTGTATTCTGTTGGTAATGCTTTCATCTTTGACTGCTGATCTCTTACCTAGGTTTTCTATCTCCAGGGTTGTCTCCCTTTCTGATTTATTAATTATTTCTCTTTTCATTTTTAAATCCTGGACTGTTTTGTTCCATTCTTTCACCTGTTTGATTATGTTTTCCTATAATTCTTTAAGGGATTTTTGTGTTTCCTCTTTAAGAACTTCTACTCGTTTTCTTGTGTTGTCCTGTATTTCTTTAAGGGAGTTATTGATGTCCTTCTTAAAGTCCTCCATCATTATGAAAAAATGTGACTTTATATCTATATCTTGCTTTCCTGGTGTGTTTGGATATCTACTATTTGCTTTGGTGAGAGAGCTGGTCTCTTATGATGCCAAGAATTCTTGGTTTGTGTTGCTTATGTTCCTATGCTTGCCTTTCATCATCAGGTTGTCTCTGGTGTTAGCTTGTCTTACTGTCTCTGACAGTGGCTCGACCCTCCTGTAGGCCTGGGTATCAGCATTCCTGTAGACCTGTTTTCATTCAGCTGAGTCTGGGAACAGAGAGATCTGCTCTCAGTTGTATAGGTGCTCATGGTGGTGGCTTTCAGCTCTCAGTACAGGCAGAAACCTGAGGAGTCCTGTGCTCCTACTCCCCTGTGCCCAGGGGGCACAGATGGCACTAGGGGATTTCCTCATGGGTCTGGAATGTGGGCAGAGAATAGTCTCCTCTGAGTTCTCATACTTTTGAGGGTGTTCATACTTTTGAGGGTCCACCTCTCTCCCCAATGGGATTTGGGTGCAGTGAGCTGTCTTACCAGTTCAGTTCAGTTCCAGGTGCAGGCAAAAACCAGCAGGTTCCTGCCACTGGGTGCTCCTATATTCCTGTATTCAGAGGCACTATGCAGTTCCCTTTTGAACCAGGTATTTGAGCAGAGGTGGGCAAAAGTTGCAGTCTGTCCTGAGGTCTCAAGATTGTTTATACTTCTGGGTGTTCAGCTCTCTCCCTCATAGGATTTGGGTGCAGGGAGATATGTGATCGGTTCAGTTCAGTTCCAGGCACAGACAGAAACCGGAAATGCCCTTTCCCAGAGGACTTCTTCCTCTGTGTATCCTGAGTCCACCATGCAGGTCACTTGGAGCAGAAAAACTAGTATTACCTCTGCTCTCAGGTGTGTAGGCACGCCTGGTGACTGACTTTCAACTCTTGCCACAGGCAGAAACCTGAAGGGTCCTGCCCCTAACTGCTCATAGGTGCAGTGCCCATAGTGCACATATGACACTAGGTGATTCCCTCTTGGGTCAGGAATGTGGGCAGAGAGTAGTCTCCTCTGAGTTCTCAGGAGTGTATGTACTTCTGAGGGCCCTGCTCTGTCCCCCACAAGGAGCTATGTGACTGGTTAAGTACAGTTACCTATGTGTTTTTAAAAAAATAATTTGTTAGTATAAATGTCATTGAAATAAAATTTCTAACTGTCTTCAATAAATTAAATACTAAGTGGAGAAAAAAGAATTATTTGTCTATGGTTTTCTGTCTCTAAATAAAATATTCACATAATGAAGGCAGAATCACAGATTGGAGAAAAGGGGTCAAAATAAAAGGAGATAAAATTGAGAGTTCAGTTAATATATAATTACAGTAAAACAGATAGTAAGATTTGATTCTAAATTTTTATTTTGCTTCTGGCCATTTCTGCAATCTGAGCATCACTGTTCCTAATATGTATTACTTACTTCTATTATTAATGTTCATTAGTATTCTTTGTCAGATTTTATTTGGGCTTGAGAGATATGGCAACTGGTAAACAAATTTTCTGTGTCCAGAGAGCTTTCATTGTAGTAGATAATTAACAACAAATAAATATATGTTTCAATGATGTCAATTGTAATTATAATGAAAACAACAAGTCCAATTTTTCATGACCTCTGACTATAATCCATATTATAGTTATTTAGGATTTATATATAACTTCATCCTTTCTTTGATTCTACTTCTTAATCTATGCTAATAAATAATTGAACATCTTAGGACAATATGTAGACATTGCCACAGTTCTCATTAATCAGAAATCTGGCAGTGTTTAGTAGGTTCTAGGTGCTTAACATAGTCTAGGGACAAGTCGGAGGTGGGTTCTAGAACTCTGAGGCTCAGTGTCCTCTATAAAGAGTTCCTTGAAGCTACATAACTCAAAACAACTTGTTTCTTTAATAATATCAAGAGTGGCTCTCTCTTAGCTAGTCTGTCTTTGATGGGTGTCTCAATCAAGTCAAGCCCACCCTGCATAATCTCTTTTGCAATTAACATTTATCAACTTACTAGAGAGTTTCTTTACATCTTTCATGAGCACTACACCTTCTCATAGAAAATTGATTAGATGGAGATTCATGTTCTGTCCTCATTCCAGTAGAAGGAATTACACAAAGAGTAAGGAAACAGAGACTAGAAAATTGAACATATATAAGCATCTTGTAAGCAAACTGACTATTTTGGAATAATTTAAGAGAAGGTAAACTATTTCTTATATTTTCTTAACTTAATTTTTTCATATTTTTTGTTAAGAGCACAGTTGTATGAAACAGCACTAACATAATTATTATACAATACATATTTAATCTGTATAATTATTAAGTAACAATAATTATGAAAGTTTGATTATTTTTATATAACTCAAATAAGACTTTTATGACCATTCAGTTGTTTGAGTAATTTTCATGTGATCTATAGAAATATTTTTCACATACTTGACCTAATTCACAGTGGGTACTTCAGAAAAGAGTTCTATGAATACAGATGAATACATTTGAACATTTTCATACTCTGAAAACTGAGAAATACTGAAATATTTTCCATTATCTGGACTTTCTTTGTATTATCACCCATATTATCAAAGTAGTACTTATACTCCACTTGTGTTTTACATTTCATAATAAAAATGACTAATGTTCTTAGATAAATATTTCTCTGAACTTAAGATAATTTATACTAATGTTTCTGGAAATGAAAAACTAGTGAAGGATTTATTTTATTATATTAGATTTCTTTAACATTCTCGTAAATGGAAAACAAGTCTTTTAGTTCCTTGGGCTATGCTAGTCCATTGGTTAACCTACCATACACATATGTACACAGGTATGGTTTCCAGAGTTTTTAAATGCTTCTTTAAAAAAATTCAATTAAAATATTGCTCTTTTAAAAAATTCAAAGGGCACATATATTCAGAAGAACCTTGCATTTTTGTAATTCCTCAAATATATTAAACTTAAGTTTAGCATTATTCTATATATTAATTGTGTAATGGAGCATATATGTAGTTCGTTCTTAAATTCAAAAAGCCTGTAGGGTAACTTTAAGATTCTTAATATTTTTTTAAGTACAAGAAATGTGTAGTTTTCGCGTGAAAGTGGTAAGTGTCTAGATGAGTATTGTACAAAGATTAGTGAAATGTATTGACAAAATAATCTTATTCATAAAAAGTATAGGATTTATAACATGTAATATCACCATCTAGGAGACAAAACAATGAAAGAACTATTCTAGCTTTGAAGCACTCTAGTTTCCTGGAGTAAGTTTTCCTGGTGTTTGATGTTCCAACATTACCTTTTTCAATATGTGTTTTAGTGGAAGAGAAATGAGTTTCTAGAAACCACTCACTGCAAGACTTGTATGTAGAATATTAGTACACACCAAAATAATCTTACAGTAAAACATTTTGAAAAACTGGTGTCTTTCATATTGCCAATTCTATCAAAACCTGAAGTCATTCTGTTTAAATTGTTATACAAAATATCATTATTTTTATTGGATTTTTAAATTTATTTACATTTCAAATGTTATCACCTTTCCCAGTTTTCCATCCATAAACCCCTTATCCTACCCCCTACCACTTCTTCTATGAGGTCATTCCCTCCCATCCACCCCCCACTGTAGGGGAATGTCAGGGCAGAATATCATTATTTTTAATGTAAGAATAGTTGTACCTAAACTTTTTGTTAGTTTTAACTTGATTGAATCAAATTTGTAAATTCTATTTTCAGTTGCCAACTTCCTTGTTTGTTCTGATTACTTCTTAATAGAAATTAATTTGGTTAGCAAAACAAAATTCTCTGTCTATGAACCATCCATGGTCTAGGCAAATGATGGGAGCTTCAACTAGTGTAAATATCTTTAGTTATTACATTAGTCTACTTTGTATATTATAACAAATTCTTTGAAAGAGAAAACTATCAGTTTAAAAATACTTATTTAGGCTAACATTCTTAGAGGTTTGAGGCCACTATTGTCTCAACTGTGAAATGAGGCACACAACTGTCAGCCATAACAAAAGTTTACTCATCCAATAGTGGCCCAGTAATCAGAGACCAGAGGAGACAAGTGGTAAGATATATCCTGCAAAGACATGCCCCCTTGAGCTAAGTACTTTTACCAGCACTACCATCACTGTAACGAAACACTTGGGGATTATGAATGCATGGGTGGATTAATCTACTCATGAAAAAAGTAAGCATTCTTATTGTTTAATCACTCCTCTAAATCCCTAACTAAGCCTTCAATATGTGTCTTTGGGCTATTTTCTTACTTGAATGCTAAGTGTCATAATATTCTTCCTAACTATTCAAACATTATTTTCTGATTTATAAATATTTTCTAAATTTTTATACATAACTTAAATACTTTTCTAAAATTAAATCAAAATTTCCTCCCATGCCAACATCAGTGTAATGCTCACATTACAGTGATTGAAATGCTTGTATATGAACAAGCATTCTCTGTTTATGAGTGTTCCTTCTCTCCTCCAAAATTTAGAACTTAAAAGCCATATTGATCTAAAACTTTCTTCCAGACATGTTGTGTCCTTTGTAAGCTTTACTGCACACTAATTGCTCTTGAACTGTTAGTCGTTGTAAGTAACTCCCACTGTGGTCAATTATCAGGCAGGAGAACTCAGAACAGTGGGGAATATCAGTCATTATGACCCTCTGATCAAGCCAAAATTAAGAGGTAGACAAATAATAAATGGGAATTTCATTTTGAGGACACAAAGTAAGCTTTATATTGAAGTCCATAAATTCATGAGGATAATTATACTTAAAAGACTAAGTGGCATACAAGTTTAACATAAATCAGGAGACAGAGCAGATGAGTACAATTTGTCAAAGCAACATGGTCCTATAGCTACCAGCTGCACACAATGACATTATTACTGTGACATGACAAATAATTATAAATGCCATGACCTCAGAGATTCTCCTTCATTTTAAAACAACTCTGAGTTATATATTAAAAATTCATATTAATGGGTAAGCATATTTCACCTGATGGTACTGTCATATATGAAAGCCATTTTGACACATTGTTCCTTGAATGTTCATAATCTTGCCACAGCAGGAGAATGAAGAATTGCTATTTTATTTCTTTGTAATGAAGGAAAGAGCCACAGATGTGTGTGCTGTCCTAATATTTTATGTAATTCTCATTTTACTCTGCAATTTATCATTGCATGGACAGCAACTGTGTGTTCTTCAAAAGGTCAAGTGTTCCTAATGATAGATATATTAAAAGAGGCACTGTCCCTCAAGGGCTTGTCCCTAGAAGTCATAGACATTGCCTCAGGCAAATTGGTAATCTATTTCCAAGCATTCTTTGGGCTATAATTCATGAAAAGTTCTCAGTTAGGACACAGCCTACCAGCGATATTAATTTCCAATGCACTTACTTGAAGTATCTCAAAAACCTGGGACATTTCACTTCACATGATTTCCACTATTGTTCCTTAAAGGTTCAAAGCTGCTATGAGTTCAGACTGAATTTGTTTTACTAACCTAAACTTAACCTAAACCTACACTTGTCTTATGAGGAACATACTTCAACTTTATGTTAGTTTTATTTTTAGAAATATCCATTTTATTTTCAATAGTAGCTGACTAACTTTCATTCCTACCAGTAGTAACTAGTAATTACTTTGGTCAAATGATCTTTACCATCAGACTATTTCTTTTCCTGTTTGAGTTTTGCTGTTCTAAATAGTGTACATTGATAAACTTTGTAATGTCATGTCCCAGTCTGTTTTTCAACACAAACTGGCAGGAAGCAGTTTAATGCATTTCACGTTTCAAGGTCACAACATATTGTTGAAGAATGTCAGGACTGGTTTCATTGCCTGAAAATAATTAGAAAAATGAAAAAGGGGGATGAACACCTGAATTTGTCTTATTGATTGACTGATCAATTGATTGCTTGCTTCTGCTCAGGGACAAATGTAGCATACCATCTTTTGCTAGTCACAGAGCTACAACCTGCTATAATCACAATGCTGTTCCCACCATGGTGGGTTATATTCTCAAAACATGAGTCAAAATAAATTCGCTCTTCCATAAAGTTACTTCTCAAAAAATTTGACACTTACAAGAGAAAATAAATTAGGAGAGCTATGGTGAAGCTCTTCACTCTTAATGTTAATTCATACATATATATATATATATATATACATATATACATATATACATATATATATATATATATATATATTTCGGCAGCATGTGTTCAATCTCCATTGCTTTTCTTTTCTTTTCATTTTTTTTAAAGAAAATTGTAACTTTCGCTTTGAATTTTCTTTTTTTCCCATTTTTTAAAAATTGAATCTTTTTATTTTACACTCCAGACTTTATCCCCCAACCCAGTCCACCCTCCGACTCTTCCACATCGCATACCTTCTCCCCCGACCTTGTCACCATGAGGATGTCTCCACCCCCATCCCACAGACCTCTCCACTCCCTGTGGTTTTATGTACAGGTATGTTTGGCTTTTCAGTGTTCTAAACAGTTTTAGCTAAAGAACATTTCTTTTTCTAATATGTATTCTCTGTGACTATTGAAAAGCATTTGGTTATTTTTATCAGATGTAAATAAAACAGAAATGATAAAATTGGCAAGAAAATATAATTGGAAAAAGTTACACTGAGTGAAGTAACCAAACAAGATACATTAAATCATATTTCTTGCAGTCATATGTGGATCCTAGTTTTGAGTTGTTAGTTTTGTATACTCAGCCTGGATTACTTATAGAAACTTGGAATCTTGGAAACTTTGTGAAAATGTGAAAAAGAAAAAAAATATTTTTAGGAACTGGAGAATAAAAAGACACAGGAATAGAAAGAAAGGGGAAAAGATAAATGAGGGGAGCAATTTACACTGGAAGATGAGAGTGGGAATGTAGGTTACAGAAGTCAGGTTGGGAGAGTTTGAATTTTATTACACAACCTGAATATAATGTCAAGTAAAAAGCCCAGTGCAGTTTAAGATTATTCTCTCTGAATTATTGAATTGGAAGATTAACAAAGATATCTATGTCCAAAGGGCATAGATTATTAATAATATTTTTATTTGCCCATCAGAATTTTAAGATAAAACCCTTTTGCTGAAAATATACATAATTTTGTCACAAAATATGATGAAAACCAGTTGCTGCTGGTCTTTAAGCTGCTTCTCTGCTGGATAGCATATACAGTGCTATAGGTGTTATGCAAAATGCTGGAAATAGCCATCCATAGCCTTACCTAGCTGTGAGTCCAGAAAGATGTAATTACAGTAGCTGATCATTGGATAATATTTATCTATAGTGTATGTATGTATGGGAGTAACCTATTACTTTCAGAGTTGATTTTTCCCCCTCTTCTCAGGTGTAAAATTATAACTGTTATTGAAATGTCATTATGAACCCAGGGCTTGTAAATTCTAATACTGAGGGAAAAATTATTACTGTTAATTCATTAAAAATGGGCTCAGTATCAAACTGCTTTCTCGATACACATTGGTAATCCCATGTATTTCTACACTCTTAATTTTTTTTTAACTTGAGTATTTCTTATATACATTTCGAGTGTTATTCCCTTTCCCGGTTTCCGGGCAAACATCCCCCTCCCCATCCTCCCCCCCTTGCCGCCCTCCCCCCAACAATCTAGTTCACTGGGGGTTCAGTCTTAGCAGGACCCAGGGCTTCCCCTTCCACAGGTGCTCTTACTAGGATATTCATTGCTACCTATGAGGTCGGAGCCCAGGATCAGTCCATGTATAGTCTTTAGGTTGTGGCTTAGTCCCTGGAAACTCTGGTTGCTTGGCATTGTTGTACATATGGGGTCTCGAGCCCCTTCAAGCTCTTCCAGTTCTTTCTCTGATTCCTTCAACGGGGGTCCCGTTCTCAGTTCAGTGGTTTGCTGCTGGCATTCACCTCTGTATTTGCTGTATTCTGGCTGAACAAAATACCAATGGCTTATGCTCTAAGATCAAGAATTGACAAATGGGATCTCATAAAACTGCAAAGCAGTAAGGCAAAGGACACTGTGGTTAGGACAAAACGGCAACCAACAGATTGGGAAAAGATCTTTACCAATCCTACAACAGATAGAGGCCTTATATCCAAAATATACAAAGAACTCAAGAAGTTAGACTGCAGGGAGACAAATAACCCTATTAAAAAATGGGGTTCAGAGCTAAACAAATAATTCACAGCTGAGGAATGCCGAATGGCTGAGAAACACCTAAAGAAATGTTCAAAATCTTTAGTCATAAGGGATATGCAAATCAAAACAACCCTGAGATTTCACCTCACACCAGTGAGAATGGCTAAGATCAAAAACTCAGGGGACAGCAGATGCTGGCGATGATGTGGAGGAAGAGGAACACTCCTCCATTGTTGGTGGGATTGCAGACTGGTACAACCATTCTGGAAATCAGTCTGGAGGATCCTCATAGAATTGGACATTGAACTGCCTGAGGATCGAGCTATACCTCTCTTGGGCATATACCCAAAAGATGCCCCAACATATAAAAAAGACACGTGCTCCACTATCTTCATTGCATCCTTATTTATAATAGCCAGAAGCTGGAAAGAACCCAGATGCCCTTCAACAGAAGAATGGATACAGAAAATGTGGTACATCTACACAATGGAATATTACTCAGCTATCAAAAACAACGAGTTTATGAAATTCATAGGCAAATGGTTGGAACTGGAAAACATCATCCTGAGTGAGCTAACCCAATCACAGAAAGACATACATGGTATGCACTCATTGATAAGTGGCTATTAGCCCAAATGCTTGAATTACCCTAGATGCCTAGAACAAATGAAACTCAAGACCGATGATCAAAATATGAATGCTTTACTCCTTCTTTAAAAGGGGAACAAGAATACCCTTGGCAGGGAAGAGAGAGGCAAAGATTAAAACAGAGACTGAAGGAACACCCATTCAGAGTCTGCCCCACATGTGGCCCATACATATACAGCCATCCAATTAGACAAGATAGATGAAGCAAAGAAGTGCAGGTAGACAGGAGCCGGATGTAGATCTCTCCTGAGAAACACAGCCAGAATACAGCAAATACAGAGGCGAATAGCAGCAGCAAACCACTGAACTGAGAATAGGACCCCCGTTGAAGGAATCAGAGAAAGAACTGGAAGAGCTTGAAGGGGCTCGAGACCCCATATGTACAACAATGCCAAGCAACCAGAGCTTCCAGGGACTAAGCCACTACCCAAAGACTATACATGGACTGACCCTGGACTCTGACCTCATAGGTATCAATGAATATCATAGTAAGAGCACCAGTGGAAGGGGAAGCCCTGGGTCCTGCTAAGACTGAACCCCCAGTGAACTAGACTGTTGGGGGGAGGGCAGCAATGGGGGTAGGGTTGGGAGGGGAACACCCATAAGGAAGGGGAGGGGGGTGGGTGATGTTTGCCCGGATACCGGGAAAGGGAATAACACTCGAAATGTATATAAGAAATACTCAAGTTAATAAAAAAAAGAAAAAAAAAGAATTCACCACTGAGGTATGCCGAATGGCTGAAAAACACCTAAAGAAATGTTCAACATCTTTAGTCATAAGGGATATGCAAATCAAAACAACCCTGAGATTTCACCTCACACCAGTGAGAATGGCTAAGATCAAGAATCAGGTGACAGCAGATGCTGGCGAGGATGCGGAGAAAGAAGAACACTCCTCCAATGTTGGTGGGATTGCAGACTGGTACAACCATTGTGGAAATCAGTCTGGAGCTTCCTCAGATAATTGGACATTGAAGTACCTGAGGACACAGCTATACATCTCTTCGGCATATACCCAAAAGATGCCCCAACACATAACAAAGACACGTGCTCCACTATGTTCATAGAAGCCTTATTCATGATAGGCAGAAGCTGGAAAGAACCCAGATGCCCTTCAACAGAGGAATGGATACGGAAAATGTGGTACATCTACACAATGGAATATTACTCAGCTATCAAATCAACGACTTAATGAAATACATAGGCAAATGAATGGAACTGGAAAATATCATCCTGAGTGAGGTAACCCAGTCACCGAAAAACACACATGGTATGCACTTTTTGATAAGTGGACATTAATGAAATGCTCGAATTACCCTAGATGCCCAGAACACATGAAACTCAAGAAGAATTACCTAAATGCGAATGCTTCACTCCTTCTTTTAAAGGGGAACAAGAATACCCTTGGGATGGAATAGGGAGGCAAAGTTTAGAACAGAGGCAGAAGTTACATCTATTCAGAGCCTGCCCCACATGTGGCCCATATGTATGTAGCCATCAAACTAGGTAAAATGGATGAAGCAAGGAAGTGAAGGCTGACAGGAACTGGATGTAGATCTCTCTTGAGTAACACAGCCAGAATACAGCAAATACAGAGGCGAATGCCAGCAGCAAACCACTGAACTGAAAACAGGACCCCCACTGAAGGAATCAGAGAAAGGACTAAAAGAGCTGAAGGAGCTGGAGACCCCATATGAACAAAAATTCCAACCAACCAGAGCTTCCAGGGACTAAGCCACTACCCAAAGAGTATACAAGGACTGACCCTGGGCTCCAAATTAAGGGGAAAAAAAGAAGTTAGTGATTTTCTTCCACCCTTAACAGTATAAATGATAATAATTTGAATTATAGTGGAAAGAATTTTGTTACTCTTACTATTTTTCTGAACTGCATAATATACCACTGGAGAAATTGAACAATGAGAACTTTATTTTTTTTTTATTAACTTGAGTATTTCTTATATACATTTCGAGTGTTATTCCCTTTCCCGGTTTCTGGGCAAACATCCCCCTCCCCCTCCCCTTCCTTATGGGTGTTCCCCTCCCCACCCTCCCCCCATTGCCCCCCTCCCCCCAACAGTCTAGTTCACTGGGGGTTCATTCTTAGCAGGACCCAGGGCTTCCCACTCCACTGGTGCTCTTACTAGGATATCCATTGCTACCTATGAGGTCAGAGTCCAGGGTCAGTCCATGTAAAGTCTTTAGGTATTGGCTTAGTCCCTGGAAGCTCTGGTTGCTTGGCATTGTTGTACATATGGGGTCTCGAGCCCCTTCAAGCTCTTCCAGTCCTTTCTCTGATTCCTTCAACGGGGGTCCTATTCTCAGTTCAGTGGTTTGCTGCTGGCATTCGCCTCTGTATTTGCTGTATTATGGCTGTGTCTCTCAGGAGCGATCTACATCCGGCTCCTGTCGGTCTGCACTTCTTTGCTTCATCTATCTTGTCTAATTGGGTGGCGGTATATGTATGGGCCACATGTGGGGAAGGCTCTGAATGGGTGTTCCTTCAGTCTCTGTTTTAATCTTTGCCTCTCTATTCCCTGCCAAGGGTATTCTTGTTCCCCTTTTAAAGAAGGAGTGAAGCCTTCACCTTTTGATCATCTGTCTTGAGTTTCATTTGTTCTAGGCATCTAGGGTAATTCAAGCATTTGGGCAAATAGCCACTTATCAATGAGTTCATACCATGTATGTCTTTCTGTGATTGGGTTACCTCACTCAGGATGATATTTTCCAGTTCCAACCATTTGCCTACGAATTTCATAAAGTCATTGTTTTTGATAGCTGAGTAATATTCCATTGTGTAGATGTAACACATTTTCTGTATCCATTCCTCTGTTGAAGGGCATCTGGGTTCTTTCCAGCTTCTGGCTATTATAAATAAGGCTGCGATGAACATAGTGGAGCACGTGTCTTTGTTATATGTTGGGGCATCTTTTGGGTATATGCCCAAGAGAGTTATAGCTGGGTCCTCAGGTACTTCAATGTCCTATTATCTGAGGAACCTCCAGACTGATTTCCAGAATGGTTGTACCAGTCTGCAATCCCACCAACAATGGAGGAGTGTTCCTCTTTCTCCATATCCTCGCCAGCATCTGCTCTCATGTGAGTTTTTGAACTTGGGCACTCTCACTGGTGTGAGGTGAAATATCAGGGTTGTTTTGATTTGCATATCCCTTATGACTAAAGATTTTGAACATTTCTTTAGGTGTTTCTCAGCCATTCGGCATTCCTCAGCTGTGAATTCTTTGTTTAGCTCTGAACCCCATTTTTTAATAGGGTTATTTGTTTCCCTGCGGTCTAACATCTTGAGTTCTTTGTATATTTTGGATATAAGGCCTCTATCTGTTGTAGGATTGGTAAAGATCTTTTCCCAATCTGTTGGTTGCCGTTTTGTCCTAACCACAGTGTCCTTTGCCTTACAGAAGCTTTGCAGTTTTATGAAATCCCATTTGTCGATTCTTGATCTTAGAGCATAAGCCATTGGTGTTTTGTTCAGGAAATTTTTTCCAGTGCCCATGTGTTCCAGATGCTTCCATAGTTTTTCTTCTATTAGTTTGAGTGTGTCCGGTTTGATGTGGAGGTCCTTGATCCACTTGGACTTAAGCTTTGTACAGGGTGATAAGCATGGATCGATCTGCATTCTTCTACATGTTGCCCTCCAGTTGAACCAGCACCATTTGCTGAAAATGCTATCTTTTTTTCATTTGATGGTTTTCGCTCCTTTGTCAAAAATCAAGTGACCATAGGTGTGTGGGTTCATTTCTGGGTCTTCAATTCTATTCCATTGGTCTATCTGTCTGTCTCTGTACCAATACCATGCAGTTTTTATCACTATTGCTCTGTAATACTGCTTGAGTTCAGGGATAGTCATTCCCCCTGAAGTCCTTTTATTGTTGAGGATAGCTTTAGCTATCCTGGGTTTTTTGTTATTCCAGATGAATTTGCAAATTGTTCTGTCTAACTCTTTGAAGAATTGGATTGGTATTTTGATGGGGATTGCATTGAATCTGTAGATTGCTTTTGGTAAAATGGCCCTTTTTACTATATTAATCCTGCCAATCCATGAGCATGGGAGATCTTTCCATCTTCTGAGGTCTTCTTCAATTTCCTTCTTCAGTGTCTTGAAGTTCTTATTGTACAGATCTTTTACTTGCTTTGTTAAAGTCACACCGAGGTACTTTATATTATTTGGTCTATTATGAAGGGTGTCGTTTCCCTAATTTCTTTCTCGGCTAGTTTCTCTTTTGTGTAGAAGAAGGCTACTGATTTATTTGAGTTAATTTTATACCCAGCCACTTTGCTGAAGTTGTTTATTAGCTTTAGTAGTTCTCTGGTGGAACTTTTGGGATCACTTAAATATACTATCATGTCATCTGCAAATAGTGATATTTTGACTTCTTCTTTACCAATCTGTATCCCCTTGACCTCCTTTTGTTGTCTGATTGCTCTGGCTAGAACTTCAAGAACTGTATTGAATAAGTAGGGAGAGAGTGGGCAGCCTTGTCCAGTCCCTGATTTTAGTGGGATTGCTTCAAGTTTCTCTCCATTTAGTTTAATGTTAGCAACTGGTTTGCTGTATATGGCTTTTACTATGTTTAGGTATGGGCCTTGAATTCCTATTCTTTCCAGGACTTTTATCATGAAGGGGTGTTGAATGTTGTCAAATGCTTTCTCAGCATCTAATGAAATAATCATGTGGTTTTGTTCTTTCAGTTTGTTTATATAATGGATCACGTTGCTGGTTTTCCGTATATTAAACCATCCCTCCATGCCTGGGATGAAGCCTACTTGATCATGGTGGATGATCGTTTTGATGTGCTCTTGGATTCGGTTTGCCAGAATTTTATTGACTATTTTTGCATCGATATTCATAAGGGAAATTGGTCTGAAGTTCTCTTTCTTTGTTGGGTCTTTGTGTGGTTTAGGTATAAGAGTAATTGTGGCTTCATAGAAGGAATTCGGTAGTGCTCCATCTGTTTCAATTTTTTGGATTATTTTGGATAATATTGGTATGAGGTCTTCTATGAAGGTTTGATAGAATTCTGCACTAAACCCGTCTGGACCTGGGCTCTTTTTGGTTGGGAGACGTTTAATGACTGCTTCTATTTTCTTAAGAGTTATGGGGTTGTTTAAACGGTTTATCTGTTCCTGATTCAACTTCGGTACCTGGTATCTGTCTAGGAAATTGTCCATTTCCTGAAGATTTTCAAGTTTTGTTGAATATAGGCTTTTATAGTAAGATCTGATGATTTTTTGAATTTCCTCTGAATCTGTAGTTATGTCTCCCTTTTCATTTCTGATTTTGTTAATTTGGACACACTCTCTGTGTCCTCTCGTTAGTCTGGCTAAGGGTTTATCTATCTTGTTGATTTTCTCAAAGAACATACTTTTGGTTCTCTTGATTCTTTCTATGGTCCTTTTTGTTTCTACTTGGTTGATTTCAGCTCTGAGTTTGATTATTTCCTGCCTTCTACTCCTCCTGGGTGTATTTGCTTCTTTTTGTTCTAGAGCTTTTAGGTGTGCTGTCAAGCTGCTGACATATGCTCTTTCCTATTTTTTCTGCAGGCACTCAGCACTATGAGTTTTCCTCTTACCTCACCTTTCATTGTGTCCCATATGTTTGGGTATGTTGTACCTACATTTTCATTAAATTCTAAAAAGTTTTTAATTTCTTTCTTTATTTCTTCCTTGACCAGGTTATCATTAGTAGAGCATTGTTTAATTTCCACGTATATGTGGGCATTCTTCCCTTATCGTTATTAAAGACCAGTTTTAGGCCGTGGTGGTCCGATAGCATGCATGGGATTATTTCTATCTTTCTGTACCTGTTGAGGCTCGTTTTTTGACCAATTATATGGTCAATTTTGGAGAAGGTACAATGAGGAGCTGAGAAGAAGGTATATCCTTTTGCTTTAGGATAGAATGTTCTATAAATATCCGTTAAGTCCTTTTGGCTCATGACTTCTCTTAGTCTGTCTACATCTCTGTTTAAGTTCTGTTTCCATGATCTGTCCATTGATGAGAGTGGGGTGTTGAAATCTCCTACTATAATTGTGTGTGGTGCAATGTGTGTTTTGAGCTTTAGTAAGATTTCTTTTACGTATGTAGGTGCCCTTTTATTTGGGGCATAGATATTTAGGATTGAGAGTTCATCTTGGTGGATGTTTCCTGTGATGAATATGAAGTGTCCTTTCTTATCTTTTTTGATGACTTTAGTTGAAAATTGATTTTATTTGATATTAGAAAGGCTACTCCAGCTTGCTTCTTCCGACCATTTGCTTGAAAAGTTGTTTTCCAGCCTTTCACTCTGAGGTAGTGTCTGTCTTTGTCTCTGAGGTGTGTTTCCTGTAGGCAGCAGAATGCAGGGTCCTCCTTGTGTAACCAGTTTTTTAATCTATGTCTTTTTATTGGGGAGTTGAGGCCATTGATGTTGAGAGATATTAAGGAATAGTGATTGTTGCTTCCTGTTATATTCATATTTGGATATGAGGTTATGTTTGTGTGCTTTCTTCTCATTTTTTTTTGCCAAGACGATTATTTTCTTGTTTCTTCTAGGGTATAGCTTGCCTCCTTATGTTGGGCTTTACCATTTATTATCCTTTGTAGTGCTGGATTTGTAGAAAGATATTGTGTAAATTTGGTTTTGTCATGGAATATCTTGTTTTCTCCACCTATGTTAATTGAGAGTTTTGCAGGATACAGTAACCTGGGCTGGCATTTGTGTTCTCTTAGGGTCTGTATGACATCATTCCAGGATCTTCTGGCCTTCATAATTTCTGGAGAAAAGTCTGGTGTGATTCTGATAGGTCTGCCTTTATATGTTACTTGACCTTTTTCCCTTACTGCTTTTAATATTCTTTCTTTATTTTGTGCGTTTGGTGTTTTGACTATTATGTGACAGGAGGAGTTTCTTTTCTGGTTCAATCTATTTGGAGTTCTGTAGGCTTCTTGTATGCTTATGGGTATCTCTTTCTTTAGGTTAGGGAAGTTTTCTTCTATGATTTTGTTGAAGATATTTACTGGTCCTTTGAGCTGGGAGTCTTCATTCTCTTCTATACCTATTATCCTTATGTTTGATCTTCTCATTGAGTCCTGGATTTCCTGTATGTTTTGGACCAGTACCTTTTTCCGCTTTACATTATCTTTGACAGTTGAGTCAATGATTTCTATGGAATCTTCTGCTCCTGAGATTCTCTCTTCCATCTCTTGTATTCTGTTAATGAAGCTTGTATCTACAGCTCCTTGTCTCTTCTTTTGGTTTTCTATATCCAGGGTTGTTTCCGTGTTTTCTTTCTTGATTGCTTCTATTTCCATTTTTAATTCCTTCAACTGTTTGATTTTGTTTTCCTGGAATTCTTTCAGGGATTTTTGTGACTCCTCTCTATGGGCTTCTACTTGTTTATTTATGATTACCTGGAATTCTTTCAGGGATTTTTGCGATTCCTCTCTGTAGGCTTCTACTTGTTCTCTAAGGGAGTTCTTCACGTCTTTCTTGAAGTCCTCCAGCATCATGATCAAATATGATTTTGAAACTTGATCTTGGTTTTCTGGTGTGTTTGGATATTCCATGTTTGTTTTGATGGGAGAATTGGGCTCTGATGGTGCCATGTAGTCTTGGTTTCTGTTGCTTGTGTTCCTGTGCTTGCCTCTCGCCATCAGATTACCTCTAGTGTTGCTTTGTTCTGCTACTTCTGACAGTGGCTAGACTGTCCTATAAGCCTGTGTGTCAGGAGTGCTGTAGACCTGTTTTCCTGTTTTCTTTCAGCCAGTTTTGGGGACAGAGTGTTCTGCTTTCGGGCGTGTAGTTTTTCCTCTCTACAGGTCTTCAGCTGTTCCTGTGGGCCTGTGTCTTGAGTTCACCAGGCAGGTCACTTGCAGCAGAAAAGTTGGTCTTACCTGTGATCCCGAAGCTCATGTTTGCTCGCGGGGTGCTGCCCTTGAGCTCTCTGTAGCAGCAGCAACCAGGAAGATCTGCGCTGCCTTTTCTGGGAGCTTCAGTGCACCAGGGTTCCAGATGGCATGTGGTGTTTTCCTCTGGAATCAGTAATGTGTGCAGCGTGAAGTCTCTTCTGGTTTCCCAGGCGTGTCTGCCTTTCTGAAGGTTTAGCTCTCCCTCCCACGGGATTTGGGTGCAGAGAACTGTTTATCTGGTCTGTTCCTTCAGGTTCTGATGGTGTCTCTGGCGCAGGGGTCATGCCGCTCCTGGGCCCTCCCCCACAGGAACCCAGAGGCCTTATACAGTTTCCTCTTGGGCTAGGGATGTGGGCAGGTGTGGGCAGTGTTGGTGGTCTCTTCCGCTCTGCAGCCTCAGGAGTGCCCACCTGACCAGGCGGTGAGGTCTCTCTCCCACAGGGGTCTGGGAGCAGAGAGCTGCTGCGGGCCGGGATCCGCTGCAGTGTGGGACTCCTGGTAAACACAGGGAGTGCCTGGTCTTAGAGGAATTCTGCCTATGTGTGTCCAGAGTTCACCAGTCAGGTCACTTGCAGCAGAAAAGTTGCTCTTACCTGGTGGTCCCAAGGCTCAAGTTTGCTCGCGGGGTGCTGTCCACGACTTCTCTGCTGAGGCAACAACCAGGAAACAATGAGAACTTTAAACACCTATCTGTTGGCAGAAAGCACAGATTATAACTCATCCGGTTTAATTGAGAGTAGAGTCGGTAACTGGTTTCATGATATGTAATTTGTAAATTCAGTAAGTACTATATGAATTAGTTTTATGTTTATTTACAAACTTCTAGAACAATTTATAGTAAGTAATCATTTTAACTAATTATAAATAATTTTTACAGCCTTCTCATCTGTTGTTTGGAATAAAACACATACAAAATATTCTATAATGAAATATGAAAACATGTCTACATTGTGAATTTTAATATACATACCTTCAAAAAATGATGTAAGGGACTCTCATCTTAGCATATACCTTTAGCAAAATTGCTTAAAACGCAAAACAAAATAAGTCGTAGGCCAGGTAAGGGTTTGGTTCTGTATTGATAGGCAAATAAGCTTCTTAAATGAGTTCCTTACTAAACAATATTTTTACTTAATAGTCTGTATATGTCAGAGAAATAAAAAGAAAATAAATTGTTGAAAACATTAAACTTTCATCAAATGCATTACTAAAATATACTAGTGACATGATAACATTAACTTAGGGAGCACATGAGAGAGTTAATAAAGTCAGTAACCTGTGTGCCATCTTTGCTTGTGCTTTTGTCTTTGTTGCAATTTTTGTGCCCATTCCCCATGGAGGGGGAAGTATTATCAGAATACAATGAACACTGGGAAGACTGTTGAGACCGATATTCCTTTCTTTATGTGGCAAGTGTAAAGACTTCACAGAGGGAAATGAGAGAAAATGATGAAGACAAGTCATCCTCAAACGTCCACTTTCCCTAAGTTGAAGGGTAAGTCAGTGGTTTTAAAGAACTTATCTGTGAGCCATTTCTACTACTACTTTTTATTAAAAACACATATAGTGATATTACAGTCATTACTAGAAGGGCATACATTGAGAGGAAAGGTTAACAAATTCCAGAATGAAAAGAAGAAATCGTCTACTTGTAATACATTTCCTTTACATACTTATGGCAGAAATCTGAAAAAAGTCAAGGTTAGAAAAAAATGAAGACTAATGGAAAGGAAAAGATGAAGCACATTTTAGCACTAATTTGTTAGAGACAAATAAATAAGAAGCTGCCGAGTTTGCACAAAGAACTGTGCTCTAGATGCTGTGGACTTCAGTTCAAAGGCAAGATTAGATCTTTGATGTAGTGAGTGTTTTGAAGAAGAGTTGAAAAGTAAAAGTGAGGCAGTAATGGATGCTTGTTGTTTTTCTGCAGCTCAAAGAGCAATTTTCTTCTAAATTTGAAAAAAACCCTTTACATTATATGGATCTTTATGACTAAAATATGTGTAAATATAAAAGTAGAACTGTAGTTCCAGGAAGGTTGTCCTGGAAAGGACGAATAAGGAGACCTCTTTTTTTATTTACACCTGATCATTGTGCTAATGGAGTTTGATTTCGAGTCACATTCCTGGGCTCATGGATGACCCATTCAGAAGGAGATCAGCCAAAATTAAAACCAAAAATAAGTGAGTAAATAAAGAAAGCCAAAACAAAATAAATGAACAGTGCTACCATGTGGACACATTATAGTTATTTTCTTTTCCAGTTCAGGGGTCATTAAATGCGTATTCAACCAGTAAAAGCAAACTTAACTAGTCTGTCTTATTAGAATAATATATGGTTGAGTTTTGAGAATATCACATGGGTCTAGTGTTAGCAACTAGCACACACCTTAGTTCTTGATTTGCTCCTTTACATGCATGATTACTTGGTTTTCTTTTTCCAATGAAAAAAATCACAAATGTAAATTTCTATTAGAAATCCCATATTGATAAATCAAACATTTTACCTTTGCAAATTCAAAGGTAAGGGGTGGGGAGTAAAAAAAATTCAAAGATAAAAATATAGATATTCCTCTGTTCAGAAGATATAAAAATCTAGATATAAAGATATACATACATCTTATTTAACACACAATCACGTAACGATTAGTCCAGTGGTGTGGTCCTGAGAAAGTTTAAGAACATGGTTATATGATAATTCAACAGTCCATTCACGGCCCAAAAGCAGTTCAAAATACGGAATGACTTGAGAGAAATTTTCAAAGGCTTGAAAATTCACAGATTACTTTATTTTTGTTGTATTCAAGAAACAGTTTTTCATTGTTGCTATGCATGAGGAAAGATTAGTACTTAGTGATTTCAGTTTGCATTTCAGTTTCTTCATATCAAGGCAGATGTCAAAGGCATTAAGATACTAAAATGCTACAATTCCATTTGGTAAATGTTTGTAACTTAAACCAATAGTATCAGCACCTTCTTCTCATCAGGTTAGAAGCTTTCTTAGGATTCACTTCAACTCCCCAGAATCTAATAATGAGTAATGAAAACCACCGTATCTTTGTATCTGGAACTCACTGAGGAATCCATAGGCTGTTATCTGCTGTTAAATTTATCAACTTAGGGGACATATTTTATATGTGCAGACTTTTGTCACATATACATCCTCTCTCTCTCTCTCTCTCTCTCTCTCTCTCTCTCTCTCTCTCTCTCTCTCTCTCACACACACACACACACACACACACACACAAATTTTAAACAAAGTTCTGTTACCTGAGTGTATACAAGTAGAGTTTTAATATTTAAAATATACTGGCTAGTCTTTTGTCAACCTGTCATAGGCTAGAGTCATTTACGAAGAAACCTCAATAAAGAAAACTCTCCCGGCAAAGATTAAAACAGAGACTGAAGGAACACCCATTCAGAGCCTGCCCCACAGGTGGCCCATACATATACAGCCACCCAATTAGACAAGATGGATGAAGCAAAGAAGTGCAGACCGACAGGAGCCGGATGTAGATCGCTCCTGAGAGACACAGCCAGAATACAGCAAATACAGAGGTGAATGCCAGCAGCAAACCACTGAACTGAGAATAGGTCCCCCGTTGAAGGAATCAGAGAAAGAACTGGAAGAGCTTGAAGGTGCTCGAGACCCCATATGTACAACAATGCCAAGCAACCAGAGCTTCCAGGGACTAAGCCACTACCTAAAGACTATACATGGACTGACCCTGGACTCTGTCCCCATAGGTAGCAATGAATATCCTAGTAAGAGCACCAGTGGAAGGGGAAGCCCTGGGTCCTGCTAAGACTGAACCCCCAGTGAACTAGACTATGCGGGGAGGGTGGCAATGGGGGGAGGTTTGGGAGGGGAACACCCACAAGGAAGGGGAGGGGGGAGGGTGATGTCTGTCCGGAAACCGGGAAAGGGAATAACACTTGAAATGTATATAAGAAATACTCAAGATAATAAAAAAACAAAAAAACAAAAAAAAAAAAAAAAAAAGAAAACTCTCCCACAAGATTATCTGTGAATGATAATCATGGGTGGTATTATGTTGATATCTGATTAAAGCAGGAGAGTTTACTGTGGGTTATCACACCCCTGGGCACAGGGTTCTTGATGGTATAAGAAAGCAGGATTAACAACAAACCATGACAAGTTTGACAGGAAGCAGCACTCTCCTATAACCACCATACTTGTTTTTGCCTCCAGATTCCTGCCTTGAGTTCCTGGCATGAACTCACTGGATGATGGACTACAAGCTTTAAGATGAACCAAACCCATTCTTCCCAAATTTCTTTGGTTCAAGCTGTTTTATCACAGAAATGGGAGGCATTACTTAGAAGATGAGCCAGGAAAGGCCATGACCATAGTGGCATTTACTGCAGTCAGGCATTTCTACAGGTTACAATTAATTTGTAAGATATTCTAGAATACATCCATCTTATAGAAGACTGGAAAGTTGAGTAATTCTTTTACAATGATCATACTCTTTCCTTTCCTGGGTACTTCAGCTTTCTTATTTTATTAGACTGAATTATTCATTTCCCTAATAGTGCTCTGAGTATCAGACCTTGACCAGGAGGGACAGAACTTCAGTTACCAAATGGAGGGCTGCAATTAGTGAGGATATAGTTAAGGCTACCTTGAAGACTCAGGTTTACCTAAAGTTTGCCTTCTAACTTGTTGCAGAAGAGATTCCTTTGTTTTATTCACTAACCGTTTGCCCTAAGGACATACACTTGATTTCTACCTATTATTGATGTTTTAACCCCTGAATAGAGGATAGAAAGGTCTCAGAGGACTTAACCCATGTTTCTGTACCAAAAAATTATGTTTTAAAATAGCCTATGGTTTACTCCATTTTATCAGTTACAATTGATGCTGCAATTACGACTGAAAGGGAAATTTCAGTGAATCGGAACTGACTTTAGTGACTGGACACTAGTCTGTGGACATTATGCCACAAATATTCAGTTCAAATGCTTCTTCCTCAGGGCAGCTTTTCTGGATAAAATACTAGGTCCAAATTAAGTGCACTTTCCTAATTAAAGGCCCACAATGTGAGAATTATAGCAGTTGCTGCTCTGTACAGTAATTAGGTTGTTAAATTGTGTGCTGTCCACAGGTCCAGAAGCCTCTTAGGGAGGATGCACACCTCACAGCTGTAAGTCTGAATATGCAAGCACAAGTCTGGCATACAGAATACACCCTGTCCACGACTGACTGAATTAGTGAGCAAATGAATGGTGTGAGAAAATGAATTCATAAATTACTTAATTGGAAGGATAAACACATAGCACTAGGTAATGCTGATTTGGTGAAAATTGCACAGTGTTGAGTGACAGAAGAAATATTCTGGAAAGAAACCAAGGTACTGTGTATTCGGTGAAGCTCTAGAAAAGGGCTTAGCATGAAGCCACATAATTTTGTTGAAGACGTTTTTTTCCTTTTCCAAATCTTGCAGAACTTGTGGCTTAAGAGATGGCTTCTCAGTCAAGAGCTCTTTCAAAGGACCTGCGTTATGTTCCCATTACCCATATTGAGAGGTACGTAATTGCATATATCTATAGTTCCAGAGGATATATCTATACCTTTTGCCATATATATATATATATATATATATATATATATATATATATATAATAGTTTTCAAGCAAAGGCATTTTAAATACTCTATAACATTTCTTAATGAAATCAGTAACATATACCTGACTTATACAAACTGCATAGCAAATACTTGTTTTGAAAATTCTTTTCATCTACTCTGGACAGGAAAGGAAATCAGTGTCTTGTTCACCATAATCAGAGACACTACCTTCTTACTGAGATGGGAACAAATATTGAGACCCACAGTCAGATAATATGCAGTGGCTGTGAGAGAACTTGAAACACTGAGCCCTAAATAGGATATCCTCATCAAATGCTCAAAAACCCAGTGGAAGAGTAGAGCAAAAAGAATAATAGTCAGAGTGGAGGAAGAGCACCAAGTACATAAAGTTTTCTAAGCAGAAACGTAAATGCACAGAGATTGAGGCAGGATATACAGTGTCTATACAGATCTGAACCATATGGAGTCCTAGAACTGAGGAAGCTTTGGACAAAAGTTTCCATACTGAATTCAGAGCTATTTTCAATTGTTAACCACTTATAAATGAAACTTTAGTTTGCTCCAAGTGTGTTTTGCTAGGGTGACAAAATACTCTTAAGGGTAGACAGCATATTTTGAAACTATTTATTTAATAATACTATGTCAGAGATTTTTAAAAATTATATATATATATTCAAATGTGAATATATATATTCATATGTGTGTGTGTGTGTAAAATTTTCTCTATTTTTACCTTTTAGGTCTTTTGAGTATATATTATGGCTTTTATATATGTTCCTTGTGCTTTTCCTTGGGCTTTTTTTCTTCTGTTTATTTTGCACTAGTCTGATGTGTTATATTTTATTTTATTATTATACCTTAGACATCTATTTGTTTTCTAATGAGAGACAGAAGGGGCTAGATCCAGATGGGAGGAGAGGTGGGGACAACCTTGGTGGAGTAGAGGGAATTTTCTGTCAACTTGGCACAGTTTAGAAACATCTGAGCTGAGAGCACCCCAACTGAGCTAATCTCTAGAGCATTATCTTTATCAAGTGATTGATGAGGGAAGGCCTGAGATGATTGTCTTGGGTTCTATAGGAAGGCAGGTTGAGCCAACCATGGGGAGCAAACTAGTAATCAGCACACATCCATAGCATTTGCAACAATTCCTGTCATCAGTTTCTTGTGTTGAGTTCTTGACCTGACTTCTTCCAGTGATTGCCCATGAATGTGGAAGCTTAAGCCAAATTGGCTCCCTTTCTCTCCACTTACTTTTGTTAATGGTGTTTCATCATAGCACGAGGAACACAAACTAAGGCAGAGAAGAAAAAATAATTAGAATATAATATGTGAGAACCGTATCTACATGTTGGGAAAAATAAAATGAATAGAAATCTCATATAATTTGAATAGTCACTCAAAGGCTATAAAAGGTAAGTATTAATATATGTTAATCCTGACTATTTGACTGATATTTCAAAGCATTTTAAAACCTATTCACAGTTAGCCAACAGGAGTAGGAAATATGAAGATTGAGTTTTATACATACTACTTTCAGGTCATGGCTGTACTTTTCCTTGGCTGGAAATTACAAACAAGAAGTAAAAGCTCTTTCAATAGCCCCTTCTGTTTCACTTACCCTACGTTATGTCACAAGACATATTTGAAAGATCAAACATGTAATTAAGTGTCTGACAGTTTGTCTTAGTTAGGGTTTACATTCTGTGAAGAGACACCATAACCGATTCCACTCTTATGAAGGACAACATTTCATTGGGACTAACTTACAGGTTCAGAGTTTCAGTTCATTATCATCAAGGCAAGAGGAATGGTATGTAGGCAGCTATGGCACTGTAGGAGCCGAGGTTTCTACATTTTCTTCCAAAGTCAAACAGAACATCCAGACAGCTAGGAGGAGGTCTCACAAAGATTACGACCATACTGACATACTTCTTTCAACCAGGCCACACTGCCTAATAGTGCCAGTCTCTGGGCCAAGCATATTCAAACTTCAGTTTATACATACTTTAGATTAAGTACAGTTCAAATATTTCATACATCATATGGTATTTTTTTATTTTATTATGACCATAAATGTTCTGTACTGCAAGCCACATTCTAAACAATTCTAAACTTTCAAGAATGAAAAGGAAACAACCTTCAAATGGGTTTTACAATTCCTTGGGGGAAAAGACTGTGCTCTTCGTATCCTGCACACCTTAGGTGGTTGTGTGGAGAGGTGGGGGAGATAATAAAATATAAGGAAGCTTCCAGTGGAAATGAAACTTTATTGATCCCTGGTAGGTTCCTTTTTGTCACAAACTTTTCAATTCTTCCAAAAATCTGAACCAACTGAAGTGAATTCAGAAATGATATTTCTGGTGGCTTTGCTTTATTCAGTAAAGATAACAAGGAAGAGCATTTCTCCTTGCTAAGCTGTACAATGATATATTACTTCTTGCTTAAAGTGTATTTTTAGTTAACACTGGAGATGAGCATTATTTCATACTTGGTTGGGTCTAACAGAAAATGTGTTGGATACGATAGAATAAAACACTGCCGTGTTGTCAGGTTTACTCGCGAAACTTATCAGACATGTATTATACGTATTACTTTTTGATTCAGCAATCTGTATGGCTATAAAACCATAATCCCTAGCCTCAAGAGCTTACACCAAGCTGAAAAGTAAGGCAATACTGGAGAAACAACAAAAATCTATAAGATAACAAATCAGGTATTATTCTAATCAACAAAGTAAGAAGCATGAGAAAAGTTGATGTACTTGCAACCCAGGACTTCTCAAATCAGAGCTGTTTCTATTTCTTAGAAATAGTGTTAGAGATTAGGTTTTCTCAAATGTATAAACAAGGCAAAAAAATGTTTATGGCAATGTAGATGAAAGACTTTTGTCTAAGGAATTTAATTATGTATGTATTGATTCATGCTAAAAATACTGTTATAGAGAAAGAACTGACATGTATAATAATAAAATGATTGGAATGTATGCTAGTATATTTACTGATTAAAAATAGTTTCAATTATTATTATAGTTAGTTGCTATTATATTGGTGAGAATGTGAAGAGCATTTCCTGCTTTTCACTTTTAAGTTAAAAGGAAAGTGAAGATTCCTGAGTTTGGGCTCCAAGCAAGAAAAAAACAAAACAAAACAAACAAACAAAACCTAAAAAACATTTATTTGCATAGTCCCTTATAGTTTCATAACATTATTAAATGATTAGGTTTCTGAATTCCCTTTATAATTCAGTGTTATTCAGGTAATGAGGAGAGTAACAGTTCAGTCATTTGACTAGACAGTGTTTCATTTAAGATTGTTTCAATTATCATAATCATGTGAGAATGTTGGCTTAAATAACCTAGACATCGATTATGTTTCATTCAGTTTAAAGCTAAGTAGATACAAATTGTGTTCTGTAACTCAACATTGTCACCAATGTCCTTCAGTTACTGCTTTATCAAAATATTTAAATTTCTTTTTGTGCTGGCTAGTGTCATGTCAACTTGTCATAAGCCAGTCATTCAGAACTTCACTGGAGAAAATGCCTACATAAGAATTTCCTGGGAAAGGGAATAACAATCGGAATGTAAATGAAAAATACCCAATTTAAAAAAGATGAAAAAAAAAGAATTTCTGGGGGGCAAGTTATATACATATATATATGTATATATATACATATATATATATATATGTGTGTGTGTGTGTGTGTGTGTGTGTGTGTGTGTGTGTGTGTTTGTGTATAATTATTCATTGACACCATTTCAGGACTGGTAGTCGTAGGTGCTATTACAAAAGAGAATGAGCAAGCCATGATGAGTAATCCATTAAGAATTCCTCTGGGGTGGACTGGAGAGATGGCTCAGAGGTTAAGAGCTCTGACTGCTCTTCCAGAGGTCCTGAGTTCAATTCCTAGTAACCACATGATGGCTCATAACCATCTGTAATGGTATCCAAAACCATCTTCTGGTGTGTCTGAAGACAGCTACAGTGTACTCCCATACGTAAAATAAATAAAAATCTTTTTAAAAAAAATAAAGAATTCCTCTGTGACCTTTGCTTCAGTACCTGTCTCCAGAATTTTGTCTTAAGTTCCTCTCCTCATTTCTCCAATTTATGGGTCACAAACTCCCATGTGAAATGAACATTTTCATCCCCAAGATAATTTAATTATTGGAATTTTATCATAGCAAAATAAGTACTAATTAAAAGCTTTCTTTCCAGGCTGTCATCCATTATGTACTCGTGCAAACATTAGATAAACGTTGTTTTTCATGTCCTTTAGTGGCCCTTGCAGAATCATGTTACAGTTTTCTAACCATTCTCTAGTATTGAAGAGAGGAAATACTTAGGTTAATGGTGACTTCAACTTCGCTTCTGTTTTAGTCAAATCAAAATGGTTAAAGTAGACAGGAGAATATTGATGTGGTTTCCATTGCACTTGGTTTTTCCTTGTTGGGTCGTGTGGAGTGGTATGTTTATTTACATTTACATCACTTACCACAGCCTTCTTGAACAGTTAATTTCATTTGGAAGTAGTAAATGATTATTTCTTTGACATTGCATATTTATAGTCTTGCAAGTCTCTCATTACTTCACCAACTCTAGCTTGTAAGATTACTTTTAAAGTAAGTAACTGGGCCAAAGACTTTACCCCAATCTGTGTTGGACTATTGGGCTATTATATTAGTATCTATTTATCATGCATCATATATGTATATATATGCATCATTATATAAACATCATTACATATAATCTTTCTCTTATTTCTCTATATAATTATAAATGATATAGACTTGCTATTATTGTCATAAGGTATCTATAAATGAATATATAAACAAAGAAAATTTGCTACACCACTAAAAATTGTGTGCTGAATATTAACTATAGGATCAGAGAGAGATAGTGTGCTCTAAATCCTGCAATATTTAATTTTCGGTATTAAGTTAAAATAAAAAACATTTACTTACAGCTTTACATTAGCAGCTCTGTACTTAATTTCATAAACAAAGTCAGAACTGGATTGCCCACCAATTCTTCTTTCTGAAGTTAGATAAGTACAACATCCTCTGTTCTTTTTGCTCTAAGATATAATAGTAAATGATTCCTCTCTTCCTGTGCTAAATGCTAGTGTGATCAAAAATAAGTACAATGGAAATGGGTCCTAAATTTTTTTATTCAAAGAGAACTAAGTAGATAATCACATTATATCTAGTTTTAATTCCTAGTATGTTGCTGATCTGCAGGACTTGGTTTTAGTATCTTTTCATATTAACTAGGTTAACATTTTTTAAATTTAAATTTTTTACTTAGTAACTTTACATCCTGCTCATTGCCCCCTCCCAGTCACCCCCTCCCAAAAGCTTTTCCCTATTCCCCTTCCCTTTTCCTCTGAGTGGAGTCTCCCTGAACCCTGGCACTTCAAGTCTCTGCAAGGCTAGGTGATTCTTCTCCCATGAGGGCAGACAAGGCAGCCTAGCTAGAAGAACATATCCCATGTATAGGTAACAGATTTTGGGATAGCTCCTGTTCCTTTTGTTCCGGATGCACATGAAGGTCAAGCTGCATATCTGCTACATGTGTGCATGGAGGCCTAGGTGTAGACTGTGAATGTTCTTTGGTTGGTAGTTCTTACTCTGAGAACCCTAATTGTACAGTCCGTTTATTCCATTGGTCTTCTTATGGAGTTCCTATCCCCTTTGAACCTGCAATCTTTCCTCCTATTCTTCCATTATGTTGCAAAAATTTCTAACTGAAAATAGTTTTTTACTTTGAAAATTTATCTTGAAACTGTTTATTGCAGGTGCAAAGACTCATAAAAATGTGCTCCCATACTTTCTCCTTGCACATATTACTGATATTTGGTTGCAATAATGTTGACTTTTACTCTGAAAAGTTTAATAAATTTGCCTTTGCCTTATCAAGTGTCCTTGATTGGATTTGGGGAGTCCAACATTTGAGAGCTCACATCTTACACTGTGTTGTGTTTGTGTCTTGTTCCACACACACAGACTATAAAAATCCATGGGACCCTCTCATTCAACAACTCAATTGGATGCAACCCTACCCAATTACTTGAAAGCCTTGTATGGTGACAAGTGATAGTCAGTTGAGACCATATCACTCATTACTAGGAGACATTATTGGGGTCTCCTTCATAAATGAAAAACATCAAATCATTGTATAAAGAATTGACTGGAGCATAAACATGTGGTTGGCTCTTCTAGACTGAGAGAAGAAGATCCCTGGATACAATCAACAAGAGAGATGAATTTTCATTTAACAACATATAATGAATAGCCATAGGAAAAATATATAGACTATACTCCCACATCTAAAACTCAAAATACAAATATGTTGATTTGGTATAAAAAAAGAGCACAGATTTTTTTCTTAGTTTTTACTATTCCATACACACCTGTCAACCACTCTACCCTAACAGTTACTTTCCCACATATGTGTTTTTTGTGTGTTTGCATCCACAGATTTTAATGAAGGTCTAATAGTTTGAAAATATTCATTGGAGCTAGTTATGCTCAAGACACAATTGATATCAGTAGCTGTTCTCTCCACCCCAAAATTCATCAGTAACAATGACCACAACAGAAAATGGCAGTGACTCGAGCCTCTCCATGACCAGGACTGTTTATTGACAGGCCCCTTTTGGTGAAGTCCTAGAAAAGACAAATGTAGCTGCTGCGAGAACATGTTTGCAAAGGCTACACCATGACCTACAGACAGTATTTTGAAACTCTTCTCCTTATCTTCTGTCTCTTATACCTCTCTGTTCCCTTTTCATGGGCCATAAAGATAACCGAGTAAATTGTGTAGGCCTGAACACTTGGATGTTCCATATTCTCACCATCTGTATTATTTACCAAGTAGAAAGTTTCTTATTAAGTCTGAGAATAGAATTTGTTTGTTAGTATAAGCATAATAATTTAGAAAGAAATTAGGCACTATACAAGTTTGGCAAGACATCAATAGTAATTCCCTGAGCACAAAACCTAATGATTTCTCCAGCCATGGGGTTTGACACAGTTTAGAGTGCTATTCATGTATTGCCTTTTATGAAGTAGGCTTTAAACACAATTCCAGAGTGGTTGGCTGACCCCTTAACAGTCACACCACTATTACATCAGTGATTAAAACATGGACATTCTTAATAGAAAGAGAGTAGTTGTTATCCTTGGACACAAGGAGACAATTCTGTTTAGAGGCAAACAAGGCTTCTGTAAATAAACATTCACTGAATAAATATCAATTTTAGGATATAATTATTTTTATCAAATTGAATGGCTATAAAACTGCTGTATGAAATAATTTAACATATTATCTGTGAGAATTTTCATATTTGTTTTCAACAAATCTCATGAAAATAATCATAAAAATGGTTGGAGTTTTGTTATTGGTTTATATTTGAACTTTTGTGCCAATATGAAGTGTTTTATAAATCTTTCTTTATGTCAATGTCAATCAGAATAGTCAAGAAACAGTTACTTCAACCTTAGAGCATGGCTTATTATTTATTAAATAAAACTCATAGATGGAATAAAAAGAGAAAGTTTATTTCTCGGTATTCATAAATTAGGAAAACTTCTGAAACTTATTCTTGAGAGAAAATGCATTGATTTGGGAGGATAACATTCACAACCACAAACAAAATACACTGACATTTTTCAGCCAAAATTTCCGTATTTAAATCTTGAAGTGTAGAGCGAATTTATGTCCTCTTTTTTCCTTCTAAATCTTCCCATTCTGTTTCCAAAGACAGCCTTGTAAGTGAGGCATTTGTCTTTCACAGCTTTGGCTGACCTTATTCTTTCCATTTGTAGGCGTTTGAGCATAAATATTTCATAGTACCAAAGTGTAAAATATTTAAGCTGCTTCGTTTCGCACTGCTATGTGTGTGACATATATATGTGTTCATACAGGGATATTTTTTAAAAGATTCCAAAACTGCTCTGTTGCTGATGTTTCTTGAAATATTTAGTGTTATATACAGAAATAAGGCTTTATAGGTATATTTGTTCAATATGTATTAAAATAATGATATTTCTGTTGATCATGTGGTCATATTTTATTATATAATCTGAAATTAAATATTTTATATTAACAATCCAGTATAAATTTTTAATATTGCACAAAATGGTATCACAATCATTCTAAAGTATTTTTAAAATTATAATATTTCATGAAATTCAAATCTCAATACTATTTTAAGCACTATCAAAAAGCAAAATATATTACTCTATGAATCATTAATATAAAAAACTTTTAATTTCAGTGTTGTTAAAATACATAAAAGTGGACATCAAACCTTCATATTCCTTAAAATTCTTTTTAATAAAGTCATATATTTCATCATCTTAAGTCATGATTTACTTTGTTAACTATTTACCTATCAGAATTTATTAAGAAAGTTTAATTTTGGATTTTATTTTGTTTTAGTAATTCTGATTAGTGTCATGATACTTCCCAAACCTTGAATCAGAATATTTCCTGTTAATCTGCCAAAAGAATTTACTTAAAAAATTCTGTGTTAGAAATGATGTCCCTATTTTCAGATATAACTGTGTTTTAACAGATCTAATAAATTTCCTCAATACAAAATAAGAGCCATTTCTCTTTTGTTAATTCATGCTATATACATCCATTCTCCTGGATTTGAAAGAGAGAGGATGGTTCCCCTTTTTAGTATTTCTAGCCCTAAAATTTACTCTAAATAATGGATTTAAAGATGTCTCAAGAGAGGACCAAACAATGAGCGTTTTTCGAAATGAATAGTGGAGATCACATAGAAAATAGGTGAAATCGAGTTTCTAAGATTATAAGCATTTGACTTAGTCATTTTGGCCACAGTTTAGTAACTTTGGCATTTCTGTTATTCCCACAGGGCAACTGAAGCTCTCATACCTGATGTTCAATGACGGGAAAATTCTGGGGAAATTGGATAGAGATGAAGCACATACGTATGAGCATCACTGAGCTGTATTACCACATGGCTGTGGCAGCCTCCTCAGACTCAGCAGCTCGTACGCTCACAGTAAGGGGCCTCCTTTTTTATATTAGGTGGATTCTTCAATGGAGGACACAGCAGGACATAGAAATCAGCTGATCTTTATTTTTCAATCCAGAGTGAGGTTTAAAAATAAATTTAAAGCTTATGTAAAATCTTTATGATATGAATAAAGGCAGTGAGGCTGAATAAGAGAGAGCGAAAAACATATAAAAATGTGTTCTTTGGATTTTATTTTAGCATCAAAATAAGAGATAGCTCACTAGTTATGAGTACGTGCTACTTTTGCACAGGACTCAGATTCCTTTTCCAATACTTGCATCATGGCTCAAAACCATTGGATTTCCAGTTTCAGGAGAGCTGGAGTTTTTGCTGTTCTCTGTAGGCAGCAGACCTGCACAAAATGAACCTACCAATATCCAGATAAAACACTCATACACAAAACATAATAAAATAATAAAATAAATAAAGCTCTTCGAGACAATCTTTAAAAACCAGCACCTTGTTAGGGCATCAAATTGAATTTTCATTATCAAATGAACAAATAAGTATTATCTTAAATTCTATTTCCCTTGATTTGAACATCTTGGGCTTATTTAATATATAGTATCAAAGAATCAATGAATTTTGGCAGATTAGAATCATAAAATGGAGTCAGACATATTGGTGCAAGCCTTTAATCCTAGAACTTGAGTAGTAGAGGCAGACAGTTCTCTATGAATTTGAGGTCAGCCTGATTTATACAGTGAGTTTCAGGATAACCATGAAGTGGAAATTTGGAGACTCACTTGTGTCATATGGTGTTTTTTGCACACTGTCTTACAGGAGGAAATTTTGGCTGAAGTGGACACTTGGAATTATGTTTTGCTGAGAATAGACATATGGTGTTTTACTGAAAGTTGTTTATTATTTTGCAAGAGTGTATGCTTGAGAGGACATATGATGTTTGGAAATAATATAAATATAACCCAAAAAATAGTGGATGATGCTATGTGGGATTGGTTTACCTTCCCACTCTTTGATGATTTTTGACAGGCTTTGTTAACAATAATACTTGCTGATGTCTCTATGGTATTGATTGGGCTTGCCACTCTTTGCTGATCATCATTTGTTGTGACTTGATAGAGAAGCACCAAAGAACGTCTGGTGGTGTTCTGACTTGCTGATTCATGGATAGTGCTTGTGAGTGAATCGAGCTACTACTGCTGGTTGATGTGAACTGAACTGCTGATATCCTGACAGTGTAGATTAGATTGGCCCCAATTTCTAAACTTTGCCCTAGTAACCTTTGCTTTCCACTCTCTTTGGTAAACAGTGGGCTAGAAGGGAGAATTAAAGCATTTAAGTAGACTTATTACAGTAGGTCTTGAAAAATATCAGAGTACAAGACCACAGCTACAAAGTGAGACCTTGTATCAAAAAACAAAACAAGGTAAAACCAAACTAAACTAAAAGCAAAAATATACAGAATAACAAAAAACCAAAAATAAAATAAAATTCTAAAATGGCAGAGACAGGAGTGAAGGGAAAGGAAGGGTCAGTGTGGAGACTGCCTGTGTGACTTCTTCTGACCATCTTGCTTAGTCTGTTGTCTCTACCTATCTTCTCTACTTCATTTGTTCAAGATGTCATTGTAGAGAGTCCTCCTAAAACTTCTATCCATGACAGTCAATATCTGGCCCCAGGAATCATAGAAATTAAAGAGGACTGTGAGGGGATAACAACTGGGCTGCTTGACAGTGTGGAGCACAGGGATCAGGAAATGCAAACAGTCATATTTAAAGAATGGTGATGATAGGTTTCAATGTTCTGTTGATTGGAAATAAAACAACTAAAAGAAAACATAGAGTATGTGGCCACCAATCTGACATCAGATACACATTAAAGCTTAAATAATGGAATTTGTGAATGGAAAAACTATTCCTAAACTGTGAAAATAGATTTTTAGTGTAGGTATAAGGGAGACTGCAGGCAGAGGGAAGAGACCAGATTGAATATGGTCCGGCAAAGTAAGCCTGCCCATGAGAGCAAAGAGGACGGACAGCAAGAAAGGAGTTAATGCCTAAAAGTGTAGAGACAGCCCTGATCAAAAACCAAGAGAGCACCATAGCCAACATGGTTGGGTTATAGAGGAATCAGGCTGAGAAAAGGAAGGCAGCACAAACTTAGAATGGAGAACTTAGTGTAGGGGGCAGTGAGAAGCTTAGGAGGAGTAGGGTATTGAGTGATCCTGGGAGAGCTGTCCAGTGTCTATTTTGATATGTGTTAATAGACATCTCAGTCTTTTGTCCTGGGATTCTGTGACCTAACAGTTGCTTTTTTATGTTGAATTACTGATTTTTTTTATAATTTTTGTTATATTTTAATTGTGTGTGTGTGTATGTATGCGTGCATACATTCAGAACAGCAAATGTATGCTGTGTACCTGCATACATTTGTGCCACAGCTTGAGTATGAAGCTCAGCAGACAACTTGTGGCAGT
The DNA here is from genome assembly GCF_021556685.1 of Rattus norvegicus. NCBI lineage: Eukaryota > Metazoa > Chordata > Mammalia > Rodentia > Muridae > Rattus > Rattus norvegicus. Next base: position 88,173,968 of record NC_141539.1, on the reverse strand, counting down.
CAGTTCTGTCATTAAACCAAGTGGGTGCTGAACAGTGATCTCAGGAAGTCACACTTGGCTTCAAGTAATTTTACATATTGAGCCATCTCACTGACCCTAGATCTTACATGTAAAAACATGAATATAAGTCCACATTTTGTTCTGTCCCATAGTATTTTGGTCATTATTGAATTATTCAAAATTCATTGGGGTTTATTGTCATATAGATCAAATTATAGTGCTAAGCTTATATATTTCAAAGGATACAGCTGAAGGCCTAGTTTATATCTTATTTTTTTTATAAAACTTGGGAGTAAAAATCTAATATTTGAGGAAAGCAATGTGACTAACCACAGGCAATATTTTAGAAACTTCTAAGAGTGTTCTTTTTAACCACATTGTGAAAACTAACAGATGATACTCTGGTGTTTCCTTTGTTCTCTCAGGGTAGGTATTAAGGCTAGGTGAGGAGCAGCTCCCTTAGTTTTGATAGACCATGAGTTCACAACTTACAATCTCGGCTTTTATGTACTGACGTGTCTAAGTCTCAAACTCAGAAGCATAATATGCCAAGCTCTAGAAGCCATGGGTGTATTCCTCCATAGGTGCCCAGCGCAAGAGTTCATACACTAAACCTCAGAACCATGACATTGTTGCCAGAGCATGGACAGCTGTTAAGCATTGTGTGACTGCTTCTTTTTTTCTTCTGATAGCTGTTCCAGTCCCCAGTTCTGACAGTTTTAAAAATCTTGGCTCTTGTGGTTGACTTTCCACAATTTTTGTAATTTCAGCTTTTTCATCAACTATCACCTTCTCGGAGCTTCTCCAGGCAGTCACCCTCTGGAACACTTAATTTGCACTCAGTGCTAAAGTTTAAATAAAGCTTTGGATATCAGGCTGTTAGGTTTAAGTGGCTTTGGGCCACCTTTAGTGTTAAAACTTCAAATATGGGTATTGTGGCCTCTGACTCAATGTTGATTTTTGGGTCTCTCATCAACTTTAGTCTCACAACTCAAAACTTTGGATACAATGGCTCTTGGTTCTTGGTGAATCTGTGGAAATCTTAGATGTTTCCTGCTGTCATTACCCAAGATAGGATGCTTATATATTTTTTATATAATCAGGTTTGCCTGCTTTTCATTTCGCCAGCTCAGTCAATGATAAACACTTTGAGTACATCAAAGCACTGCGGAAAATGTTCACTGGTGTCAAATGTGGTATCATCAACATATCACAGAAAAACCGAGATTAATCATAAGCTACCAACCTCCTCACATAGGTAGAAAACAGGTATGAAACTCTTGCTTCCCTGGTGTCTGAGACTTTTTAATGCTTCCTCCTTCCCTTGTTTCCTACTCCCATTGCCACATATTTGAATTTATTCTTCTGATCCTCTGGACTTCTTTCCTGTCTCTTCCTATACCTGATCCTGTCCCTATTTTCCCTTGCCTCCTCTCTCCCTCCTAGGTCCCTCCTTCCTCTACGTCCCATGATTATTTTTTACCCCTTTTGTTAAATTTCATATTGTTTATGAGCTGTATCATGGGTATTCTGATGACAGCCAAATACCCAACAGAGGGGAGATAGAACCTAAGAGATCTCTCCAGTAGATAGGCATGGTCCCCAGTTGAGGCTTATCCTGCCCACCTCAAACTTTTTAACCCAGTGTTGTTCCTGTCTAAAGAAAATGCAAGGACAAAACATGGAGCAAAGATTGAAGGAAAGGCCATCCAGAAACTGCCCTACCTTGGGATACATCCCATCTGCAGATACCAAATCTGACACTTGCTGATGCCAAGAAGTGCTAGCGGACAGGAGCCTGCCTGGTATGGTTGTCTTCTGAGAGCCTCTGCCAGCACCTGACTAAGACAGTCAACCATCAAAAGGTGACCATAATAGCAGAGTTAGGGGAAGGTCTGAAAGAGCTGAAGGGAATTGCAACCCCATAGGAAGAATGACAGTATTAACTGTCTGGATCACTCAGAGCTCCCAGGAATAAATCACCAACAAAAGAGTATATATGGATGGGTCCATGGCTCTAGCTGCATATGTTGCAGAGGATTGACTTTTCTGGCATCAGTTGGAGGGAAAGCTCTTGCTCCTGTGATGGCTTGATGCCCCAGAGTTGGGGGATACTAGAGGGGTAAGTTGGGAATGGGAGGATGGGTGAGGCAGCAACCTCTTAGAGGTAAAAAGAAGGCAAATAGGATGGGTGGGTTGTGGAGGAGAGAGCAGGAAGGGGGACAACATTTGAAATGTAAATAAATTTAAAAAAAACAATATAAAAAGAAAGAAAACAGGTGTGATACTCATCTAGTAGGATTGTAATTCCACAGATCAAGTTAAAATTTCTAATGTCACCAACCTCAGACTTCACATAAAGATCAGACCCACAACTTTCATAAACGCAGCCTTTCCCTTCAATAAAAATATGTACTCTTGGTCACTAAGGATGCATGACCTTCCTTTTTCCTGACTTAATTGAGGACTATTGTTGCAGTATCAGAGTCAGTAGGCAGTAGGTCCTTTGGAACAGCAAAAGAAAGGTCATCTGGAAGTTGGTAGTAGTTTCCACAGATAAAGTAAAAAGGGTTTTGTTGTTGTTTTGTTTTGTTTTGTTTTGTTTTTTCAGTTGGTGTGGGTGGAAGAAGTTGTGACTAGTGCAAGCCTTCCATAAGCAGAAGTTGCTCCCTAGCCAGAAGAACATGTTAAAATACTTCTTGTGGTGTGACTGAGGTTTCTTGAAAGCATTCTATGCACGTTCAAACCATTCAGATTGTTTTACGGATAGTCTACACATTGCAAGAAAGGAGCTGTTCAGTGAGTAGTTCCCTGCTCAAAGCAGCTGGGCATTAGAGAAGTGTTTATGAGATACCATTTAAGGTGCCACACAACCCACTCCAAACAATTATGCTGAAAAATAATGTTAAGAGCTGCCGACAATATATACTTCTCTTGGAATTGACATTCTTAACAGTAATTAGTATTTGTCTAAGCTTCACCCATATACCATTAAGGATATCTATGTTCTTTGATTTGTCTTATAGTCATCCTGAATTTTGGAGGGTACTGTTTGGTTTAGAACTTACTCATAGAAGAGATGACTGTCTGTTGTTAAAGTCTTTAGGAAGAAGGAGAGTTATGTAAGAGTTCTATTCTTTGTCCTACCTTACAGTGAAGCAGAGGGCCAAGCATAACTTCACTTCTTGTTCATCCCATACCAATAATAAAAATACTTGTATTTTATAGGACTGGAATATACAAAAATTGGTCCAGTTCTTTCTTATAGATAGGACTGATTCATACTGGATTTTATACTGTCCACCTTTTCGCAGCAAGACTGGACTGTGCATCCAAAAGCAAGTACCAAATAAAATTCCTAAACACCTGATAGTATTAGGCATAGCTCTATTTGAAATACTTTTAGCCATTCATGGCCTGCTAGACTAAACCCAACTTCTACTAATGATAATAGGCAAAATGCACAGCTCCACAAAGACTTAATCAACTTTTACTATTCAGGGATCTCATGTTTCTGTGAACATCTCCAGAGCATCTTATATATCCTCTTCTTGCCTCATCAGACACTAGTTTTATGTGCACATAGTTCTCTCTCTAAACACACATACATATAAACACACACATAGACATAACCCTACACATATGTATATACACTGAAAACAACATAAATCTTTACATAGTTATTAAGTGCTTTTCTTTCTTGCATCTGCTGTGATGAATCATTTCATTCATGCTATATCAAAGGGAAATAATATTAATGCATAATAATCTTCAAACTTTTTTCCGTAGGTTGGTTTAATACGGTGGATTTCAGCTCATCAAGTTGTCATGTTTCATTTACCCTTTGAATCGCTAAACAAAACAGGCCTTTATATAATTTTCCGGGTTCTTATTAGGGTATTTAAAGTAATAGTAAAGAATTTTGCTTTTGTTAATGCCTAATACTCCCAAAACTATAGTAGAAAACAGTAACAAAATTTACTGTGATTAAAAGGTGAAATGGATGTGTAATTCCATTGATAATGAAGAGATGAATTTGCTGTTACTCAAAGGTTAATATTTAACTGCTTAATAGTTATGAGAATTTTCAATCAGATGTCAACTACCAGAGCTTGATGTTTAATTATAACTGTTATCAATTTAAATGATAAATTATATCAATTTGAAGGATGTGGCTGTAATTACTTACTTTATTAGTAAACTAATTTTAAAATAAAACTTAGTGATTGCTTATCTAAACCTTATAATCACTAGAGAAACAAACTTATGTTACAAATAACTAATTTTAAGGTTGAGAGAAGTTAGGCTTAAGGATATTACAGAAAGTTTCCAATAGCAATGTTGTTAGCAATTGATGTAAATTTTACTTAAAAGTATGGCTTTCAAACTTCTTAGCTAGGAACTTTGTTACCCTGCCAAAAATCATGTAGGATACAATTTTAATGTGGAATGTAAGATATTAAAATCTATAGTAAGAACTTGACTTTAAAATCACAGAAATAATCTAAAGAAAAACATTACTGTTAATATCAAGTTTAATATATTTTCCACAAGAATGTAAATGTCAAAGTTTAGCAGATATATTTCAAAAACTAATGCTGGTCTGATGTTGCATTGCAATATCAGTGTTATAAAAGGATCTTTCCCAAGATAAAGGCAATCAAATAATCTTATTGTACACTTACAAGGCATTGACACTAAATACCACCTATGTAGATTTAGAAGTGTTCTTGTGTAACTAAGAAATAGCAGTCTTCCTTAAAGTCAAGCACTTATTTATTTTTTGTAACCTTGGTAGAAGTGTCTATACATCTATTCAGAGTGTCTGTAAAGTGAAATGAATTTTAAATTTTATTGGAAAAGTAGAAATCCTTTGCTTTAAATGAAGAAAAATGAATTTGCAAGATTTGGTATTAAATGAAAGAACAAAAATCATCAATTCAGTCTTAAAGGAGCACTGTTTTTGCATATGATTAACCATAATTTTAGAAGTCAGATGTGAATATTTTCTATATATGACAACAGATGGTATCTTACACTTTAGTCATATTTTAGCAATAGAATTATTAAAATGAACACTGTTTTTTACATAAATGTGATATTTGATGATTATATTTGAAGAAATGTTAAATGTATGATAGAACAGAGTCCATGAAGACATCCCATTCATCACTGTGCATATTGGCTACTAAAAACGCTGTAGAAATTTCTAAGTGGAATTTTGAAGTCACAGATACCTAAAGTTCATTCTTAGTTGCCAACTTCATTCTAAAGCTAGACATAATTTAAATTTTTGTTTCAACTCAATACAATGTATTTAAAAACCTGTCTTTCAAAATTAAGCTATTTTAACTTGCCTTAATATATTGGCACAAATTATAGTATCCTATACAAATATGTATCCTGTACTCAGGTATTTTCTGGTTGGTTATGTTGGCATACTGCAAATTTCTGACTTTGCACAATCATGCCCAAACCTAATGTTTCTGGAAAGCTGTAAGCTCTTAAAGGAAACAAGGAAATATTGACTTTGGTAACTTCTTTCTTTATCCTCTCTTACTTTTAAAAAAAATATATATTTAATATTATTTGCTTAGATTTCAAATGATATTCCCCTTCCTAGTTACCCCTATACAAACTCCACTTCCCATACCCCCTCCCCCTTCCCTTTGCCTCTATGAGGGTACACCACCACCCACTGGCACACTCCTGGCTCACCACTCTAGCATCTCCCTACGCTGGGCATCAAGCCTCCACAGGACCAATGGCCTCCCCTCACACTGGTGTCAGTCAGATAAGACCATCCTCTGCTATGTAGATATCAGGAGCCATGGATTCCTCCATATATACTCTTTGGTTGGTGGTTTACTTTGTGGGAGATCTGGGTGTTCCAGTTATTTGATATTGTTCTTCCTGTGGGGTTGCAGTCCCCTTCAGCACCTTCACACCTTCCTGAAGCTCTTCCATTGTAGTCTTGGGCTCAGTCCAATGGTTGGATGTGAGTATCTGCATCTGTATTGGTCAAGTGCTGGTAGAACTGTCAGGGACCCACCATACCAAGCTCCTGTCAGCAAAGTCTTCTTGGTATCATCGATAGATCTGGGGTTTGGTGTCTGCAGATGGATGGATCCCTAAGGGGGCAGTCGCTCTATGGCCTTTCCTTTATACTCTGTTTCAATTTTTTTGTTCCCATCTTTCCTTTGGACAGGAACATTTCTGGGTTAATCATTTTGAGATGGGTGAATGGCCACATCCCTCAACTGGGGAGCCATGCCCATTTATTGGAGGTGGTCGCCACAAGTTCTATCTCCCCTTTGTTGCTTATTTTCACCAAAGTCATCCCCTTTAGGTCCTGGGGGCTTCCCTGGTGTCTACAACTGTCTCGTTGCTACTCCCAGTACCCATACATCACTGCTACATATTTCTATTTGATTTCCTGACCCTACACACATTGGTCTTCCTTCTTCTTGATCTCTGCATAACAAAAGCTATAACAATTTGTGGATGATATGATAGTATACATAAGCAAACATAAAAATTCTACTAGAGAACTCCTACAGCTCATAAACAAGTTTAGCACAGTGGCTTGACATAAAACTAACTCAAAAAAATCAGTAGCCTTCTTCTGCTTAAAGGATAAATGTTCTGAGAAAGAAATTAGGGAAACAACACCTTTCACAATAGTCACAAATAATATAAAATATCTTGGTATGACTCTAACCAAACAAGTGAAAGATTTTTTCCTTTTTTTATTGGATAGTTTATATATATATATATATATATATATATATATATATATATATATATATATATATATATTTCAAACATTATCCCCTTTCCTGGTTCTCCCTCTCCAATACCCCTTCCACCTGCTTCTATGAGGAAGTTCCCCCTCCTACCTACCCATTTCCTCCTCAACATCCAGTCATTCTCCTACATTGGGGAAATATCTTTATGACAGAACTTCAGGTCTCTGAGGAAAGAAGTTGAAGAAGCCTTCAGAAGATGAAAAGATCTCCCATGCTCATAGATGGGAAGGATTAACATAGTAAAAAATGACCATATTACCCAAAGCAATCTACAGATTCAACTAAATACTCATCAATATTCTAACTCAACTTTTCACAGTGATAGAAAGAGCAATTCTCAAGTTCATCCAGAATATCAAGTAAGCCAGGACTGGGAAAATTATTCTCAACAATAAAAGAACTTCTGGGGGAATCACCATCCCTGAACTCAAAATATACTATAGAGTAATAGTGATTTAAAAAAAACTACATATTTGTACAGAGACAGGCGGATAGATCAGTGGAATAGAATTGAAGATGCAGAAATGAGCCTACACACTTATGATCACTTGATATTTAAGAAAAAAGCCAAAACCATCCAGTGGAAAAAAGACAGGATTTTCAACAAATGGCTCTGGTTCAGTTGGAGGTCATCATGTACAAGAATGCAAATTGATATATTTTTATCTCCTTGTACAAAGCTCAAGTCCAAGTGGACCAAGAACCTCTACTTAAAATCAGATATGGTGACTTTAATAGAAGCACAAGTGGGAAAGAGCCTCAAGCACATTGGTACAGGAGACAATTTCCTGAACAAGAACTCAAAGGCTCGTGCTCTAAGATCAAAAATCAACAAATGTGACCTCATAAAATTGAAAACCTTCTGTAAGACAAAGGACATTGCCAGTAGGATAAAATGGCAACCCACAGATTGGGAAAGATCTTTACTAACTCTATATTTGATAAAGGTCTAATATCCAATACATACAAAAATCCACAGTACAGAGCTAAACAAAGAATTCTCAACTGAGGAATGTCAAATGGTGGAGAAGCACTCTAAGAAATGTTCAACACACTTAGTCATCAGAAAAATGCAAATCAAAATGACTCTAAGATTCCACCTCACACTAATCAGAATGGCTAAGATCAAAAACTCAGGTGCTGGGGAGGATGTGAAGAGAGAACACTCTTCTATTGCTATTCAGAATGCAAGTGGTAAAACCACTTTGGAAATCAATCTGGTGGTTCCTCAGAAAATTGGAAATAGTTCTATGTGAAGACCCAGCTACACCACTCCTGGGCATATACCCAAAAGATGCTCCAACATACAACAAGAGCATATGCTCCATTACATTTATAGCAGCCTTATTTATAATAGCCAGAAGGTGGAAAGAACCCAGATGTCCCTTAACAGAAGAATGTATAGAGAAATTGTGGTACATTTACACAATGGAGTACTACTCAACTACTAAAAACAATAACTTTATGAAGTTCACAGGAAAATGGATGGAACTAGAAAATGTCATCCCAAGTGAGGGAACCCAGACACAAAAGAACACACAGAGTATGTATTCAGTGATAGATAGATATTAGCCCAAAAGCTCAGAATACCCTTGAAATTAATTTCTTTATTTGTTTTTGCTCCATAGTTTGAAATAATGTGAAAGAAATGGAATCAGTCTTGTGAGAAGAAAATACAAAATATCACAACAAAACAGTTCTTGAGGGTACATAGAGGATATCAGTGTTACCTACTATATAATTATAGCTTTTAGAACAGGAAGCAGCTGATTAGATAGATGTGTGGATATGTCTTCATGGTCATTTATTTTGTTCAACAGGTTTATAGGAAAGTAAAAACAAAGCTCTCCTGCAATTCTTTGTGGTTTTGTTAATGATGCCTTGCTCTGGAGATTGAACAACTATGGAAGAGGGAGGTGCAAAGCCAGGAAAGAATGAAGTAAAACTTGACTCAGTACTGCTTACTTTGTTAATCACTCATAAAAATCAAGAAATAACCACATCCTTGTGTCAGAGTTAAAGGTGTTGTTCATAAAACTGGTGAACCCTAAGCCATTTGCATTTGGAAAATAGAGTTATTTTTTTCCTTGAAATGAGAACACTTTGCCAGATACATGTGCCATATGCATGTGTAGTTGTAAGCATATCAAAACTAGAATACAGCATCTCCAGTGCATTGATCAGATTATAATGCTTCAAAAACAGCGTGGACATTGAGGACCAGGATTTCACTGTGTCACAGGCTCTTTTAAGTTAGGTGCCTGCCATGGGTGAAAGACAGTGTCAACTGCAAAAGAAATGATTTCATTTCCCTAACAAAAGCTGAATTTTCTAATAGAAACATGTAAATAAGAAAGCACTCAGTTCTTGAGTTTTCAAGTTAAATTTTTTTCTCATCATACATCAAAAAGGTACATATTTGTATAAAGAATTTAAATTGCTTTAGAATACAAAGTATGAGACTTTATTTGATCCTCTAAATAGTACTATTGAAAATATTCTGTTAGTAGTACTATCATGTAATTTACATTATCTATTTTTATATAATTTACCAGATTATTCTGTTCACTATATATGATTATTTCTATTTAATATTCTACTTAATATATATGATTATTTCTATTTAATATTTGTTTCATATTGTTAAAATGCTATTAGAAATTATAATAATGCCATATTAACTCAATGTTCTGAGTATTACAAGATCGAAGTGTCACAAGTACAAAGCCTGATCAGCAAGAATCTCTCTCTCTCTCTCTCTCTCTCTCTCTCTCTCTCTCTCTCTCTCTGTCTCCCTCACTTCCAAAGTGTTCTGTTTCACTTTAGTTAAATACTCTGTCCAAATCTTCAAAGGGTGACTCAGACCATTAAGCTGATCTTCTATTTACTAGAGTCCAACAAAGTTTAGAGCAAAAAGAATTGATTTACTTTATTAAGCTTGATGTTCACAGCAGATTGGTGTTTTGTATGTGCATTTGATTTTAAGGTGGAAATGTCTGAGAATAGACATCATAATTATATGCTATCATCGTGTTTTACTGTCATTAGAGATTACTCTAGAATGTAATTAACCAGGAATATGAGGCATAACACCCATGAATCATCTCAGTAATCAGTCAGAATTAAGAGTGACCGAATAAGTAGTAGAATGTAATTTAGAGAAAACAGTGGAGTATCTGAATTATTTGCATTATCAGATAATGACAAGACAGATACAAAACTGTGTGACAAGCCAGCTACTTCACCACTTTCATTTTTCAGCCTCTAAATTTAGTAGATTCATTCTTTGAAAAAAAGTTGAATTTATATATTATGTAAACAAATAGCTTATTAAAAATTGGAGCAGGCATAAAGAAAAAGAAGAAAAGCCCAGAAGTCCACACTGTACCTTAAGGCAGAAGATTCATATCTTGCTTACATTTTATTTGTTACAGAAGTAAAAAGAGATATATTAATTAACATTCTAGCAGAAATAGCATATGTATTATTTGTACATTTTAATATTTTGAAGAATAATAAAAATTATATAAATAATTTGAGTGGTGCATAAAATTAACAGTTGGAAATTATATCTTAGAATAACAGACATTACCCTGTTCTGTGCCTGTATGGTTTATTTATAGAGAAATATTAAAGATATCTTACTGATTTAACATTTTATTGAAATTATTCATATTCATTACTCATAATGCCTGTGAGAAAATGATAGGTCTCGGTATGCAGTGAAATTAGCAAGTACATAACACTCTTTCTTCTATATTTTTTAAGATAGCCACAAGGTTTACAGACCAGTACTGATTATATTTTTCATATTACTAAATATAACCAGAGCAGAGAGGAAGATATTCCTAGGGAAAAATACAGTTAAGTTGTTCATTTTGCAAAATGATTCGAAAACCTCTTTTATTATGGCAGACTGGAATGTGTAATGGGAGTCATCTGGATTTCTAAAACTTATCCGTGATGCTTGAATTATTATATCCTTAAAATGATAAAAATGGACATTATATATAAATAAAATTTGAAAAGCATATGTTTATGTTCGACTAAAGAAACATGTTATAAGCTCCTGTGGCTATGGTTCTACTAGTGATAGAAAAAGGATATTCTTTCCCTTGGATCTGTTGATTCAGAAAACAGATGACTATTTTAATCTGACATCTACAGTAAAGGCTGGCAGTATCATAGCTACTTCAGGAATGTTAATATTTGGAAATCTGCCGACTTTGGGTCCTTGAATGATTACAAAATTTTGCCTCTTGTGACATATCATAAGAGTTTAGGGTGTTGGAATTATAGGAATTACCATCAGTGAACATTCAAAACATCAGTCCATTTAAAGTTCTAAGCTTAGATATTGGTAAGAATGAACTCCTACCAGGCTGTGTACCTTTACTTAGATGGCTGCTTTTTCTTGTTGTTATTGTTGTTTTTAATTGGATATTTTTAATTTACATTTCAAATGTTAGCCCCTTTCCTGACTTCCAGTCCATAAACATTCTATCCTATCCCTTCCCCCTTTTACTATGACAGTGTTCTCCCACCCATCCACCCACCACCCCTTTTCCCACACCAAGTCCTGACATTCCCCTACACTGGGACGTCCAGCCTTGGCAGGACCAAGGACTTCTCCTTCCATTGATGCCCACCAAGGCCATCCTCTGTTACATATGCAGCTGGAGGAATTGGTCTGTCTTTGTGTACTTGTTGGATGGTGGTTTAGTCCTTGGGAGCTCTGGTTAGTTGGTACTGTTGTTCTTATGGGGTTGCAAGCCCCTTCAGCTACTTCAATGCTTTCTTTTAACTCTTCCAACGGGACCCCATTCTCAGTTCAGTGGTTGACTGTGAGTGTCCACCTCTGTATTTGTCATGCTCTGGCAGAACCTCTCAGGAGACAACTATATTAGGGTCCAATCAGCAAGCACTTCTTGTCATCTGCAATAGTGTCTGGATTTGGTGTCTGTGTATGGGATGGATCCCCAGGTCAGCAGTCTCTGGATGGCCTTCCTGCAGTCCTGTACCAAACTTTGTCTCCATATTTCCTCCTCTGAATATATTTGTTCCCCATTCTAAGAAGGACTGTATCATCCACACTTTGTTCATCTTTCTTCTTGAGCTTCATGTGGTCTATGGATTGTATCTTGGGTAATCCCAGCTTTAGAGTTAATATCCACTTATCAGTGAGTACATACCATGTGTAGTTTTTTAGTTTATTTTCTTCTTCTTTGTTTTTTTGTGACTGAGTTACCTCACTCAGGATGATATTTTCTACTTCCATCCATTTGCCTGTGAATTTCAAGAATTCGTTGCTTATAATAGCTGAGAGGTAATACATTGGGCAAATGTACCACATTTTCTGTATCCATTCCTCTGTCGAGGAACATCTGGTTTCTTTCCAGCTTCTGGCTATTATAAATAAGGCTGTTATGAACATAGTGGAGCATGTGTCTTTGATATATATTGGAGTGTCTTTTGGGTATATGCATAGGAGCGGTATAGCTAGGTTCTCAGGTAGTGTAATGTCCAATATTCTGAGGAACCTCCAGACTATTTTCCAGAGTGGTTGTGTCAATTTACAATCCCACCAACAATGGAGGACAACAATGTTCCTCTTTTTCTACAACCTCGCCAGCATCTGTTGTCACCTGAGTTTTTTACCTTAGCCATTCTCACTGGTGTGAGGTGAAATCTCAGGGTTGCTTTGAATTGCATTTCCCTGAAGTCTAAGGATATCGAACATTTCTTTAGGTGCTTCCCAGCCATTTGATATTCCTCAGTTGAGAATTCTTTGTTTAGTTCTGTACCCCATTTTAAATAGGGTATTAGCCCTCTAATGGATGTAGGATTGATAAAGATATTTTCCCAATTTTTTTGGTCACCATTTTGTCCTAATGGCAGTGTCCTTTATCTTACAGAAGCTTTGCAATTTTATGAAGTGCCATTTGTTGGTACTTGATCTCAGAGCATAAGCCATTGGAGTTCTGTTCAGGAAATTTTCCCCAGTGCCCAGGTGTTCAAGATTCTTACATACTTTTTCTTCTATTCATTTGAGTGTATCTGGTTTGATGTGGAGGTCCTTGATCCACTTGGACTTGAGCTTTGTACAGTGCAAAAAGAATGGATCGATCTGCATTCTTCTACATGCTGACCACCAGTTAAACGAGCACCATTTATTGAAAATCTATCTTTTTTCTACTGCATAGCTTTAGCTGCTTGGTCAAAGATCAAGTGACCATATGTGTGGGTGCATTTCTGCATCTTCAATTCTATCCCATTGAACTACCTGCCTGACTCTGTACTAATTCCCTACAGTTTTTATTACTATTTTTCTGTAATACAGCTTGATATCATGGATGGTGATTCCACCATAAATTCTTTTATTATTGAAAATAGTTTTCACTAACCTGGGGTTTTGTTACTTCAAATGAATTTTCAAATTGCACTTTCTAACTCTATGAAGAATTGAATTGGAATTTTGATGGGGATTGCATTGAATCTGTTGATTCCTTTTGGTAAAATGGCCATTTTTACAATATTGATCCTGCCAATCCATGAGCATGGGAGATCTTTCCATCTTCTGAGATCTTCTTCCGTTTCTTTCTTCAGAGACTTGAAGTTCTTGTCATACAGATCTTTCACTTGCTTGGTTAGAGTCACACTAAGATATTTTATATTATTTGTAACTATTGTGAAGGGTGTTGTTTCCCTAATTTCTTTCTCAGCCTATTTATCTTTGAGTAGAAGAAGGCTACTGATTTGTTTGAGTTCATTTTTATCCAGCCACTCCAACATCAAATTAAATGGAGAGAAATTTGAAGCAATCACACTAAAATCAGGCACTAGACAAGGCTGCACACTTTTTTTCCTACTTATTCAATATCATACTGGAAGTCCTAGTCAGAGCAATCAGAAAACAAAAGAAGGTCAAGGGGATGCAAATTGGAAAGGAAGAAATCAAAATATCACTATTTGCAGATGATACAAAAGTATACTTAAGTGACCCCAAAAATTCCACCAGAGAACTCCTAAACCTGATAAACAACTTCAGCAATATGTCTCAATGTTTTTTAAAGTGATTTTTAGTAGGTTAACTTTCAAAGGCCTGCTTATTTTATTCCCCCTATTCTAAGTGAAATTTATCTTTCTATTTGAGTTCATCTTGGAACCTTGTCTCTTTGTTCCTCAAAAATTGATTACTTAATTTTTATCTAAAGGATCAGTCATGTTTAATAAATTAATACTGAAGACTTAAAATATCTGCCATTTTCCTGTGACTCTTTATAACCCTGCTCTGTGTCTCAACTCAGTGTATAGCTAACAAACTCATGTGGATTTGTCATACATACAACTTGTTTGGGGTATTCATCATGATGAGTTGTTGAACTTTACCTATTAATTTCATAAATTGAGATATTCACATATTTTACCTCATTGTGATGATAGAATGAAATATATTTATCAGTTTACATATGTTAGAATTTTTTTAACCTTTGGAAATAATACAACTAAATTATGTGATCTTTTATGTGTTGTTGATTTAAAATTTGTTGAAGATTTTTTAGTTATGTTTTGTTTTTGTCTTTGTGTTTTGTTAATTTGACATAAATTGGAGAAATTATAAAAGAGAGAACTTTATGGAGAAGATGACTCCAATAAATTGGCCTGTAAGGAAGCCCACAAGTAATATTTTCTTGATTAATGGTTGACATGGGAAAGTCCTGTACACTGTGGGCTGTGCTACCTCTCAGACATTTGAGCTGGTATAAGAAAGCACTGAGCCTGGAAAAGTGGCTCAGCAGTTACAAGCACTGGCCAATCTTGTTTTGGATTCAAGTTCAATTTTCAGCCTTTATATGATGGCTCACAACTGTCTGTGACTCAGAACCAGTAGATTTGATACTCATTCCTAGTCTCTGTTTCTCTCTCTCTCTCTCTCTCTCTCTCTCTCTCTCTCTCTCTCTCTCTCTCTCTCTCTCTCTTTCTCATAAACCATTACTCCCTGTTGGCCTTTCCCTGTTGGTTCAAATTTGTGAGAGCAATTGGTTTTGTTTATTCCCTTTTTATGAATCCCACAAAAGCTGCTAATTTCAAATTTGTTCAACTTCATACTTGCTAGACACAGTGATTTTCATAAGCATGAACTGGAAACTAGATGATATATCTGTCAATGATTCTGTAATATATTTTAAGAGAAGACATAAAAATAAGATCTAGAATTTCGTCTATGGTGGCTAGCCAAATTTATTTTATTAATATGATTTGATTTCATATATGAGCTTCCGGATCACCACAAATATTTTATATGCGAACTAGAAATTTTGATGGCTTTGCATTATTTATATCTGAAAAAATAGAGCAAAAGTATTATTCATAGACAACATGCATTGTTTTAATGAGTAAATTTTTGATGATCGAACTTGACAAGGTCATAATGTAATTTTTGATTTTTAATATTCCTTTTGGGATGTTGAATGCTATTTCATAGACAATTCTTACTTTGTTTTACTTTTACTCTGATCCTGAATTCATTTTAAAATGCAATGGCAGACATTCTGTGATGTTAAGTTTTTGCTGCCTATCTGGGAAATCTTGAAAGCCAGTTAACACGGCATTGGGAAGATCCTATCTACCAATGGATATTAATTGCATGGCTAGATATAAAAGTCCTCAGAATTCAGGTAAGGAGCTCCCCCTCTACATGTAAATAAGCGAAGTATACAATTATTGTTCTATTTCAAAAATCTGAACACCATCATCACTTCAGCTTAGAATATACATGTACTTTATAATATAAAGGTCTGAGTGCTTAAAATATACAAGAATATAACTTGACTTCAAGTAACATTACTCTTGCAAATGAATGTATTTCTCAAGTTTCTATGAATATTAAAGAAGTAGCCCATGAAAATTGTTAGCCCTCACAGTTAAGCATCTTTAGCATCACATTAGACTACTTCAGAACTTCTATTCTTAATTATACATTTTATGATTATTAAAAATGGATTTGCAGAAGTAAAAATATCCTATGATATATTTCAGTAACTGGCAAGGTGATTAATTACAGGCTGAAATCTGGGTTATTTTCATGAGGAAATAATGGCTACAATTATCTTTAGTCTTGACGTGCATTTAAATGAAGCATTTTAAAAGTAATATTATAATTGTCTTGATTTTGTAAAATTTCAAATCTCATTGTTCTCATGTAAATCAAGGTTCATGCAATATATAAGCTCTTAAAGGAAATCGTTTTAATGGTGACTATTAGAATGTCAGAGATGATATTTTCACTTTATACTCTTCACCTATAAATATATTATAAATAGTTTCATTTTCCATGCAAAATAAAATTAGTTGGAATATGAAAAATACCAAAAGAATGTAAGTTAGAAGATCTTACATATGACCAAAAATAGAATAAACACTAACTTTCTTATTCATAAAAGTGATTTACTCTTTACATGAATGATCAAACTACACTGAGTATAATAATATTAAAATGTTTTAAAAGTATTTTGTTTAAAATAATCTTAGACAATTACTATTCAAAAAATTTGGTTGATTAGTCACACTTTTATGCATTCACTATTATAAACAAGGGCTGGGAAAAGCTAATCCACATAACTTACCAGTGTCCTTTCTGATAGCCAGTATTAACATGAACATTGATTCTAATGCAGGCACTTTGGAGTTTAACAAACTACTAATCCTGTGGTGACTTGGAGATGTTTTATTTCCACATTAAATTCTTCATTTTCTTCTGGTAAACTTTAAGGGTAGGGTTAGTTTTTCATTTGTTTCTTATTAACGAGTTAATATTGGGAACTATCTTCAGAAGTCTAGTCTTCATTCTTCAAGAAGAAACATACATAAATTGTCAAAGAATGTTGGAGACTCCTTTTAAACTAGTAATAATAAGCACACATAAAAGTTGATATGTTCAACCAGATTCATGCATTCTAAACACTTTATTGAAATCTTAAATGATGTTTTAATTTTTAGTTATAATTTGAGCAATATTTTAAAAAATACATAAGACAGTGGTAGAGAACATTTGACAGCAATGCACAAACCTATTTATAGTGAATATTGTGGCATAGGGTCATAATTATTCTGTCACAAAAAAATCCTAATGCAATTACTAGATAGGCATTTGTGTCTAAACAGTGTGAATCTCAATTAGTCCACACTCTTGAAAACACATGCTGAGCATTAAAATTGGTTTAATGTAGGGGAACTTGCAATGTATTAAAAAGCCTACTCCTAAGGGATACACAGCACTCCCAGGTTATCTTTAATAACTTATTTATTTTATTTGGAAAGATAAAGGACACTTTACATCAAAGAAATCTTATCCTGAATGAATTTGGTACCAATGTCACTATTTTGATAAAATATCCGTGTTTGTATCGAATGAGCATAACATTATTTCTGGATGAAGAGCAGCATAAATAATCTGAATCAAGTAAGCAAATTTTATCATCAGAACAATCTTTGTAGTGAACAGTGCCAAAAGAAAATTGCTTTTATAAAGCTGTTTTGTAAGATAAATTTTATCCACTGGGCATCATTTGGATTTGAAATGTATCTCAAGGAAATAAATATCAGTGTTCTTCACTAAGTTAGTCAACAGAAGAAGTCATCTCAACATATCCTAGAGCCTATCAATAAATCAAAATTTTTGTAACTTATGTCCTATCCGCTATCCTACCTATTTATAGTGAATATAGTAAACACACATACCTGCTATCATATATACATGTATGATATGTAAATATATGTTAATGAAGAGGCCATGAACTTGAGAGGGAGTTTGGGGACCCATGTGAGGGAATAAGCAAGGAGAGAGAGTGGAGTAGAAATGATGTAAATGTAGTCCTTATATATGAAACTCTCAAAAACTTAAAAAAATGGGGACAAAAAGAAATCACAAAGATTATGACTCTGTCATAGATAAGAAGGACGTAGCTAATAAACATTAGAGGGAGTATAGACCAGTATAGCTATGATAGAAAACATTTCTTGGAGTTTTCTTAAATAATAAGGCTTATGATATTTATTGTCTAGAAGTGTTCTTGTAAATATTAATTGTTTCCCATAAAAATCTTATACTTACCTTCAGGTTGAGTTAGTTCACTAGGTGCTCTCATTCGTGATGAGCTGGGGCAGACCTGTTCACCAATGGGATTGTTATGTGAATGGAAGCCTAAGTTCTTCTATGCAATCTGTTTTATAATTGTCTCTTTCCCCTTCGTTTCAAGATATCCCACTTAAAATCTGTGATGTAGATTCTCAAATTTTGCAATCCAGCTGCCATGTGACTGAGTCAAAACCAATGTCAATCCTTGTTATTATATCTGGTAGTAGCTCTTTGGGTATTTGTAGCTCTACATTCCTAACTTTTCCCATTACATAAAACTTTTCCATTTAATGTATTTATTTTTTAATCTATTTTGGAATTGTGTCTTCTGGTCTTCCTTTGTTTGTAGATTTTTTTGACTAATTTTCATTTGTTAGAATGTTTTCCAATTTTTAGCAAGCATTTCTTTAATTTATTTTACGAACTTTTCTCTGCAGTTTATAGATACAGTCACTTGAGGATTGTTGGGGATTGTCTTGTGCACTGTGTGTTCTGTTGCTGATATATATATATATATATATATATATATATATATATATATATATATATATGTTGCTTGTTTGCAGGCATGTCTGGGATCTTCTGTCTCAATGTTATTTAAACATCATTGTCCATCATCTCTGATTGCTTAATAAAGAGGTGATCAGTCTATGGCTGGGGAGAAGACAGAGGAGGTGAGGCATTTAAGCCCAATGAGGGAGTCCCAAAGAGAACAGAGAAAAAGAAGTTGAAGAGGAAGATAAGAAGGTATTAATAGATTACAGATTACATGGAGGAACAAACAGGATTTGCCCTGAGGTGGCAATGAGAAAGCACCCATGAGGATACACAAGTATCAGAGTGAGCCAAGGCAAGACTCAGGGCTAAATTTTTTTCCATCTTTATTAACTTGAGTATTTCTTATTTACGTTTAAATTGCTATTCCCTTTCGCAGTTTCCAGGCCAATATCCCCCTAACCCATCCCCCTCCCCTATTCTATGGGTGTTCCCCTCCACATCCTCCCCCCATTACCGCCCTCCCGCCAAAAATCACATTCACTGGGGGTTCACCCTTGGCAGGACCAAGGGCTTTCCCTTTCACTGGTGCTCTTACTAGGGTATTTTTTTTTATTAACTTGAGTATTTCTTATTTACATTTCGATTGTTATTCCCCTTCCCTGGTTTTCAGGCCAACATCCCCCTAGCCCCTACCCCTCCCCTTCTAAATGGGATTCTCCTCCCTATCCTCCCCCCATTTCCACCCTCCCCCCAACAAAAACGTTCACTGGGGGTTCAGTCTTGGCAGGACCCAGGGCTTCCCCTTCCACTGGTGCTCTTATTAGGCTACTCATTGCTACCTATGCAGTTGGAGCCCAGGGTCAGTCATGTTTAGTCTTTGGGTAGTGGCTTAGTCCCTGGAAGCTCTGGTTGTTTGGCATTGTTGTTCATAAGGGGACTCGAGCACCTTCAAGCTCTTCCAGTCCTTTCTCTGATTCCTTCAACTGGGGTCCTGTTCTCAGTTCAGTGGTTTGCTGCTGGCATTCGCCTCTGTATTTGCTGTATTCTGGGTGTGTCTCTCAGGAGAGATCTACATCCAGTTCCTGTCAGCCTGCACTTCTTTGCTTCATCCATCTTATCTACTTTGGTGGCTGTATATGTATGGGCCACATGTGGGGTAGGCTCTGAATGGGTGTTCCTTCTGCCTCTGTTCTGAACTTTGCCTCCCTATTCCCTGGTAAGGGTATTCTTGTCTCCCTTTTAAAGGAGTGAAGCATTTGCATTTTGGTCATCCTTCTTGAGTTTCATGTGCTCTGTGTATCTAGGGTAACTAGAGCATTTGGGCTAATATCCACCTATCAATGAGTGCATACCATGTGTGTTTTTCTGTGATTGGGTTACCACACTCAGGATGATATTTTCCAGTTCCATCCATTTGCCTATGAATTTCATAAAGTCATTGTTTTTGATAACTGAGTAATATTCCATTGTGTAGATGTACCACATTTTCTGTATACATTCCTCTGTTGAAGGGCATCTGGGCTCTTTCCAGCTTCTGGCTATTATAAATAAGGCTGCTATGAACATAGTGGAGCATGTGTCTTTATTATATGTTGGGGCGTCTTGTGGGTATATGCCCAAGAGAGGTATAGCTGGATCCTCAGTTAGTTCAATGTCCAATTTTCTGAGGAAACTCCAGACTGATTTCCAGAATGGTTTTACCAGTATGCAATTCCACCAACAATGGAGGAGATTTCCTTTTTCTCCACATCCTCCCCAGCATTTGTTGTCACCTGAGTTTTTGATCTTAGCCATTCTCACTGGTGTGAGGTGAAATCTCAGGATTGTTTTGATTTGCATTTCCATTATGACTAAAGATATTGAACATTTCTTTAGGTGTTTCTCAGCCATTCGGGATACCTTAGCTGTGAATTCTTTGTTTAGTTCTGAACCCCATTTTTTCAATAGGGTATTTGTCTCCCTGCAGACTAACTTCCTGAGTTCTTTGTATATTTTGGATATAAGGCCTCTGTCTGTTGGAGGATTGGTAGAGATCTTTTCCCAATTTGTTGGTTGCCATTTTGTCCTAACCACAGTGTCCTTTGCCTTACAGAAGCTCTGCAGTTTTATGAGATCCCATTTGTCGATTCTTGATCTTAGAGCATAAGCCATTGGTGTTTTGTTCAGGAAATTTTTTCCAGTGCCCATGTGTTCAAAATACTGCCCTAGTTTTTCTTCTATTAGTTTGAGTGTATCTGGTTTGATGTGGAGGTCCTTGATCCACTTGGACTTAAGCTTTGTACAGGGTGATAAGCATGGATCGATCTGCATTCTTCTACATGTTGACCTCCAGTTGAACCAGCACCATTTGCTGAAAATGTTATCTTTTTTCCATTGAACGCTTTTGGCTCCTTTGTAAAAAATCAGGTGCCTATAGGTGTTTGGGTTCATTTCTGGATCTTCGATTATGTTCCATTGGTCTATCTGTCTGTCTCTGTACCAATACCATGCAGTTTTTATCACTATTGCTCTGTAATATTGCTTGAGTTCAGGGATAGTGATTCCCCCTGAAGTCCTTTTATTGTTGAGAATAGTTTTAGCTATCCTGGGTGTTTTGTTAGTCCAGATGAATTTGCAAATTGTTCTGTCTAACTCTTTGAAGAATTGGATTGGTATTTTGGTGGGGATTGCATTGAATCTGTAGATCGCTTTTGGTAAAATGGCCATTTTTACTATATTAATCGTGCTAATCTATGAGCATGGGAGATCTTTCAATCTTCTCAGGTCTTCTTCAATTTTTTCTTCAGAGTCTTGAAGTTTTTTTTTTTTTTTTTTTTATTAACTTGAGTATTTCTTATATACATTTCGAGTGTTATTCCCTTTCCCGGTTTCCTGGCAAACATCCCCCTCCCCCCTCCCCTTCCTTATGGGTGTTCCCCTCCCAACCCTCCCCCAATTGCCGCCCTCCCCCCATAGACTAGTTCACTGGGGGTTCAGTCTTAGCAGGACCCAGGGCTTCCCCTTCCACTGGTGCTCTTACTAGGATATTCATTGCTACCTATGGGGTCAGAGTCCAGGGTCAGTCCATGTATAGTATTTAGGTAGTGGCTTAGTCCCTGGAAGCTCTGGTTGCTTGGCATTGTTGTACTTTTGGGGTCTCGAGCCCCTTCAAGCTCTTCCAGTTCTTTCTCTGATTCCTTCAACAGGGGACCTATTCTCAGTTCAGTGGTTTGCTGCTGGCATTCGCCTCTGTATGTGCTGTATTCTGGCTGTGTCTCTCAGGAGTGATCTACATCCGGCTCCTGTCACTCTGCACTTCTTTGCTTCATCCATCTTGTCTAATTGGGTGGCTGTATATGTATGGGGCACATGTGGGGCAGGCTCTGAATGGGTGTTCCTTCAGTCTCTGTTTTAATCTTTGCCTCTCCCTTCCCTGCCAAGGGTATTCTTTTTCCTCATTTAAAGAAGGAGTGAAGCATTCACATTTTGATCATCCGTCTTGAGTTTTGTTTGTTCTAGGGATCTAGGGTAATTCAAGCATTTGGGCTAATAGCCACTTATCAATGAGTGCATACCATGTATGTCTTTCTGTGATTGGGTTAGCTCACTCAGGATGATATTTTCCAGTTCCAACCATTTGCCTACGAATTTCATAAACTCGTTGTTTTTGATAGCTGAGTAATATTCCATTGTGTAGATGTACCACATTTTCTGTATCCATTCCTCTGTTGAAGGGCATCTGGGTTCTTTCCAGCTTCTGGCTATTATAAATAAGGCTGCGATGAACATAGTGGAGCATGTGTCTCTTTTATATGTTGAGGCATCTTTTGGGTATATGCCCAAGAGAGGTATAGCTGGATACTCAGGCAGTTCAATGTCCAATTTTCTGAGGAAACTCCAGACTGATTTCCAGAATGGTTTTACCAGTCTGTAATCCCACCAACAATGGAGGAGTGTTCCTCTTTCTCCACATACTCGCCAGCATCTGCTGTCACCTGGGTTTTTGATCTTAGCCATTCTCATTGGTGTGAGGTGAAATCTCAGGGTTGTTTTGATTTGCATTTCCCTTATGACTAAAGATGTTGAACATTTCTTTAGGTGTTTCTCAGCCATTGGGCATTCCTCAGCTGTGAATTCTTTGTTTAGCTCTGAACCCCATTTTTTAATAGGGTTATTTGTTTCCCTGCGGTCTAACTTCTTGAGTTCTTTGTATATTTTGGATATAAGGCCTCTGTCTGTTGGAGGATTGGTAAAGATCTTTTCCCAATCTGTTGGTTGCCGTTTTGTCCTAACCACAGTGTCCTTTGCCTTACAGAAGCTTTGCAGATTTATGAGATCCCATTTGTCGATTCTTGATCTTAGAGCATAAGCCATTGGTGTTTTGTTCAGGAAATTATTTCCAGTGCCCATGTGTTACAGATGCTTCCCTAGTTTTTCTTCTATTAGTTTGAGTGTGTCTGGTTTGATGTGGAGGTCCTTGATCCACTTGGACTTAAGCTTTGTACAGGGTGATAAGCATGGATCGATCTGCATTCTTCTACATGTTGCCCTCCAGTTGAACCAGCACCATTTGCTGAAAATGCTGTCTTTTTTCCATTGGATGGTTTTGGCTCCTTTGTCAAAAATCAAGTGACCATAGGTGTGTGGGTTCATTTCTGGGTCTTCAATTCTATTCCATTGGTCTATCTGTCTGTCTCTGTACCAATACCATGCAGTTTTTATCACTATTGCTTTGTAATACTGCTTGAGTTCAGGGATAGTGATTCCCCCTGAAGTCCTTTTATTGTTGAGGATAGCTTTAGCTATCCTGGGTTTTTTGTTATTCCAGATGAATTTGCAAATTGTTCTGTCTAACTCTTTGAAGAATTGGATTGGTATTTTGATGGGGATTGCATTGAATCTGTAGATTGCTTTTGGTAAAATGGCCATTTTTACTATATTAATCCTGCCAATCCATGAGCATGGGAGATCTTTCCATCTTCTGAGGTCTTCTTCAATTTCTTTCCTCAGTGTCTTGAAGTTCTTATTGTACAGATCTTTTACATGCTTGGTTAAAGTCACACCGAGGTACTTTATATTATTTGGGTCTATTATGAAGGGTGTCATTTCCCTAATTTCTTTCTCGGCTTGTTTCTCTTTTGTATAGAGGAAGGCAACTGATTTATTTGAGTTAATTTTATACCCAGCCACTTTGCTGAAGTTGTTTATCAGCTTTAGTAGTTCTCTGGTGGAACTTTTGGGATCACTTAAATATACTATCATGTCATCTGCAAATAGTGATATTTTGACCTCTTCTTTTCCGATCTGTATCCCCTTGATCTCCTTTTGTTGTCTGATTACTCTGGCTAGAACTTCAAGAACTATATTGAATAAGTAGGGAGAGAGTGGGTAGCCTTGTCTAGTCCCTGATTTTAGTGGGATTGCTTCAAGTTTCTCTCCATTTAGTTTAATGCTAGCAACTGGTTTGCTGTATATGGCTTTTACTATGTTTAGGTATGGGCCTTGAATTCCTATTCTTTCCAGGACTTTTATCATGAAGGGGTGTTGAATTTTGTCAAATGCTTTCTCAGCATCTAATGAAATGATCATGTGGTTCTGTTCTTTCAGTTTGTTTATATAATGGATCACGTTGATGGTTTTCCGTATATTAAACCATCCCTGCATGCCTGGGATGAAGCCTACTTGATCATGGTGGATGATTGTTTTGATGTGCTCTTGAATTCCGTTTGCCAGAATTTTATTGAGTATTTTTGTGTCGATATTCATAAGGGAAATTGGTCTGAAGTTCTCTTTCTTTGTTGTGTCTTTGTGTGGTTTAGGTATAAGAGTAATTGTGGCTTCGTAGAAGGAATTCGGTAGTGCTCCATCTGTTTCAATTTTGTGGAATAGTTTGGATAATATTGGTATGAGGTCTTCTATGAAGGCTTGATAGAATTCTGCACTAAACCCGTCTGGACCTGGGCTCTTTTTGGTTGGGAGACCTTTAATGACTGCTTCTATTTCCTTAGGAGTTATGGGTTGTTTAACTGGTTTATCTGTTCCTGATTTAACTTCGATACCTGGTATCTGTCTAGGAAATTGTCCATTTCCTGAAGATTTTCAAATTTTGTTGAATATAGGTTTTTATAGTAAGATCTGATGATTTTTTGAATTTCCTCCGAATCTGTAGTTATGTCTCCCTTTTCATTTCTGATTTTGTTAATTTGGACACACTCTCTGTGTCCTCTCGTTAGTCTGGCTAAGGGTTTATCTATCTTGTTGATTTTCTCAAAGAACCAACTTTTGGTTCTGTTGATTCTTTCTATGGTCCTTTTTGTTTCTACTTGGTTGATTTCAGCTCTGAGTTTGATTATTTCCTGCCTTCTACTCCTCCTGGGTGTATTTGCTTCTTTTTGTTCTAGAGCTTTTAGGTGTGCTGTCAAGCTGCTGACATATGCTCTTTCCTGTTTCTTTCTGCAGGCACTCAGCGCTATGAGTTTTCCTCTTAGCACAGCTTTCAATGTGTCCCATAAGTGTGGGTATGTTGTACCTTTATTTTCATTAAATTCTAAAAAGTTTTTAATTTCTTTCTTTATTTCTTCCTTGACCAGGTTATCATTGAGTAGAGCATTGTTTAATTTCCACGTATATGTGGGCATTCTTCCCTTATTGTTATTGAAGACCAGTTTTAGGCCGTGGTGGTCCGATAGCACGCATGGGATTATTTCTATCTTTCTGTACCTGTTGAGGCCCGTTTTTTGACCAATTATATGGTCAATTTTTGAGAAAGTACCATGAGGAGCTGAGAAGAAGGTATATCCTTTTGCTTTAGGATAGAATGTTCTATAAATATCCGTTAAGTCCATTTGGCTCATGACTTCTCTTAGTCTGTCGACATCACTGTTTAATTTCTGTTTCCATGATCTATCCATTGATGAGAGTGGGGTGTTGAAATCTCCCACTTTTATTGTGTGAGGTGCAATGTGTGTTTTGAGCTTTAGTAAGGTTTCTTTTACGTATGTAGGTGCCCTTGTATTTGGGGCATAGATATTTAGGATTGAGAGTTCATCTTGGTGGATTTTTCCTTTGATGAATATGAAGTGTCCTTCCTTATGTTTTTTGATGACTTTTAGTTGGAAATTGATTTTATTTGATATTAGAATGGCTACTCCAGCTTGCTTCTTCTGACCATTTGCTTGGAAAGTTGTTTTCCAGCCTTTCACTCTGAGGTAGTGTCTTTCTTTGTCTCTGAGGTGTGTTTACTGTAGGCAGAAGAATGCAGGGTCCTTGTTGCGTATCCAGTTTGTTAATCTATGTCTTTTTATTGGGGAGTTGATGCCATTGATATTGAGAGATATTAAGGAATAGTGATTATTGTTTCCCTTTATATTCATATTTGGATGTGAGGTTATGTTTGTGTGCTTTCATTCTCTTTGTTTTGTTGCCAAGACGATTCGTTTCTTGCTTCTTCTAGGGTATAGCTTGCCTCCTTATGTTGGGCTTTACCATTTATTATCCTTTGTAGTGCCGGATTTGTAGAAAGATATTGTGTAAATTTGGTTTTGTCATGGAATGTCTTGGTTTCTCCATCAATGTTAATTGAGAGTTTTGCTGGATACAGTAACCTGGGCTGGCATTTGTGTTCTCTTAGGGTCTGTATGACATCAGTCCAGGATCTTCTGGCCTTCATAGTTTCTGGCGAGTAGTCTGGTGTGATTCTGATAGGTCTCCCTTTATATGTTACTTGACCTTTTTCCCTTACTGCTTTTAATATTCTTTCTTTATTTTGTGCGTTTGGTGTTTTGACAGTTATGTGACGGGAGGTGTTTCTTTTCTGGTCCAATCTCTTTGGAGTTCTGTAGGCTTCTTGTATGTCTATGGGTATCTCTTTTTTTAGGTTAGGGAAGTTTTCTTCTATGATTTTGTTGAAGATATTTACTGGTCCTTTGAGCTGAGAGTCTTCACTCTCTTCTATACCTATTATCCTTATGTTTGATCTTCTCATTGAGTCCTGGATTTCCTGTATGTTTTGGACCAGTACCTTTTTCCGCTTTACATTATCTTTGACAGTTGAGTCAATGATTTCTATGGAATCTTCTGCTCCTGAGATTCTCTCTTCCATCTCTTGTATTCTGTTGGTGAAGCTTGTATCTACAGCTCCTTGTCTCTTCTTTTGGTTTTCTATATCCAGGGTTGTTTCCATGTGTTCTTTCTTGATTGCTTCTATTTCCATTTTTCATTCCTTCAACTGTTTGATTGTGTTTTCCTGGAATTCTTTCAGGGATTTTTGTGTCTCCTCTCTATGGGCTTCTACTTGTTTATTTATGTTTTCCTGGAATTCTTTCAGGGATTTTTGTGTCTCCTCTCTATGGGCTTCTACTTGTTTATTTATGTTTTCCTGGAATTCTTTCAGTGATTCACGATTCTTTCAGGTATTTTTGCGATTCCTCTCTGTAGGCTTCTACATGTTCTCTAAGGGAGTTCTTCATGTCTTTCTTGAAGTCCTCCAGCATCATGATCAAAAATGATTTTGGAACTAGATCTTGCTTTTCTGGTGTGTTTGGATATTCCATGTTTGTTTTGATGGGAGAATTGGGCTCCGATGGTGCCATGTAGTCTTGGTTTCTGTTGCTTGGGTTCCTGTGCTTGCCTCTCGCCATCAGATTATCTCTAGTGTTACTTTGTTCTGCTATTTCTGACAGTGGCTAGACTGTCCTATAAGCCTGTGTGTCAGGAGTGCTGTAGACCTGTTTTCCTCTCTTTCAATCAGTTATGGGGACAGAATGTTCTGCTTTCGGGCCTGTAGTTTTTCCTCTGTACAGGTCTTCAGCTGTTCCTGTGGGCCTGTGTCTTGAGTTCACCAGGCAGCTTTCTTGCAGCAGAAAATTTGGTCTTACCTGTGGTCCCGAGGCTCAAGTTCGCTCGTGGGGTGCTGCCCACGGGCTCTCTGCAGTGGCAGCAACCAGGAAGACCTGTGCCGCCCCTTCCGGGAGCTTCAGTGCACCAGGGTTCCAGATGGTCTTTGGCTTTTTCCTCTGGCGTCCGAGATCTGTGTGCAGGGAGCAGTCTCTTCTTGTTTCCCAGGCTTGTCTGCCTCTCTGAAGGTTTAGCTCTCCCTCCCACGGGATTTGGGTGCAGAGAACTGTTTATCAGGTCTGTTTCTTTCAGGTTCCAGCGGTATCTCAGGCAGGGGTCCTGCCGCTCCTGGGCCCTCCCCCACGGGAGCCCAGAGGCCTTATACAATTTCCTCTTGGGCCAGGGATGTGGGCAGGGGTGAGCAGTGTTGGTGGTCTCTTCCGCTCTGCAGCCTCAGGAGTGCCCACCTGACCAGGCGGTTGGGTCTCTCTCTCACCGGGTCTGGGCTTGAAGTTTTTAGTGTACAGATCTTTTACTTCCTTGGTTAAAGTCTCACCGAGGTACTTTATATTTTTTGGGTCTATTATGAAGGGTGTCGTTTCCCTAATTTCTTTCTCAGCTTGTTTCTCTTTTGTGTAGAGTAAGGCTACTGATTTATTTGATTTAATTTTTTACCCAGCCACTTTGCTGAAATTGTTCATCAGCTTTAATAGTTCTCTGGTGGAACTTTTGGGATCACTTAAATATACTATCATGTCATCTGCAAATAGTGATATTTTGACTTCTTCTTTACCAATCTGTATCCCCTTGATTTCCTTTTGTTGTCTGATTGCTCTGGCTAGAACTTCAAGAACTATATTGAATAAGTAGGGAGAGAGTGTGCAGCCTTGTCTAGTCCCTGATTGTAGTGGGATTGCTTCAAGTTTCTATCCATTTAGTTTAATGTTAGCAAGTGGTTTGCTGTATATGGCTTTTCCTATGTTTAGGTATGGGCCTTGAATTCCTATTCTTTCCAGGACTTTTATCATGCAGGGGTGTTGAATGTTGTCAAATGCTTTCTCAGCATCTAATGAAATGATCATGTGGTTTTGTTCTTTCAGTTTGTTTATATAATGGATCACGTTGATGGTTTTCCATATATCAAACCATCCCTGCATGCCTGTGATGAAGCCTACTTGATCATGGTGAATGATTGTTTGATGTGCTCTTGGATTTGGTTTGCCAGAATTTTATTGAGTATTCTTACGTCGATACTCATAAGGGAAATTGATCTGAAGTTCTCTTTCTTTGTTGGGTCTTTGTGTGGTTTAGGTATAAGAGTAATTGTGGCTTCATAGAAGGAATTCGGTAGTGCTCCATCTGTTTCAATTTTGTGGAATAGTTTGGATAATATTGGTATGAGATCTTCTATGAAGGTCTGATAGACTTCTGCACTAAACCCGTCTGGACCTGGGCACTTTTTGGTTGGTAGACCTTTAATGACTGCTTCTATTTCCTTAGGAGTTATGGGGTTGTTTAACTGGTTTATCTGCTGAACCAGCATTCTCCAGTTGAAGCAGCATCATTTACTGTAAATGCTATCTTTTTTCCATTGGATGGCTTTGGCTTCTTTGTCAAAATTCAAGTGACCATAGGTGTTTGGGTTCATTTCTCGGTCTTCAATTCTATTCCACTGGTCTATCTGTCTGTCTCTGTACCAATACCATAACAAGCTGGAAGTACTAATAGGTAGGCAGACTAGGCTATTACTGCTTGGCCACGTGATCCTTTACCTGAATCTGAATCTTGATAGGGTTCATATACATTACATAGTTAATATTGCTTATTAGTCATATTTTCAGTTCTACTGCTTCATATCTAGGTATTTTATTCTTTTATTAAAATTACTTTATTTATATTCATATATTTTTTCGCATGCATGAATCTGCATAAGGTTGCAATCAATGGGCTAAACAATGGTTGGATTCCCTGGCAACTCACAAGCCATGACAGCAGGAGAAGCAGGTTCGATAACTGCATAGCTTTAATGCTCTTTCCCCTCTATCTCCAGACCCAGTCCCCTAGTCTCACCCCAGCTCTTTGGCAGATCACCTGCTATGACTTCCCCTTCCTCTCTGCCTTCATCTCAGTGGACCATACACATCATCCTCTAGATCTTTCCTCCCTACTCATCCCATTGTCTCAGGCTCCAACTCCTACAGTTATTCCATAGGAAACCACTAGAGATGCACGTAATTGGAGGACATTATCCCTCCTCTCCTCAAAGAGTCCCTATATCTGTAGTTGCATTTGCTCTCGATGCTCTGTGCCTATTCATGGACTAAGCATACCCTAGTGAAACACTGTACTTTTCTCTCTCCTAGGAACCCTATAATTCCTCACTTCTAGCCCAACTCCATAACTACATGCTAACTTTCAATTGCAAGAATCACATTCTACTCATAAACACTAGTGGTTATCCT
Source organism: Rattus norvegicus (assembly GCF_021556685.1). Taxonomy (NCBI): domain Eukaryota; kingdom Metazoa; phylum Chordata; class Mammalia; order Rodentia; family Muridae; genus Rattus; species Rattus norvegicus. Next base: position 88,144,248 of record NC_141539.1, on the reverse strand, counting down.
GGCAGAACTCCCAAATAATTTCCTACCAGGCAAAACGCAGCCACCACAACTTCCTAAGAGGCAGAAAGAGCAATGTATTCAAGAACAAAGACCTACTCAACAGAACAAGTTGGGATATGAGCGCTTAACAATACAATGTCGAAATACAGATACCTAGACACTAGCATAACAAACAACCAATAAAAATGACAACAGTATGTCTCTAGAAGACACCAGCAACCCTATTGAAGCACAAGTTAAGAACTTTAAAATGGCTTCTATGGAAATGCTAGAAATCCTTAAAAGAGAAATGAATACATTTCTTAAAGAGATCTCTGAAAAACCTGAACTAGAAGCGGAAGGAAAGGAGCTAAACCATTTAAAACCTGAAAGTGGAAAATAGAATCAATAAAGTCACCTCAAACTGAGAAAAAATTGGAAATGAAAAATTTAGGAAATTCAAAAGGAAATTTGAAGTCAAACCTAACTCTTAGAAATGAAAGAAACATTCTCAAGTATTGATAACAGAATAGAAGAAATGAATAATCTATATTCTGGAAATAAGAGATATTTGTAAAGATAAAATCTAAAAAATATAGGAATGGAGATTGGAGAAGAGAAAAAGCACACTAAATATTTCAACAAAATCACAGAAGGAAATGTCACAACATAAATCAGGAGATGCCAATAAACATAAGAACTAAACACATGATAATTAAAACATTAAACATACCGAATAAAGAAAAATATTAAAATCTGCAGCAGAAAAGGACCAAGTCATGTATAAAGATAAACCTATTACAATAAATATTTATTTTTCAAAGAAAACTCTAAAAGGCAAAACGGTCTAGTAGATGTTCTTCAAATTCTAGGAGGTCACAAATAGCCCAGACTACTATACCCAGCAAAACTTTTAATCACAGTAGATGGCGTAGAAATGAAATTCCATAAAAAAACAAAAAACAAAAAACAAATTTAGGCTACATTCTCTACATATTGTTATATTTTGGTTGTGAGTCTAGCCTTTAATCACTGAGCTATCTCAAATTCAGAACTATAGAAAATGTTAAAGTTAAAACTATAATCTGAAGAGGTTAGCCAAAACCAAGAAAACACAAGGAATACATAATTGAAATCCAGCAATTCAAGAGCAAACACACACACACACACACACCACCATAGCATAGTAATTGGAATCAACAAATACTGCTCACTAATACCTTGAAACATCAGCTGTCTCAACTCAACAATACAAAGACACAAACTAACATAATGAATATAATAATCAGACCCATCCTCCTACTGTAACCAAATATTATACCTTATCATCAAGGATAGATATAAACTCAAGATAAAAAGATGGAAAACTATATTCCAAGAAGATAGACCAAAGAAACAGTCTAGTGTAGTAATTTCAATTCTGACAAAATACACTGCTAACCAAAAGTAATCAGAAAAGACGGAAGGACACTATATACTCATAAAAGAAAAAAACCACCAAGAGAACATTGTAATTTTTAACATATATCCATCAAATGCAAGAGTACACAAATTCAAAACAAACAAACAACAACAAAAACAAAAAAAAACCTAAAAACAACAACAACCAAAGCACAACACACTACTACAGCTTATATCACAATAGATCATCATATACTGATGGAAGGTAACTTCAATACCCCATTCTCACCAATGGACATATCATTAACACAAAACAAATCAGAGAAATGGTAAAGTTAACTGACACTATAAAGCAAATAGACCTAACAAATATTTATAAAACATTCCATTCAAACCCAAAAGAATAGACTGCCATTTCAGTAACTCATATAACTTTCTCCCAAATTAACCACATGCTTCAAAACAAGGCAAGTTGCAACAGATAAAAGAAAAATGAAATAACTCCCTGCATCCTATCTGAATACCATAGATTAAAACTGATTGACAATAACAACAGAAACATCAGAAAGCTTACAGCTCATAGGGATCGAACAACTCACTATTGAGTAAAAAAATGAATAACGGCAGCAATTGGATAAAAAAAATTTAAGATTCTCTAGGATTGAATGAAAATGAGAATGCAGCATACTTAAACTTAGGGGACATACTCAGAGCAATTCTAATTAGAAAGTTTGGAGTAGTAACAGGCTATATCAAAAAATAATAATGGATATGCCTCATTAGTAACTTAACAATATACTTGAAATCTCTAGAACAGAATTAAAAGAAACCATACCCAGACAGAATAAATGGCAAACAGTGATGAAATCAATAAAATAAAAACAAACAAAAATACAAAGAATCATTGAAACAAAAGCATTTATTCATTAAGAAATTTAATAAGAATAAAAACTCTACTTAAATGAACTATACAGCAGTATGTTCTATTTAACAAACTTAGAAATGAGAAGAAATGAAAAACCCTCTGAAAATTCAAACAATCACAACATTCTTTAAACCTACATTCCACCAAATTAGAAAATCAAAAAGAAATAGATAATGTTTCTTATACATACCACATAAAAAAGTTAGTCAAGATCACATAAGCACTTTAAAGGGACCCAGAATCCCAAATGAAACAGAAGCAATAATTAAATCTTTCCCATGTCAAGAAAAACAAAACAAAACAAAATAAAACAGCAGCAAATAAACAAAACCCCTGCAAGATCAGATGTTTTAGCACAAAAATCTAACAGACTTTCAAAGAAAAGTTAATATACTGTTTACAGGTGAGACCACCACTTTTACTCCAATAACTGGTCATGGCTTATGCTCTAAGATCAAAAATCAACAAATGGGACCTAATAAAATTGCAAAGCTTCTGTAAGGCAAAGGACAATGTCAATAGAACAAAACAGCAACCAACAGATCAGGAAACAATCTTTACCAATCCTACATTCGATAGAGGGCTAATATCCAATATATACAAAGAACTCAAGAAGTTAGACTCCAGAGAGCCAAATAACCCTATTAAAAATGAGGGACAGAGCTAAACAAAGAATTCTCAGCTAAGAATTATCTAATGGCCACGAGGCAGATAAAGAAATAGTCAACATCCTTAGTGATCAGGATACAAATACAAATCAAAACAACCCTGAGATTCTACCTCACACCAATCAGAATGGCTAAGGTAAACAACTCAGGTGACAGCAGATGCTCGCAAGGATGTGGAGAAGGAGAGGAACACTCCTCCATTGTTGGTGGGATTGCAAACTGGTACAACCACTCTTGAAATCAGTCTGGAGGTTCCTCAGAAAATTGGACACAGTGGGTTTGTAGAGGGGAAACCGTGAAAAGGGAGAACGTTTGAAAAGTAAATAAATAAAATATACAATAAAAAAAGAGTATAAACAGTCAGAACTTTGTCCAGTTTGTTTTGCAAGGTTATGATATCCAAACTATATAAAGATTCATAGAGTATTCCAGACCAGTTTATCTTATTAGTATAGATGCAATATTGTACAATAAAACACTTACAAATCTAACTCAAGATCTCATCAGAAAGATCATCCATCATTATCAAAATATTTCACCACAGAGATGCAAGGATTGTTCCACATATGAAATCAATAATGTAATCCACCATAGAAAGAAATGAATATTGAAACACACATGATCATCTCATTAGATAGAGAAAGACCTCTGATAAATTCCATACTACTTCATAATAAAAGCACTAGAGAGATTAGATAATAAAAGAGATATACTTCAAATAACATAAATCATCTTAGGAATGACTATGCAAGTGGCTGTATGGGAAAAACATTAGTACATTGATGAAAATATTGAAGGAGATAGAAGAAGATGGAAACATCTCCAATGCTCATGTATCAGAATTAATATAGTAAAAATGATTGTCATACCAAAAGCAATATAATAAACTCAACCTATTATATGATATATAATATTTAGTACATATATTAGATTTCATCAAATCTACATGAAAATTTCAACACAAATCTTTAGAGATCCTGATAAACGTTTTTCAGTTTCATATGGAGGCACAAAAAAAACCCAAAGATGGCTTAAATACTCATAAGTAATAAAAGAGTTTCTAGAGGTATCCTTTTCCTTAACCTCAAACTGTACTACAGAGATTTGCTTCAAAATAGCATAATATTGATACAAAAATAGAAATGTTGACACAGGAATTAAATTGAAGACCTACACGTATATTAACATATCTGAGGACACCTGATTTTTTTTAACGTTGATATGACATTGACGTTTTTAATGACCTGCTAATATTTTGACAGTACAATGAAGAATATTCATCAAAAAGAAATGATCAGTTTTCTAAAACCTGTAAATTTTGGCTTTTACCATGATACTATGTCCTATGTTAGAGTCTCTGAGACTGTAACTATTTTAAAATAATTTGCTAGACTTTTTATTTGTAGAAAACACGCAAGAGGGTTTTCTGAAATTAACTTGAGCTTTAAGATACTAATTTTATAAATGTTTATTTAAATTACAAATTGAAATAGGAGTCAAAGATCTCCTTGTGAGGTATCTCGGTTTAAGTTAAGGTTTCCTAATTAGAGACCTCAGTATCAAGAAAATTCACTCTCCATATCCCTCGCAATTCTATAATTTGTCTCTAGTTACCTCTGAGATCTATAGAGCTCAAATATAGGATTTATTTATGCCCCAAAAATACAATTCTAAAAAGATGTAAAAGGGAAATCTGATCATTTACCCTATGGATGTACATAATTTGATAGCTTTCTAATAATCCCAGGATATTATTAATTCTTAGGAAAAATAAAACATGATTTTACTGTAGGCATTTGTATATCAACCATTTGCTTTTAAGCAGTGAACATGTTACTTAACACAGAATTGGGAAAAAAACTAAGCATATCTTTTCTTTAACCATATGGCCTGACTCTCTTTCATCATTGATCTTATGTCATTAATGGTTATAATTCCCAATGACCGGTAAAGCCAGGCTTAAATTTTCAAACCTTAGACCCTATAGATGTTATAGCAGAACAGCTAACTGCTTATCACCATAGAATTTACCAATCGTCTCAAGCATCACATGTCCCAGGTAAAGGACTAGTCACTATGCAATTAATTAGGGCAACATCATGTAACTTGGAATGACTTAGCACAGGGCAGCAGATCCTTGGAAAAGAAACCCAAACATTACCAAAGACCTGTCAATCCCTGAAGATAACTATCTCACATGTTCCCTAACTTTATTCCTCTGGTTTCTGGCTTATTTTTTTTTAAAGCCAGAAATACATGCTGTCTAAAATGCAACATCTTCAACTAATAATACACATCAAGCAAGATGGCAGAATGTAGAAGAATGAAAATAGTTTCATAATTACTGCCAAGAAGAAATTCAACATTAAATGGATAAAGAACATCAACATTTAGTAAAACAAATAAACCTGGTAGAAGAGAATGTGGGGAAGAACATTGAATTCGTTACATGAAAGGACTTTCTGAACAGAACCTAGTTAATCCTATTCTGGTGTTTGGTTTATTTGTCTTATAATACTCAATATTATGTTAAATTAATTATATTCCCTTAGAAACCTGCTAGTTTGCATTTATCTATCTATTTATTTATTTATTTATTTATTTATTCATATTACATCCCCTACTTCCTGTGCCCCCTCACACATCTCCTCTCTCCATCTCCCCTTCCCTTCTCTTTTGAGAGGTATTCCCCACACCATGGTGGTGCACCAAGTCTCTGCAGGATTAGGCTAAACCTATCCTATTGAGGTCAGACCAGGAATCCTAGTTAGGGAAAGGGATTCCACTGATAGGCAACAGCTTTAGGGAGAGTCCATGCTTCAGTTGTTTGGGTACCCACATAAAGATTGAGCTGCCCATCTACACATGTGCCTCGGGCCTTGGTCCATCACATGTATGCTCTTTGGTTGTTTGCTCAGTAGCTGAGAGCTTCAAGGATTCAGGTTAGTTGACTTTGTTGGATTTTGTGTATAGTTGCTATTCCCTCTGGGGCCCTCGTTCCATTCCTTAAGTCTTCTCTAATAGTCCCTGAGCTCCGTCTAATATTTAGCTGTGGGTCTCTATATCTATTTCAGTCAGCTGCTGGGTAGAGCTTCCCGGAGGACAGTTATGTTAGGCTCCTGTTTGCAAGTATAGCAGAGTGCCATTAATAGTGTCAGTGATTAATGCTTGCCCATCAGATGGGTCTCAAGTTGGGTCAGTTATTCGTTGGCCATTTCCTCAGTCTCTGCTCTATCTTTGTCCCTGAATTTCTTTTAGATAGGAGTAATTTGGGGTTGAAAGTTTTGTGGTTGTGTTGGTGTACTTATCCTTCCACTGGAGGTTCCTCCTTGACTATAGGAAGTGGCCTTTTCAGCTTCCATATTTCCATTGCTATGCATCTATCCTGAATAACCTGTATTGACCGCTTGGGATCCTCTCCCATCCCAGGTGCTTGCTAGTTTTCTAGTGAGAACTATAAAGGAGTGAATGTGAATTGGAGGGGAAGTGGGAAGAATTGGGAGAAGCAGAGGGAGGAAAAAGCAGAATCAAGATATATTTAAATATATATATCCCCCAAAAAATCCATATACGGTCATTGCAGTACATTGAGCTCCACAGAGACATTGCAGAGGCAAGCGAGAGCCAACGGGCACTGGGCGACTCTGCACCTCACGGAGGAAAATCAGCTAAACATGGACAAAGGAGATCCTAAGAAGCCGAGAGTCAAAATGTCCTCATATGCATACTTTGTGCAAACCTGCCGGGAGGAGCACAAGAAGAACCACCCGGATGCTTCTGTCAGCTTCTCAGAGTTCTCCAAGAAGTAATCAGAGAGAGAGAGAAGACCATGTCTACTAAAGAAAAGGGGAAATAAGATACGGCAAAGGCTGATAAACTCATCATGAAAGAGAAATGAAAGACCTACATGCCCCCCAAAGGGGAGACCGAAAAGAAGTTCAAGGCCCCAATGCACCTGAGGCTTCCTATGGCCTTCCTGTTCTATTCTGAATACTGCCCCAAAATCAAAGGCGAGCATCCTGGCTGGCATTGATGATGTTGCAAAGAAACTAGGAGAGATGTGGAACAACACTGCCACGGATGACAACCAACCCTGTGAGAAGAAGGCCGCCAAGCTGAAGGAGAAGTATGAGAAGGATATCGCTGCCTGCAGAGCTAAAGGAAAACCTGATGCAGTGGGAAAGGGGGTGGTCAAGGCTGAAAAGAGCAAGAGAAAGAAGAAAGAGGAGGATGATGAGGAAGATGAAGAGGATGAGGAAGAGGAGGAAGAAGATGAAGACGAAGATGAAGATGTTGAATAAGTTGGATCTAGCGCAGTTTTTCTGTAGCGCATTTAACTCCCCTGGACACAACTCACTCTTTTTAAAGAAAACAAAAGCAAAGCTGTGTAATATTTGTTTTCAAACTGTACAGTATCTTTTTTTATGCGTAGTTAACACACTACTGAATGTGTCTTTAGATAGCCATGCCCTGGTGGTATTTTCAGTAACCACTAACCTTGCCTGGTACAGTCTGGGAGTTTTAAATTGGCATGGAAATTTAAAGCAGGTTCCTGTTGGTGCACAGCACACATTAGTAGTAGATAGGGACAGTAGTTTGGTATTTGTTTTGTTTTTATTTTTGCTTTTGATTTATTTTTGTTTTGTTGTTGTTTTTTTTTTCATCTTCAGTTGTCTCTGATGCAGCTTATATGAAGGTGTTTGTTGTTCTGTTAACTGAATACCACTCGGTAACTGCAAAATTAAATTGTGGCTGTTTTGTTGACATTCTGAATACTTCTAAGTAAATACAACCTTTTACTTAAAAAAAATCCATATACTTTTTGAAATTTACTACACATTTTATTTATTTATTTATTTATTTATTTATTTATTTGTTTGTTTGTTTGTTTATTTTGTTCACTTTACATCCCTCTCCTTCTTCTCTTCTCAGTTCTACCCTTACAAATCCTTCTCCACATTGTGTCATCTCCTTCTCCTAAGGGAGCCCCTTTTAGGTACCACCCGACCCTGGTCCCAGAAGGTCTAGCAAACCCTCTCTCACTGAAGCCCAACCAGACAGTCCAAGTAGGGCAGAAGGGGATCCAATGTCAGGGAACAGAGACCAAGACAGCCTTTCATCCACTTGTAATGTTAGCCACATGAACATCAAGCTTCGTTTTTGCTACAAATGCATAGAAAAAATTATTTTCAATAAAAGAATAAAGTGTTGGATTCTCTGCGAATGGATTTAGAAGCATTTGTGAGCTACCCTGTTTGTGTGCTGGGCACTGAACAAGAGCTGTAAGTCCTATTAATAATTAAGCCATCTCTCTGAACTAGTGTTTTGCTCATATGAGCATTATAATTTACAGATTTGTCTCCACATTTTACATGAAATAGTATTTAGTATAAAAATTGATATTTTGTTTGCTTTAGAGAGGGATTGATGAACAATTCAACTTTCTAGTTTCCTACAGTCTTACTTTATTTGGTTTCAATTTCCTGTTTTATACAAGAAAGATATCCTAGGGATGGCAGAGACATTCCTAGAGAAAACATGTATGAAGACAAATATCATATGTGACTCTGAGTTATAGGAATGTATAGAAACAAGTTAGATCATTATCTGTCAAATGCATTCAGTACAAAGTTAATGCGGATTTAAGGAAACACATTAATCAATATAGAACATTTACAAGAGGTATGAGAGATAGCCCAACAGTTAAGAACTCTGGCTGCTAGCATATAAACCACAGTTCATTTCTAGCACCTACATGGTAGCTAAGAATCACCTGTAACTCCAGTTCCAGGGAATCCTACATTCTTTTCTGGCTTCCTCAGGCAATGCATACACATGATGCACAGACATACATGCAAGCAGAATTCCCTTAAGCATCAAATAAAATTTAAATTCTTTGGAAAGTTTCAAAAGAAAAGAAAATGTGATCAATTTGAATTTAAATACAGTTAATTATTGATTAATAACCAAGGTAGTAATTATTGGATCTGGATATAAATCTGTAGCTAATTGGTAACTGTTACAGTATTGTGAATTATTCCAGTTAGAAATCTCAGTGGGAAGATTTTAATGGCATAATTATTCTCACCAACAAAATAACAATTAGTTGGCTTAGTATTATACTGATTGTAATTAACATAAGATATTGACAATGCATAAAAACTAAGTATTGAATCACTACAAAAGACTGTTCTATAAGTAATCTTTATAATACAAAGAACAACTTTTTAAAAGCTTTTCTTCAATTAATAAATTATTTTTGAACAGTTTTGATTTTTAGAGTGATTGAGTAGATAATAAAAAAATCTTACACAGAATTCTTGACAAATTCCATCTTGAATTAGTGTGCTACATTATTTTGAATAATGAAATGATTTTGATGGATTTTATTTGAAATAAGACGTGGTTTAGAATGATTCTATCTTTGTATTGTAGAGTTCTAATGGTTTTGATAAATCTGTAATGCATAATGAACCATATCAATCAGAACACTATTGATACAAAAGAGTTACTTTGTCTCTTAAGTACTCTATAAATAGTGATTTCTCCCTCTCACTATGGCCATGAAACATTGCAAATGCTCTTCTTTGTAATGTCTTTTATACTCTCCTTTTCCAGTATCTCAGATTGCTGGAATAACACAATATGTAACTTTTTGAGACTGTCACCCTTCATGTAGAAGAATTATTTTTAATTTTCCCAGATCCTTTTTGTATGTTCAGATTATTTCATTGTTAAGAATAAGAACCAACTGTAAGGATGCACCACAGGTTGTTTTACATCCTCCCCCGCTTTAGAAAATGCTGCTACCTTCCATATTTTCATGACTTTCAATAGAGTTCCAAATGTTTATATGCAAGGAACTTTGAACATTATTTCCCAATTTCTATGGGTAAAAATTTAGGGGGAGAATTTAGAGGTTACATCTAGAATAGGACTGAAAAGAGCAAGTTGATGCTAAATAACTTCAGCTTTGCACCCTGGGCGTAGCAGAGAAAAGTTGTATATACAAGACGAGCAAATGAGCCTTGTCTATCGGGAGCTCTTCAGAAAACTACATCCCAGGGAATTTCTACGATGACACGAAAGCAATGTTGTGGTGTCATGGTGAAACTTCCCTCAAAGACATACATGTTTGGACATCAGATGCCCAGGTGATGGCACTACTTGACGTAGGTATGAAACCTTCAAGAAGATGGAGCATTGCTGAAGGAAGTGGGTCACTGTGGGAGGGCCTTTGAGACTTTATAAACCCTCTTCACTTCCTGCTCTTTTTCTGCTTCCTGAGTACAAATTCAAGGCAATCTTCATACCCCTGCTTTCCTACCTGCTGACACATCTCTCTCGTCTTGATGGACTATTTCTCTCTGGAAAGGGAAGACAAAATAAGCCATTTCTCCTTAAAGTTTCTCTTATTAAGTATTTTATGATAACAACAAAAAATTCTCCAAGATAAGGCGAAAGCCTCTTTTGACCAGAAACTATAAAACTATACCTATTTGATTGTTTCAGAGTTTAAAATTCTCCCATCCTTTAATCAAAGCTACTTTACAAATTGTTGTTATCAAATACTATGAGCCCAAAAGTTTCCATGCAAGCAGAAAATATAGCATAGTAACAGAAAAACTGTCACTTCTTGAAGTATATAGTCTATGATTTAATTAAATGAACCCCGACACACAGATTCAGAAATACCTAATTGTAGAGGCATATTATTGTCTGGGAATTGCCTCGGGAGCAGCTCTGGCTTATTTGAATTTCTCCGTGTGTTTTTTCTTGGAACTTATTCACATGAAATCATGAAAGGAAAAGAATACAATAGCCCATTTCTGGTATGTATTTCTAATGTGCTTACAGGACCAAACACATTATTGGCTCATTCCTGAAACCCAAATCGAAACATAAAACTTCAAATGGTGACCTGTGCTCTGCATTTCTTCCTCTGCAACACATTTTCAAACCACCATATGTTTTTGTTTATAGCCTCTGTTTTTCATCCCCCCGTCTTATTTCTTTCTTCTGCGACAAGCTTCATACAATAGGATTCTGGTGTCAACATGGCCAGTATGAACCCTTTGTTGAACTTCGGTCACAGAAAATACAACAAGGTAATAGAAATCATTTAGTGTTACTACACCCTGATGGCCAGAGGGGAGAGTTCTATTTATACATATAGTTGGGCAATGAATCATTTAAGTGTTTCTGCAAGTCTTGTACTATAGCCAAACAACTCTGTTTCTTTACAATTCATAGATAGTAATATTGGCAGGCACATGGTTTGGAAAGATAAACAGTCCAGGAAGGGCCAAGGCGGTTCAGTTTTTGCTATCCTTAGCCTCTGCCAAATGGGCATTTCTTTTTTTTTTTTTAGTTCTAGGTTTACAAAGAAACAAATTTCTGATTCAATGTCTGAGTTTCAGACGTGTGGATACTTACACCTCAGAATAGAATTTGCAGTATTGTATTTGCTATGAATTGCAGATAGTGCCTTTCTCTGTGTGTATTATTCTGAGAAAATGCTTTTTTTTGTATCTATAAAGTTAGTGACTTTAATTACACTTCTTTCTGTATTATCTGTGGGAAGAATCAGTTAATTACACTGATAATGAACTGGATCTTTTCCCTAGGTTTCTGATTTCTAATTGCCAATTTAGTAACTTCTTCAGCATTCACTGCTTAAGAAATAAAATGTGAATGAGGGGAAATGATGAAATTTAGAGACTGCTTGATATAGTGTGGTAATTTCCCACACCACAGCCTATTAAATATTTCTGTCTCTTTTTCAATCAATCAAGACTCAGCATTACAGCTATAATTCCCAAGGTGCTGACAGTAAATTGTTACCCTGAGAGATCTTCTTATTAATTTTCTAAAGAAACAAGATGTCCATGTTGATCAGAATTTTACCTTGCCTTAGCTGTTCATTAATGTCAATACAAAAGTTCATGAGCTGTAAAATCCTGAGGTTAAGATTGAGTAGCTATTACAAGTGAACCTTCTGGTCTCAAGCAAAAGGGAATAAATTAGTCTCTCATATATTCCCGCATGCTGGTTCAAAATTTCTTTCTTTTCTTTCTTTTTTAAGGTCTATTTTATAAGTTCACATAGAAGCTTCTTCATATTTTTTATTACTTTCTTTGCAGTAAACTCTGAAAAAAATTATTCTGTCTGCATTAAATCTGTTATTTCTCATCCTCTGAAGATTTATACATAGTTTTAGGCTGAAAGTTTATCTTTCAGTACAAAAAGAAGGTTGTACTTTTTGAGAGCCTCTCTTTTACTGTGTTTCTAGACTTGTTTTGTAGAAAGAAAATCAGTTGTGTAATATATATTCTATTAGCATTCTGACTTGATACTTTGCTGTTGGCCAAAGTTCAAACTATAACTAATATAAATGTCACAGAATGACTACATAAAATGTATGGCATGAGAAACTTTATAGAGACTTACGATTATCACCATCCACTTCTGAGTCATTATGTGAATTTAGTTACCTTATTCTTGGTGAGTGTTTAGTCATTTGTCTCCTTTCCTTTATTTATTTTTTGATTCATGAGTTTGAATCACCTATTGGTTGAGGTCTTGAATATATTAATCAATTTCCCTCTGCCCTTGAATAAGAACCAGCATCTGCCTATATACACGTGTGTGTGTGTGTGTGTGTGTGTGTGTGTGTGTGTGTGAAACATTATGTAAAATAAGTGAATTTGTACTATAAAAGAAAGTCAGTCTCTACATGTACTCCATATGAAATACCTTGACTGCTTTGTGTGGTATATGAATGTTGACATATCATGATGTCAATAAGGTTTACATTCACTTAAGTATCACACATTGGATATCATGGAAGTTTAAAACTATTGGATGCTGATGGAAAATGAGCTTTTTGTATGGCAATAAATTATGATAAATTAGAATCCGTTTCCAATGGATATAATGTATTGATGCTAATAAATAAAACAACTCTCAGCTGAATTAGTTTAAAATCTAGTGTGCATCAAAATCACTGAAATTATATTTCTTATTCAAATAAAGAGACCAAGTAGAAGTCACTAATTCATGTATGGCTGCCTTTGAGATGATTCAAGGACCATAGTATTTATAGGTTTGGATTAATTTTGTCTATGTGAGTACCACTTAATAAAACTTTCTAGTATGGTGACACATTTTGTGATGATAGCTTGTTGCAACAATTAAACACATAGATATTTAGCGGATAAAATGTAGCTGGTTTGAAAATATAGGATGAAATTGTCAATGGTTTTAATTTACTTACATGCAAATGGCTGCATGAGCTATGAATGGTTATATTTTACTGTGAATTTGTGGACCTATATGTATTGTGTGCAACACTGTTGGGAAGGTGTTACAAGGTACATGAAGTGCATACCAGCTTTGCAAAGCCTTGATATTAAAAAAATTCACCTAAGTTCTGCTGACATTTTATTGTGTGGGGCTCCATAACCTAGCAAAAGCAAAGTAAGAAATTTGATCTCGATGAGTTCTGCAAAGGAAGAGGAGAAGTACTGTCCAAGTTGTAGTGGGAAGTTAGCATACTTTCTGCTCTGAAATATGTCTGTTAAGTATCTGATTAAAAGAATGCAATTTGTTTTTGAGAATTTTTAATTAAACGATTGAAGTATCATCCTTCCAGATTCTTTTGCATTATATTGAGTATTTCATTGTCATAGAACAAAGTTGTTAACTATGCTTAATAAATGCATATTTAATGAACAAATCAAGAATTCAGCCAAGAGGTGTGAAATTGAAATATGCCTTTCACACTTGGCTCAGTCTTTTTCATCTGGATATATACTGCCGCTGGTCACATAATAACAGCTCTTAGAAGCATGAACTAGGGCAAGACGCAGAAAATAGCCTTGTTGAATCATGTCTCCTGAATATTAACATGTTCAAAGGTCTTTTGTTATGTGTGTTACACCTTGCTGCCTCATCCCTCAGTGGCCTGCTTGCCCTGTGCCTAATCCTCTAAGCTTGTAGAATCCTCCTATTTTCTCTGTTTCTGAGTACATCCTTGCTTGTCCCACTTTAGCATAGCTGACACTTGCCTGCCGCGAACGCTGACAATCATGCTTATCCAGATATTTGCTCTTCTCACTGGCTGCCAGTTAATGGTCTTCAGTGTTCTCAGTTGAACTTCCTAACCCCATGTGTGATTGAGTTCCAACCACCCACACAGGAAGTTTAAGAGCTTTCTGTGCAACCTTTAACTTTTAATCTGACAGGACTTGGAATCTCAATTTTTTCTCTTTATTTTTTAAAATGGACTTCCCAAATAGTATTAGTAAACACCTGCCAGAACTGAGAGTGACTGTACGACTGTCTCCTAACTATAAATGACAGGACTATCATGCCTGCATATGAGATGTATTCCTAAGCCTGCACTGACACATTTTCATACAGTTTTATTTTTGATTGCCTAGCACTATCTGTAAACAGAGTTTCATTAGGGACCAGAGTAGAACTTCAAAGAAACAAAACAGTTTAAAAAATGATTATATAAAATCAAAGACAATACTTCAATCCTTTCCTTTTGGGATATTTTGAAATTACTAGGATTTCTTCTTTTTGGTGTTTCTGAACTGTGTTCTCCAAATGTACTGAGGTTGTTTGTGCAAATACAGAGTTAGAGCAAAAACGAAACAAAAGGAACTAAGCCACAAAAAAAGAACAAAGAAAATACTTGACAACTTCAGGCATAGAAGAGATGCTATTCCATGTTTTATTTTCTTAAATTTTCGTAGCAGGCTCTATAATTTCACTCAAAGAAATTTAATATCTTTAAAACTTTTACCAAACAATTTATACTAAAAATAATTGAAAGATCAAAAAGTAACAAACATTTAATATGCTCTATGATGCCATAACTATGACTATTGATGCATTAGAGAAAAGACAATACCATACAACATTTTTGCAGCACAGAAAAATGTTTTGCTCATTATAAACATTGCATGCATAATAGTAATAAAATATTGAACAATTCATAAAAATATTTAGATACTTGTTTTGAGGTTTTATTAATAAAGTTATTTTATCTACATTTGTTAAGTTGCTACTTAGATAGTAATTATTGGCTTCTCTAGTCTTGCTTTAAAAATTAAAAATGTGTTGTAAATCTGATAAGGACCCAGTAATAATGTTACTTTATAAATTTAGGGGCAGAATGTTTCATAGCTATATTTTACAAAGATATTAAAATGGTTTAATACTATGTCATAAATAAATGGTATATGTGAGAAACACTATTCAAATTAATAATTCATGAAATAGTTACCTACCCTGTTAATTTGTATTTTGAGTAACTACTACATGATATTTCCTAATCTTTATCTTTAATACAAAATACCCAAGCCCAATACTGGAAAACTGCCTGTAGGTAAGAAACAGAGAGGCAAACTCTGATGGGATTAGATTTGATGATTTATGTTTAGGGAATATGAAAATGTTTTGTCTTAAGGTTTGCAGAGAAGACATTCATGTTGGCTTAAAAACAACTGTCCTAGATATCTAACTGAGCAACTGCCCTCAAATGAAAAAATGAAATTCCTCAACGTTCAGTTCCACAACTGAAATGTTGGGACCTAGAAGAAATACCATTCCTTTAATGTGATGTACTCATTCATGAACAACATATATCATATTGTAACATGTAAAAGCAGTAATATTTACCATCGGGTATTAAATATGTGCTAATGATAGATAAGTTACATTAGGTTATACTTTTCAAGGATTTTCAGGTATCATTTTATTCCTGTATAGCCCATAGAAGTTTTTTCTTCCTATACCATTGTCTATTCGAAACCACCTTGAGAAATGTGTCATAATAAATGGAAACAGGGTCCTTTAAGTCAGGGGAATGATTGATATTCTAACTTAGGTCATCCTGACACTAGGATCCATACCATTACTTACTTCTTAGTTGGTCTCTGTTCATAATATATGAGGTAATCTGACACATCATTAGAAATATTTTTCTTAATAGACCAATTGAAATTATTCCAATATGAATAACAAAGGCATCTTCAGACCTACTTAAATGATTTATGATAGCAAACAGAAAAGACAGTGTGAAAATAAAATCATTAAATATGGAGAGTTGTAGAGAGTGGTTCTGATGTTCTGGTCAGGAATCAGCATGTGAATACGGAAGAACTTGCACCCCAATTGGTTGTTGATGCTAGCCAGCAGACACAGAGAGAAAAAAGGAATTACCATGCTTCAGAGAGGGAGAGAGCCACCAGCTATGTGAGATCCCAAGTGGAATGGTCATTGGCTGCTTCTGTAACTAGGCCTGGGGTAGCAGACAAGAGATTAGAAACACAACCAAGCTGAAGACAGATTTAGGGTTCTAAGCTAAAACTACAGGTAGCTGAGCAAATGAACTGAGGGAAGAATTAGAGGTGTTGAGCTGGAAGGGAAAATAAAGACACATTAAGCGTGGGCAGCTTAGACATGTCTGGCCATTGAGCTAAAAAGCATATTAAAATTAAACTAATGAGTGTGAGTGTGTGTGTGTGTGTGTGTGTGTGTGTGTATGTGTGTGTGTGTGTGCATGCACGTACCTGTTATCCATGGATCTAAGAGAACCAGAGTGGGCCTGTAGAATGATCTGCCCAGAGTTTAAAGTGTGGTAGTAGATAATACATTCTTCAGAGAATAATGTTTGTAGGCTAAAAAAGGATAAAACCCTGCGTTTACTTTAGTGCTGGCCACTGTACCTACGGCCTTGATTGAGCTGTGCAAACACAGTTCCATGGAAGTATATCCCTGTCCTGGAGAAAGTTAATGGATCAAACATATTGAGCATTTTGAGTCTTCTGTGAGATTTTATTTTGCTTTAGTCATTGAAAATACATTTTTAAATGAGGTGATCAAGTTAAGTAGCATCACTTTAAATGAGATACTCTGCAACATATTTTATAAGTGGTTTATTTTTTTAAATTATTCTCTTACATTTGATATTGTAATGTAATTACAATATTTTTTCCACCTCTTTTTCCCCCTTCAAACTTTCTTGCTCTCCTTCAAATTCAATGCCTCTCATTACTAACTGTTGCATGCACATATGCGTATTTTATGTATAAATGTATGAATACACATGTCTTCTTAAACACAACATGCACACTTTGCAGAATCTTACTTGCATGTGTGTCTTCAGGGCTATTTATCTATGGACCATCAGTTCATAAGACCTTCCTTGGTGAAAGTGATTTCTCCTGCTTTCAGCATTTATTACTTGCCTGCACTTTGCGTACTGTGATGAGGCCTTATGTGATGATTAGACGGGATACTCGGCATAGTTAAAGTAGGAAAAGATATGGAAGTTCCAAGAAACTTAAGCAGTATGGTCCACTGAATTTTAGGACATGACATTGACCCAGAAACACATGAGAGAAGGGAAGAAGTACTTTGCAGATTTAAAATGTAAAGGATCTGGTTTACAGTGATAAAGGAGGATAAAATCAAAGCAATTAATTCATAGTCATGTGTGGGACACTTGGAGAAGAGGTGGTATTACTTACATATGGCAATAGCATGGATAAACTGAAGCAGTGTTATTTTGATAACCATTTAATCCATGAACCTTATCTCATTCTTGATATCTCACATATTCAGTGGAAGACTAAAGAGCATCCACTTCTCAGAAAGAAAATCAAGTCATGTGATGCCTTTCCTAAATAAAGCTACTTGATAAGCCTTTGAGTTAGTAATATCAATGAGGTGATGTCATTTTAGCTAACTGGACAACAATGTCAAAAATGCCATGGAGTCTAAAGAGCACAATCTACAAGAGCTTTCACTTTGTCAAATTTAATTCTGCAGAAGAAAGAAGCATGAAAAAAATTCCATCAAACAGTGATATTAAAACATCTAAAGCTATGATTCCCTTACAGACTGTCAAAGCCTTGTTCTTTGAGATTTTCTCCATGGTATTTACATAGAGAAAGAACTGATTTCAATAACTTGCTATACTTTATTACTAGAGGAATTTCTTTTGATTTGAGTAAGATCCCCCAGGTTGTTAGGGAAATAACTTCAAATTGCTGCATTTAAAACATGTGTCTGATAATTGGAATGCTAATGCTGTATAATGTATATAAGAGATACTAAAATATGTTCAATATTATACATGACTTGCCAGTGAGAAGACAGGATAATACTGTGGGAATAAGTATAGAATGGGAACTTGCTTTCATTACTCCTTTTTAACCACTAGAGAGCAGTTAGTTTCTAAGGCTGTCTAACTTACTCCAAGATCTCTGATCCACAGAACAGAATATCATCAATGGAGACAGAACAAAGTCCAAAATGTACATATTGCTTGCATCATATCCAATATTCCACTATGTGATATGAGAAGTGTTTTGGAGATTTTGAATTTTACTTAAAATAAATGTTATTATAAAAATATTTAAAGCAACTAGAGAAAAATAATTTCAGAAACTCTGTTTTGTGTTTCTAGAGAGATTTTTCAAAAATTAAATTTATATTATAATGTATTTTAGTAGTGATGCTATTGACAAGCACATAAATCTATTGTAAAAAATTCTGTAAATTTAGGTTAATCTAGAGAATGCTGTATAATTTTATAATATTTTAAATTTACATAACCCAATATCTATGATTTAACAGCAAGCTAAAATTGTAATTTCTATGTATGCCTGGAAGTTATAATACTTAATTTATCATGATATAGAAAATTCACATTTGTTTTGTGATTTTGTGTTAGTAATTTTTGACAAGTTCAAGTAAAATTGGGAAATTATGCTCAGTTATTTAGTCTGAGTGCTTCCCATTTCTTCTGCCTACTGCAATAGAAGTTTGACTCTGTCAGTGACCCTGGAAGAAATGGACTTTAACTTCTGCAATTTGTATGAAATCGTCACATTCTTAACTGCATTTAATAATCTGGAAAATTTTTCACATTAAAATTTTAAAATACACTGTGAAAACAATTCCCATTGTTACTCTGTCATTGAAAGGAACAGTGAGCACTCTGTCATTACTTCAGTTTTATGATTGTGCCCAAAGAGTTGAGCTACAAATTGTAGACATAAGAATTTTTCTTTGTCTGTAGACCTGTGTAAATATCATAAGTGTTAGGTCTGTGATAAAGAAATTAATAGATTTTATGAATGGCAAATATAAAAGCATAGAAGGCAGGAATGACTTGGTATAGAAACCAACAAAATGTTAACAAAATACAAAAAGCAAATTGTCCTGAAATGGTGACAGCAACTGCCTGGCACTGGATTTAGTGTCTAGATTGAAACATTTCGTATAAAGGTTGTTTCATTATCTCAGTCCTTCACAAATCATATTTGACTTCTCTTATTTTCTTAGAATTTATTCATGATCCTTTTCTTGTCTCTTCAAAACACAAGCAGCAACCAGCCATGCTATGATCTCTACATATTCAAGGTAATCTACATCTACCACATGCTACAGCATACAGATGGTAATTCTAGCTCCCTTCTACTGCTCTTCATCCCCTTATTCTACTTGAACAAAGTAACCGTGCTAAGTACTGTTAGCCCAAAGCAATCTCATGGTGCTTATCACAGTGTCAAAACTAAAGCCACTGAAATTGGTCTGTTACTGCCCACACCTAACTATATTACTTCCTGTATTTTGTTCTATCTGTTGTCATCATTCTCTTCTTTTCTGTTTCAGAATGTGCTTGCTGGGCACATCCTCTCATCAAATCTTTGTGTTGGCAGTTTGCTTTACTATAGATCTTTTATGTTTGTTCTCTCTTTTTTGTCCTTCTGTTAATACTCCATTTCAATTAAGGTTTTTCCTTAATTCAAAATTTAGCATTCAGGGATTGGAGAGAATTGGGTTCAATTGCCAGCACCCAATGGAAGCTCACAGATGTAACTCTAGTTCCAGAGACTCTGATACCTTCACACAGACATACATGCAGGCAAAACATCAGAACACATACAAGTAAATGAATTTTAAAAATATAGAAAAATAGCACTTCTTTTAAAGCTGCTTTTACTTGACCATTTGATATATCTATCTATCTATCTATCTATCTATCTATCTATCTATCTATATATATATATATATATATATCCTGATTTATATCCTATTTTGGGTTTATTCTTTACTGTAAGAGAGGAGAAAAGAATTTTCATTTTTGATGTTTTATATTACATACATAGTTGATATTCAATTACTGATTTTGAATAAAATAATAAAGTTAAACATTTCTCTCAGTCTGAGCAGAGAACTAGCATGGCTTGATGTTTTTATTCAATAAATTATGGATTATTTCAGAAGTAAAAATTCTTAAAGCTACCAATATATTTTAATTTGAAGTATTATTACTTTAATGTTTGTAGTGTATATCCTCATGCTAATTTTGTAAGTGCATCTGTAAGTCTCACTAAAGAAAGTCTTGATTTCACAATGTTAACAAACTTTCAAAAGAGTGAAACTGACATTAAAAAGCTGAGATCAGGGGGCTGGGGATTTAGCTCAGTGGTAGAGCGCTTACCTAGGAAGTGCAAGGCCCTGGGTTCGGTCCCCAGCCCCGAAAAAAAGAACCAAAAAAAAAAAAAAGCTGAGATCAGACAGAACTATGCTCTATGCAGAAAGATAGAATAGTCATAATTTTGAGTTATAATTAAATGAAAGAAATCTCAGCATCTTTGATGTTATATCTTTGTAAAAATAAAAAGAAAGAAAAGATAGAAAAAAGAAGCAAAACCAAATCTCTAACCTTTCACCTTCCTTTCCTTTATTTTGACCTATATAATGAGAACAGAAATTTATAATACCAAAGATTTAAGTAGTATTTCTATGGTTTGGAAAATATTCTAGGATAGTCATCATTACACAAAAAATTAATGGAAAATATGGTCCTCTGTTCCATTGCATTATGCTTTCGCAATTGTAGCTATTCAATTACCTTCAACATTAAATCAATATGTTTTGTTATTAAAAGACTATAAACATAGGCCCACTCTCTTATTCATTGTAAGGTTAAATAAAATCTTGTATCTGTACTTACTATATATATTTAATTAAATTCCTTAATGATTCTTTTGGCCAATGTCTACATTTTGATTACTTTTACTTTGAGTATTCCAGTTTCAGTGGCATATTGATCCTCAGATAAGTAAAAACTAAAATTATGACTAGAGACATTGCAGCTCTATTATAGAGTACCATGCTTGAGTGGAGTTCTAGATCTTCTGATGATCTTAAACACACTTTAAAGGACCTAGATGTTTTTGTTAAAAAAAAAAGCAATGTTACATTTAAGACTCTGGCTTACTAACATTTAAGGCAAATTTTCTTGTAAAAATCTATTTTGATTTTGGAAAACAAGAAATATAAATCTTGCATTTTCAACATCGGTCTTCATCAAGGAATATTTTAACATAGGAACTACATTTTGAATCCAGAAAAAATACAGAAGTGAGGGTGAGATGAAAAATCCCAGACAGTCCTCATCTGGAAGTATTGCTTCAACTTGGACTCTCCCTGATAATTTTCTTCAAGTCTTGAGTTTATCATCCTTTCAAATCAAGGATATGTTTACTCAAAAATTCCTTGTCCACTTCATTATTTGTGACTACAAGAACTAAATGGTGATTCTTTCTTTCCTGAGATTATGAGCAATTAAATATGGGTTCCATGTTAAGACTTCTCCCTATGATATTTTTTTCTCTTCAAAACAAAATCTCTTACCAAACACTAAAACGTGACACATCCCTTTTCTGCTATAAATCCTGCAATAATTCTAGGAACTTCAGGATTTTGCAGGTGTTTCAACCAAGCTTTGTCCAAAATTCTACTCATGGTCACTTTAATCACAAGTATTGCCATGAATGATTATGCTATCTACTAGACCAAATGTTTGCTGAGAACAAAGAGCTTATCCCCTTGCTTCAAACATGCAGTTTAGATCTCATCGGTTCCACACCATTCCATAAAGGGTACTCATCTTTACATCTTATCATTGTCCATTGTTGGAGAAGGGTTTTCTTATCTGAATTTTATAGATGGCTTAGATTCTTGGTTAATGACTTTACTCACATTATCATTTAATTCTTACCCCTTTCTCCTCTCTTTATACTTAACAAAATCCCCATTCAACCATGAAACAGCAAAACAAGAAAACTTAATTTTGAACCAAACTTAATAAACGTCTTTATGCCTCTTAAAGTTGTGTCACTGAAAAGGCCTTTATTGTTTGCCTCCTTACCAATGGCAGTTTAAAAAGTCATAATACTTCCCCTAATGCTTTCCTTCCACTGCTCTAATCTACTTTGTCATCTAAAGCTGGATTATGGGTATAAAATATAAATATATTCTTTCCTTAAATCTTTACATCATGTCACTCATAGAATTCTAATGTTTGTGTCCAAGTAACTCAAGTTTGCCTTGACATTTTCCCTTTAACCATTTCTCAGTAAATTTTCATCCTTAAAGCCCTCAATTATTGTGAAGGTTTTGAAGTAACTTCTTTAACCTCAGTCCCTAGGGTTTTCTTTTTTTTTTTCCTTATTTTTTTTAAGTAGTGGTGGGTTTTTTTTTTTTTTATTAACTTGAGTGTTTCTTATTTACATTACAAGCGTTATTCCCTTTCCCGGTTTCCGGGCAAACATCCCCCTAATCCCTCCCCATCCCCTTCTTGATGGGTGTTCCCCTCCCCATCCTCCCCCCATTGCCACCCTCCCCCCAACAATCACATTCACTGGTGGTTCAGTCTTAGCAGGACCAAGGGCTTCCCCTTCCACTGGTGATCTTACTAGAATATTCATTGCTACCTATGAGGTCAGAGTCCAGGGTCAGTCCATGTATAGTCCTTAGGTAGTGGCTTAGTCCCTGGAAGCTCTGGTTGCTTGGCATTGTTGTTCATAAGGGGTCTTGAGCCCCTTCAAGTTCTTCCAGTTCTTTCTCTGATTCCTTCAACGGGGGTCCCGTTCTCAGTTCAGTGGTTTGCTGCTGGCATTCGCCTCTGTATGTTTGCTGTATTCTGGCTGTGTCTCTCAGGAGCGATCTACATCTGTCTCCTGTCCTAGGGTTTTCTTTTTATTGAATGCCCAAATACACACTAGGGGGATAAGGAAAAGGACAGGGAGACCCATAGTCATTTGGTGTTATTCATATGTGCCTACATTTAGGTTTGATTACATGTGTTGGATGACCTATCACAGGTTCTTCTCTGAGGAAACAGGTTGTGCCTCTTTCAGCAACTCACCTAGAAGACTAGATCTAATATTATCTGATGCCTTATACTATGAGATATTTATATACAAGCTGCCAATGTAGAAAAATGATGATCAATAGAGCTACCAAGATGCACAGCCTGTGAATTGCAATGACCAGCATAACAGGCCATCCCTAAGGTGCATTAGTGGCACATTATCTTTAGGGTAGACAAAATCCAACTGGACTTGAGGCCCACTCTAGACATCAGAATTCACTCCTGGTACTGTAAACCTAGCTAACTACCAGTGACTAACATGTCATTGTCCCTAGAGGAGAACTTACAACTGCCATTTTTCTGAACCAGTGATTTATTATTATTACCAGTGATAACTGGTCTGATATGGTGAGATATAAAGTCAGTGAAGTTTAAATTTGCATTCCCCTGATGGCTAATAATGTAAGTGTTGATATGTTTACTAGACATATGTCTATCAGATGTATATGAATAGGCACATAAAAGATGAAGACATATTATCTTCATCTTTTGAGAACTATTTGTTCATTTCTTTAGCCAATTTGTTGACAGGATGCTGTGGAGTTTAGGTATTGTTTTTGGTTTGTTTGTTTATCTTTACTTCTTTATTCTAAATGTTAATTGTCTTTCAGGTGTGTAGCTAGATGAAATATTTCTCCCTCTCCATAGGTTGAATTTTCACTCCTAGTGCTGAAAAGAAGCTTTTTAATTGCATGAAACTTCATTTGTCAATTTTTGACATTTTTTTTTCTGAGCTGCTGGAATTCTTTTGAGAGTCTGTGTATATGCCTCTATCTTGAAATAATTTCATGATGTTTTCTCAAATAAATTCAGTGCTTCCAATTTTACATTAAAGTCTTTGAATTATTTAATTCACCTTTTGGTGTAGTGTGAGTGATAAATATCTAGTTTCTAGTGTGTGTATGTGAACATGTGTGAGTGTGTGAGTGTGTGAGTGTGTGTGTGTGTGTGTGTGTGTGTGTGTGTGCGTGCGTACATGAACATCTTTAGTTTTCCCAGAATTATCTGTTGAACAGGGTATCTTTTATCAATCTAGTTTCTTTCTGTTGCTGTAATAAAATACTTTGACCAAAAACAACCAAGAGGACGAATGCAGCTTATACATTCAGGCCACAGACCGTCACTGAAGTCAAGGCAGGAATTTATAGTAGGTCCAGAGCACAGTTGCTCAGAAGATGAAGCTCTAGGAGTTTTATTGTGCTTATCCTGCCATCGGGGCAGGTGCTGGGCTGTAGAAAACTCCAAGACACCACTCAGGGGTGGCAAATCGCAGTCTGAGATGTGGGAAAAGCCGGGACGTGCAACAAGGCCAAGGCCAAGGCCAAGAGGTTTCTCAGACTCTTGGATATCCAGGCACCTCTGCGAGTCACAGAAGAGCTGAGAATGGAGTAGGCGACCCTCAAACTGGGGACAGAGTCTATTATGGAGGAAAAGGGGAGCTCCGACTCGTCTTAGCAGTGATTGTCTTTACCTTGGTGTGGGCTGTCCTGTTAGTGGATGTGGTTGGAAGCACAGAGAGGCCTTCCACAGGAGACTTAGCTGTGGCTCCATAGGTGAAGTCCTTCTGCATGTTCCCCGTGGCGATGCTAGATGAGAGAGACAGTCCATGCTTCTAAAGTGTTTATTGAGTGTCATGGTAGAAAATAAATGCACATTACACCCCTGTTGAAAAGGGTGCTGTGTTTGATTGTGGTCCGAAGCTTTGAAGCACTACTTGGCATCTCCTTCCTTGGAGGTCTCACTGTTTAAACATAACAGATTTGATAGCTTGTTGGTAAGGTGAGGTCCAGCTTGTCTCCACTAGGTCATCTTCATGTGAATCCGGAAGTTATACGGTTTTGTTCTAGGGATATTTCACTTTTTTAATAACGGTTTTAGCTGACATTCATGGAGAGAATGAATCCTTAGAACTGTGCCACTAGTGAAAGGAAATCCTGTCTAGAGTATGTTTCTTTACAAAGCTGTGTCACACCATCCTTTGGGCCCTCTGCTGGAAAAGTAGAATCAAGTCTCAAATAATGCCTTTTAAATTGTATCCTCTAGTATTATAGATGTAGGACAGTACTGTATCATACCTCTGTGGATGTAAAATAGCTTGTACCTGCTTTATGATACGTAGTAGTGACCGTGCTTTATCAGAGCTGTTTTTAATGATGTTGCTCAGAATGTTTTCTTTCCAGATGATGATTGAGAAGCTAATTTAAAAAAAAATGGTGCTAGGTACCACAAGAGTAACAAAAAAAAAAAAAAAAAAAGAATCGAAATGTAAATAAATACTCAAGTTAATAAAGAAAAAAATAAAATTGCTGGCTCTAAATATGTAGAAAAATTGTATTGTATATAAAAACTGCTAAGTTTATTCCTGACGATTCAAAATTATACTTGTTATATATACAATTAAAAAAAAAAGGTGGACCCAAGATTATGTACCATTTGCAGGGAGGAATGTCTGGGAAAGGAAGCTTATTGGCTAAGCCCTCAGGACCTTTAGGTACCTCATTAGCATGGAGAACTCTGTTCTGAGCCTATGTGACCCTAGGTCATGTTTCTTATGTGGGGAGTGTGGCGTATGTTCCAGGCCAGGAATCAGGCAGGGACTTGGGAGTCATCTAGGTCTCAGGTATGTGCCCACACTGTCTCTGGGTTGCAACCTGCTCTACGTTACCAAGCATCCTAGCATGGTTTTAAAATGACACTGTCCAGCTTGTATTTGTACAGCATTTCCTCTGACTTTGCAACTCAGTTCGCAGTTAAGAAATACAGCAAGAACCACAGAGGATGGTGTTGCTAGCAGCTTCATTCATAGCTACCTGTCTTACAGAGTCAGCCGCATCTGCCTAGAGAGGGCATTAACTGTCATGAACTGGTATCTATTATATCAATTAATACTCAAGGCACTTCCCCACAAACATGCCCACAGGCCAATCTGATCTGAGTAGTCTCACACTTGAGATTCACTTCTAAGGTGTCAAGACCACAATTAGAGCTAATTAGTATGGATTTTTTTTAAAAAATGTGGAGAGAAATCACTTGTCTGTGTCTGTATGGGTTTAAAAGAGGGTCTTCTATTATACACCACTGATCTCATTGCCTCTCTTTTGTGCTAGAATCAAGCAGTTTTTTTTTCTTCCATATCACTCTACAGTACTGTAATATAAGTTGAAACCGAGTATGGTAATTCCTCCAGCATTTTTGTTTTGGTTTGGTTTTTGGATTTTGTTTATTGCTTTGTTTGTTTTTGCTCTTCTTCGGGATTTATTAGACTATCTGGGGTCTTTTGTGTTTTAATATGAATCTTGTATCAGAGAAAGGACTGGAAGAGCTTGAAGGGGCTCGAGACCCCATATGAACAACAATGCCAAGCAACCAGAGCTTCCAGGGACTAAGCCACTACCTAAAGACTGACTATACATGGACTGACCCTGGGCTCCAACCTCATAGGCAGCAACGAATACCCTAATAAGAGCACCAGTGGAAGGGGAAGCCCTTGGTCCTGCCAAGACTGAACCCCCAGTGAACTTGATTGTTGGGGGGAGGGTGGTAATGGGGGGAGGGTGGGGAGGGGAAACCCATAAAGAAGGGGAGCAGGAGGGGTTAGGGGGATGTTGACCCGGAAACTGGAAAGGGGAATAACAATCGATATGTAAATAAGAAATACTCAAGTTAATAAAGATGAAAAAATATGAATCTTGTGATTATATTTTTTCTGTTTTTGTGAAGAGTTTCATAGGAATTCTGATGGTGATTGTAATTACACTATGTGTCTTTTGGCAATACTGTCATTTTTATGCTATTTATTTTCTTTTCTTTAACATATAGTAACAGATTAATATCAATGTATTCATTTGATCCTGAAAATTTTTCAGTTTATATTTTTCCCCAAGAGATATATTTTAAAAGAATTTATGGCAGAAATGGTTACTCATTCTGGTTTATTTTTCATACTTTCTCACTTGCTTCAAGTAAATACATATTGACAATTTCTCAGATCCCTCAATTTACACTTTATATTTCAAGCAATAACATTTATGTGTTGCAGGGTTGACGAAGAGTTAGTGCTTCCTAAGTTGAAAGAAATGCTTTAAGCATAGCTGTACCTTTTGAATGAGTGGTCTTTCAAAGTTCTCAAACTAACTTTGGGTATATTACAATATTTACACACAGTTTTGTTGTTTTGTTTTGTTTTGCTTATTACAACTGTGGGGTAGACCAAGGAGCCATAGATTTATAATGAATTGGGTCCAGAGATCCCTACAATGTACTGTATGTGCACATTAATGTTAAATGCAAGTTAGATCTTCACAAAAGCCCAAAATATCAAGGGAACTGCTGTTATAATGACAATATTTTCATTTTGTATTTATCAAACATTCATAACTTGAATTTTTGGTCTACATTAGATAGTATTAGGAAAAATAATACATTTCAAATAATTTTACTTTCACAGAGTTTATAATTTAATCTAAAAAGAATGAAATTTACTTGAATTAGTGAAATACATAAATTTTGGAGATATAAGACCTATTGAAGAAGAAAATATTTCTTTTGAAAGAAGCTATATTTTCAGTTTTTTTCAGGGATTGTTAGATTTACATAGTTAAGAGAAGGGTAAGACCTTTCCAAAGGTTTATGAGAGGACCATGAAACCTTCAAGTCTCATGTATTTCTCTTTCTCTCACTCTATACTTCTACCCATGATCTTTTGTACCACTCAGCATGAAAAAATAATACTTGACAATTCATTCGAAATAATTTAAGTTAATCGTTAATAGTTGTATCTCAAATAGTCACTGGATTCAGCAACTACAGTAGTAATTCCTTGATGATTTTAAGCATTTGTGTGCATCTATATTTTTATTATTTTATATTTATATCAATAAATATAAATGTCTATAAATGCTCATGGATACAGTGATGAGTAACTTACTTTTCAGGTGAAAACTAGGTACTCTAAAAATATGAAGTTTGGCCTTAATAAGGCTAAATTCGTACATCTGAGTGTAGTTACCTATGAGTTCATAAATGAAGGCATTGATAAAAAACTCAATCAAGGAGGAAAGTGCCTTAAGGGAAATATTTAATTCACATGTCTAACCCCTAAGAGTATAATGATCTCATAAATGCATTAGTTTGTTTACAAGACAACACAAAATTAATTACTGTCACTGTCATTTGCTTACAAGTTCAGACCTGATTCCTGTGTGTGTTGTGTTAACTTATCTTTATTCCTGTTTTAATATTTTACTATCAGCAGTTACTTCTTCTGAGAAGAAGAGGCTGGGACTCCTCCATTTCTCACATTCCCATTCAGAGGTCAGTGCTCCTTTGACTTGTGGCACTGGCTTGAGACATGGTGCTGCGTGAGCACAGCAAGGGGTAGATTTTAGGAGATGATGGAGATTCTGACTGTGGTAATCAGACAATTTTTCACTTCGAGTGGAAGGCTGCAGTGTGCCTCATTTTATTTATGTCCTTAAAACTTATTTTTGTAGCATGCTGAAATTTAGTATGTTGTAGAAAATTAGGAAGCACCACACAGTCATCAGTTAATCAGTCATCACACACAGATCTACTGATCTTCTCAGTCACTGGTTTCTCTTGCTTCTTGAATCTATGCTCTCTGGTCATGCCTTCACTGTTTTAGCTACATAGCACTTTGCCAGAAAAACTGCACACACACACACACACACACACACACACACACACACACACACACACACACCACTTACCATTGCTCCTATGTTCACATACACAGAGTCTCCCTAGTGACTGTGCATTGACATTTCACTCAGTACTGCAGAAAATATCTACATGATACATTTGTTTTGTTTGCATATCTAGTTAAACATATCTGTAACTATCTGGGCATATTTGATGTGGGCTAAGATGCCAGTGTTCCCTATGAGACACAGATTGTTCTCCTTTCCTGACTCCTAACCTAATCTCAGTTATGTCTTCTCCTATGCTATGAAACAGATACAGTCATTTGAAGATGCCATTCAGGCTTGGTACAGATTCACTCTTATTTCCTCATTTGTTTGTTTGTCTATTTGAGTTTTACATCCTAACCAGCATATTCTCTCTCTCATCATCTATCAGCTCCACATAGCCCCTTCTCTTTAGAAAAGGGAAGACTTTCCATTATATCAATCAATCATGGAATATCAAGTTGGAGTAAGAACTGGCACCTTTTCTCCTATTAAGTCTGGACTAGGAGGAAAGACCCCCAAAGCATGCAAAAGTCCACAACATCCCCTGCTCAGGGCGAGCCCTAATGAGCCTGCGAGACTTGATTCTGTGGGTTTTGTGGTGCTTTACTCCTCTGGCTCCTACAATATTTCTTCTTCCCTTCCCTCAGCAGTATCCCAACTCAGCCTAATGTTTGGCTGTGGGTCTCTGCATCTGTTTTCAACAGTTTCTGGATGAAGCCTAGCTCCTGACAATTGGGCTAGGCACCAATGAGCACGTAGCCCTCTGAATATAGTAGAATGTTATTAGGAATCATTTCATTGCTTTTCCTTCTGTCAGGTTTGGTTCTATTCTAAGTCTCTGGGTTATCCAGCCTCTGGTTCATGGCCCTGTAGGTAGAGTTATGGGTTGTATTCTCTCACATGGCATATGCCTCAAGCTGGACCAGTCATTTATTGCTGTGGTGTCCCTCATAAATTCATGTGTTTGAATGCTTGGCCCATAGGGAGTAGCTCTATTAGAAGGCATGGCCTTATTGGAACAGGTGTGCACTGACTGGACTGGGTGTATTGATGTGGGAATAGGCCTTGAGGTCTCCTATGCTAAAGGTATACCTGATGATGCAGTCTCCTTCTGCTGTATGCAGATCAAACTGTAGAAATCTCTGTTCCTCTAGCACCATGCCTGCCTTCATCCTGCCATAATGATAATGGACTAATCCTCTTGAATTGTAAGTCAGCCTCAATTAAATGTTTTCCTTTGTTAGAGTTACCTTGGTTATGATGTCTATTCACAACAATGGAAAAACTAAGGGAGTTGGCCACTCCTGCAATTTTTGTGCCACCTTTACTTTGGCACCTGTAGAAGGTGAGGACACATTGTAGGTTGAAGGTTTTCAAATTCTCCATTGGAAGGTTTTGCTATTTACAGGAGATGACAAGTTCAGATTTCTTATCCCTCATTGCTAGGAATCTTATCTAGAGTCATCTTCCTGGAATCTTGGGAGTTTTCCATGGTCCCAGGTTTCTAGCTCCTATCAGAGATGCTCTTACCCCTCCCTTCATTTCAGTTATCTCTTGTCATAATTTCTTCCTCTGTCCTCCCCCAGCATGATACCTCCTGCAACTATCCCACCTTCCCTACCCACACCCTTCTTCCCTTTGTCCACTCGCAATGTCTGTTCTATTTTGCTTTAACAGTGAGATTCGGGTGTACATCTTGAGACCTCCTTGCTACTTAGAATCTCTTTGTCTACAGATTTTAGCGTGAGTGCTCGTCATGGCTAACATTCACTTATAATGGGAGAATTCAATATCTGGCTCCGAGGACATTGGTTGGATTATTGCTTTGTACTGGTTTGTGTTTCAGATATGCTTCAAATCTTCAGCTAGCTTCAAGCTCTGCTGTCCAAAACAGTCTTAACTAGTGGCTGAAAATCACTATGGTTCAAGAGTCTGGCCATTTTTTACCCAATTCAGGACAGTATAGCTATGGATCTTGCTATCTTTGGCTCCATGTTGGGCTCCAAAGACTGCTGGGCTTATGTTGTGAGTTTGATGATACCTGAGAGAGCCTGAACCAGATCTTTTCTTTTTTTTTTTTTTTACATAGATCTCATCCCCTTTAAACCTTTTAAGTTCCTAGCACTTTCTCTGAATCCTTTCCCAGAGTTGCAAATTCATCCAATCCTCTATTGACTGTCCCTTTAGCTAATAAAATCTGATCTTTACTTTTCTCATGGAGGTTCACCTTACCCCTCAAAATGAAAATTGACAGCTCCCTCTTTAGATTTATTCTTTCTTACACCTGACTGGACTTCATTTACATGTTACTCTCCAACACTTGCTCTTCCCAAGAGAAATCTCATCCTATTTGACTGCTTAACTTAAGTGGTGAGAATTGTACCTGGCAGATTAATTCACTCACTTATTTAACTGTTTCAATTTAGTGTTTGTTAAGTGACAGGCGTTGTGCAGGTTCTGGAAATACAAATGTAAGTAGGAGAAGGAATTTCTGTCTTTGTTTACTGAGCATATACCGAACTAAGTAATTATGCACTGGTTTACCTTCAGTGCCACGTTAAGGTTAAGAAAACAGTTGACAGTGTTATGAAGATATGAATCGGTAGGAACATGATGATACTGTCTGGAAGGTTTATAAAAACTACTTTAAAGGAATGTTATATACACATGATTCCGAAGGTTGAGGAGAAATTGATTTGTTATCATGACAAATATTTATTGAACTAATAAAGTAGTTTATGTTAGGAAATGACACTTCAGAGATAAGCATGAAATGTTTTATTAATGATATCAAACCTCCCCTTTCTGTGACAAGTTACAGGTAATATTTCGATTCTTGTGAAAAATATCTCAGGTACACACTCCTTAAATTCTTTTTTTAAATTTTTTTCTTTTGTTGGATATTTTCTTTATTTACATTTCAAATGTTATCCATTTTCCCAATTTCTCCTCCAGAAACCCCTATCCCATCTCCCTACCTCTGCTTCTATGAGAGTGCACCCCAACTCACCCACCCACTTCCTCCCACCGACCCATCAGGGCGTTTCACTACATTGGGACATTGACCCTTTACAGAACCAAGGGCTTCTCCTCCTATTGATTCCCAACAAGGTCATCCTTTGCTACATATGCAGGTGGAGCCATGGGTCACTCCAGGTGTACTCTTTGGCTGGTGGGTTAGTCCCTTGGAGCTATGGGGGTATTAGATTGAGAACAGGTTTTCCAATGGAGAAGTTAGAGAAAGGATTGAAGGAGCTGAAAAAGTTTGCAGCCCCATAGGAAGAATAATAATATCAACCAACTCCTTGAATTCTATTTTCAAATATACATAAAAACATGTCTCTACATTTACATATATCTGGTCACAAATAGCAAGACACCACCTGAGGCTGTGATTTACTAATTTTTTTTATTTCAATGTCCTCAATTATCACTTATATGATTACTTTTCAATTTGGTTTATTCTTACAAATATTATCTATGGTACACAGCCAAGAGTATGTTCTTTTAAAATAACTGGACAAGAGGATCTTCAGTTTAAAAGATGTATTTATAAAATATTACATAAAATATTCCTTGCAACTATTTCCAAATATTAAGTTTATAGAGGTACTCAGTAACTTCCTGTTTAATCAAAGAAAGGCTGCAGAATTTGAAAATAGATAAACTTCAAAATGTTTACATATGTTGTTTTTGAAGGCTCTTGTGAAGAATACTGTTTCCTTCCTTTCTTTCTCAGTCTGTTTGTCACTTATACATCAGAAGGCTACTGATTACTTCATGTTAATTTTATATCTTGTTACAATGCTAAAAGTGTTTATAAGTTGTAGACATTGCCTGGTAGAATATTAGGGTCTTATGTATACAATCATACATTATATAAATAGATACTTTAACTTCTATTCTTATTTCCATTCCCTAGATGTCTTTCAATTGCCATATTTCTCTAGCTAAGAATTTAAGCACTATATTCAAAAAAGGAGACAGCAGGTATTCTTGCTTTGTTCCTGATTTTAGTAAAAATGAAAGCCTACTACTATAAAGTTTCCAAAATTATGTACTTATTTTTAAAGAAATCTAAACAGAGTCACTAAATAATAAAGAAGACAATGCTCCCACATAGATAGCTTAAGCCAACAAATAAAACCTCCAGGGCAATCAATAGGTTACTTCTTGTTGAATTTTTGGCCATATGCCACAACGATCCCCTGTAAATATCACAGTCTATTGAACGGAGAGTTGATTGTTCTCTACAACTTCAGGATCGGGCCCTATTGTCAAGAAGAGCACTTCCTCATGACATTGAACACAGAGAACTTGAGTAGCAAAACTAGAAACTTTCTCCTACTGAGCAGTATTAACACTACTGAGAGGTACTGTGCATGATACTAGAAGCGAAAGACAATGATCAATGTCATTCAGGTATAAACCCTGTGACCTACCTTGCAACTTACCTATAAGATGCAATGTTGCAATAGTGACGCAAATAGTATGGGAATAACCAATCATTTTTTGGTTGAATTTAAGGCTGGCTCCTTGAGATGAAACCCATACCAAAAATTGAGAAACAGGACTAGAATATGGGTGATGGACTAAGTGGAAAATCTATTACTATTACTATTATGCTGCTACAGAAACCCAGCCATAGAACAGTTCATAGTGATATTGTTCTGTAGACAGAAATCAGAAACTTCTCAGATCAAAGAAGATTATTGACTTAATAGATTAAAATGAATACAGAGCCTCACAACTCAATGATGTGAATATATTTTGGAGCATGCTTAAAGTAATAATTAAATTAATAAAAAATAAATTATTAAAATAAAATCGTGATTACGTGAGATGTCTATTTTAAACCTCTATCTCCAAGCATGAGGTGTCTGTGCAAAAGAGAAGGAAAGACTATAAAAGCCAGAGGAGATAGATGTCTTTAAGGAAACAGTGCGTTTTACACACTATACTACTGTACATATGAACACATAGATACTGGGGAAGCATGCTCAGGGCCTTCACAGATTCAAGTCTGATAGGGTCCAATCACTGAGTGGAGTATTAGACATGGGGTTCCTCTAATAACTGAGAAGCTACCAACAACTGATGGCCACAGCAAATCAAAAATCAGTTTCCTTCAAAGGAGTATCACTGGGTATATTGCCCATACTACAGGGCAACTGCCATGCCCAGAAGTAGTTGATCAAGAACAATAACAAAAAATCCAATAGTATTCTGTTGATTTTTTGGTTCATGATTGTTTTGTCTGGGTGTTTTTGGACATAACTGATTCTTTGCCTATTTGGCTTGATTGTTGTCTTGCATTTTGTTTTTGTTTTGTTTTGTTTTGTTTTGTTTGTTTGTTTTTGCTGCCTTGTCATTTTTGTTGTTATTTTGATATGTTTTTCTTCCTCTCTGGGTTTTTTGTTTGCTTATTTGTTTTGAGAGAAGAGAGCACATAAAAATTAGGTAGATAGAGAGATAGAAAGAATCTGGAAAGAAACGAGGCAGGGAAGCAATAAATATATATTGTATAATATCGTTTCAATATTAAAAATTGTTTCTTGATGCTAGAGAGATGGCTTCAACACTTAAGAGTACTTGCTACTCTTGCAGAGGAATCAGGTTCAACTACGAGATGCCACGAGGTGGCCAACAATATTCTAGAATTTTAAATGATTTGGCAAAATCTTCAGGCCTTCATGGTCACTGTGTACCTGTCATACATTACAATACATGCAGGCAAAACACAAGCACAAGCACACGCACATGCGTGCACACACACACACACACACACACACAACATACACACACACACATCTTTTAAGAGGTGGATTTATTTTTTCTTAGACAAAAGAAAATACTGATTTCTAACATGCTCTCTAATTTCTTATTCCATCACTATGTTGTTGGCCCCATGCAGACACAATCTCTCTATATTGTTTCCATTTTCATTTTACCTCTTCTGCCTCATTAGGTCTGCAGTAGAGAAAAGGCTAGCGCAAAATAAAGCTTAGATCAATCATTCCTTCATAGGCCAGAGAAAGCAAAATCAATCAATGTCCATTCAAGTGGTTCTCAGCTATTGACTTTAAATTTTTCTGAGCTGAGGTCACTGTACTCTTAATTGCATAGAAGTTTCATGCTTTTGCTTCAGCATATTCCACAGTTATCTTTAGAGAATGCATACAATTTCACCTTTGTTAATTTCTTATGTGAATTGATGAATGTCAGGAATCTTTAACCTGTGATTAGAAGCATGAAAATAATATCCGAAGCAGTTACACAAAGCTTTGATATAGAAACCCAGTAGGTTTACTTTGGAATGCAAAGCCTTCAGTTTCAAATCCACTGTATATAGATTTCTTTGGGGAAACTTTCTATGTTACCTATTAATAAGTCCTTATAATGGAAAGTTGGCTAAAGTTACCGATAAAAGCTTCCTTAAATAAAAAAAAACCATGCTAATGCAGATTTTAAAAACATTTCCCTGTACTCACAATGAAAACAATCTAGCATTTGAGAGCGTTATTATGATAGTATCAATCATATGAGCAACCACATGTATCTTCTTTTATGCTCACAGCAGGCATCAGACATTATGATTAAGTGTGGAGCTTTTGGATACCATTTTTTCAAACACATCACTTGCTTAGAATCAGAAAATTATTGACCAATGCCCTAATCTAGACGGGAGTACTTTTATATAATCTGATCAGACTGTTCAAAATCTGCCCATAAAGCTAGAGTCCCGCTGTTAGAAATATGTTATATATAGATTTTAAGCATGTCTCTACAAAGAAAAGAGATGCGCTAACTGTACATTACATATTTGCTGAATGAGTGCTAAGTCCTTAAAGAATGCTTACATGTTATCTGTTTCCTTCTTTCTATTGTAGAAGATTATGGGGATATTCTTGCTTGTCTTAGGCTTCCCTGCATACGCTAGTGAGCTCCAGGAGAATTATGAAGGTGGCATCATTCCCTCATCTCTGGTGATTTCTTTCCTCTACTTTCCCTGCTTATAATTTTTATATTTTATTGTATCTACTAATACTCAACCCAAGTATTGAGAAAATTATATCTAAACCAATAATTATGTGACAAATATTACAGTTACTCACAATAAACTATTCATATACACTAAAACTACTGTTAAAGTATACTTAGATACATTTGTAAATTATGATTGTAGTTAACATTTGAGAAATTGTATACACACATAATATATATTCTTTTATGCAGAC
Organism: Rattus norvegicus; assembly: GCF_021556685.1. Taxonomy (NCBI): domain Eukaryota; kingdom Metazoa; phylum Chordata; class Mammalia; order Rodentia; family Muridae; genus Rattus; species Rattus norvegicus. The sequence continues at coordinate 88,108,075 of NC_141539.1, read as the reverse complement.
TGAAAAAAACACAGTGAATAAGCAGAAAATATGAAAAAATGGCAGATAGAGGATAGGAGAGGAGAGACAGGTTGAATTTCTTAGTATTAGAAACCAGGAGTCAGTGCACAGATTGGATATAAAAGCCAGATTGTCCTTCTATATGTGGATGCTGTAGATGTTAACACTAAAAAGCTACTAGATGTATCATTAACAATAGAAACAAATAACTAAAATTAGGTAGATGCCTTAATTCCACTAGCCAAGAGACACTATTGATGACAAAAGTTTATGTTAAAATCAAACAAGAAAATCCTGGTCATGAAAATACCATGTAATAAAGAGTACATTTTAGTTAGGCATTTAGGCATCCAATATACATTAGTTATTTTCTTATAAATTGAAGGCTGTGGAGACATCTTAGTAGGTGATATACTTGCCACACACATGTGATCACCTAATTCTGATCCCGGTAGCTCACATATAGAGCGTGTGGTGGTAGAGTTTCCCACAACAAAGTTAGTGCTGGACACCCGAATGGCCAAGAAATTTAGGGTCCAGTTAGCCTAGCAAAACAAAATGATTGTCTTAAACAAGGTAGAAAGTGATACCTTAAAATCTATTCTCTGGTATTCACATGCACCTAGTTTGTCTATATTCCAACACATTATAGATACACATGCAAGTATGTACATGTGTTCAAACACACACACACACACACACACATTTCACTTTTGATATAGTTTTGAAATGATGAATACTGAATTTCATTTCTGTCAAAAAGCAGTAAGAGTTTGCTCTTGAAAATCGTGCTACAACTGTCACAATTAGGAAGGAACAAGTTGTACCAAAGCAAAAGATGATAGAAAGGATTTGCACAAATTTTAAGTCTGTCTTGATAGTAATATTTGCAGGTTTCTTATCTTATGAAATGACTAATGAAACAGGTCAATCAGTAATATTTATAATCATCAGAGTAAACATTGCACTGCTCTAATGGGGGATGGGTGACTTGATCTAGCTACTAGAAAGTCCCAGATGCCAGGAAGCAAGAGGCTCCCAACAGGACTGACATTAGCTGAATTACATAGCAAAGGGGAGAAAGCTCTGTAGAGACCATCTCCATAGATTAGGCATGGTCCCTGGTTGTGGGATGGTGCCACCCACCCATCTCAAAAATATTAACCCAGAATTTCTCTTGTCTAAAGGAAATGTAGGAATAAAGAGTAGAGCAGAGACTGAAGGAAGGGTCATCCAGAGACTGCCCTATGTAGGGATCCATCCCATCTACAGATACCAAACCCAGACATTATTGCTGATGCCAAGAAGTGCTGGCTGCCAGAAGCCTGAAAGGCTTTGCGAGAACCTAACCAATACAGATGAGCGTGCATGCAGCCAGTCATCATACTGAGCATGGGGACCCCAATGGAGGAGTTAGGAGAACTACTGAATGACCTGAAGGGATTTGCAACCCCATGGGAAGAATGACAATATCAACCAACCAGAATTCCCAGAGCTCCCAGGGACTAAACCATCAACCAAAGTGGAGGGATCCATGGATTTAACTGCACATATAGCAGAGAATCGATTTATCTGGCATCAATCAGAGGGAGGTCCTTGGCCTATGAAGGATATGAAGGCTTGGTACCCTAGCATAGTAGAATGTTAAGACAGTGAGGCAGGAATGGGTGGATGGGTCGGGGAGCAACCTCATAGAAGTAGGAGGGAGAGGGAATGAAATAGATGGAGGGGAATCTGGGAAGGGACACAGCATTTGAAATGTGAATAAATAAAATAAACAATAAAAAGTTTTAAAACAGAAAACAAGAGGTAAAAACAATAATGTAATGTTGTTGTATGCCATTATGGGCTACTATGAATTTTTTATCAATAAGCTTTTTTAATTGCAAGCAACTTGGAGAGGAAAATCATCTTTAGTGTAGTAATGCTTGGTACATCAACCTTTTACCATCACATACTCAGGAATTGTTGACCAACACAAAATAGACTCCATGTTTTGTATTGTTTTGTTTTGTTTAAGTGTGATATTAATTGAAGTAAAATTACAGCAATCCTCCCTTCACTTTCATCCCCTTAACTCCACCCAGCAGTATTCTTAACAGTTCCCATGTATATTACATACATATGTATATGTGTATGCACAAATATGTTGACTCTATTTCTGTTGTTTGTGTGTATATGATTTCAGGGCTGACCACTTTGTGTTGGACAACTAACAGTGGACTTATTCGTGGGAGAAGCTAACTCTTCTCACAGCAGTTATTAGTTGGATATGGTCCATATTTTAGGATTGGGGACTCATGAAATTTCTTCCCTTCCATATTAATATGTTCATTTTTATAACTATTGCCAAGTTCTTGTTTATGCAGACATTTCTAAGAAAGAGTGTTTGCATTGCTGTGAAGAGACATCATGACCATGACAGCTTGATTAGGTCTGGCTTACAGGTTCAGAGGTTCAGTCTGTTATCTCTATGGCAGGAATCAGGGAAGTATTCAGGGAGGCATGGCACTGGAGGAACTGAGAGTGCTACATCTTGTTTTGAACACAAACAGGAGAAGACAAACTTCCAGGGAGATGAGAGGAAGCTTTCAACACACACCTCCACAGTGACAAACTTCCACTAACTACTACTCGGAGGTCAAAACTACTCCAAGGCCACACCTCCTGGTAGTGTCACTCTACAGGCCAAGCATATTCAAACCACCAGATCATTATGGCAGCTGTGGTTTTCTTTGATGCTTCCATTTGCTATAGAGACTTACTTTGTTAAGAGTGGTAGCTAATCCTATCTGTAGGTGTATGGTAAGATTACATGTAGTAACAAATGTAGTGACAAATTATTTGTTGTTCCAGCAAAGTGGCAGTAATAGTTTCTTTTCTAATGTTCATGAACTCTTGGAAGGTCACTAGCTCTTGGAGGTTGGCTAGATTTTCAGTATCAGACATGGTTTCCATTCTGTTGAATTGGTTTTAGTCTAGTTAGGAAACTGTTAATTGCTATCAATAAGTGAGTACCACATATTTCATCTTTATGAATATTTACCCAAATTGGCATTGTAGTTTATATTTTTGCAACTGTGTAAAGCTGTTTAATCAATTCTCAAGATTGATAATTTGTATATTGTTTTCTGGTACCATGGAGGATACATAAAAAGGAACTATGGGATCTCATAAAACTGCAAAGCTTCTGTAAGGCAAAGGACACTGTGGTTAGGACAAAACGGCAACCAACAGATTGGGAAAAGATCTTTACCAATCCTACAACAGATAGAGGCCTTATATCCAAAATATACAAAGAACTCAAGAAGTTAGACCGCAGGGAAACAAATAACCCTATTAAAAAATGGGGTTCAGAGCTAAACAAAGAATTCACAGCTGAGGAATGCCGAATGGCTGAGAAACACCTAAAGAAATGTTCAACATCTTTAGTCATAAGGGAAATGCAAATCAAAACAACCCTGAGATTTCACCTCACACCAGTGCGATTGGCTAAGATCAAAAACTCAGGTGACAGCAGATGCTGGCGAGGATGTGGAGAAAGAGGAACACTACTCCATTGTTGGTGGGATTGCAGACTGGTACAACCATTCTGGAAATCAGTCTGGAGGTTCCTCAGAAAATTGGACATTGAACTGCCTGAGGATCCAGCTATACCTCTCTTGGGCATATACCCAAAAGATGCCTCAACATATAAAAGAGACACGTGCTCCACTATGTTCATCGCAGCCTTATTTATAATAGCCAGAAAATGGAAAGAACCCAGATGCCCTTCAACAGAGGAATGGATACAGAAAATGTGGTACATCTACACAATGGAATATTACTCAGCTATCAAAAACAACGAGTTTATGAAATTTGTAGGCAAATGGTTGGAACTGGAAAATATCATCCTGAGTGAGCTAACCCAATCACAGAAAGACATACATGGTATGCACTCATTGATAAGTGGCTATTAGCCCAAATGCTTGAATTACCCTAGATCCCTAGAACAAACGAAACTCAAGACGGATGATCAAAATGTGAATGCTTCACTCCTTCTTTAAATGAGGAAAAAGAATACCCTTGGCAGGGAAGGGAGAGGCAAAGATTAAAACAGAGACTTAAGGAACACCCATTTAGAGCCTGCCCCACATGTGGCCCATACATATACAGCCACCCAATTAGACAAGATGGATGAAGCAAAGAAGTGCAGACCGACAGGAGCCGGATGTAGATCGCTCCTGAGAGACACAGCCAGAATACTGCAAATACAGAGGCGAATGCCAGCAGCAAACCACTGAACTGAGAATAGGTCCCCTATTGAAGGAATCAGAGAAAGAACTGGAAGAGCTTGAAGGGGCTCGAGACCCCAAAAGTACAACAATGCCAAGCAACCAGAGCTTCCAGGGACTAAGCCACTACCTAAAGACTATACATGGACTGACCCTGGACTCTGACCCCATAGGTAGCAATGAATATCCTAGTAAGAACACCAATGGAAGTGAAGCCCTGGGTCCTGCTAAGACTGAACCCCCAGTGAACTAGTCTATGGGGGGAGGGCGGCAATGGGGGGAGGGTTGGGAGGGAAACACCCATAAGGAAGGGGAGGGGGGAGGGGGATGTTTGCCCGGAAACCGGGAAAGGGAATAACACTCGAAATGTATATAAGAAATACTCAAGTTAATAAAAAAAAAAGATTAAAAAAAAAAAGGAACTATATCCAGGTGGGAAAGAGATAGGAAGATCTTGAAATACCTGGAGAGGGAAAACAATAATCAAAATATATTTTAAGAGAAATATCTACTTTCAATAAAATAAAAATAGGGAAACTATGAAAACAGATAGCCCAAACAAACAAGCAAACAAACAAAAAAAAAAACCAAAAATAAAAAACAAAAAGACATCTGAAGACAGTCATCAGTAAAGAATATGAAACTATCCAATCAGCTTGTTAGCTTTATGTTACCTTACACAAACTAGAGTCATCAGAGAAAATGGAGCCTCAATAAAGAAATGCCTCCATAATACTGAATTGTAGGCTAATGTATAGGGTGTTTTGCTAATTAGTGATTGATTTAGCAGGATCCAGCTCATTGTGAGTTCTGTCAACCCTGGGCTGGTGGAACTGAATTAGATAAGAAAGCAGGATAAGCAAGGCACTGAGATGAGGCCAGTAAATATTATTCCTACATGGCCTCTGCATTGTCCACTTCCTCCTGGTTCCTGCTCTGCTTGAGTTCCTATCCTGACTTCATCCAATGATGAACAGTAGTGTGGAAGTGTAAACCAAATAAAGCATTTTTTCCTTAAGTTACGTTTGGTCATGGTGTTTTATCACAGAAATAGTGACCCTAACTAAGGTACCTACCTCAAATGATATGTTAGAGAGACAGTCAATCATAGATTTGTCTAAATGAGAAGTCTTCTTAGTAACATAGAAGCGAAATGCTAAGACTGTCCCATAAGTCTTCTTATATTCTGTTCTATTTAACTGTTTATCTGTATTAATTATTATTTTAGTTATTTATGATTCTTAGTGTCTCTGATGAAGTCTAAATTGCTTATTAATCTCAATTTATGAGAACAATCCTTTTTTTCTCTATCTAAACTATATGTGGGTAGAGAGAACAGAGCTAGCATTTGGTAGAGTTGAAAGTCTTAGGAAAATAGACATTATCATGGTGATGCAGAAAACTAGGCTTATAAAGTTTGAGAAAATACCATAAAAACCCAAAACAAACAAACAAAAAATTAGGAATAGTTTAGATAAGGCAACAAAAGTCCTAGAAAATCATATTTGGGATAGAAGATGTACTATGCTGCATAAGGCAAATACAAACTGAAACTCTTTTTAAGATAATATTTTACAGAAGAAAGTTATTATCTATTTATCATAAAATCCAAATTTCAGCACTCCAGCTTTGAGATACCTTAGATTCAGTAAGGCATGAGTAATATCATGTTGCATCCTTACTCCTATAGACAGAGCAGAAGAAGCTCATTAATGGAACCGGCCGTTATGCTGTAAATAGAAGAAGGTACATAAAAGCACATGTCTAGTGACTTAAAACCCAGAGGCATGAGACATCACCATTCATGCCTTCCAGCAAGGTGGGAAGATAGAAGGTCTTAAGAAATGGGGACTAGCTGAGCAGTTTTCTGCTCACCTCAGTACCTGTATTTTATAGACCAGGAACTCTATTTAAACTCCTTTTCTAGATTTAGTTTGCAAAGCCCTATTTAGTAGAAGCTGAGATTTCTAGTAGAGATTAATTATTTTATAGCCGAAATTTGGGGAACTAGAGCTATTTTAGATTTAGATTCCCCTCCCCCCAGGTTTTGAGTATCTGAACATACATGATGAGACAGATATCTTGGGGATGGGACCCAAGCCTAAACATTAATAAATTTTCACTTAATATGAATTTCATACACATAGACATAGTCCTTAATATTTTTTTATTTATCTTATTTATATGAATAAACTGTAGCTGTCTTCAGACACACCAGAAGAGGGATGGTTGTGAGCCACCATGTGGTTGCTGGGAATTGAACTCAGGACTTCTGGAAGAGCGGGTCTGTGCTCTTAACCACTGAGCCATCTCTCCAGTCCCCAATAAATTTTTTAAAATAAAAAACACCTTTTATACATTAAATTACTTTTGTCATGATATTAATCACATCAGTAGGAAATTAAACTAAGATTATGTATTTGTTTTAGACAAACAAATGCATATACAATGACTTATGCCATTAATATTTAAGATCTTTAAATCCTAGGAATATAAATTTAATAGATGGTTAGTTTGTATTTTATTTAAATTAAATATGGTAACTATGCTAACTTTTCCTATCTGTTAATATTAATAGAATAACAATGTACATTTTAACAATATTTCAATCTTGTTTTTTTATGCTCTTTCATGACAGAATCACTACTTAAATGCAAGTAATAAATAACCAGAAGGAACCACAACTTATTTATTTATTTTTTAAATTTTATTTAATTTATTTTTTTACACTCCAAATTTTATCCCCCTTCTGGTCCACCCTTTAACTGTTCCACATCCCATACCTCCCCCTCCATGAGGATGTCCCCATCCCTCTATCCCCAACCCAGACCCACTAGACCTCCCTACTTCCTGGGGCCTCCAGTCTTTGTAGGTTTGGGCCACATGGCTTCTGCAGGATAGTCCATCTCAGTCATCCTGACTCAACAGGATGTCGTAGGATTGTTTTTTCTTTTTGTATTCTGGTCCCCTTTCTATAAGGCACCCCAATCTTTTTCCTTTTTGTTCTTTTGTTCTTTTTTCTTTTCTACTCAACTCTTTAAGTTCACAATTTTCATCCCACTGCTACCAATGCCTACCCTCTGCGCTCTGCAGTGATCTCTCTGCTGTGGCTAGCCCTAGCAGTGACTGCCTTTCTATTTCCCATGGCTGGTCACTGCCATACCAGCCCCAAACAAAGACCACCCAACTCAAGGGTAACTGCTCACATTCTCTGCATTTGCCCCCTGTGGTTATAGTCACAATTCCCAAAAACTCATTAAAAATCAAAACTCTAGATGCTTGTAATTTATAAATCAGATTTATATCAGTAAATTCTCACTCCAAAAATCTTCCACACAATAAACTCAGAGCCAATTGATATTGATATAAACTGCCCATCTATATAAGACTAATTGTCTTGGAATTATCAGTCCCTTATAAGATATTCATAGCTACCTGTGGCTAATTAAAGCCACGTGGAGGTAGGTCATCCTTCTTCTCCTCCATCTTCTCTTCTTCTTTTTCTCCTATCTCTCCTTTCTCAATAACTCTGTGTCGTCTTTTCACTGCCCAGTCACGGGCCTTGCCTTATCTTGTGCCTGCCCTCACATGCACATAGACATCAACCCACAAACCATTATGAACATAGTGGAACACAGGCCCCTGTGATGTGGTGCTCCTTTTTTGGGTATATGCCCAAGCAAGAGTGGTATAGCTAGATCTCCAGGTAGATCTATTTTCAATGTTCTGAGAAATCTCAAATTGATTGCCAAAGTAGTTTTACAAAGTAGTTTGCAAGCACACCAGTAATGGAAGGGTGTTCCTCTTTCTCCACATTCTCACCAACATGTGCTGTCACGTTAAGTTTTGATCTTAGCCACTCTGATTGGTGTAAGGTGGAATCTCAGGGTCCGTTTAATTTGCGTTTTTCTGAACACTAATGACTTTGAACATTTCTTTAAGTGCTTCTTAGCCATTCAAGATTTCTCTGTTGTGAATTCTGTTTAGTTCTATACCCCTCCCCACCGCAGTTTTTTTTTTTTTTTCGGGTTGTTTGGATTTTTGGTGATTAGGTTTTTTTAGAACCACTATTTAGTTATCTCAAAACCAAGTATGTTCTTTGTACTCTTGACATGTTTTAATATAAGTATCATCATCACATGCTTCTTTAACAATTTTTTTGATTTTCTGATGTAGCAGTTAATTATATTTATGTCTTCTAAAATTAAAAGTATTTCTTATCATAAACCTATAATGAATGATTAATAATTTAATAACCACCAATTTTTATCCTATGTCTACAAAACAACATTTACTTAAACAATGGTTTCATTTTCCGAGTTTTTAACAATGAATATAACATTGCAATGACTAGAGAATATCTCTTGCTTTCAAATAGCAAAAGAGTGTATAATGGATTTTCATAGCTTCTGGATATTCATAATTGCTTTGCGAGTTCCTCCTCATTGCATGTATCTAAACGCTAACTTTAGAATTATTCCTACTCTGTTTGAAGTGTTATTCCTTTTGACTTTATATTTTATATGGCCCTATTTATAGCTCATGAATTTCCTCAAAACCAGCTGTTATATAATCAGCATGTTTCTTAGGTATCTTTCTCAAATAGCTTTGCTTAATTACAAGAAGGGATTAGTGTAGTAAACACTTCTTGCACTGTGCAATCAAACGTTGTTACACTGTAGTTAAGACAGAAATCGTGAACAGAGTACAAGTCACAGTCCATCCAATGCACTAGAAAACATGTCGCATGAATGAGATTTTTTTCCTTTTAAATTAATTTTCTTCAACTATTTATGTAAATTAAACATAATGATACAAATAAGCATATGAATTTAAAACATGAATATTTCCTCATCATATGTCAACTTCTTTAGAACAATGAGTCACATTTATTCTTGCTTTTATGCTGTTTTTCTCTTCTAAGAAAATACTAAATCAAAATATGATTAAAGGTATTTTCATTAAAAATAAATTATCCACTTCAGTTTATATGCATTTGTTCCTTACCCATGTCCAGAAATCTAGTCTGCAAGTTTAAAGAACACTGACACATTTCTAAATATTAGAAATATATTTTGCTACTAAATATTTTATGTCAATTCTAAAATTTGCTTCTGAGAACTTTAGTTAGATACATAAAACAGAGTTTTGCCTGTGAGGTGGTTCAGCTGTAAAGGCACTCACAGACAAGTCTGATGTCCTGAGTTTTATCCTCAGTTTCCTGAATGATAGGTAAAAATGGTTTTTGTGAACTCTCCACAGGTACCATGAATGAATTTTGTTTGTCTGTGTTTTCACACACACACACACACACACACACACACACTGTTCTTCCTACCCACATGTAGTTTCGATAGAGAAAAAATGGTTAGAAAGTAAAGAGATCTAAAGTCATAGGATCATAGGACTGTAAAGCAGAGGAGGGCCTGTATAGAATGATAACTAGCACTAAGGGAGTTTGACAGTGCATGAAAATGTACTGTTTAATAAGTACATTTATAGTGTTTATGGATGATACATAATAGATAACAGGTGGGTAGATAGATAGATAAATAGATAGATTAATAGATATTAAAGACTTTAAGTGAAGTTACTTTACACAGATCCTACACAGTGAAGGGTATGCATTTCCACAGGAAACTATAGATTATTAAACAAAAACCCATTGCCAAACATGGGATGGTTCTTCTTGGGTAGAGATAGACCATAGACTTGTCCACCACAGCACCACCCCCCCAAAAAAAAGAAGGAAAGGAAGAAAGAAAGACAATTGCTCTTGCTTTTGATTTGAGTTTCTGGCTAATTCCTGTTGTTGAGAGCATTACATACTGTAATCATAGAACATGGGGAAAAAAAAATTTAGTTGGTGCTGACTCAGCAAATTAAACAATAATAAGAAAGTGCGTCAACAGTGAAAAGTGAGTGAATTAAGGGGTATTGGTTAGGCAGGAGTGAAACTGTCAGGAGCTGAGAAAGGATCTGGAAGTAAATTTCTAAAGGAGAGGCTGTGTCTTGCTAGTCGTAATGAGTTCGCTGGTACTGTGATTTACTTGTGTGTAAGCAATTTAAGAAAGAGCTAAAGATCAATTAGGAAGGAGCCTATTAACCTGGGATAGGTTCCCGAATATGGACTTCAGTCCTTTTCCCCCACCCAATACTAGATCATGTTCCCCTCTCTCCCACCCCCAGCCCCTTTCCCTCCTGCTTTCTCCACATCCTCACTAACATGTGTCATCACTTGAGGTTTTGATCTTAGCCATTCTGACTGGTGTAAATTGTAATCTCAGGGTCATGTTGATTTGCATTTTTCTTACCACTAAGGGCTTTGATCATTTCTTTAAGTGCTTCTCAGCCATTTTCCTCTTGTGAAACTAAACTGAGAGGTTTAATTCTATACCCCATTTTTGGATTGGGGTGTTTTATTTTATTGGTGGTAAGCTTCTTGAGTTCTTTATATATTTTGGATATTAGCCCTCTATCAGATGTGGGGTTAGTGAAGTTTTTTTTTCCTGATCTATAGGACGCCCAAGTATCTTATTGACTATGTCCTTTGCCTTACAGAAGCTTTCCAGTTTCATGAGGTCCCATTTATCAATTCTTGATCTTAGAGCATGAGCCATTGGGAGTTCTGTTTAGGAAATTTCTGCCTGTGCCAATGAGTTCAAGGCTCTTTCCCACTTTCTCCTCTATTAGATTCAGTGTATCTGGTTTTATGTTCAGGGCCTTGATCCACTTGGACTTGAGCTTTGTACATGGTGACAAATATGGTTCTATTTTCATTTTTCTACATACAGACATCCAGTTAGATCACCACCGTTTATTGAAGGTGCTTTCTTTTTTTTCCATTGTATATTTTTGACTTCTTTTAATGTTACAGTAGATGGGAGAAAAATTAAATAAGTGCTTTGTTGTCTCGAGACTTGTAGTTTAGCATGAAATAGATCTTGTTCCAGGTTACCATTCTCACCTCAAAGCATTAAATGTTTTTGGCTAGTGACTCTAGTCATAACTAAAGGCCCTATATGCCCCTACCTTTGCATTATTGTATGGTTTTATCTCCTTCCTACCATGTAACATACAGACACATGAATACACACACACACACACACACACACACACACACACACACACACACACAGAAATAAGATATATGATATATGTTCCTAAAGTCTTCATGTTCTCATAGAGGAAGCACCACATTCACTTATTGGCCATGAGACCAATGCACATTTAAAAATAAAGATATTGGGAAGTCCCACACCCGCGGATCCCGGCCCGCAGCAGCTCTCTGCTCCCAAACCCCGTGGGAGAGAGACCTCACCGCCTGGTCAGGTGGGCACTCCTGAGGCTGCAGAGCAGAAGAGACCACCAACACTCCCCACCCCTGCCCATGTCCCTGGCCCAAGAGGAAACTATATAAGGCCTCTGGGTTCCCATAGGAGAGGGCCCAGGAGCGGCAGGACCCCTGCGCCAGAGACACCACCGGAACCTGAAGGAAACAGACCCGATAAACAGTTCTCTGCACCCAAATCCCGTGGGAGGGAGAGCTAAACCTTCAGAGAAGCAGACACGCCTGGGAAACCAGAAGAGACTGCACTCTGCACACACATCTCCGACGCCAGAGGAAAACACCAAACGCCATCTGGAACCCTAGTGCACTGAAGCACCCGGAAAGGGCGGCGCAGATGTTCCTGGTTGCTGCTGCTGCAGAGAGCTCGTGGGCAGCACCCCGCGAGCAAACTTGAGCCACGGGACCACAGGTAAGACCAACTTTTCTGCTGCAAGTGACCTGCCTGGTGAACTCAAGACACAGGCCCACAGGAACAGCTGAAGACCTGTACAGAGGAAAAACTACACGCCCGAAAGCAGAACACTCTGTCCCCATAACTGGCTGAAAGAAAACAGGAAAACAGGTCTACAGCACTCCTGACACACAGGCTTATAGGACAGTCTATGCAGATGATATGATAGTTTATTTAAGTCATCCCAAAATTCCACCAGAGAACTACTAAAGCTGATAAACAACTTCAGCAAAGTGGCTGGGTATAAAATTAACTCAAATAAATCAGTAGCCTTCCTCTACACAAAAGAGAAACAAGCCGAGATAGAAATTAGGGAAACGACACCCTTCATATTAGACCCAAATAATATAAAGTACCTCAGTGTGACTTTAACCAGGCAAGTAAAAGATCTGTACAATAAGAACTTCAAGACACTGAAGAAAGAAATTGAAGAAGACCTCAGAAGTTGGAAAGATCTCCCATGCTCATGGATTGGCAGGATTAATATAGTAAAAATGGCCATTTTACCAAAAGCGATCTACAGATTCAATGCAATCCCCATCAAAATACCAATCCAATTCTTCAAAGAGTTAGACAGAACAATTTGCAAATTCATCTGGAATAACAAAAAACCCAGGATAGCTAAAGCTATCCTCAACAATAAAAGGACTTCAGGGGGAATCACTATCCCTGAACTCAAGCAGTATTACAGAGCAATAGTGATAAAAACTGCATGGTATTGGTACAGAGACAGACAGATAGACCAATGGAATAGAATTGAAGACCCAGAAATGAACCCACACACCTATGGTCACTTGATTTTTGACAAAGGAGCCAAAATCATCCAATGGAAAAAAGATAGCATTTTCAGCAAATAGTGCTGGTTCAACTGGAGGTCAACATGTAGAAGAATGCAGATTGATCCATGTTTATCACCCTGTACAAAGCTTAAGTCCAAGTGGATCAAGGACCTCCACATCAAATCAGACACACTCAAACTAATAGAAGAAAAACTAGGGAAGCATCTGGGACACATGGGCACTGGAAAAAAATTTCCTGAACAAACCACCAATGGCTTATGCTCTAAGATCAAGAATCGACAAATGGGATCTCATAAAACTGCAAAGCTTCTGTAAGGCAAAGGACACTATGGTTAGGACAAATCGGCAACCAACAGATTGGGAAAAGATCTTTACCAATCCTACAACAGATAGAGGCCTTATATCCAATATATACAAAGGACTCAAGAAGTTAGACCACAGGGAGACAAATAACCCTATTAAAAAATGGGGTTCAGAGCTAAACAAAGAATTCACAGCTGAGGAATGCCAAATGGCTGAGAAACACCTAAAGAAATGTTCAACATCTTTAATCATAAGGAAAATGCAAATCAACACAACCCTGAGATTTCACCTCACACCAGTGAGTTTGGCTAAGATAAAAAACTCAGGTGACAGCAGATGCTGGCGAGGATGTGGAGAAAGAGGAACACTCCTCCATTGTTGGTGGGATTGCAGACTGGTACAACCATTCTGGAAATCAGTTTGGAGGTTCCTCAGAAAATTGGACATTGAACTGCCTGAGGATCCAGCTATACCTCTCTTGGGCATATACCCAACATATAAAAGAGACACGTGCTCCACTATGTTCATCGCAGCCTTATTTATAATAGCCAGAAGCTGGAAAGAACCCAGATGCCCTTCAACAGAGGAATGGATACAGAAAATGTGTTACATCTACACAATGGAATATTACTCAGCTATCAAAAACAACGGCTTTATGAAATAACACTCGAAATGTATATAAGAAATACTCATGTTCATAAAAAAAAAAGAAAAGAAAAAAGAAAAAAGAATGCTATCAACGTGCAGCTTGCCCATATCATCTGCTGGTACACATCTCAGTTATTAATGTGAGGGTAATGTCTCTTACAAATATTTTACATTTACAAATGCATTGATATCTATTGTCAGATTGTATCCTTCATGGACATTAGCTCATGTATACTGCATAGTGACAACATTTATTTTCATATGTCCTCTTCTTGAAACACCATGTATGAGTATATTATATGTAACATGATTATGGACATGGAAGGGTTTGAGATTAAAACTTCATATTGTATCGACTATGTCTCTCTCTGTTGCTCCCATGTCCCATTCACAAATATTCCCTTTCTACCTTCCTGGTTCTGCAGTTACTAAAGGTTTCAACGCATTTCCGAAAAATTTGAACCAGGGGCCTCAGATAAGAGAGAATATTCAGCATTTTTCTTTCTGGGTCCGGTTTATCCAGCTGAGTAGAATTTTTTCTAGTTGAATCCATTTACCAGGTCCAAGAATAGAGAGGAATGGGTAGGCTGTGGCTTGGTGGAGAGGTTGGGCATCTCAAAGGTTTGGGACTTCAACCCCAAAGATATTTCTCTGTATTGGATCTCCTGCTGTATTAACCTTCAAATATTCTTTTGAAGATTGTTTCTGAAAATCTCTGAGAGTCATGAATAAATAAAAAAGACTGAAATGACATTTTTGTATTCATGTGTTTATCAAACTGTGTAAATAATTTTAAAACAACACATTTTTTATTCTTAAAGCTTTGATGTTTTCTATTCAAATAGATTGTCTAAGTGTATTTCTATGTTTTCAGTGATACAATATAAAACCTAACATGTTTATGTGTTGAACATTTTGAACAAAAGGGTTATGCCACTATTATAATGACTTATTAGTAAATATGTAATTTTTTACATATTTCTTAACAATAATTGCTGGGGTCCAAAAAAATAAATATATTGAGGCATTAAAAATGACAGGTGAACTAGTGGCTATGGTAACACAAAGTCCTCTGCCTTTCTCTAAAATCTATAAAGAGTGATAAAAGGTTCACATCTGAAGGTTCCCTGTGTATTTGCTCTAGACTAACATTGTATTAAACTCTTCTATATTTCCATTATTTTCATATCTACATACTAGATGGGAACTAAGAATATAGCCTTAAATGGTCCCACACACTTTCATGAGTCATTTCCCTAAGAAATTTATAAGGTTTTCATGGTTAGAAGTGGTTCTCCATGGCTCCAAAAGAGATAAAGAAGACATCTCAGTGCACTCCAAGAACATTGTCCTAAACACAGGGACACTTATATCTCCTGCTTTATTGTAAACAATAATTTTTCCAGTGCCTTTGCTGGGTACCTCAACCAAGCAAGTAACAGGTAAGGTGAGGAGTACTTCTAAAGCCATAGTCCATTGGATCAGTCTCTGTAGATCCGTTTCACAATCATATGAGTACAGAATGCTTCTTCCCAACAGTTTACTAAATCATTCCTAGACTTTAGAAGAGCAATGGTAGATTGTAATTGAAACATACTTACAAGATGAAAACTGTTTGTGTTCAAGAGCTCTTAGAGAATTCCCACATCATCAGGAGACCAAAAAACAGATTAATTTAAAACATCTGCCATATAATGTTAAATAAAATTTTAAAATCTGCCTAACTCAGCCATTTTTAATATAAATACTTATACAAAAGTTCTACTTTCAAAGCTTTTAGTATTTAGTATTTTCTGTTCCAGAAATTCATTGTAAAATGTGCCAGAAGTCAAAAAAAAGTATGCTAAACATACCAAACTACCATAACAAAAATGGTCTGATATGACACTGTTTAGAAATATTCAGTTGAGAATTTAAAAACTACTTGAGCATACTGATGTTCATAGTGTGAAAACTAAGCCACATACAAGAAAGTAATAAACATAATAACAGTTGTTTATGGTCACTTGAGAGAGTGTATGCTAGAGTTTCAAAATGCAAAAGAAAGACGAATGATCACTAAATATGTTTCAGTAGAAAATATTTAATTTTGATAATAGATGAAATGAAAAAATCCACATGGAAATTCTAAATGTAAAAATCTTATGAAAGTGAATGAAGGCTTAGGATATAGTGCAATTAGTTGAGTACTAACCTCATATTGTGAAGCCAAGAATTGTTCTCCTACGATAGTAAAGATAGATATTAAAGGGCAAAGATGAGGCTTAGTCTCAGAGGGTTTGCCTAGCACACACAAATGAATTCAAGCCAAATTACTATCAGGCATGGTCGTACATAATTTAATTCATGTACTAGGGAGTTAGTTGCAGGAGGATCATACGTTCAAAGACATTGTCAGCTACACTGTGAGATCAAGACCCACAGGGATACGTGACAGTCTATATCATCAGATGAACAAATAAATATACAAAACAGCAAATAGATGAGGACTTTTCATACAATTCAGCAGTATACAACCTAGTATTGAGACACACACCTATCAGGGGAAAATAAGGAAAGGATGGAAAGTTAAACATGCATATATCTAAACTGAAATGTCAATTGAGAAGCAGGACAGGACAAGAAGGAAGAAAAAAACAAGCAGGAACTTTTAAAATTGATGAGTACCAAAGATGGATCTAAGAAATTCCAGGAAAAAAAAACAGCTTAAACAAAAGCAAAGTCACCACCACCAACAAAAACACAGCCAAATAAAAAGAAAAATATCACCTAAACATATTATTTTCTAAGTAGAGAAAAGCAAAGTTAAATCATTGAAAAAAATCACAGAGGTGATTAAAAATATGCCCTTTTTTAAAAAAGATTATGAGTAAGAATCCCTTTAAATATTGCAAGAGTACAGACAAGCAAATAAAAGAATTATAAAATGTGTAATATTACAAAGGAAAAATATCTAATTGCAATTCTTTATACTGAGAAATCTTTCATGCTTAAAAAATGATTATTTTCTTGAAAAATATGTGGAAACCATACAGTAGGAGATCCTCTACTCAAGAACTACTGGAAAGAGTCACAAAAATGAAATAATATAGAAATCAAAAATAGCATCTACCCGAAGTAGTGTTTGACAGCATGTGTATATAACATTTTTATTTCTATCATGAAATTAGAAATTTAGTATTAATAAGAGTATGGTTGTATAATATAGAATATTCATGTGCAATATATATGTAATAAATAATGAATCAAAATCAATTATACTTAAACTCTTAGGGTTGAGACTGAAGACTTGGGATATATTGTATTTATACTTCACATTTAACAATAGTGTTATTTGAAGAAAAACTAATTTATTGTTAAGTTAATTTGTTTTCGGTTATGAGAATAAATGTATATGGGAATGGATTGGGAAGTTCCTGGAGAGGCCAGAAGATACACATCTTACAGTTGTCAGCACACAGGAAATACAGACAGTTGTAAGCACACGATATGAATGTTGTAAACACAACTGCAGTGATCTGTATGAGGCTGAAATGCTCATAACTTTCTCTGTTACCATCTCTCCAAGCCCTCTAATTGTTACCTACAACAAGACAGAACTAAAAAGGAATAGGGAGAAAAAGAGGGTTAGAAAATGGTCAAGTATTATAAGTATCAGTTTGCCTGTAGCAATAATCATTTATAATTTAATGATTCAAATATAATAACTAAAGCAGTGCTAAAGACAATATCAAAATAAAATCTCAGTTCATATGATGCTTGATATATTTTCTTAAATTAAAACACATGTAGATTGAAAATCAATAGTTACTGGAATATAGTTAATATAATTTGCCTAAACATAAGAAAATGCCAACACCAAACACGAAAGTGACCAAGTCTAAGATGGTGAGATAAATTAAACAAAGGATTTCACAATGGGTAATTACTAAGGAAAAAAAGGGCATCTCAGTTTTCTGGAAAACACACTGCTGGCATGGGTATGTACACTTTTCCACAGAATGTAAACATTTTGAGACAAAACTGACAGAGTTACTAGCAGGATAATTTATACAACTGCTCTGATAGTTGGATGTTTCCATTCTTCCTTTTGGATTCATGCCACATAAGCAGAGAGAACATAATGACAGGCTGGTGAGGCCTGGTCAGCACTTTTTGTGCCCAACTTCACCAATATCTACAGAACAATCTAATAAGTTAAGACTCATTTCTCAAAAACTTAATGTGATATCTGCTGCATAGGATGTGTGGTACTATAATACACATCTGAGCATTCATAAACAAAATATAACAGAACAAAGACTTTTGTTAATGACTAGAGTAGAATTAAACTAGAAATAAAACAGAGAAAGCTAAATTTTAAACTATTTGAAGGTTAAACAGCACATTTAAAAAAATCACACAAAGCATTCTCCAAAGTAGAAAATTATATAAAAAATTAAGCTGATAAATACCATTTCAATGTTTTAGTAGGATGCAATGAAATCACGCTTTATAAGGGGAAGGTTTAGGATTGTTTCCTTTAAAGGGAAAATAGAAAACATCTCATTTTCAAATAATTACAATGGAGGGACTGAGAAGAAAGTAATTATAAAACAAGCATAACAAAGAGAGTGAAAACTAAACTAGACTAGTCATATTAGAAACATGAAATAAATACATAAAATTAAATTGAATATTTCTTTTTAGAAGAGGTTATTAAAAACACATACAAGCAACAAGATGATGGTAATATATTTAACAATAAGGAGATCACATTCCAAAAGCAATTTTAGTCAGTCCATTCTCATGTTGTCTTAAATAAGTTAAGTGGTGTAGTTAATACTTCAGACTTTATATTAGTAAGCATGAAAGGAAACAGATTAACTATTTTAACGTTGCCTAAAGTATTAAAGGAATTTTTGGTAAACTTCTTTACCCCTGGAAATATTCAATAAATGATGATTTTTACTTAATTACAAATAACTTGAAAGGAATCAATATTGAAATGTAATGAAACTAGATCTTTTGTAATGTTGATGTTATTTTGCTTTTTAAAATCTCAAACCTACTTAGTAGGCTTCTTTAAGGTATTCTTTAAGTCATTTGAGGATAGAAAATTTGATAAAGAAAGGAACTTTTTGAATTGTCAAACACCCTAGTCATCAAAATATGCAATTTTATATTTAGTTTTTATTACAGATGGTGATATTTAGAAATATCACTTTAAATATATCTGGCATATAATAATGTATTATATTACAGGTACCTAATAATATATCATGATTACAGATTTATTTCAGATAAAGTAAAAATCTTTTTTTTAGTTTTATTTTTCTTGGATATTTTATGTATCTATATTTCAAATGTTATCCTCTTTCTCCCCTCTCCTATACTCCTCCCTCCTCCCCCTGATTCTATGAGGATGCTGCCACTCCCACAAACTAACACTGATGAAATACCAAATTTTCTTGTCAGTCATGTGCTATTAAGAATCAGTTTGTTTTCTAGGCAATAGTTTTTTTTTTCAACTCATCATATCAACTCTCTAAATGCCCATAGAAAACCTGAAATATTTGTAATCTGCAAATGAAAAGTTGCCTTGCAAAATATTTAAATATATTTCCTCTATAAAACATTCACTGATTGTGGTATAATAACTCTATGTATTTAGTTTTGCAAATATTACTTATCTTCTACTAGTAAGATAAGTTAGAATGTTTTACAGTGCCAACAGATAAAGCATGTTAAAAAGGAGAACTGAATAGATAGTTATAGATGGATACAGGGGACTTGAACAGTAGTACCAAGCAGGGAGGTGGCCAGAAGAGGAGGAATATGAAGAGGGGAGAGGGACAGCTAAAATTAAGGATCATTTGAGGCATAATATGATGTCTAGAGCTTTTGGGGGCCTGCTTCTAGAAACTTGGTGGGAATTGTCAGGTCAGGACAATGTTAGCTCAAGGCAAGAACCTAATTTTGGATTAGGACTCAGGAAATAGGCTCAGATTAAGTACATTTACATTTGAGTTAACACAAAGCTCAGAGCTGGCTTGGTTGAGTCATGTATAGCATTCCTTTTGTCTTGGTTATCCTGATTTTTAGGGACTCCTATAATGGTGTTTATGGGATTTTGATTATGGTCTTGCTTGTTCCTTGACTCAGAACTGAACTTACTATTTTGCATGTATTTAAAGCAAACTGGAAAAAAAATAAACTTGCTTCAGCCTCAAGTGGCTCTGAGTCATGCTACAGTGTTGTCTAATGGTCTTATTTCTTTTTAATCCTTGCTTCTGCCCTGGTGAAACTGTTGACTGGTTTTTCTGGCTCTGTCAGTATGAAAACCTAATACAGCAGAAACTTTCAAAATTATATAAACATGTAAAATGATCAAGTAATAATTGATACAGAGACCCAACTATCTCTTGTCACTAGATTAAGCTTCCAACTCTAGGAGTAGGTTGTATCTAATTGCGTTGATGGCCAAAAGGGTTCCATGGGAACCTTTATACAATATAGTTCGCTGCTACCACTATAGTTTGCTCTGCACTAACTTTTAGCAATGCCCTATTGCTGAAAACAACTGTGATGTGTTTATGAAAAGATAAAGACAGGGGGAGATATTTTCTATGGAGGTGGGGGAAGGGGATGCCTCTACTGAGGGACCAACCACATGATGGTATAGTATAGAATAGAGTTTATTCAGGGCATAGGGAGGGGAGTTTAGAGAGTAGTGGTGGCAGAGAAAGACAGAGCAAGAGAGTAGAGAGGTAGAGAATAAAAGTTGGCCATGAGCACATGGAGAGAGAAAGGGAGGTGAATGAGGAAAGAAAGGACAAAGGGGGAAAAGGGGAAGAGAACAAGAGAGAACAAGAGAGTGAGGAGGGGCAGTCAGCCCCTTTTGTAATGTCAGGCTTACCTGACTGTTGCCAGGTAACTGTGGGACAGAGCTTAGACAGAATGCTAATAAACACATACACAAATCATTGAACATGAAGAAGTCAAACTGGTGTCTACATAGAACCTTAAATCCCTACATTCTAGCATATTTAATAGAAGAAGGCACTTTACACCAACCCAGTTAAAAAGCCTTCAAACTACTCAAAATACTTCAATGTCGTCCTACCCACCAAGATATGCTTGGGTAATGATAGAACAAAGCTTGAGGGAATAACTAAGCACTGTCTGGTTTGACTTAAGACCAATTTAACAAGATGGGACTCATACTCTTTACTGCTTTGGTCACCAAGAGCCTGAGACTAGGTAGCCCAGGGACCTAAAGTAAAACCAAGTATTTTTATTCTAAAATATTAGCCATAAAATAACTCCTAATAACATTATTCTATAGTGATATGTCACAGTCTTGCTCAGCTACCATCAGAGATTTATTTTGTCACAGATGGGCACAAATAAAAGATCCACAGTGGGACACCATTCAGTATTAGCATTCTGTCTAAGCTCCACCCCTATAGTTATCTGGCAACAGCCAGGTACGCTGTATCCCACAGTTACTATAAGATTCAAACATGGGGTTGGGGATTTAGCTCAGTGGTAGAGCGCTTGCCTAGCAAGTGCAAGGCCCTGGGTTCGGTCCCCAGCTCCGAAAAAAAGAAAAAAAAAAGATTCAAACATAATGACTATGGCCACCTTAGGAAAAACACCAGGTGGCTGGGAATTTCTGTTATCAGAACCAGGGAGTTTCCAAAGAATTTAGAATAACACCCTGTCCAAAGAATTTGGAATAACACCCTGTTCCAGGAAATGAGCTAATGGTGAAGAGGGCAGGGCCCTGATCAGTTTCCCATCCATGTACCAAAGATGTTTCTGCATTGAGGAGTGTAAAGGTCAATGTGTGCCATCCAGGACCAACTCATGCTGCTGCCGAAGGCTGTCCTCCACAAGTGTATGAAAAGTGTGGGCTTTTGCTACTCCAGATTGCTTCTGTCCCGATTACAGGGCCACCCCAGTGCACTGGATCATTAAACCTCTTGCTTGATTGCATCGCTCTCCGTCTCCGTGTTTTCATGAGTGGGATCTCCCTCCGGACATAGGGCTCATCTGGTCCTACAACACCTGGCAACAGACACGTATGCCTGACACTATAAAAGAGGCTGCTTGCCCACTTCTCACTATCTTGCCCCTCTTTTGCTCTTGCTCTTACCCCTTTCCCCCTTTGTCCCCTCTCTCCCCATTCCCTTCCCCCCTTCTCTCCCTTCTCTTCATGTGTTCATGGCTGGCCTCCACTCTACTTCTCTACTCCTTAATCTTCTATTTCTCTACTTCTTTATCTCTTTCTCTGCCTGATACCCTCTTAACTCCCCTCCTCATGCCCTGCATAAACTCTATTATATACCATCATGTGGTTGGTCCCTCAGGGGGAAGGGATGTCTCAGTATGAGCCTGCTGAGGCACCCTGTTTCCCTATAACTCACCACACCTCTGTAGAGCATAATCCCCATTCTCTTTATCCTTTTATAAATACAACAGATAAACCTTAGAACACTCTGTCCTAATTGGGATGCTTCCATCAAATTTCTCCTATGGGGCACAAGAAGATTTGTGGTAGAGGAGGTGGAAGGCACGCCAGAGGGAACAGAGGACACTAAGAAACAAAGCCCTATAAATTAACTATATATATATATGAACTCTCAGACTGTAAGGCTGCATGTATAGAACCTGCATAGTTCTGTAGCAAATGGGGTCTTAGATCATCTGTAAGGATACTTCAAGACATGTCCCCTTCACTAACACAAAGCTGTTTGTAATCGATAACCCCTTGCAAATTAAACTTAGTGTTGTTCAAAGGAATCTCACTAGGGAAACAAAAATTCTTAAAGGTAGACTCATGCCAAGCAGTATATGGTGCCCAGAAAAGAAGCAATAAGGACAGGGGTATCATAGAGAAACAGCTCAGAATGGAAGAATTCTAGAGGTCTAGAGGCAAGAACTATACAGAAATCTAATAAAAACCAATGTTCACCAAGAAATGCCAGAGTTATACTTTTCTACATATTTGGATATGACAGATCTTTATCAAATCCAACAGGTATGACATATGCTTTTTACACAATAGTTTGCGGAAACTTCTCTAAAATTTGTTCCATTGTAGGACATAAAGCAGATTATAAAATGTCAAAAAAATTCCTTGATTTTTATGAAATCATAATAGAATAAAACTAGATGTCAGTAACAAGTCAACAATGTATTATGCTAATAAAATATACTAGTGAATGACAAAGGAATAGCTGAGAAAATGGGAAGGGCATTAAAATACTTCTACAACCAAGCATCAGAGGAAGCATGACTTCTCTCACCACCTTTGAGTTATAGCAAAGGCAGGCCTAAGAGGAAAGCCGTAAAGTGCTTAGATGAAAATGCCAGATTTCAAATAAATAACTTTATAGTGCAGATTAAGGTTTTTAATTTTTAATGATTTTTTTATGCAGCTTAAGGTCTTAAAATAACAACAAGGCACACTGTAAATAGAAAAATGGAACAAAATAAGGATAGTTAATAAAGAGTCGTGAATAAAATGGAGACTCACAATCTAATGCACAAAAAATAATTACATTTAAAATTATTATTTCAAAAAATAAACATCATCCAATCCCTAATAAAGCAAAAAGGGAGTGATTATGTAAATTACTTAAATTAGACATGAAAATATGGTATTACAACAAGTTTCAATACAATTCTTAGGCTCATTAGAGATTACGTTGAAACACTTCCCAAGACAATGAAATATTCAGAACAAATGGTCTATATCCCTAGACTTCTATACTCTAATTAAACAAGTGTGATATAAACATTTAAATTGATTTCTAATTAGATATCGAATTGAAGCATTGATAGAAACCACGAAAAGGCCAAGACTGGAAATATTTACTGTTAAGTTCCACCACACATTTAAATATTGGTATATTCAATAACAGTTAGTGAGATAAAGTTTATGAATTTAAATGAAAGGAGGAAGGTGTATAGAGAAGGCTTTTGAAGGAGGAAATGGAAACGAAAATTTGTATTGTAATTATATTATAATCTCAATGAAACCAGACATTAAAGCTCCTCAAAGTTCTATACACAACAGAAAGTGAAAGAACACTTCTAATTTATTATACAAAACCAGTATTACTCTCATAATCAGACTGGAGGATGATACAACAAATTCAAGCTGGATAATGATACACTCAAACTATAATCCAATTTCCTAATAAACACGAATATAAAATACCTTTCTAAAAGACTTGAGGCCCCAAGAAATGGGAAGTCTGGTGGGTTGGGGGTAGAGGGTTGGGACTCCTTTCAGAGACTTGGGGGAGGTATGGGATAAGTAGCAGTCACAGAGCAGACTGGAATGGGTATACTGACTGTACTGTAAAAAAAGATTAAAGAATTAGAAAGAAAAAAAGAATTATATACTATGCCAGGAATTAGACTAACAGACCAAATAAAGGTCTTATTAAGGAAGCAAATTTTCTTTTTAAACCAATTTACACATTTATTAGCCTATTCATGAACAGATAGTTTTCATTTTTTTCTTCCTTTTTCGAATCGGATATTTTCTTTATTTACATTTCAGATGTTATCCCCTTTCATGGTTTCTCCTCCAGAAACCCCCACCCCCTGCCTCCACAAGTGTGCTCTCGCACCCACCTACCACTCCTTCCCACCTGCCTGTACTTGAATTCCCTTATACTGGGGCATCAAGTCTTCACAGGACCAATGGCCTCTCTTCCCACTGATACCCTACAATGTCGTCCTCTGCTCCTTATGCAGCTGGAGCCATGGGTCACTAGATGTGCTTTCTTTGGTTGATGGTTTAGTCCCTGGTAGCTCTGGATGTATCTGGTTGCTTGATAGTACTGTTACTCCTATAGGGTTGCAAACTTCCTCAATTACCTCAGTGCTTTCTCTAACTCTTCAATTGGGAACCCCTTCCCCAGTCCAATGGTTGGGTGCAAGCATCTGCTTCTGTATTTGTCAGGCTCTGACAGAGCCTCTCAGGAGACAATTGTATCAGGATCCTGTTGGCATGTACCACTTGGCATCCACAATAGTGAATAGTTTGGTATCTGCATGGATCCCCAGGTGAGGCAATCTCTGGATGGCCGTTCCTTCAGACTATGCTACACACTTTGTCTCTGTATATTCTGCTGTGAGTATTTTGTTCTTCCTTCTAAGAAGTGCTGAAGCATACACACATTTGTCTTTCTTCTTCTTGAGCTAAATGTGGTCTGTAAACATCATCTTGGGTATTCTGAGCCTTTGGGCTAAAAGGAACTTGTCGCTGAGTACATATCATGTGTGTCATTTTGTGATTCAGATACATCACTCAAGAATTTTCTAGATTCATCCATTTGCCTAAGAAGTTCAGGAAGTCATTGTTTTATTTTTTAATGGTTATTTTTTATTTACATTTCAAATGGTATACCCTTTCCCCACACCCTACCACCCACCCTTTCCTGCCTCACTGCCATAACATTCCCCTACACTGGGGTTGGGGTGGGGTCCAGCCTTGACAGGACCAAAGGCTTCTCCTCCCTTTAGAGCCCAAAAAGGCCATTCTCTGCTACATATGCATCTGGAGCCATAGGTCTGTCAATGTGTACTCTTTGAATAGTGGTTTAATCCCTGAGAACGCTGATTGGTTGGTATTGTTGTTTTTATGGTATTCCAATCCCCTTCCATTCCTTCAATCTTTTCTCTAACACCTCCAATGGGGACCCTATTCTTAGATCAATGGTTGGCTGCTAGCATTTGTCTCAGTATTTGTCATACTCTGGCAGAGCCTCTCAAGAGACATCTATATCAGGCTCCTATCAGCATACATTTCTTGGCATCAGCAATACCGTCTGGGTTTGGTGGCTGTATGTATATGGGCTAGATCTCCAATGAGGCAGGCTCTGAATGGCCATCCCTTCAGTCTGTCCTCCAAACTTTGTCTCCATATATTCTCTATGAATATTTTTGTCCCCGCTTATAAGAAGGACTGAAGCATCTGCACTTTGGTCGACCTTCTTGAACTTCATGTGGTCTGTGGATTGTATCTTGGGTAATTCGAGCTTTTGGACTAATATCCACTTATTAATGAGTGCATACCATGTGGGTTTTTTTGTATTACCTCACTCAGGATGATATTTTCCATTTCCATCCATTTGTCTATGAATTTCATGAAGTCATTGTTTTTTGATAGCTGTGCAGTACTCCATTGTGTAAATATACCACATTTCTTGTATCCATTCCTCTGTGGAACAACATCTGGGTTCTTTCCAGCTTCTGGCAATTATAAATAAGGCTGCTATGAACATAGTGGAGCATGTGCCTTGTTATATATACATAAGACTGCTAAAATATAGTGGAGCATGTGCTTGTTATATGTTGGAGCATCTTTTGGGTGTATTCTCAGGAGTGGTATAGCTGGGTCCTCAGGTAGTACTAAGTCCAATTTTTGAGAAACCTCCAGACTGACTTCCAGAGTGGTTGTACAACTTGTAATCCCACCAACAATGGAGGAGTGTTTCCCTTTCTGCACATCCTCGCCAGCATCTGCTGTCACCTAAGTTATTGATCTTAACCCTTCTGACTGGTGTAAGGTAGAATCTCAGGGTTGTTTTGATTTGTATTTCCCTGATAACTAAAGATGTTGAACATTTTTTAGGTGCTTATGGGCCATATGATATTCCTCAGTTGAGGATTCTTTGTTTATATTTTTACCCATTTTTTTAAAAAAGATTTGTTCATTTATTATACATAAATACACTGTAGCTGTCTTCAGATACACCAGAAGAGGGCATCAGATCTCTTTACAGATGGTTGTGAGCCACCATGTGGTTGCTGGGAAATGAACTCAGGACCTCTGGAAGAGCAGTCGGGGCTCTTAACCACTGAGCCATTTCTCCAGCCCATTTTTACCCATTTTTAATACAGTTATTTGATTCTCTGAAGTCTACCTTCTTGAAATCTTTGTATATTTTGAATATTAGCCCTCTATCTGATGTAGAATTGGTAAAGATCTTTTTCCAAACCTGTTGGTTGCCACTTTGTACTAATAACAGTGTCCTTTGACTCACAGAATATTCGCAGTTTTATGAGGTCCCATTTGTCAATTCTTGATCTTATAGCAAAAGGCATTGGTGTTCTGTTCAGGAAATCTCCCCATGTGCCCATGTGTTCAAGGCACTTCCCCACTTTCTCTTCAATTACATTCAGTGTATCAGGTATTATGTGGAGGTCCTTGATTCACTTGGTTGTGCTTTGTACAAGGAGAAAATAATAGATCAATTTGCATTCTTCTACGTGCTGACTGCCAGTTGAACCATCACCATTTGTTGACAATGCTATCTTTTTTCCACTAGACGATTTTCGCTCCTTTGTCAAAGATCAAGTGACTCTAGGTGTGTGGGTTCATTTCTGAGACTTAAGTACTATTGCATTTATCTACCTGCCTGTCTCCCTACCAATTCAATGCAGTTTTAATCACAATTAATCTGTAGTATAGCTTGAGGTCAGGATGGTAATTCCCCCAGAATTATTTTTTTTTTCTGTTGAGAAGAGTTTTCTCTATCCTGGCTTTTATGTTATTCCAAATTAATTTGCAAATTGCTCTTTTTAAGTCTATGAAGAATGGAGATGGAATTTTGATGTCAATTGTGTTGTATCTGTAAATTGCTTTTGGCAAAATGGCTATTTTTACTGTATGAATCCTGCTAATCATTTAGCATGGGAAGTCTTTCTGTTTTCTGAGACCTTTGATTTCTTTCTTCAAAGACTTGAAGTTTTTGTCAAACAGATCTTTTACTTGCTTGGTTAGAGTCACACCAAGGAATTTTATGGTAATTTTGACTATTATTGTTCCCCTAATTTCTTTCTCATCCTGTTTATCCTTTGAGTAGAGAAAAGTTATTGATTTGTTTGAGTTAATTTTATATCCAGCCACGTTTTTAATTTCATTATCAGGCTTAGTAGTTCTCTAGTGGAACTATTGGGGTCACTTATGTATACTATCATATCATCTGCAAATAGTGATATTTTGACTTCTTCCTTTCCAATTTGTAGTCCTTTGACTCCTTTTGTTGTCTAATTGCTCTGGCTAGGACTTCAAGAACTATAATGAATAAGTAGGGAGAGAGTGGGCAGCCTTGTCTAGTTCCTTATTTTACTGGAATTGCTTCAAGTTTCTCTCTATTTAGGTTAATGTTAGCTACTGGTTTGATGTATATTGCTTTTACTATGGTTAGGTGTCAGCCTTGAATTCCTGATCTTTCCAGGACTTTTATCATGAAGGGTTGCTGAACTTTGTCAAATGCTTTCTCAGCATCTTATGAGATGATCATGTGTTTTTTTTCTTTGAGTTTGCTTACATAGAGGATTATGTTGATGGATTTCTGTATTGCACCATCCCTGCATCTCTGGGATGAAACCTACTTGATCATGATAAATGATTATTTTGATGTGTACTTGGATTAGGTTTGTGAGAATTGTATTGAGAATTTTTCTGTTGATATTCATAAGGGATATTTGTCTGAAGTTTCTTTGTTGGGACTTTGTGTGTTTTAGGTATAAGCTTAATTATGGCTTCATAGAAGGAATTGGGTAGTGCTCTCTCTGTTTCTATTTTCTGGAATAGTTTGAAGAGTATTAGTATTAGGTCTTATTTGAAGGTCTGATTGAATTCTGCACTAAACCTTTCTGGTCCTTGGCTTTTTTTGATTGGGAGATTTTATGGTTTATGGGACTGTTTTGATGATTTATCTGATCCTGATTTAACTTTGCTGCTTGGCACCCCTCTAGAAAATTGTCAGTTTCATACAGAATTTTCACTTTTCTTGAATATAGGCTTTTGTAGTTGTATCTGATGTTTTTTTTTTTATTTTCCTCAGATTCTGTTGTTGTCTCCATTTTCCTTTCTGATTTTGTTAATTTGGATACACTTTCTGTATCCTTTGTTTAGTCTGGCTAAGGGTTTATCTATCTTGTTGATTTTCTCAAAGAACCAGGTCCTGGTTTTGTTGATTTTTTGGTCCCTTTTGTTTCTACTTGGTTGATTTCAGCCCTGAGTTTGATTGTTTCCTGCTGTCTCCTCCTCTTGGGTGTATTGACTTCTTCTTGTTCTAGAGCTTTCAGGTGTGCGGTCATGCTGCTAGTTTATGCGCTTTCCAAATTATTTGGAGCCACTCAGAGCTGACTCTTCCTCCTAACACTGCTTTCATTGTGTCCCATAAGCTTGGGTATGTTGTGCCTTCATTTTCATTAATTCTAAAATGTCTTTACTTTCTTTCTTAATTCCTTTCTTGACCAAGTTGTCATTGAGTAGAGTTGTTCAGCTTCCATGTGTATGTGGGCTTTCTGTCATTTTTGTTGTTATTGAAGGCCAGCCCTAGTTCATGATGATCTGATGGAATATAAGGGATTATGTCAATCTTCTTGTATCTGTTGAGGCCTCTTTTTTGACCAATTATATGGTCTATTTTGGAGAAGGTATATTCTTTTTCTTTAGGATGAAATGTTTATAGATATCTGTTAAATCCATTTGGTTCATAACTTCCGTTAATTTTACTGTATCATTGTTTAGTTTCTGTTTCCTTGATCTGTCCAGTGATCAGAGTGGGGAGTTGAAGTCTCCTACTCTTATTGTGTGAAGTGCTATGTGTGCTTTGAGTCTTAGTAAAGTTTCTTTTATGAATGTTAATGCCCTTTCATTTGGAGCATAGATGGTCAAAAATGAGTTGATCTTGGTAGATTTTTTTTTCCTTTGACAAGTATAAAGTATCCTTCCCTGACCTTTTTTGATAACTTTTGTTTGAAATTCGATTTTATTCAATATTAGAATGGCTACTCCACCTTGTTTTTTGGGTCCATTTGCTTGGAAAGTTGCTTGCCAGCCTTTTACTCTGAGGTAGTGACTGTCTTTTTCACTGAGGTGTGTTTATTGAGTGCAGCAAAATGGCGGGTCTCCCTTTGTGATTTCTTTATTGTTTTTATTTCCATTTTTGAATCCTGGATGGTTTTAATCAATTTCTTTACCTGCTTGTTTGTTTTCCTGTAATTCTCTAAGGGATTATTATGTTTCTTCTTTAAGGGCTTCTACCTGTTTACCTGTGTTCTTCTGTATTTTTTTAAGAGAGTTATTTATGTCATTCCTAAAGTCTTCTATCATCATCATGAGATGTAACTTTTAAATGCAAATCTTGCTTTTCCAGTATGATGGGGTAGCCAGGAAGTGTAAAAACTGGGTTTTGATTATGATAAGTAGCTTTGGTTTCTGTTGCTTATGTTCTTGTGCTTGCCTCTTGTCTGGTTATCTCTAGTGCTACCTGCCCTCGCTATGTCTGACTGCAGCATTCCTCTACTGTGATTTTCATTGTGTTAGGACTCCTCAGAGTCCAGCTGTCTCTGTGATCCTATGATTCTTGGATCCTCTGATCCTGATATCTTGGTGTGTCCTATCTCCTGGGAGTTGAGCTTTCTCTGTAAGCCTGTAATCCTGGGCTTTTCACAGCACCTCTGGTCCTGGACATGTTAGAGCACCTGGAAGTCAGGCTTTCTCTGGGTGCTGTAGTACTTGGTTTGGAACCATTGTCCATGGTTTGCTCAAGTCACTGGCTCAGACAGGAAGGAACATGTGCCCCTGGCTGGGCAGGGGTTCCTTTGTCCCTGGATACTGGGGAACCCGGTTTCTCATGGTGTTCTTTTGGGTCTGTTCAGAGCATTGGTTCACACTGAAAGGGAACCTGTGCCGCTGGCTGGGCAGGGGTTCCTGCATTACTGGGATCCCAGTAATTCTCTGTGTTGGGGCAGTCATTATAAGACTCCTCACCTCTGAGCCTGGGCATGTTAGAGCATCTGGGATTTGAGCTTCCTCTGGGTGTTGTGGGAGTGAGGGTGGAGCTAGCCACCTAGACTCGAAGGGCAACAGATAATTTTGTACTTCAAATGTTTACTTATATGTTGTCCATATGTTAAAATTATTTATAGCTGTTCTATGACACCTTAAAAATAAATATTCGACCTTTTCTTTAGAATACTCTGAACAAGACTACAGTGTAACACAATTTCTCTTCTGAGATGCTTAGCAGACAATGTTTTATTCATAGGGGTGTTTTCCAAATATTTTTACATGCTGGATTTTGCCAAGTTGGGGAGAAAAAAAAGTTTCCAAAAATGTCATATGTTAAGCCCTCAGTATTGGAGTGATAAGATCAATAGAAAAGATTACCAAGTATTTGTTTATATCTTAAGGAAGTAGAAAGACAACTTTCTGAATGTTGATAATTTTCCTGTTTGATGAATTGTTTCAAATAAATCCTTATTTAATGTAAAAAAGAGAAATAGAAAATGAATATAAAAACATAAAATGCTGCTGAATCATAACCAAGTGGGTACCATTTGTGATGGTTTGTATTTGCTCAGGCCAGGGAGTGTCACTATTTGGAGGTGTGGCCTTGTTGGCATAGATGTGTTACTGTGGGTAGAGGCTTTAATACCCAACTTCTAGCTACCTGGAAGAGAGTATTCTGCCAGCCACCTGGCAGATTTCGAATGAGGATTTCGAACTCTCAGCTTCTCTGGTACCATGCATGCCTGGATGTTGCCATGTTCCCACTTTGATGATACTGGACTGAAGCTCTGAACCTGTAAGCCAGCCCCACTTAAATTTTATCCCTTAAAAGAGTTGTCTTGATCATGGTGTCTGCTTATGGCAGTAAAGCCCTAAGTCATCAGTTCAGTGATTCAAGAAAGCTCAATATACACCAACCAATATATGTAACACAATTTTATAAATATACTTAAAGACAGAAGTTGCATGAGTATCTCAAGATACAGAAATGTCAGTAATAAGACAAACACATTTTTATGATCAAAATATCCATAAGAGATCAAGAACAAAATGTACATATTTCAAATTAAGAATGACTATTTTTCCATAACTACAGAAGATATTTTATTAAATAGTAAGGTAAACAGATGATAGATAAATAGATAGATAGATAAATGTATGTATTATTCTGCAATCAAGACATAAGAATATCTGGACTCTCCACTCATTCAATATAGTATCAAAAGTGTAGGCAGAGTAATAAGATAACTAAAAGTAATAAAAAGAAGATGCAAATGAGAAAATTAAAAAGTTGTCATTTCTATTTTCTTTTGAAGTGTCCCATATTTTAAAGACCCTTAGGATTCTCTAAGAAAGCTCTTAGATCTAATTAAATAGTTTTAGTTCAGTAGCAAGACATAAAATCAACACACAAAAATAAACAGCATTTCTATGTACCAGAAATAACCTTTGAGAAATTAGTAAGGAGATGATTCCCTGTACAATGGTTTCAAATTTTCTAGGAATAAAACAATGTAAGGACATAGAGACCTCTACAGTGATAATAGGATTCTGAAGGAAGATATGAAAGACAACAATAGAGGATATAAAAATCTCCCATGCTTTTTACTAAGATAGATTATTATTGTCATAATAACATTCGCATGATCAAATTTACGCTGATTTTTTTATACAGTGAAAATGATGATGCAATTGTTTATAAGGAATCAAAAACCATCGAAAGTAGCCACAGCAAGAAAAATTCAAATTTCAACTTTGGAGCTCTCAAAAACTTGACATCAAATTAAACTACACATCCACAATAAGAAAAACAGGGTGCTATTAAACATTAGCATGAATAGCAGCAACATCCCAAAAGCAGCAGGGGCACCACCAGCACCAGGAGCAACAACAAATGGAAGAAGTGAATAGAAAAGAATTCACAATTTGACACTACACCTATGACCACCTAATTTAAATAAAACATGTCAAAAATATACAGTGGGAAAATGACAACAAATTTTGTTTGGAAAACTGGATATCTACCTGAAATTCAAGGAAATTAGATTCACCAAGCTCATCCTGCACAAAACTAAATTCACCATGTATCAACGTCTTTACAGTAGAGGGAAAAGATTAATCTCTGGAAAGTAGATGGAGAGAGGGATCTGGAAGAGAGAGAGGGAAAAAGTGGAGCCAGTTCAGATATGGGAGAAGATGGGGAAGAAGTAGAGAGGGTCTGGAATTTGAAAGTAGGTGTATAGCAGTGGGGGAGGGGATTTTGGGTTAGCCACCAGAAAATTTCAGATGCCAGGGATCCTAGAGGTTCTCAGGACCCAACAGAGGGGACTTTATCTGAAATACCCAACAAATGGGAAGTGGAAAATACAGAGACCATATCCAGTAGATAGGCGCGGCCCCCAGTTGAGGGATGTGGCCAAGCACCCTCCTCAAAAATATTAATCCATAATCCCTCCTGTCAAAAGGATCCATCCTATCTACTGACACCAAACCCAGACACTATTGCTGATGCCAAGAAGTACTTACTGACAAGAGCCTAATATAACTGTGTCCTGATAGTCTTTGCTAGAGCTGGACCAATACAGATCTGGATGCACACAGACATTTTACTGAGTGCAAGGTGGGGTCCCCAACGGGAAAGTTGGGGCAAGGAGTGGAGGAGCTGAAGGGGTTTGCAACTTAAAGGAAGAACAACAATATCAATCAACCAGACCCATGGCCAGGGACTAAACCACCAACCAAAGAGTACATAGGATGTACCCATGGCTCCAACTGGATATATAGCAGAGGACTTACTCATCTGGCATCAGTGGGAGGGGAGCCCATTGGTCCTCTGGAGGCTTGATGACCCAGGATAGGGGAATGATAGGCCGCTGAGGCAGAAGTGAGTGGGCAGGTTGGGGAGCACCCTCATAGAGGAAGAGAGTAGGGAGGAGGGGATAGTGGCTTTATGGTGGGGACAATAGGAAGGGGGATAACATTTGAAATGTAAATAAATGAAATAACCAATAAAAAAGACTTAAAATATAGAAAGGAGGTTAGAGAGATTGTTCAGTGGATAAGAACTCTTTTTTTTTTCCCAGAAGTCTCAGGCTTGATATCCAGCATCCACATGGAGACTAACAGTCTATAACTCCAGTCCCTTTTCTGGTCTCTGTGGGCACCATGCACTCATGCTGTGCACAAAAATATATGTAGGCAAAACTTCCAAACATAAGACTTAAAAGTATAAATAAATAATGCAGGGGAAATAAATTTTAATTTGCTGGGTTGGCATGTAAGTTAATTCAGCAGCATTTGTGATTTGTAGGTAGAATAAGGGCGTGAGCAGCCAAGAAGTCCATAGCGGTGTCATCCAAAACCCAGGAACTTAAAAAAGAAAAAAATATTCCACTGAGTATAAAAAAAACTAATTCAGGATGTCTGATAACCTCCTTTTTACTCACTGTAACCTTTATTGTAGCCTAATCTTTTCAAACTTCATTATTTAGTATTGGTTTCAGTCTCCTATAATGTGGGTTAACTTAGCAATAGAAAACAAATACACAATTCAGAATTGTACCTATGAGTTTAACATCAAACATTCTCCCCAGTTAGAGGCTATTGCTTTTCTCCCACACACTTACCCTTTTATTCCTTTAATATGCATAAGAGCAAGATGATTGGCTATATACTACCCCCTGTTTGATCTGATGTAAAATCACATTGATCTTCTTTATCTAAATATTCCTTTATAATTTTTTTGAGAAACATACCATTTAGAGGTCATAAGCATGAAAATAAGTGTTCACTGAAATAATTACAAAATGGAAGATAATTGTTTATGTGTTCAGCAAATATATAGTTTCCTATTCCTTGCTGCTATGCCCCCAACTTTTCCTCATTATTTTCAACCAAAACACCAAGTTTGCCTTTCTTTGGTTTTTTTTTTTTTTTTTTTTTAGATATATTTGGCAGAAGACTGTCATAGTCCATTCTTGCTACCTTCTTTGTTATGAATAAATTTGTAAGTGTAATTTCTTGTTGGCAGATATAATTGCTTACTATTGAAAGAGCTCATTCTTTCTACTTGTTTCTGAATCCCAGATGGCTGTTTATAGTAGCTCTTCTGACTCAAACTCCTCTCCAAGTGACTGATTCAAACTGACTTCTCTCAGATTCCCACAGAAATGCTGTTTGGAAAAACTGCTTCTGAATTCCATAATCTGAATTGGCACTGACCACACTGACTGCGCTGACTGCAGGAAGTAAATGAAACTGAACTAAATTGCATGAACTCAACTTCATTTGATGGAACTGCACCTAATTTCACTGAACTGAACTCAGCTGACCTCAACTTCATTGCTTGAGCTCAACTGAGCTGCATTCACTGAACTGCCCTCCTTTCTTGACTCATTCTGTACTGCTCTTAAGTAGCCTCAATTTCCATTCTGTTCTTGTGAGAATTGGTTATATCTTATTCCTGCATCATTTTATGACATCCATCATGGATTTGTCATTTTGCCTGCCCATCAATTAAACATCACTTTCAAACATGTCTGCTTTCCTCTACAAACTAAAATTTCCTTCATCGTTTTGGATTAAAGGTGTGTACTAAATTTGTGGCTGTATTTCAACCAGAGGGATTAAATGTGTGCCATTTCAGGTGGATAATATAAGCCAAGAAAGTCTTTAGATGTGATCCCTTGCCAGAGTGGCCATATAGACAGATTAAAATTCTACAATATTTAGCACAACAAATAAAACGTAGTCAATGGTAACATGAAAATCTGTGAGAAAACATTTGAGACCAGTTACATTTCTATGTAATAACTTTTAATCTACTATTTTTATAAGGTCATGCATTATATTAACACAAAACACAACAAGATTTGTAGCTCACAGATAATTTTAAAGAAAACACCTTGAAGATTATCTCTGTGATAGTACAATAATAAAGGAATTAGTCTGTAATGACTTATTTCATACTGAGTTCTATGTATTCATGCTTCCAACTCTCATTTTTCCCTGTGATCCCCATTTCTAGTTGATTACTCCCTGTCAAAAATTCTTGTCAATAATGCTTATGCTATCTAACATTTCATTAACTACAAATATGCTTCCCTTGTAAATAAAAAAGCTGTCTCATCCATTCTTACATAACTGCAAAGCACATCCTACTTCCCTCCCACATTTAATATAAACACTAAAATGATTTTTCTTTCATTAAACACTGGATACATGACTTAGATTTAATGTGTTTTCAGAGAACTTTTGTGCTCATGGCTTGGTCCCCAATGTAGTGCTCAGAGGAGATGCTCTTCTTACGTTTGATTTGGTCATGAGGACTTTGACCTAATAAAGAAATTAACCAGACAATGGATTTATAATTTTATCATATTATAGAAACTTAGTGGAATCCAGGACCCAGAACTTTGTTGAAGGAAATGAATCTCCAGAGCCATGCTCTGTATGTTTGCATTTGGTTCCTGGATCTTACTCTTACTTTTGTCTCTTGACTACTCGGTGTAAGAACCCTTCTTTTTTACACAATCCCCAAACCATGATATTTTTCTTCACCTTGGATCCACAGCAACAAAACTACTTAATCACAAACTGAAATCTCAGAGTCCATGCGCCCAAATAAATATTTTCTCTTACAAGTTGTTTTATTAAGTGCTTTGTCACATTAATTAAAACTAATAGCATTTTCATAGTCACATATGTGAGACAACCAGTAAGTTCATTGTAGTTCCTTCAGTTCACACTCTTGATCTGTTTATACTGAGTGTGAGCATTTCTAGAAAATAGATGGGAAGTATCCCAGTGGAAATTATCTATTCACAAGCAACTCTGTGTATACTGTGTTCAGAAACAGAATAGAATTAGTGGTGGAGCTAAAGTTCAAAGACTGAAGAATTTTCTGAGCGAAACATGTGATAGAGTGTTCTCCTCAAGTTGTTCAACTAGATAATATTTCCAGAGTTCACACTTAAGTGGCAGGACAGAATTACAATGCATCTGTGAGTCAAAATTTAGCAAAATTTGACATTTTTTTACTGTAATCACCACAAGCTTCAAGAACTATTACTGTTGTAATCATTTCCAATTTTATTATTGATGCCATATAAGAATAAACTGATCTTTTATACAATTAAGAAAAACAAAACAAACAAACAAACAAACAAAACAACAACAACAAAACCTCTAGTCCACTAGTGAAATATAATAAATTGTTTTTCAATGATACTTGTCATAGATAGAAAGTGAGTAGTACATTCAACTGTAACCTGGGGATTCAAATTAAACCGTGTGCTCTAAGTCAAATAACTAATGTTGGACACTGTCTAGATAAGTATTGCCACTATTTCAAAGGTATCTTTCCCAATATGGATAAAAATATGTTCAGAGCACAGAGGATATCACCGTCATCAGAGTTTCTCTGTTGAGTAGGAGCTCAGTTAGTCATAATTTTTCAGGTTGATTTAAACTTTTTCTAATTAAGCATCCTAGCTCTATTCTCCAATATTAAATTTTTGTTCAATTTTCTTAAACTGCTAATGCTTTATTGTCTGTCTGCACAGTCGAAATCATAACAAAAACAGGTGTTGAATAGAGATACTCTATCTATGCAGTGTTTATCACAGACCACACTACTTCATCATGGGTCTCCAAGACACAGTGTACCATCTCATAGGCATTCTGGAAATTGTCGAGATTCTAGAGCCAAGCACTCTCTTAGTCAATGAAAACTGCAGGCCATGTTGTTGTTCAAAGGAACTTCCATAAAGGTATAAGTTAAATGGTGTTCCTCACTGAAATCCATTTCATGAAAAATGAATTTGAATTGACATTAAACAATAACTCATAGATTATATACCAAATGTTTCTACTTATTCAGGTAAGTCTGCCACTTTAATACCTTTAACTCCATAATCTTTCACTGAGAATTTTAATTCTGGAAATACTGTAACTTCCTCCTCCACTTTAAGCATTTGGCTGTATAATAATGAAGCAAATTGTGCCTCTTATGTATAATTATGCTTAATTTTTGCATGAAGCATTTAATTTTGAAAAAGCCATTTCCTTTATGAGAAACCTTAGAAAATGCACTTTTAATAGTGCATTTAATTCAACAAGAAATCAAAGACCCTTTTTATATCTTAGAATGTAACCTAAAACTTCAAATCATAATACAGGTATCTACATACATACCACTCTTTAGGATTCCTGCCTTGTAGCTGTTCTCTTCTACATACTAGTTAACTTTAAGCAATCTCTTTTATTTCATTTGTCTTCAAATTTCTTAGAAATCCCCTCTTCTACTTTTATGTTGATTATCCACATTTTAATATTTTAATAATGTATTATTTTATGTGTATAGATGTATTATCTGCATGTATGTCTGACTGCTATATGAATAAAGTGCCTGCGGAGGCCAGAAAATGACATTGAATTCTCTGGAACTGGAGTTACAAGTGATTAGACCTGATCATGTGTTCCTCTAGAATTGCAGCCAGTGTGACTTAACCACTCAGCCCTCTCTTCAGCTCTGGTTACTCTATTTTTAGTGCAATTGCCCTCAAGTACATAAATGTACATCATCACAACTTGCAAAATGTTAGAGCTCTGCCAACAAATAAAGTCAACCATGAAACACAGGGAAAGGAACAAATATGCATTTGGGACATTTGTTTGGCAAAGTGAACCACTATTTGCAAGGGAAAATAGTTGTAGGAACTATTTTTCTTACAGTATTTTTGTATTAATATGACATTCATTACTAGAAATAGAACCTTCTATTGTTTCTTATTCTCATAAATGATGGGTGAACTTGACTTTCATTTAATTATATTTAGAAAAGTTTGTATTGTAGAAACCTAAATCCGCCGAAGCAAATCCATCTTTGTCTTTAAAATATACGAAGTGTTTTTTGTATCATTAAACAATCAACATCATAGCAGTGGTGAAGATTATAAATGACATTCTAAATCATTATTGTAATAATATCAATTTATTTAATGAATTTTAATAAACTGCAGGTCTGGACTGACAACTTAGCAAGTAATAGATGTGCTGTACAAGTGTGAGGCTCCCGATTCATATCATCAAAACAATAAATGCTGTGTGGGCATGGAGACCTGGCTCTCAACTGTAGCCTTTGAAAAGAGATATAAGGAGATCCTCAGAGGAAATATGTTAGCTAGATTAGCCATATTGGCAAATTTTGTGTTCGATTCAAGTCCCTATAACAACAATGAACAAAATGGATCAGTGTAGAACAATTCTCTCCAGATTAGCCTCGAACCTCCACACATATGTGTACCTATGCACACACAGAAAAACAGAACATGTGTATGTGTGCACTACACATAGGTACAGAAATAAATCAAAATATCGGTTGTTAGCTATGGAACAATTATTCCTACTTGCCTGGTGTAGCAGCACACTTAGTCAGCTGTTATGGATGTATGAATGGAGGTAGAAATAATGACAATAGCTTAAGGTAGAATTGCTAGCTGAGTACCCTAGAGTCTAAGGTCCCAATTCTTATTTCTAAACTGAACTAAGTTCCCCCATTCTAATAGCCTTTTGTTATGTCTAAATAAGAATAACATTTGCACATGAGTAATAGTAATAGGCATATTATTTTCAAATTCGTTTTAGAAGCTGGGTTATAAATTTGTTTTAATTTTTTTGCCTGACATGTCTGCTATACAATAAATATAATTAATAGCAAATTTTTACTTTCTGATTTGTTTCATTTACTTAAGCTTCAAGCATCAACTTAGTTGGTGACTATAATAAATTTGGGAATGGGAAGCTGGGGAGATGGCTCAGTGTTAAGAACCCTGGGGGTGCTCTGCTAAAGGACTTTGGTTCAAGCCCCAGTACCCATGTGATGATTTGAATGAAAATGGCCCCATTAACACACAGGGAGGGGAACTGTTCACAGGTATAGCTTTGTTGGAGTAGGTGTGGCTTTGTCTGGGAAAGTGTGTGCCTTGAGGCCACAGAGGCTCAGTCACAGCTCTAACACTATCTCTGTCCTCTTTCCATCTCTGTTGGCCAGCATGGCGTCCAGGCAAAAGGATAGTGGAATAAGTCTCTCAACAGTAAGCCAGTTCTAAGGTAAGTGTTTCCATAAGAGTTGCTATGGTCATGGTGTCTGTTCACAGCAATAGAAACCCTAACCATGACACAGACTACCCTTCATCCTTTCTTAGCCTCCTCAGTTGCTAGGCATTATATATCATACACATACATGCAGACAACCAAACACCTGTACACACACACACAGAATAAAAATAAAAGCCATTAAAATGGTAAATTATTATGTTTTGATATGAAATGTTAATAAACTAAAATGAAAATCTTACATACACAAAAATATTTTTACCACATAGAACACCTGGGAACTCATAAATCCATCTGTAAAAAATAATTATACACAAATTCAGTGAGTACTCAAGTGTT
The DNA here is from genome assembly GCF_021556685.1 of Rattus norvegicus. Taxonomy (NCBI): domain Eukaryota; kingdom Metazoa; phylum Chordata; class Mammalia; order Rodentia; family Muridae; genus Rattus; species Rattus norvegicus. The sequence goes on along the minus strand of NC_141539.1, from coordinate 88,067,976 downwards.
CTAAAAGTATATGTGAGATTATGGGTAAGGATTTAGCCTATTTCTTGATGAGATTTGCTTCCCATCTTAAATATAGTACAAGTAAGACATTGGTTTAGTAAGTATAAAGAAACCTTTGTTAGGTAAGGTACATTTGGTATGATGTGACATATTTGGACATCCTTACTTTCAGTGATATGTTATTTACATGTATAGAATTTCATAGCATAAATAAAAGAGTATTATTGGAAGAAGAAAAGACAATGTCTGAGTTAAGTTGCAGTTCATGAAATTATATATATACATATATTTTTAATTTCTTATTAAATATGTAACAATTTGTTCATATAAATACACACACACACAATGGGATTTCTCTCTTTCCACATAAAAGCATAAATTGACCCTTGATAGCTTATATTAAGGCATTGAGAATGCATGATAGACTTCAATGCAGTAAATACTACATGTAGTTTAGTAATATTAAGTCTATAAGGGTCCTCAAGACACAGCAATTTGGTTATTCACCTTTAGAACCACTGAAACATATCAACCCTATTGGCATTGCCATATGATATTGTCACCTCCAAAGTCACAATCAAGAGTTATTAAAATTTTTAAAGTTTCATTTATGTATTTCATGTATTTGGGAACACTGTCACTCTCTTCAGACACATCAGAAGAGGAGGGCATTGGGTGCTCATTACAGATGGTTATTAGTCACCATGTGATTGCTGGGAATTGATCCCAGGACCTCGATGAAGAGCAGTCAGTGCTCTTAACCACTGAGCCATCTCTCCAGCCCAAGTTATTCAATCAAGTTATGAAAAGTACTGCAAAATATTTTGTGTTTAAAAAAACTTATGATTTTATATTTGACCATATTTATTGTTGTCCTTGGCTACATGCAGTCCAAAGGCTATGAGCTAGACATGTCTGGTACTATCTTGGATATGTTTGGCCATAAAAAAGTAAATCCAGATTGTTATAACTTGAAAACATTGATTTAAATACATGAGTCTATAGTGTCCTTATAAAATGGATAGTGTTACAAAAATATAATCATATTTATAGAAATTTGGACACAAAAGTGCAAGTAAATTGTGTGTTCAAAAAATTTATTGAGCACTAAGAATTTATTGATGGCCAGATGGAAATGTGTAACCTCAAGGATATTCCTGTCAGGTTGGTTAAAATATCACCCAAATCAAGCTAGCAGAAGCTGAGAACAGAGGTATAGAACTCTGAATATTTAAATTGAAAATGTTCACATGTACACCAGTTGGCACAAGGGACAGTTGGCAGGCTATCATTTCTAAGGGATGGCACATTCTGGATCTTGAAGTGTCAGAAATGAAGATATGCAGGCATGAAATCTGTTTCATAGAGGAGAACAGATGGCAAATGAGAAATGAGACCAGCGAGGCTGGGTCAAATCCAGGCATTTTTGAAATGAGAAAGGGCAAGCGTGGAGCAAGCCTTCAGGCATCAGACAATCGCAAAGTAAAAGTACTGCAATGGGAACAGAGAGAAAAGACACAGCTAGCACTGCACCAGCGGATGAAGGCTAAAGAACCCCAGGCTGCCCTCTCTCTTCTCTGACTTCATCCTTCCCAGAGAGAAGCTCCTGAGATCAGGGACAAGCTGGTAGGCCTCTTAGCTCATTCAGAGTCGAAGACATAAATAAAAATCTGTGGAATGTCAGCACTCAACTCAGATGGATATAAAAGAGCATATTGTGGGCCAGGGAAAGAGAAGATCTGACAAGTGAGGAATGAAGAAGGAAACATAGAAAGGGGTATGAGGAGAAAAGAAGGAAAGAGGGAAGGAAGGATGGAAGGAAGAAAAGAAGGAAGGAAGGAAGAAAAGAAGAGGGGAAGGAGAAGAGATAAGGGAAGACAAGCACAGGGAGAAAGGGAAGGAAGGGAATATAGAAATTATTATTTCTCACTAAAAACTCATGAGTCATAGAAATATTTCTTCCATGAAATTTTAAGTAAAAATGATGATAGAATATTAGTTATATTTTCTTTTACCTCTTAGATATATTTATATATCTGCATAGCAACGAGTAGCTTTATTTAATCATATTAGCCCATGGACATTAAATTATTTATTGGAGAAATCTTGTAGAAAACATTTGGCCAGATGTTTTCTTGTTTTCCCTAGTTGTAAAAATCCTCAGGAATGTTTCCAATGCTTTAATAAACACAAGATGTTTCCCAAGCAATAAGCTATATCATTGCCAAATTTAAAAACAAGAAACAAGCCAGAGATTTTGGAAAATAAACATTTGAGAGGAATATCCACACAATAATGATATTCTTTGGGACCACAAATATAAACTTCTCTAATTAGACTATCTCAGATATTTTAGTTAAATTATCCTATAAAATGTTGCAGGGCATACATGTTGCTATGAAATACAATAATTTTAATAGGTTTTTGAAAGAATCCACAACTTTTGGTCTTGCCAGAGGCCCTGGTCTTCTCGGAAGATCATCACTATCTCCAAAGTCCTGTGGGTACAGCAGCCTCTGCAAGAATGAAATGCTTTTAGTGCATTCATGTGGAGCTTACCCAAGTGAAAATGTCTTGTAGATAAGATGCATAAATCAGTACTGCAATGTATGTATTTACAGGACTAAATTAGGTATTCTTGGCGAAATGCTGATGCACTAATTATCATTATCTAGTTTAAAAAGTAAATTTAGACTTACAAAGCTCAACTCTCAAATGAGTTTCTGGCAAAAACAGCCTAATGAAAGGCAAGATACCATCACCACACAGACTGTCTCTTAGGCATGCTTGCAAAATGGGTAAGCGGACCAAACTAACTCGCAAAGCCACAAACAGGACATGTACTAAATGGCCTTAAAGTAGATGCTTTTAACATCCTTTAGATTTATTCTTCTGCAGTATGTTAGAGGAAATTTATTAAGCAAAATCTCTGGCTGTCTCTGAGCAATATTCTTTCAGGGTACCTTTAAGCCCCTCTTTTGAACTCTGCAGGATATACAAGTCTCTTAATGGTCGAATTAGGAACCTTTTAGGAGAGTTTCTAAGAGTTCTTTGCTTTGCCTCATGTGTTTGAGTGCCTGTGTGATAATAATTACTTTCTGGAGCCAGTAATCCACTTTACCTTGAGTTTTATGGAGAAAGTACATAAAAAACTGGACATGCTACTATAATTTTCCTTTGAAAAAACATGAAACTGTTTTCAGCCACGGTTCACAAAATAGATAACATACAGGTGGCTTTTGTTTAAGCATAATACCCTTCAACAAAAATGCTCGCATCCTTGGAAAAGATGTTGCAAAATCAAAATCAAATTAAGACTATGATATCCCTATATAAATTGAATTGTAAATAGAAGATGACATTGCTTATAATATAATTTAAGAAAAATAATGTTGCCTTAAACTTTTCTTCTGTGTAAAACTTTATCAAATCATCTTGTTATTGTATTCTTTAATATGTAATGTGTAAAATAAATTATGGTTTTAAAATGAAAAAGTGGCAAGATGGCTTAGTGAGTGAAGGTGCTCTCTGCCCAGCCTGACTGAGGAACAGAGGAAGTTTGACCTTCAGAATTAAGAGTAGAAAGATAGAACTAAGTCCTGCAAGATGTACCCTGACTCCTACACTTGTGCCCACATAGAAACACATAGATATACATTCATACAATAAATAGGATGGTCTCAATAAGCATATGGATTTTACTTCTTTAATATTCCCAAATTATTCTGTGATAATAATTCATATGTGCTTTCAGAAAAATATATAAGTAGAAGATGTTTCTTATTATAAGCAAACCAGTTGCCTACTCCACGATATACACTTGTATTGACTGCTTCAATACAAGTTGGTTAACTTTTCTGATATCTCCAATAAGGAAAAAATGGTTGTACACATACCTTAAAGCTTAACTATTAGAAACCACAGATAATACAGTATAATAAAATAAGAATTAATGAAGTAATTCCCTACCTCTGTATCTAACCACTTATGTAAGATTAGACAAATTATTTAAAATTCCTAAATGTTAATTTTTTGATCTACTACAAAGATCTTCAACAGAGTGATTGAGAAGCATCATTGAAAGGGTCTGCACTAATGATATCTGGGATTGATTAACATGTAATTAAGAGCAGTCACTCATTTCTATTGTGTATTTTCAGTCACTTATTATCATGCTAAATGTGTGATTGTGCTAATAATAAACTACAAGCCAATGGTATTCCTACCATGGTTTACTCTGTAGAGGAGTTTCACTACTCTGTAGTTTCACAAGTATTTATTATTTTCCTTATTGATCAAGTTTTCTATCATGAAGAGAACAATGTATCTGTTATTTTTTTCATTTTTTATTTGATATTTTCTTTATTTAGGTTTCAAATACTATCACCCATTCCGGTTTTCCTTCCAAAAAACCATTGATCCCATGCCCCCATCCCCATTCTCCAGGAGAGTACACCACCATCCACCCACCCACACCCTCTCAACTCCCCTTTCTGACATTCCCTATACTGGGCCATTTAGCCTTGAGAGAATCAGGGGTCTCTCCTTCCACTGATGCCCAACAAAGCCATCCTCTGCTACATATGTAGCTAGAGACATGGATCACTCCATGTGTACTCTTTGGTTGGTAGTTTAGTCCTTGAGAGCTCTGGGATGACTTGTTGGTTGATATTGTTGTTCTTCCTATGGATTTGCAAACTTCCACGGTCACCTCAGTCCTTTCAATACTTCTTTCATTGGCGACCCAGTTCTCAGTCCAGTGGTTGACTACAAGCATCCACTTCTATGTATGCAGGACTTTGTCAGAGCATCTCAGGATACAGCTGTATCAGGCTTCTGTTGGCATCCCCAATAAAGACTGGGTTTGGTGACTGCATGTGGATTGGATACATATATGTGGTAGTCTCTGGATGTCCTGTCCTTCAGTCAATGTTCCACACCTTGTCTCCATATTTCTCCTGTCAATATTTTGTCTAAGAGCAACTAAGGCATCTATACTTAGGTCTTTCTTCTATTTGAATTTCATGTGATCTGTGGATTGTATTTTCCATAATTTGAGCTTTTGGGTTAATATCAACTTATCAGGGAGTACATGCCATTTGTGTTTTATTTGTGACTGGGTTACTTTACTTGGGATGATATTTTCTAGTTCCATTCATTTGCACAAGAATTTCATAAAGTCATTATTTTAATAGATGAGTAGTAATCCACTGTGTAAATGTAACACTTTTTCTGTATACATTCCTCTGTTGAGGGACATTTGGGCCTCTTCTAGCTTTTGTTTATTACAAATAAGGCTGCTACGAACATATTGGATCATGTGTTCTTCTTACATGTTGGAGCATCTTTTAGGTAAATGCACAGGAGTGGTATAACTGGGCCCTCAGGTAGTACTATGTACAATTTTATGAGGAACTGCCAAACTGATTTCCAGAGTGGTTGCACCAGCTTGCAATTCCACCAACAATAGAGGAGTGTTCCTCTTTCTCCACATCTTCGCCAGCATCTGCTGTCACCTGAGGTTTTGATTTTAGTTCTTCTGACTGGTGTGAAGTGCAATCTCAGGTTAGTTTTGATTTGCATTTCCCTGGTGATTAAGGATATTGAACAGGATTTATTTAGGTGCTTCTCTGCCATTTGATATTGCTCAGTTGGGAATTCTTTGGTTAACTCTGTACCCCAATTTTAATAGGGGTATTTGATTCTCTGGAGTCTAACTTATTGAGTTCTTTGTAAATATTGGATAGTAGGGGTTGGGGATTTAGCTCAGTGGTACAGTGCTTGCCTAGCAAGCATAAGGTCCTGGGTTCGGTCCTCAGCTCCGAAAAAAAAAAAAAAGAAAAGAAATATTGGATAGTAGCTCTCTATCAAATGTAGGATTTGTAAAGACCTTTTCCCGATCTTTTGCCTTTTTTCCTATTGACAGTGTCCTTTGCCTTACAAAAGCTTTGCAATTTTATGAGGTTCCATTTGTTGAGTCTTGATCTGAGAGCATAAGCCATTGGCATTCGGTTCAGGAAATTTTCCCCTGTGTCCATGTGGTCTAGGGCTTTCCTCACTTTCTCTTTCATTAGCTTCAGTGTGTCTAGTTTTATGTGGAGGTTCTTGATCTAATTGGACTTGAGCTTTATACAAGGAGATAAGAATGGATCAATTTACATTCTTCTACATGTGGATTGCCAGTTGAACCAGCACCATTTCCTCTAGATGGTTTTTAGCTCCTTTGTCAAAGACCAAGTGACCAGATGTGTGGGTTCATTTCTGGGTCTTCAATTCTATTACACTGATCTACCTGTCTGTCTCTGTACCAATACCATACAGTTTTTTAAAAATCACTATTGCTCTGTAATACAGCTTGAGATAAGAGATTGTGATTCCACTAGAAGTTCTTTAATTGTTGAGAATAGTTTTCACTATTTTGGAATTTTGGTGTTCCAAATGAATTTGCAAAATGTTCTTTCTATCTCTATGAAGAATTGGGTTGGAATTTTGATGGGGATTGCATTGAATCTGTAGATTGCTTTTGGCCAAATGGCCATTTTTTACTATATTAATCCTGCCAATTCAGGTCTTTTCATCTTCTAGATCTTCTTCAATTTCTTTCTTCAGAGACTTGCAAATCAATTCATTCTTACTGCCCTGTACGAAGTTTAAGTCCAAGTGGATCAAAGACCCCCACATCAAGCCAGATACACTCATACTAATAGAAGAAAAAGTAGGAAAGAGTCTCGATCACATTTCCTGGTAGTCCACTCCTTCTGTGATCGGGTGATCCTGTGATCTTGGGCGTTTCAGAGCACCTCTGATCCTGGGTATATTAGAGTGCTTGGCAGTAGGGCTTCCTCTGGGTGTTGTTAGATTAGGTCTGGAGCCAACACCCAAGTCCTGTTCAGGGCACTACTTCAGACCAGAAGGAACCTGTGTCACTGCTGTGCAGGGGTTTCTGTGTCCCTGGATCCTGGGGGTCCCAGTTATTTTGGGTGTTAGGGCAGTTGTTGCCTCCTCAACTGATCCCAGGCATGTTAGAGCACCTGGGAGTTGAGCTTCTTCTGGGTGTTGTGGGAATGTGTGTGGAGTCAGTGCCCAAGGTCTGCTCAGGACACTGGTTCCTATATGTTAAAATTTTAAGTAGCTGGTTCTTTAACTGATTAAAACCATTTTATTTTATCACTTAAATATTTTTAATGTGATGACAGTGAAGTATAACAGTCTGCTTTGGAACTATTATGCAATATCAAATGCTACTCAAACATCATTATATTTTTAAATCACTCCATGTAAGCAAAATATGTTTGGAAAACAGCAGGATAGCTTGGCCTGCCAGAGAATCCAGAGAAGGATGTTTAGAGTCAGTTTTCCAGTACCAAAGGCAGCAGTGGTTTCAGGACCTATGAACAAGTCCTCCTCAGATCTAATCCCTGCAGGTATGGTTGAATAATAGCCAGTATCTTGATCTAATAATCAGAAATAAAGAAGACAATTCTAAATTTTCTTCTGTACATGACACTATTGCCATGGCAAGGGGGTTCCTATGTGTATGTGAATCTCAGAGAGAAACCAACACCTTGAAATTATCAACACAGTTGGGCACAGAATTTCAAGACAAGACATGGCAACTAATTAGGTGTCAGAATCTTAAGCCCTACTCACTCTACGAAGCACATAGAGCAACTGTAAATAAATAGGCCTCCAAGAATTTTGGAAAGCTGAAGATTGAAAATACGTACTCTCTTTAAAATTTTACTGGATTGTCTTTTGAACAATTGTGTATAAAGTGCATTCCTTAACGTTCCTATCTCCCTCCAGGTAAATTGCACTCCTATCTTCACACTAGTGTTTTTAGTACATCCAAGTTCATTTGTTTCATTGGTTACTTTCTCTTTTGGAACACACTGAGTTTAGCCAGTTCTATGGGTACATGAGGAACATAGTTACTGTTCTTCCTCCAGAATACCACAGTAGTCAATAGTTTACCAAGGAGAGATAGAAACCAGAAGCTACTCTCACCTTCAGGGGTGACTGTTGATGGAATCAGCCTTATATAGGTCCATAACTGGCAAGCAAATCTGCTATGAGCTCATCACTTTAATGGCTATGCAAGGTCCAGAGAGTCCCAGTTCGTATCCCTGCTTCCTTTTCCAGTTTTATACTATTTCTGCCCTTTCTTTTTTGATGATCATCAAGCCTAATGAGAGATGGTATGAACACCCTGCTTACCTGCTTAGAGTCAGATAATCTGACTTCCTCCAGTACTTCTAACAGCTTCAGAAGGACTACATTGATAATGCTTTTAGGAAAAAACAATAGTGTACTTTAAATTTAGTACTTTGATCCTTTTCTAGTCTGAATGTTATATTCTAACTCACTGAGAGGTTGGATACTGCAAGTCTCAGCAGACTATAATATAACAAAAGGTAAAGCTTCAAATGTTGTACACTGTAGTGAGTGAACTGTTTGATAAGCTATAAAGTTCAATGGGTTATTTTTCATAATTAGTTGTCTTCATTGGAGAAAAGGGATTTCACTGTGGTGTTTTCTCACTGGTATATCAGGTATTTTGGTCATAATCATCCTTCATTATCTGCACTTATACATCTGCTTCCATTGGTCTTCATCTACTTCCCAAATAGCCTTTCGTCTACTCTCAGCTCTTTATTGTTATTCTACTAATTCTACTAATGGCAATCTCTCTCTCTCTCTCTCTCTCTCTCTCTCTCTCTCTCTCTCTCTCCATATATATATATGGAGATAGAGTTAGTTATATATTGAATTTTGAGACAACATCATATTGTAAATCAATGACTATGAGTATAAAATAAAATGAAATAGTCATTTGTTTTAGATCAAAACAAAATTAGAGATTTTCTTTCTTTTTTTCTTTCCTTTTCTAAAAATATCTGCCTGTAGGAAACCTCAAATAATGGGAAAATAACATATTTAATTATGAAATGCTCCACATCTCATTCACCTTTATTCACTGAATGTTCAGATGCATTATCTATGATCATGTTTTCATACGGTCTTGTCAAAAGAGAATTTCTGGTTTAATTTTAACCTTTAAAAGAATCAAATCATCCGTGCACATGCTTCTAGAACTGGATCATTTCAAGGTATTTTTGAGATCATATTTTGGTATAGGTATCAGAATATAAAGATATTTCAATTAGATTGGCAATTCATGCATCTGGCCAAGAACTCTAGGTTTAGCTTCAAGTCTCTGTCCAAACTAAAATTTATACTTTTGTTTTTTTCATTTCCTAATCCTAGGACAATACTACTTGCTATTTTCTGTGACTATCTCAAGATAGTGCGGAGACCATGCCTACTTGATGCATCTGAGAAAGCTAAGTGTAGCTACTTTTTCCTTGTGACACTAGAGTTTTCCCTTGTCACTAAACTGAAGGGAGACACTGCAATATGCTTACATGAACATTCAGACTTCATTTCGTAGTCCAGAGGAAAGAGCAATATGTGATTGGGCAATGTATGATTCCTGTGTAGGAATCCATTTTATATTGTCAACTAAACCTCGAATTGTGGCTTTTTCAGCTGCTTGTTGGGCCTTTCAGAGGGCAGTCATGATAGGTCCCTATTTGTAAGCACACCATAGCATCAGTAATAAAGTCAGGCCTTGGGGCCTCTCCCTGAGCAGGAACCCAATTTGGGCCTGTCACTGGACCTCCTTTTCCTCAGGCTCTTCTGCATTTTTGTCTTTGCAGTTCTTTCAGACAGGAACAATTCTGGATCAGTTTTTGACTCTGGGATGGCAATCCTATCCCTCCACTTGATCTCCTGTCTTTCTACTGGAGGTGGACTCTGCAAGTTACTTCTCCCCATTGTAGGTAATTTCATCTATGATCCCTCTCTTTGATTCCTGGAGGCTTTCACCTCCCAGGTCTCTGGTACATTCCAGAGGGCTCCCACCCTCACATCCCCTACTCCCACCAACAAACACATATATCCTACCTCCTGTAGTTGCCTGTTTCCATTTCTGCTGGCCCTCAGGGCTGCAATTTTGTCCTCCTCACAATACCTGATCATATTACTGACTGTGCTTTAGAAGTTACATTTTTTTTCAGAAATATTTTCAATGTGTTCAAACCACTATCCAGATGAAGATAGTCAAAATTGTTCTTGGCAATTGTTGGGTTGACCTGGGACAACAGTTCTTTTTAGTTCTCTAGTAGGATTTGCACTATAGATTTCAGATTCTCAGAATAACATAGACACTTTGTCTGAGTACACAGCTTGCAGATAATAGATTGTAGATGTTTCAGCCTATAATTGTGTGAATCTCTTCATTATAATGAAATATATTTGTATGAGAGGAATATGTGTTTTGCATATGAAGATAATTAGGGAAATGTTATCAGACTCAATTTAAAACATTGATGTTGAGTGACATAGAACACTTGTTTGGAAAATATGTTCCTATAGCTATAAACGAAGACCATTATATGTATAAATAGTTCTAATAAACATTTAGCACAAATGTGAAAGAAAGTGGAAACATTTAAAAAATGATCAAGAAACAGTGATCTTATTAATGGATAAATTGGAAACCACGTCGAGAGCATCATTTTGCATTGTAATTAATATTAGACTATGGAGTACAGCTGATTACCTCCTAACTCTGGTTCTGACATAAGTTTGAGTAAGCTTTGAAAAATAATTTAACTACTAAGTGCCTCAACTTTCTCTACGTAAATGTATGTAGTAAGTTATTTTTATCTTTATGAAATTTGTGTAAATAGAATTGTTTAACAAATATATTGCATCATCGTAAGTAGCCACTCCTCAAACTCTCACTTCTATTTCCCCTTCAAGTTTAACTAGCATATTTTTGTTTATATAGTTTTTAACATTAGTTGGTTTTACAGGAAGCCACTTGACACTTGTTGGCTAAATGAAAAGGCATGTTACACCTGAATCTATCTATAACAATTCACAAGATTTGCTAAGAACAACAAAGTGTTAGCAATTTTCACAAAAAAGGAACAATAATAAGAAAATGGCAGATTTCAAACTACAAGCCTTGTATTTTTGTCTGTCCAGTACTTTCCTTGCATAGATAAATTTATGTTTGTGAAGTAATGCTTTTAAATCTTGGTGACAGGAATAGATACATTTGAGACATACTTTTATAGACTCTATTTACAAGACTTGGTTTTTGAAAAATGTACAACATAAATTATGGAAATGATCTGAGTGAAAAATATAATTAGAAAGCTTAAACATTTGAAAGGAAAAGCTAAGTTGAGAAAAATAAATAAGATGACAAAATAATGATGGAAAAGGGTAACGAAAAGATTCCTTAAAAAAAAGACAATTGCAGCATCTTACATGAGAGGACCATATGCCAATTTAATTAATACACTCTCCTAAAATATTTGTTCATGTATTAGTCTTAAGTTTTTAAATCATAAATTATACAGATAAAAGAAAGAATGAAGTCAAAATTAGAATATATGATGTATTTGTCAATTTTTTTTACCTAGAGTATTTTAGGGGATGCATAAAATATTAGTGACTTTGACATTAAATTTACATACTTATATAACCATGTGCCTATGTGTTCTTTTATGGGAAGGAGTACATAAAAACTGTTAAAATAGCACATAGGATGTTTGCAAGTATAAAATGTAAAGGAAATGTTCACATACTGAGTATGTGTTTGGTACAGATGGCTCCATGACACAGCAGACAACCAAGCAAGAGGATCATTTAGAATGAGACATTTAAAGCAGATGAGTTCATTGAAATTACATAACACTGCCCTTGCACACAAAATGGAACCTTTTGAAATTAAAGCATTTTGTCTATTTCATTTCATACCTCATTGATTATCCTTAGCAATCATTTAAAAAGCCAGGCCATTATTTTCACTTACAGAAATCAGAAGAAAACCTTTTGTGCCATGCAAAAACTTTTAGTTTGCAGCTTTAACAAATAACTTAATAAAAATAATTCCAGATTTGAAAGTAATGGAACTGAAACATATAATGTCTCGGAGCAGGAGAGGAAGGGCCACCTGCCCTGTGCTAGAATCTATGTAAACAGAAAATTGTGTCACATATAGCTAATAAGCAATAGCACCTCATGTCAAAATATATATGTGTAATATATACACATGTATGCACATGTATATATGTACACATATAATTTATATATTCATATTTATTTATACATATACATCCATAAGTATTTTATATCTCTCTCCATCTCTATTTCTATTTCTATCACTATAATTATAGTGAAGTTAGATAATGCTCTGCTTAAGGACCATAGACTATCTGGTGGAATTTCTAGTTCTATTAGTACCAAACCTGAAAGATAGATCCAATACAATATCAAATAGGACTGTTGTGTTGGTTGATTCCTAGAGGTTAACAGTAAGTCCTTATTACTGAAGAAACCATGTTCTTTGAAAACAGAGATCAGCATATTTGAGCCGGATCTCCCCTGGAAACCCCTGCCTTCAAGTCTAGCTTCAATAGCCCCAGAAGGTGACATTTAAGTTTCTATAGGAGGAAAGCACTCAAGAGTCTTACACATATACCACCTCAATGAACCACAACAATCACCCACAAGGCAAGATATTCTCAATGGTACAATAGTGCCATGCATATTTTGGCAGCAGCCAATAGCCCTATACTTAGTCTTATAGCCCACTTAACTGGAAAATTAATCTCAGTACTAGAAATCTACCCCAAACTCTAGTCTAGTGTGGTCACTGATCTCATAGAACAAAGCACCACCACTTTATAATACAGTATATTTCCTTGTTCCATTCTAACTGTAGCTTTCATATATCTTTGTATTTTCAGATAATGGAAAAAAACTAAAGAAATGTACAACAAATTATAGTGAATATATCAAGTGATTATGTGATGCCAGCTATACTTGATACATGTACAATATAACCTCCATTCCTAAGGCTCTGGTAACATGATGGAAGAGTGCATGAGAAGGAGCAGGACCAGAAACAGGAGGACCAGGATATCTACTGAGAGATTGTGTCTCCTAGAAATGACAAGGATGTCCCAACCATGAGGATTCAATATATATGCATAAGTAAGACATACACAAGGACAACACTAGTAGACATGCTACCATGTAAGGGGAAATCTCATGGCGCCCCACACTAAGACAAAGAACTGAAGAAAACTAAGATCTGCTGAGAGAGAAAGAATAAGGCTTTCCCATTGATGACAGACTCAGAATGCAAAAATTAAAGCAATAGAATAAATAGAGTTGTTTATTTGACTAACGCAACTTCCTTGAAAAGTGTGTGTGTGTGTGTGTGTGTGTGTGTGTGTGTGTGTGTGTCTGTGGGTTTTGTGCATGCATGTATACATGAATTTGGGTATGTACAGAAGACAAAAATAGCCTTTAGAATTTTTGATCAAAGCTACAGACAGTGAGTGATGGTACTGAATATGGGAGCTGAAAACTGAGGTCTGATCCTCTATAAGAACATCAAGTGCTGATAACCTCTAAGCCACCTCTCTGAACTGCTTATATTGCTATTTATTACTAGAACTTTATACTCAAAGTAGCTAGCACTACATATAAAATTCTGATTTTCTTGGATGCTGTGTCAAAATTTCAACCCAAATAAACATTGCTGGAATTTATACAAAGGGTTCAAACTTGAAGTTATTTTAATCTGGTTAATTTGTTTTCTGTATATGCACTGTCAGTATAGACAAAGGAGCCAAAACCATCCAATGGAAAAAAGATAGCATTTTCAGCAAATGGTGCTGGTTCAACTGGAGGGCAACATGTAGAAGAATGCAGATCGATCCATGCTTATCACCCTGTACAAAGCTTAAGTCCAAGTGGATCAAGGACCTACACATCAAACCAGACACACTCAAACTAATAGAAGAAAAACTAGGGAAGCATCTGGAACACATGGGCACTGGAAAAAATTTCCTGAACAAAACACCAATGGCTTATGCTCTAAGATCAAGAATCGACAAATGGGATCTCATAAAACTGCAAAGCTTCTGTAAGGCAAAGGACACTGTGGTTAGGACAAAACGGCAACCAACAGATTGGGAAAAGATCTTTACCAATCCTACAACAGATAGAGGCCTTATATCCAAAATATACAAAGAACTCAAGAAGTTAGACCGCAGGGAAACAAATAACCCTATTAAAAAATGGGGTTCAGAGCTAAACAAAGAATTCACAGCTGAGGAATGCCGAATGGCTGAGAAACACCTAAAGAAATGTGCAACATCTTTAGTCATAAGGGAAATGCAAATCAAAACAACCCTGAGATTTCACCTCACACCAGTGAGAATGGCTAAGATCAAAAACTCAGGTGACAGCCGATGCTGGCGAGGATGTGGAGAAAGAGGAACACTCCTCCATTGTTGGTGGGATTGCAGACTGGTAAAACCATTCTGGAAATCAGTCTGGAGGTTCCTCAGAAAATTGGACATTGAACTGCCTGAGGATCCAGCTATACCTCTCTTGGGCATATACCCAAAAGATGCCTCAACATATAAAAGAGACACGTGCTCCACTATGTTCATCGCAGCCTTATTTATAATAGCCAGAAACTGGAAAGAACCCAGATGCCCTTCAACAGAGGAATGGATACAGAAAATGTGGTACATCTACACAATGGAATATTACTCAGCTATCAAAAACAACGACTTTATGAAATTCGTAGGCAAATGGTTGGAACTGGAAAACATCATCCTGAGTGAGCTAACCCAATCACAGAAAGACATACATGGTATGCACTCATTGATAAGTGGCTATTAGCCCAAATGCTTGAATTACCCTAGATCCCTAGAACAAACAAAACTCAAGACGGATGATCAAAATGTGAATGCTTCACTCCTTCTTTAAATGAGGAAAAAGAATACCCTTGGCAGGGAAGGGAGAGGCAAAGATTAAAACAGAGACTGAAGGAACACCCATTCAGAGCCTGCCCCACATGTGGCCCATACATATACAGCCATCCAATTAGACAAGATGGATGAAGCAAAGAAGTGCAGACAGACAGGAGCCGGATGTAGATCGCTCCTGAGAGACACAGCCAGAATACAGCAAATACAGAGGCGAATGCCAGCAGCAAACCACTGAACTGAGAATAGGTCCCCCGTTGAAGGAATCAGAGAAAGAACTGGAAGAGCTTGAAGGGGCTCGAGACCCCAAAAGTACAACAATGTCAATCAACCAGAGCTTCCAGGGGCTAAGCCACTACCTAAAGACTATACATGGACTGACCCTGGACTCTGACCCCATAGGTAGCAATGAATATCCTAGTAAGAGCACCAGTGGAAGGGGAAGCCCTTGGTCCTGCTAAGACTGAACCCCCAGTGAACTAGACTATGGGGGGAGGGCGGCAATGGGGGGAGGGTAGGGAGGGGAACACCCGTAAGGAAGGGTTGGGGGGAGGGGGATGTTTGCCCAGAAACCGGGAAAGGGAATAACACTTGAAATGTATATAAGAAATACTCAAGTTAATAAAAAAAAAAAAAGAAACAGTGGAGGTTTTAATGAACACTTTTATGCCCCAGAGGATAATAGAAAGTTGACGTACACAGATGTGATCCAGATTTTGTTGGTTCAGGACTAATAATCTCCCAACTTTGTCCTCAGTAACTGTGTCTCCAAGCTATCATGTTGACATTCTGTTTTAGGAATTTGATTATGTATTTTTTCATCCACTTCTGTGTATCAGTAGCTCTGAAAAGTCACATAGGGAATATTTTTGAATATTTATATATCTAACTCTGTTGATTTCATTACAAAACAAGATCAGGTCAGGTATCAAGGTTCAAGTAGAAACCTTCTTTTCCTTTTTTAAATTTCTGAGTATGTCAGTCATACATTAATTTGATTTTGAGGTATTTGTGGTTTAGAGAACCAGTCCAAGTAAAGTTACATAGAAAAGATAGGTTTTAAAAAGATAACTTTGATAGTGTTTTAAATTTCTTTTGAAAATCTAAAAAGCTATAAGATTTATATGGCCTATTAACTTTAACAAGCAAAAATTTATGTAAAACAATAGGGAATAGGCACCATTAAATGGATCCAATGGTTTAAAGAAAGATGTGAAGTTGAAAAAGAAAAATCATGAGTGTTTTGGGGAAGAATAGGAGGAGGGGATTTGAGTACATTTGGGTAAAAGATTTTATACTTTTAATAGAATTCTTAAACAATAAACAAATAATAAAAATAGAATTTAATATTTTTCCACTTCTGGGATAAAAAATGCATTTATTCCATGTAAAGTTGTGCTGCATTTTGCCAAATACTCTCTAATAGAAACTATTTCTGGAAATAAAAATTTGTGTCAGGACTTAAATTTTAGTTAAACATCCAAGTAGGAAAATAAAAAAAACCATAAAGTGCAGAAGCAGAGACTGAACAAGGGAGTTATGGTAGTTTAGAGAAGAAAAGATTCTGGTAAGTTGAGAACTTTTTAAATGTATTTTCTGCTGGTAATTCAACCACCTATTATCTTTTGCACATTATGGATAGAAAAGGATGCTCATTAGTACAGAGGAGAAAATATAGCCAAAGTATGCTGGAAGTCATTGTATTATAAGTACTTTGCTGTGGAGTGTAGTTTAGCAATATTGGGGAAATAAAATATTAAACAGTTACACTCAGTGCTTTGCTTAAATGAAGTGTGTGCAAGGAAGAGAAATGCTTTTGTTGGACATAATGTAAATGGCATACAGAAGAGTCATACTGCAAAAGGCGGCAGTGATATAGATTGTCAGATGGCTTGTCTGAATTTCTCCTGCTTATACAGTTATAGTCACTTCTCAAATAGATGCTATATTTATCAAAACAGAAATTTTATTGAGCAAAATGTAGAACACTTTAATAATTTGAAGGAATTTAAAAGTCGGATTCAGTTTTAAATATAATTACATGTGAATCCCAGAAATTATTCACAAGAAATAACTTCACTTCATCAGATTGATTTTGATACCAAACTAGAATTTCATTGTTTTTATTTTATGTGTGTGGGTGTGTGTGTGGGTGTGACCTTAACAGAGGTTAGTTCTTTTCTCCTATCACACAGATTCCAGATATCAAACTCAGATCATCAGGAACGGCAAGAACCTTTATCTGCTGAGCCACACTGTTGGCCCAGTTCATATATTTCATGGACCATATCCTGGTAAGATCTGTATTTATAAAATAGCTGGAAGTAGAAATGAAGCAGCAGTAGAAATTCACACTAAAATAAATAAAGAATTCAAGTTAATAGATAACAAATAAT
The DNA here is from genome assembly GCF_021556685.1 of Rattus norvegicus. NCBI lineage: Eukaryota > Metazoa > Chordata > Mammalia > Rodentia > Muridae > Rattus > Rattus norvegicus. Next base: position 88,050,713 of record NC_141539.1, on the reverse strand, counting down.
AAATGTGATTGCACATCTTTTCAGAAAAGCTAACATATACCAATTCCATATCCTTATACCATTTAAACTGATCACAATTACATATTTGTATATAACCATATGCACAATATTGTAAAACAGATATTAGTTATTAAAAGTAGCTTTTATATTTGAAAACACCATATGAACACTTAGAATGTGTGAACTTTGTTGTTGTTCTCCTGACACTGGTAGATGTAGTTGAAAAATCATTTTCTTTTAATGCAAAAGAAAAAGAAGGTGAGGAAATCAGAAAATAAGGAAAGTAGTGTAAGTAGTATTCATGTATCTTTGGCTGACTGTGGTGGCCTGAATTTACAGTAGTTATACTCTTAGGTCAGTATGTCTAAAGAAAGTAAGGAAACATTTAAACATTTTTTCTTCCTCTTTCACACTTCCTACCCTTTATTTTAAGGGTTATCTATGTGAAATGCTTGCCCCCGGGTGAAAAAGTAAATATATCTTTATTTTATAGAAAGGGCTTGATTTTTACACTTTCTGGATATAAAGCTGTGAACAATCTACCTTTGAGAAATGAGAAATTTAGTGGAAAATTAACATGATAATGAAATATTGAAAAGACAATGAATTCTATATTTTGAGGAAGGGAGAGCTAGAGTTTGTTGATAGCCTGTGCTACATAGCAAGACCCTGTACAAACAATAGAAAGAGAGAGAGAATGCCTGCTTGGGCTACAAAATGAAACTGCTCTTAAAATACAAATTTTTAACTGTTTGGACCCGAATGTTGATACATCAGCAAAAACAAGCAGTTCGTGAACACAAATAGCAATTATTTTTGTAAGTATCTGTACCTTTGTTCATTTTCAACCATGTAGTCATTCCCATAGCTGTGTTAATATTTTCCTGCAAAGACAGATCCTTTTCTGAATGTTTTAAGGGGTAAATTTCTTTAAGTGATCTCTCATTAGTTCCTCAACCACTGGAAGTAGTTTTCCTGTCTGAATCTGCCTTTTCACCTCAACTCTCTTTTCTTTGGGTCATTACATCTATAGTTCAGGCATAGGAAGGGGCCTTTATTAAAAGGAGATAAAGATTAAATCACGCCTACTCAACTGAAAGCCAACTGAGCATGGATGATAGATTTCACAGGTTACTCTATCCCAACTAAGTGGTTTCCTGGGCTGTGACCTACAAATATAAGACAACGAAACCCTTTTTATTACCAAATGCTTTTTTATCAGTGTTTAATCACAGTCTTACTAGAAAGAGTTGTTTTGGTTAAATGCTTGAGTGAACCCTCTCACAGATGAAATTGTCAAAGCAGTTAGTTTTGCATTCTTCAGAGCCTAACTCAAGGTATTATGCATATAAACCATTTGTCAAAATCTACTCCTTGTCTCTCCCTTCAAACCTCTTTCTCTTTGTCACTGTTGCTGATTCTAATTACTGTTCAATGAATTAGCATACATACTTGTATGGGCGCTGTCTGGTTCATTAAAGGCAATAAATAACTCATTCTTGTTATTCTCAAAATAGAGTAGCACTGTATGATAATATTATTGTTAAGAACATCTATAGCAGACGTGCAGCTTGGTCTTCATGTGGCTGCCCTAATGGAACTGGTGTTTACCCTGACTCTGTTGCCTGACACTGAATTCTGCTCCCCTAACTGGATTGCCTTGTCTAGCCTCAGTGTTCCTATTCCTACAGTGACTTGTGGTGCCTGGGTGGATTGGTACTCAGGGAAGACCTCCCTGTTCTCAGAGTTGAATGGGGAATAGGAGGACTGGGTAGAGAGGGCATCTGCAATTGGAATGTAAAATGAATAAATAAATTAATCAATGGAAAAAAGGACATATTTTTTCAAAGAACACTGTCTGAAGTCACATTTATACTGTCTGAATTGCATGATTTAGGATCATTGAAGCCTTCTTGTTTATTTCTCCTTAATTATAGTTTCTAAGAGTATAGCCTATTCCCAAACTTACTGATTCCTAGGCATGTAAGACCTGAGGACAAAATCATTTTTAAGAAGCCAGTTAACAAATGCTAAGCATCATTTCAGGTCTACGACAAAGCATAGATTCCTCCTTAACAGTAGAATTAGGACCATCGCTAACATTTTGCCTGCTCTTAGATCCCTTTGCCTCCTACTGGAATACCTCATCCAATCTTGATATTAGGTTTTGTACCTAGTCTTAAATATCTTATTCTGTTATATTTGGTTGATATCCCTGGGAGATTCACTCTTTTCTGAAAAGAGGAAGAGTGGATCTGGGAGATGTGGAAGGAAGTATGTAGAATGAAGGGAGGGGAATTGTAGTCTGGATGTATTATATGAAAGAAAAAGCAAGCAAGCAAAGAAACTAACAAAACAAAACAAACAAAGAAAATATTTTGGATTTTTCAGAATCCATTACAATCATTCTCCACCTGAGGAGATAATCTTCCCTATAAACTTCCATCAATAAAACCTTAAAGCTTAAGTCCTATTTTACAATCTTTATGAGAGACTCGGAGATAATCAAGAAACTCAAATACACAATTCTGCCTTTAGGAAGTCTATTACACATCAAGTACTGAAACTAATTGCATTCACGTACTCCATTCTCAAAGAATAAATAAAATATCATATTAAAGCAAACGTGAGTGATTACAAAATCATCATATATCTTAAAGAATGTCAAGAAAAGTTTGAATGACTTTAAACAGACTCTAGTGATGTCTTGAGCATATAAAAATGGTAAAAATAATTATGCAATTGTGCTTTGATAACTGTGACATTATAATCCTCCTTAGTTGGCTAATGCCTCATCAAGTATTCATCTTATCATTTCAACTTCACTTCTTTTACCTTCAGATTTCTCAATCTCTCTTGAATAATTGAATTATTTCACCTCTCATCCAAGCTAGAAGGTTTCCACATAGCTGTTTTAAAATGAACATAATGTTTTTTCTTTTTCTTTTAAAGAAGCATTTATTTATTTTATGTATATGAGTACACTGTAGCTGTCTTCAGACACACCAGGAGAGGGCATCATATCTCATTACAGATGGTTGTGAGCCACCATGTGGTTGCTGGGAATTGAACTCAGTACTTCTGGAAGAGGAGTCAGAACATAATGTTTTATGAAGTAATCTGTAATTGACAACCACTCACAAGATAGAAAACAGTTCTTCTAAAGGAACTGGATCTCACTGGATGTATAAACCACACTAAGGGCAGGCTCTGTGTCCAACAATAAAGAGTCAAAACGAATGATCTAAATGGTGGTTTAGTAGAATTTCATTTTATTTTTTTTAATTTTGGCCTTAATTTGCTTTCTTTGGACTTTTAAAATTTTCTAAAATTTCAACTTACCAATCTCTTTTGCCTATATATTGTGGAATCAAGTGTGTATGTGTGTGTATTTTTTCTTTTTTAATAATCATTTTATTTGTTTACATTTCAAATGACATCTTCCTTCTTGGTTTCCCCTCCACAATTCCCACATCCTTTCCTCCCTTCTTCCCCTCCCCCCACCTTTGACTCTATGAGGTACTGTACCACGCACTCACCCACTCCTGCCTCAATTCTTTAGCTTCCCTCTAAGCTGAGGCATCAAGCCTCCACAGGACCAAGGGCCTCCCCTCCCACTGATGTCAGATAAGGCCATCCTATGCTACATAAGTATCTGGAGCCATGGATCCTCCCATGTATACTCTTTGACTGGTGGTTTAGTCTCTGGGTGATTTGGGTGGTCCAGTTAGTAGACATTGTTCTTCCTATGGGGTTGCAACCCCCTTTAGCTCCTTCAGTCCTTCCCCTACCTTTTCCACTGGCGTCTCCAGGCTCAGTCTGATGTTTGGCTGTGCGTTCTGTGTCTGTATTAGTCAGGTGTTGGCAGAACCTCTCAGAGAACAGCCATACAAGGTACCTGTGAGAAAGTATTTCTTAGCATCAGCAATAGTGTCAGGGTTTAGTGTCTTTGAAAAGTCTTTCCTTCAGTCTCTGTTCCAAGAATCCCTTGCCATTGCCAATATCCTAAAAACTTGTGCTCTGTTTGTTCTTCCTGTTGTTTCATCGATTCAAGTATGACACTTTGTTAATGCATATTTACTTGAAGATATTTTTGGAAGTGAGCAGACATAGGGGTCTGTTTTCATTCTTCTATATGTGGATATGTTATTTTCCCAACAAAATTTCCTGAATAAGCTATGATTTCTCCAAAAGTTACACTGTATTTTGAGGAACATATCATTGCATCAAGAATGGCAGTCTACCAATTGGGAAAAATATCTCCCCTAGCCCTACATCTGACAAAGGGCTATTATCCAAATATATACAAGGATTTCAAGAATTTAGACTCCAACAAATAACCCAATTTAAAAAAAAATGGGGCACAGAGCTGAAAAGAGAATTCTCAACACAGGAATCTTGAATGGCCTAAAAGAAAAGTACTTAAGAATGGGAAACATCTTGAGTCATTAGGGAAATGCAAATCAAAGCAATCCTGAGATTCAACCTTATGCCAATCAAAATGGCTAAAATCAAAAACTCAAGGGACAGCACATGCTGGTGAGCATGTGAAGGAAAGAGAACACTCCTCCATAGCTGCAAATGTGTACAACTGCTCTGGAAATCAATCTGGCAGCTTCTTTCTCAGACAATTGGAGACAGTTCTACCTGAAGATCCAGCTATACCACTCCTGGATATACACCGAAAAAATGTTCCACCATACCATAAAAACTTGTGTTCAACTTTGTTCATAGCAGCTTTATTTATAACATGCCAGGAATAGGAAAACCAAAGGAAGGATATAGAAAGTGTAGTTCATTGACACAATGACTACTCAGCTATTAAAAATAAGGCCATCAGTAGTTTTGTGGACAAATCAATGAAACTAGAAAATATTACATGAGTGAGGGTACGAAGACCCAAAAAGATCTACATTGTATGTATTCACTAAAAGGGGACATTAGCCATAGAGAACAGAATACCAGTGGTTATAGTACACAGACCCAAGAAAGTTATAAAAGAAGGCTTAAGTGAGGATGCTGGAATCACACTTAGAAGAGGAAACAAAATAGTCATAGGAGGCAGAGGAAGAGAAGGAGCAGGAGAGAAATGGATCAGAATCAGGTGTGTGAAGAAACAGGAGGGCTAGGAGAATTAATGGAAATCTGCAGCTGCTGGGTATGGGAAAGGAGAGATCTTCAGGAAGTCCCAGAGATCTGAGATGGAGGAGGCTTCCAGGAGTCAATGAGGTGACCTTAGAAAAAATACCTAACAGTGGGGACACAGAACCTAAAGAGGCCACCTACTGTAGCCAGGCAGAATCCCCAGTGGAAGGATAAGGACATCAACACACCCACAGAACTTTTGACCTGAAATGTCTTCTGGCTACACTAAAATAAATGGTATGGCCCAAAATAGACCCCTTTCAAAGAACAAATATCCATGACATTGTGTGTGGAACATATAAGAAAATTAATACAGAGTTACAGAATTAACAGATAATTACTGTTTTGGTGTATTGGAGAAAGCTTCTGATAGTTTGCTGTGTGACAGATTCTACAGATTTGTAACTATACTAATGTGCTGTTCAGGGTCTGTCACTTAAAATAGTTATAGAAACTGTACGGAGTAAAAAACACCAAATTAACCTCAAATTGTAAGAGGAAAAGATCTATTTGTAATGTCAACATTTACTCTAAAAATCTATTGTATTAGTCTGGGTTCTCCAGATTTATAGAATTTATGGAATGTCTCTCTATATTAAGGGAATTTATTGTAATGACCTACAGCCTGTAGCCTTACTATGTCAACAGTAAGCAGTCGTGTGTGGAAAGTCAAGTGTCTAGTAGTTGGTCAGACCCACAAGCCTAGTTGTTTCAGAAGATCTTCTGTAGAAGGTAGGGCCCAGACTAAAAGTTTGGGACTTTCTCTGTCCCAGGCTGGCATTTAATTCAGAAATCTGCTTGCCTCAGTCTCCTGGGATTAAAGACATCTACTACCTTGCCAAAGCCTAAGTTTTCATGGATACTGTGCCTCAAGATCTAGATCATCCCAAGTCAGGTTCTGGGGTCAGAAGCCTGAGTCTTCCAGCCTTAAGATCTGGATCACAGGTCTACCCTCCGTTTCTGGATTGTAGCTCATTCCAGATGTAATCAAGTTAACAACCAGGAATAACAATCACACATAGTAAGTCCAATTTTATTGTCTAAGTCTATGTCACTGTAGCATATATTTGGTAAAATCTATATTGGTAGTATATATTCATCACTTTGAGAGAACACAAAGTAAATTAATAGAATTAGTCTTCATATCATATGATTCAGAGTAAAATAGGTATGTTTATGAAATTTGCATTTAATCAAGTTTTGGTCCACAGACCTAAAGGGGCACTCACTGGTCTCCATGGGAAGGAGAAATGTAATCGATTTTGTGGGAGGATTAGGAGCAAGTATCTATGGGACTAAGAAGGGGTCAGGTTATTTGGAGTGTATGGAGAGAGTATGGGGATTGACAACTGCAATTGGAGGGCATTTGTGGGACAATGTGGAAACATAGTTCATTGGAAACTCCCTGGAATCTCAGAAGATGATACCAACAAGGACTCCTAGTCATGAGGAATATGAAGACTGTCTGAATCATTTGTCCTCTGTAACCTGGTAAATCTTCCAGTGGTGGGACTAGGACACCAAGCTAGACACAAAACCTTCAATCTACACTTTGTCCTGCCTGCAAGATGTGCTTGGGCCATGGTGACTCAGAACTTTTGGGAGTTGCCAAGCACTAACTGTTTTATTTGAGTTTCATGTCATGAGAAGGAGCCCAGGTTTGAAGCTGCCTAGAAGACCAGGGACCAGAACCTGGATAGTCCAGAGAACTAGAGTAGAAAGAAAACCAATAAAATGATCCCTAATGATATTCTGCTATCTTTGTAAATTAATGCTTAGACCAATAGTCATTTGAAAAGCTTTCCTCAGAAACTGATGGGAGCAGATGCACAGACCCACAGCCAAGCATTAGGTTGAGAGAGAGAGTGCTAACTGTTTCTCACTGTCAGATCCCTCCCTTTGGAGATCAAGAGATATTGTAGAAGAAGATGGGGGGAAGAATTGTAGGCATCAGTGGCATTGAGAATTCCAATGTAGGATTGCTTACAGAATCAACTAAGCAGGGCTCAGAGGAACTCACAGAGACTGAAGTGCCAATTATGGAGCCTGCTTGACTCTACTCTAGGCCTTCTGCATATATGATATGGTTGTTAGCTTGGTGTCCTTGTGAGTCTCATAACAGTAAGAAGGGAGGGTGTCTCTGACTCCCTTGCCTGCCCCTGGGACCTTTTACCTCCTCCTAGGATGTGTAGCTTAGCTTTGATATGAAGGTTTGTGCATAGTCTTATTGTATCTTGTTATGATCTGTTCAGTTGATATCCCTGGGAGGCCTGTTTTTTTCTGAAGGAAAATAAAGGAGGGATGTATCTGGGGAAGTCGAAGGTGGTGGTGGTGGTGGGGGACTGGGAATAATGGAGAGGGAAAACTGTGGTCAGAGTATAGTGTATGAAAAAATAAATTAAAAAATAATGAAATACACTGTTTATTGAATTTTTGAAGTGTCAATACCATTTTCTATCATATTTATTGGTATATTTAATAAATTTAAGTGCACTATACTGTCGCTTCTGTCTCCATCCCGCAGAAAGGAGCGACAACACAGTGTTCTCAAAGCAGTTTATTCAGGAACCTTACAACATGCAAACAGGAATCTTTCTTTTCTTTTCTTTTCTTTTCTTTTCTTTTCTTTTCTTTTCTTTTCTTTTCTTTTCTTTTCTCCCTCTAGCCCCCAAGCACACTCCCTTATATCCTCCCTCAACTCCATCTCCTCAGTCCAGTCTGCGTAATCTCAGTTCCTAGGTCCACGTCACATGGCCTGATCTTGCATCATGGTGCACCTGCGCAGCTCTCACAATGGACGTGGTTAGTTTCGGGTATGTGAGGAAGTCAGGTGCTAGTCATGAGACTTAGCTGCAGTCCTGGGCACCATCTTGGGACTGCCGCCACACCCGCTCCCCACACTATACTAAACATCTGACCCATATACTTGATTTATAATATTAACTTATGATTATTATGCCAGTATATAACTATTATTTAGGATAATAAAGTGAGTTCAAGACTCCTAAATCTATATGCTGTGCTATTTTAACAACTTTTATAGAATGCTTTATTGCAATGGAACCTATATTGTTTGTGTGTGTGTGTGTGTGTGTGTGTGTGTGTGTGTGTGTGTGTGTGTGTATGAAATTTGAATTGAAAGTTCAATATTCTCAATTGGTTAGTAAACACACACACATATATGGATATTATTTTTTCATGTCTATTTTCTTTATGTCACCAATGAAATTATCTTTTATCAAATTAATTTTAAAGTGGACTATTAGGAAGTTCAAACAGTTTTATCAAGTACAATACACAGGAGCTAGCATTTGGAATCTATAAAAACAAATTATTACAAAATGTGCATCAGCAAAAAAGCAAAATTAGATATTGAAATAAAATGATTTTATACATTACAATATTTTTAGTCCATATCAACTGTATATGAACATGATTTTACAGTGATAAATGATACTGTGATTTTAATATTTTCTGCTGCTTGTTCAATGATAAAATTTAAACTTTGCTTTACTCATATAAAAACAGGTATGACTGAGATGATCAATTAAGTCAAAGGTAAAATTAACTGCATGACACATGGACAATCAACGTAGCTAGATAAATAATATGTAAAATAAATGATAGATAATAAGTAGATGACAGGCCATATATTAAATACCATATAATATATTGTATATACATAATTAACATACATCACAGAAATATTATTTTAAGCAAACATTTCCTCATTTTGTCTTTCACATATTTAGAAAGTATAGGCAGGAAAAAATAATTGGGATGACTATGAGCCTCTTATAATCTTCAAGATATTCTTATTCCCAAGAATAATAATGGAATGTAATTTGATTTTGATTTTCTTTACACTTGGAGATGATTTCTATTTAGAAAAACAAAATGAAAACACCAGACATACACAAAACCATTGGCTTCTGGCATTGGGAGGCTGAAGAGCTGAGAGTTGTAGCACTTTAAAGCAATGATGACAGACCAAGTGTGTTTGGCACAAGCTGAAGTGTTTACAATAGCAGTGCTGCTTTCTGACTCACTGGTGTGTAGTCTAAACACAACATTGAAGTTGGTAGCAGAAAAAAATCCTATACAAGCAGTGTTAACTTTCTAAATTCAAATTCAACCTTGTCTAAAATCACACAGACTATTTGTCATACTGTTGTATCTGACCTTTGAGACAAGAAAAAACAGTGCAATCTCATAAAACTCGTGTTTTGAATTCAGCTCAAGGTCACGCAATGTCTCAATGTCTGACAGTCATTAGTAAAAACTCAGTGGCTGATAATAAACTTAACCCTAGCAAGTGAAAAGTGCCTCAGACTATTTATTATTCAGAGTTTCCTTAACAAACATCTAATATGTAAAGATAACCCTGGAATAATGTACGGTTTGGTGATATATAAAGCATTAATGCTGCATTTCATTGTGAAGTAATGATAAAGAGAAATGTAGCTAGTTGCAGCTGGCTCATGATGTTTCAGAGAGGAAGGGGAGTCTATTAGAACTGAGTTAAGGGAATTTCATTCTGTCCATGAGTTGAAAACTTTATTGAAGTTGAAATTAGAGGCAGTGAACTCTTTGTTTGGCAGAAGAAATTCTGATACAAGATCAAATTTTGGCTCGTGCTAAAGAAACAACTTTAATTGACAGATATAAGAATCATTGTAGCAAAATTTCCCTTGATGCATTTAAAAAAGTTCTGAAGTTAGCATCCAATATATCAGCCTCTCTCTTGAGCTGACAACAGAACTTGAAAACGTTGGTCATGTGATATTGATTTTGAAATCATGGAATATATAAGACCAAGGCTCCTCATGATAAAAGACTGAGGCCAGACAATAAATGGCAGGATGACTGAATAAGAGACCACTGTATGGAGCTGTGAGAGTGAAGAATGCTTCACTATAAACCATATGTATGAGATACTGGGACTGTTGGACATCTACTAAGTGGAACAATTCCTACAAGAAAATTCGAATGTACTACAAGCAGCAGAGTTTGAGATATGTGGCTGTCTAAGTCTATTGGTGCTCATAAGATCGCACTATTTTTATTGGCTATTTTATGTATTTATCTGAGAATTTAGTTTCGCTTTGGTATGTTGTTTCTTTCTATGACCAAGTACTTTCATTTTAGAATTGGAATATTTACATTTCAACTTTATGCTAGAAATATCTTTAGCAGCTCACAAAAGAGACATTGCACTTTAAAGTGTTGAAATAGTTAAAAAATCTCTCATCATCCATCTTGGACTTTAAACTATTGGATGTGGGGTTCACCTAGACAAATAGATAGACACTGTTTGAAATGAAAATTTTAAGCATGGAAGAGTTAGTTTCCTATGAAAAGATTTTAGGTTTGGGAAGGATACATGCAGATTGATCTACTCATTTCAAACATGTAATGGAGGGAAAGAAAAAGTATGACCCACCCATAGCTGTCATAGTAAATCAGTGTTTCTTACAGGAGGTGAGACGATGCCTACAGGAACATGGGTAACTCAAAAAGCATTACTGGAATTTTTACCTAAGTATGGGTGGCTGATGACTGGTGACAGCTGTGCCCATGCCAGTTCCTGTAATCTAGCCAAGCAAACATAATTCTCAGGCTCAGGAAAAGTCCCTGACTAGAAACAAACAAACAAAAGATTAATAAAAAGAGGGCACCCAAGACCCTCTTCTGGCATCTGTAGCATCTTCTGTTATCTTCTAGCATAGACATAATAGTGGGGTGGGGGAATGAACTCTTCCTCCTTCAATACCACTGTGACAAAAACATACTAATTTTTCTATTAAAAAAAAGACAGAATTCAGAGGGTATACTACCTCTTTTCTCAAGGATATTCCGTTTATGTCTTTTATCAGAAAATAATATCTAGCACTCCATACCAAGGCTTTCACAGTCACAGGTCAGTATTTATTAAATTGCTAAAGAAAGACACAATCAAAAAGTCTTTAATGAAGAAGAGGCTTAGGATTAATTTATTTAGCCTCTACATTTATTCTGTAACTTATGATATATACATAATCCAGAGACTAATCAATTTTTTCTCTAAAATATAATAGTTTTGCATGATTATGGGATCAATAAGGATAGGGGTATAAAAGAATATGTTGAGAAATAAATATGATCAAAGTATGAAACGTCAAGATAAAAACAAATGTGTACATCAATATGTGTCACCAAATAAACCAGATATATCACCTAGATACCCAAGACTCCTTGCCCTACAAAGCAGGTTGTAAACTCTGGCTTGTAACTGATATGTACAAGTTTGTGTATTTGAGTTGCTTTAAATGAGATGCATGTTTTGTTTCCATTTGATATGGTCATTTATGATAATAACCAGGAAACACAACAGATATGGACATGTTGGTTTGTTTAAAAGAAAAAAAACCCAAAGAACCCACTATTAATAAAAAGGTGTATATGTTAGGGCAGAGAACCCTCATATTTCCTGCCATTCAAAATTTAATAACTGCTATTGAAAAGTGGCCATGGATACCCCAATCCCCACATGTTCTCTCCAAAATTCATGAGTTCATATTGAGTATTTTTATTGAAGTTGAATAGATCAAATATATTTGTATATTTGTTGTGGGTAAACTAGAAAACAATAACAGGTTTTAGTTTCTAGTAAACTAGAAAACAATAACAGGCTTTAAGTTTAGTTTTTAGTTTAGTAATACAACAAAATCAGACTATATATATATATATATATATATATATCCATGTCTAGTTTGATAGTATTAGAATTTTGCATATTCTATAGGAATCATGAATTCAAAAATAGATATGACATTTTGAAATTGTTCTTTTTGGAGAGGTAAATATATACACATTCTTGTGTGTGTGTGTGTGTGTGTGTGTGTGTGTGTGAGAGAGAGAGAGAGAGAGAGAGAGAGAGAGAGAGATGCTTTTGCAGATAATTGCATGTTTAGAGGACATGAACTGTTTCATAATATCTATCTTTTATTTTTCTCCCTCAATAACATCCAAACTTCTAAGCACATGGCATTTACTCAGGGACTCGATCTTTTAGAAATCCTAGTGGCGAGGATCATGTGGCTACGTTCTAATAGAATTTAGTTGAAAGTGAATTCCCTAACTAAGAATGAGTTGCTAAATGCAGAATGCTTGCTTTTAGAGGTTAGTTGGCATTGTAAATGGCAAGAGAACACAGCAGATGCCTGTCAGTGAATTTCACCTTTTACAGCCAGGCCGATTATAGCAACATCATCATCTTTCCAAAGTTATAAATGCGTCCACATGCACTCCAAAAGCCGTGAGCCAGCAGGATAACTTAATCTAGATAGTTTACCTCTACCTGGAGTTTTTCATACAAACATGCAATCAGAACATTCATATGCATAGAATAAACCTTAATAAATCTTATTTTAAGAGATGTTTAATACAATAATACATATATATAAATAAGTTGATTGTTATTTTTCCTATGAAATTAAGGTGTTTATATTAATGAAGCATGAAAGAGTAGATATCTCTTCATTAATTTAAAAAGGTTAATTGTATATGTAAATAATATATAATGTATATATTTTAAACACATCCTATACATATATAACTTAAATACATAATATCTTGTTATACTTTTTAATATATTATTATACTATATTTATATAATATATGTAATATATTATTACAAAGAGTTATCATGAGGAGTTTTAAAATAGTACTTCAAGGGTATTGTTTCCACTGTCATTTAACACTAATGTTTTAAACACTAATGAGAGTAATTAAGGTACACATAAACCATCTTAGCTCATAAACCCCCAAACAATGGCAAAATACTGTGATTAGCTGATTTCATGGTCTGGCTGAGAGCACAGACTGTTCTTCCGGAGGATGCAGTAGTTTGTTTCCCACGATGCACACTGCAGTTCACAACCATCTATAACTCAAGATGCTGGAGATCTGATACCACATCTGGCCTCTGTGATTACCAGACAGACTTGTGTTTCCCAGACATACACGGAGTTAAAACATCCATAATCACAGAATAAGCTTTTTCAAATAAAAAATCTTATTCCTTGAATAACAATTAAGTTCAAACTACCTGCTTAATAGTTCATTGTATCAAGGCAAAATACATAATATCCCCCGTTTAATGAATAATATTTTAAATAAAAGAAAAATGGTGATATCAGTTTAACTTAGGTTAAAAAAAGGAACTGTTTTTTCCTCAATATAGATTTGAGAGGATTTTCTCAAACTAAGTTGCCTATAACTTTATACATTTCTTTCTGGACTTTTCTTTCTGTTCTGTCTCTTGATGCCAGTGATATATGATCAAGAAGTCAGAAGCTATAGAGATGAGTCAGTGATTAAGAGCAGCCTCTGCTCTTGTAGACGACCCAAGTTCAATTCCAAGCATGCATATAGGGCAGCTTACAACTTCTTGCAACTCCAGATACTGGAGATCTAATGCTGTCTTTTGGCCTCCATAGGCACCTTCACATATATGAGCATATATACACATAAGTAAATAAAATGAGAAAGCAATTATTTTGAAAAGGAAATAAATCAATATCTCAAAAAAGTGTCTATTCTACAGGATTATAGGAAATAAACCAGGCCCAGAAAGACAAGTAGATTCTGTTCTCAGAAGAGCGGAATGAAGCCAGTTGTATGGGGAGCTTTGTGTTGTGGAGGTAGTAAGCATGGAGATATGTTTAATCAACGTAAGGATGTGTATGTGTTACTAAATATACACAGCTTTATTATTGCTTTGTCATCTTGCTTAGATAAACAAAGCAAAAAATCATTTATCTTCATGTCTGAGATTCTGGGCTCTTGATAGAACTAAGTTCCAAAGGGTTGTGGAAGGTCCATCCTTGTCCCTCTAAAACCTGCAGAACATGTACACTTTTGAGGTGTGGTCACTCCATGCCAGCAGCTTTTCTAGGAAGACATCTGATGTCCCTTGTGGTACTAGCATCTTGGAGTTTCCACGGCACATCATGTTTCACATTACAGGCTCATTAGTATGTTTTCAGTAGCACCTTTTAGCAAGTGAAAACTGCCACAGATCACCTACCCTCAGCAGTCTTCTAGAATTATGGAGAAAGACTCCATGACTTTAATCCTTCGTCTTTCCTATTTAGAGAATACCTTATTAGTTTTTGTAATCAAACCCATGTAGATAAAACCTTAAATATTTAATAGAGTGCATTATCCCTGTACAAATGGGAAAAAAACTTTCATCATTTGTAGACCAATATGGATGTTAATTTCTGTTCAATGCCAACTCAACACAGTAATCTGGGATACTTTTTTCCAAAGTTGATAGCACAGCTAAAGTTTTCAAAAATTCAAAGCATATATATGTGCATATATATATATACACATATATATATGTTTGTATAAAAAAACCAATACTAACAGTATGTTATGCATCATACCAGTAACAGCTTTTTCAGGTTCTGCAGTCATTTGAACAAAATTGTAGAGACATCCTGCACACTCCATTAAAAAAATAAAATAAAAACCAAAACCCCACCAAACAGCACAGTTCTGTTATTCTTTTGGTACCTGGCACCATTTTTAATATTAGCTTCTCAGTCATCATCTGGAAAGAAAACATTCTGAGCAACATCATTAAAAACAGCTCTGATAAAGCATGGTCACTACTATGAATCATAAAGCAGGTATGTCTTTCATTCATAGCCATGCCATGTGGACAACACTACAAGTTCTACTGACACCTCAGAATGGAGCCCGGCTATTGTAGAGAAAAACTTCATCTTGTTAAGTGGTTTGATCATGGAGGAACATTTTCCTTGGTTGCTAACCCCAGCAGTAAAGTCTAACAGCAGAATTTTCTT
The DNA here is from genome assembly GCF_021556685.1 of Rattus norvegicus. NCBI lineage: Eukaryota > Metazoa > Chordata > Mammalia > Rodentia > Muridae > Rattus > Rattus norvegicus. The sequence goes on along the minus strand of NC_141539.1, from coordinate 88,035,711 downwards.
TTTAAGGTCACTTTCATATGAATTACATTCACAAGAGGGATACTTGGATGCTTATAATTGTCATTTCTATTTAGAACTCTATCCTAAGGATATACTATAATTTGTCAGTTTACTACTTGATAGGTCCTACATTTCTTATACATTTTTATTACTATAACATTTCAGGTAGAAATGGTAGTAAATACACATTTCAGATTACTTGAGTGAATTCCTAGAAATAAACTGATTTTTTGCAAAATCAACTCCTACCTGATGTACATACTCACCGTCTGCTGATTGCTTTTTGTCAACTTGACATGAGCTAGACTTGGATGGGCTTAAGAAACCCCAACTGAAAAAGTACTGCTATTAGATTTCCTGTAGGCAATCTGTGGAGAGAGAGCATTCTATCGATTAATGACTCTCTCTCTCTCTCTCTCTCTCTCTCTCTCTCTCTCTCTCTCTCTCTCTCTCTCTCTCTGTGTGTGTGTGTGTGTGTGTGTGTGTGTGTGTGTGTGTGTGTGTGTATGAGTACCTGTCTGTCCTACAGGTGCTCCAGTGCATACGTTAGAGCAATCCTGAGGTCAGTGTGACATATATCATTCATTTTTTTCCCATCTTAGTTTTGAGATAAGGTTTCTTATTGAATCTGGATCGATACATTGACAAATCTGGCTGGTGAGTGAGTCCCTCAAATTTGCTGACTTGATGTCTTAGTATTGGGGTTATACATTCAATGCCACACTCAGATTTTGTTATGTGATTCTCAGGATCTAAACTGAGATCTTTATGGTTTTTGCAGCACCCATTTTCCCCCATTGAACATCTAAGCCTAACAGTTATAAGAAGAAAATATTAATTTTCGTGAAATTCATGAATCAATTTGCTTTTCGCCTTCATTTTTAGTTTAAGTTTCTTCTTCCTTTCATTTGTGCTTGTGTTTGTTTTCTTCCCCTTGTTACCACATTCTTCATGATGAATACAACTTTTATATCTCAAACCTTCCTTGGGGGTGAGTCTCCCCTCACTTGAGAGAATCACCTATTTCAGAGATCTTGTAGTGTCAAGGAAGTGTTAGTTAACTCCAAAAGACCAGTCATGAGCTGCATAAAAGCCTTTATTTGCAAGCTCAATCTTGGGGTCAGCCCACCACTAACCATTAGGATGGTTTGGTGAAGAAGAGTAACGAACACGTATCAGGGCAAGGTTTAATATAATGTGGCTAGCAAGGGGTAATTTTTTTCTAGCCTGGCAACCATCTAATTGGAGAGCTACTATGGCTTATAGCTTAATTGGCTGGTGCTTGTAGTCAAACCATAAACTTAACTTCTGCTTTGGTGGTTATTAGGCAGGGGTAGTTTGTAACCTCGGGGTGCAGATTTGTTGTGGGGTAACATGGAAATGCTGAATTTGTTGGGGGAGATTAACCTGGACACACAGGTGCTCAGGTGCTCCAGTGCATATGTTAGAGCAATTCTGAGGCGGTGGGGTTACGTGGAAACTGATGTTAGGAACTGGCCTGTTCAATTACCTGAGTTCAAACTTAGGTCAGGTTCTCTAAAATGGAGAACAAACTTAAAAGATTTGGTCTCTCAATCTCTTATGTGAAGATCCTTACATATGTTTTAAGTCTTTAGAAACTCAAGAAATGTATGTATGCCCCTATGTCATCACTGAAAACATCTTGAAAAATGTTTAATGCTAAATTACTCTGTTTATTTTGTTTTAAAATTGAAGTCTAAAATATAGAGAATTGTTTGGCAGTAGAGTTCAGATAATATTTTCCTTGTGCAATCAAACTATTATATATCTGGTTGAGGGTGAATACCTGCTTTGGTTTTCAAATGCTATAGCATAGGTGTGTTATTGATTATAATCCCAAAACCTAAATTATCATATGCTAAATGTTCAGTGGCCAACTATGGTTCTACTGGTAGTTAGTGATATCTTTAGGAATTCGGGTCTTCTAGAAAAAAACAGAACAGTGTGATGTGTTCATGAAGGGGATATGAGATTTCTAACCCTGGTCAGATCCCAAAGTTACAAATCAGAGAACAATTTGACAGAATGAGTCAGAAATGAGATATGCCCAACTCTCATGAGAACAGACAGTAATAATAGGAGATGTAACCACTGGAGGGTCCTAAAAGTCAGAAACACAAGAGGCTCCCAGGTCCCACTGGGGATGGTTTTAGCAGGGAAGGGGAGCCAAAACCTGTAGAGACCACCTCCAGTAGATAGGCATGGCCTCTGATTGAGGGATGGGGCCACATACTCATGTCTAAGTTTTTATCCCAGTATTGTTCCTGTCCAAAGGAAGAGCCGCACCAAAAAAATAGAGGAGAGACTTAAGGAAGGGCAATTCTGGGACTGCCCTACCTGGTGATTCATCCTATCTGGGGATACCAAACCTGACACTGTTGTCCTTGACAAAAGGCACTTGCTGACAGGAACCTGGTGTGACTGCTCCTTGGGAGGTTCAGCCAGCAACTGACCAATGCAATGGATGCTTGGAGCCAACCATCAGACTGAGCTCAGAGACTCCGGTGTGGGAGCTGGCAGAAGAACAGGGGGAGCTGAGGAGAACTGCAACTCCATAGGAAGAACAACATAAGCTGGCTGGACCACTCACTGTTCCCCAGACTAGCCACTGACCAAGGATTGTACAGGGATGGATCCATGGCTACAGATATATATGGAGCTGAGGATGACCTTGTTTGACATCAATGGGAGAGGAGACCTTTGAACCTGTGGAAATTTGATGCCCCAGTGAAGGGAAATGCTGGAGGGGTGGGGACACAACTTCATAGAGGCAAAGGAGAGGGAGGTTGTGGGATGTGGAGCTTGTGGAGGAGTAACGAAAGTGGGATATCATTTGAGATGTAGATGAATGGAATGATTAATAAAATAAAATAAAAGAAGAGAGAGAGAAGTGCAGTTAGGGAGAGGGAGGAGTCAATTCAGTTGAGTGACTGCAGTCCAGTATAAATCGAATTCTTTTCAGTGTTTATACAGAGACTGTTTAAGCCAAAGAGTAAGAAGCCAGAAGATTAGCAAAAACTGTTATGGTTAATTTGATGATAAGCAGAAGAATTCAGTGAGAAACTGATGGAGTCAGATTTTATTAGTTATTGTGAAGATGAGTTTTGAGCAAGAACAGCTGAGTTGAATCAGCGCCCCCATGGTTTAGAAAGAGTTAGAAAGTATGAGGTTACTTAGAAATAAGGTAATAATTACATCAGATGAATAAAATTTACATTTACGAAGACTCCTTTCTTTGTTTCCTTGCCATGATAGATTTTCTTCACTGACTATCACTGACAACATTTTCTCTTATGCCCGAAAATACCTTAAAATGGGAAAGCCAACTGCTCCTAGGCTGGAACTGTGTAAGCCCACACAAGCCTTTGTTTCTTTACATTTGTATTTATTAGGTCCTTTTGAAAATAATGAAAAGATAACCAACTGGATTGTGTTCAGTACTTCAATGTGAAAGCTTCCAAAAAATGAAATCAAAGAATTCTCAGCATCTATTAATATTTCTCCTTTTTTCAGGCATTTCATGCATCAGGGAGTTTGGTATCTCAAAGTAAATTGGAGGGAAAATAGAAGCCCAAAGGAGCCTTTCTGCTGCTGATGAAAGGCAGGTGCAAAGAGTATATTTTAATTGGAGTAAAAACGTTGTCCTTTCTTAGAGGTCTGATTACTTAGGCTGATTTTTGTTCATTGGTTTGAGTCACCAGAAATCTTTCCACATCTTTGTGTGCCTGTATTTTGTATCATCTCTCAGTGTGTGATAATACAAATGAATGACGTTGCAGGTCTTCGGGATCTCAGCCATTTTATCTGGAAGGAGAAAGGCTGATTCCTAGTAGTAGTCTTACCATTGTGAAATATTTCCTAAGATGTGCCATACTAGAGCATAAAGTTTCTTAACAAAAAGAAGTCACTTTTATGAATTGTCAGGGAAGACTAATATTTATGTCAATAGAATAGAAACTTGTAAAATGAGTCTGTTAGTTACTAGTAGCTCACATGTACTACCTTTTAAAGAAAATCAGAAAGATTTCTGATGCAATTTTTTTAAAAAAATCTGTGTATGAAATAAAATGATATATTTAAAATTTTCATATTTAAATATGTCCTTTTCAGAAAGTAACTGATCAGTCAAATTTATTTAAGCTCCCTGTTTAACATCCCAGTATTTCAATTGTAGTTTCATTTTTCTTTTCTGAAAAGTATTGTATGCATACTTCAGAAATAAACAAAACACAGGTTTTAAATTCTTTGACATTGTGAGTAATGTAAGTGCAAACCAACCCACTCTGCCGTGCTCATGATGTCAATCATCCTTTACCCTGGCTATCCATGCTGCACAGGCTACTAACCCTTTTGTACCATGTTGTCTCCTAGATGGAGAGTGTATCCGTGCTTATTCCTAAATGCATCTATAAAGAAAACTTCGTTATAGGTGTGCATCTATTTTCATTTGATATTAGACAATAGATTTGAAATAATATACACATATTTGACTATATTAGATATGTGACAAAGAACCTTAAGTTTATTGTATTTAATCGTTCTACCTCAAGTTTGAAAATACTTGTAAATTTAAAAACCTGACACTGCTATAATCACATTATATTGTATGATATTTTATCACATCATAGATAAGGAAAACTCTTTTAGCTTTGAAGAATTAAGTTGCAGTGTTTTAATAAGCAAATAGATAAGATCTGAGGACAGACCACAAATGAAGGAAGGATGCCCAACAATGGGACTTCAATCCTGCAAATCACAATGAGCTTAGTTCGATCAACAGCTGGCTTAACCTTAAGGATGTCTCCAATCTCAGCTGTTATTCTATGTGGTAAGTTGACCACAGTACAGTAGAGGACCATATACGCCAGACTACTTGGACAACACAAATTGGTTTTGAAGTGTCAAAAAAGACACCAATTGAGTGGGTGGAGAAGGCAGGTGGATCAGGAAATAGTGGGTAAGTGACTGTCCATATTGAAAACATGAAATTTTCTCAGAACTAATTAAAAAATGAAAAAGATTGTTAGGCTGGCAAGACTCCTAGTTGAGAAAAACTGAAAGATAATAAATTTGTGGTTTTTAAGCTTCTAAGATCATGGTGACTTTTTAAATGGTGATAGAACACTAATACAATGTTCATGCTACATCTTCTGGTCATGTAAATATATAGTGTAATTACAGGAAACATAAAATACATGTTTGTGTGATGTGTTGTTCTATTTTATTACATGTACAATTATTCATCTTTAACTTTCTCTATATTTATGTGGAATTGGGACAAATGATTGCAGTTGCAAGTGTAACTAATATGACAGAGTATAATAGAGTAAGTGTGATTAAATAAATGTTACTGGCTATTAAAAATTAAATATGTTTTAATAAGGAATGCAATGCCTTATACTCAAAAAATATGGAATTAATATTATAAATGTAAATATGTATTCTAATACCTGAAAGCTAAAGAAGTTACTAAAGATCATATTGTGGAAATAGAGAAATTGTAGAAGTTTTGAAGGAGAGTGAACTCAATGTCTTTTAGTTTAAATGTGTGTAAATGGTAAACTTGAAAAGAAGCAGTGAAGCATGTTTCTATATTGACAAGTTGGCTGTTTCGATGTAGTTATTCAAAAGATAAAATATCTTGTAAGATTGTTACTCATTTTTGTTATAAGAATAGATTCTGTTGTGTTGGTCTTTTTCCCTTTGTTAAAGTGACAAATTGACTTTAAAATATTCAGCAACTACTGAGAAGTGTGTTCTCTGCCCAGGTATGAAAAATTTTTCCCACTAGAATAACTTGATGTGTTTTGTACTAACTTTATCCTTTCCTTTTTAATGACTACTTGGGGATGGCACACAGATGGCATAATTTTACACTCCTTAAGAAGCTAAAATTTTCTTATAGTCAGTAATTCTACCTTATTTTTGAAATCAGATATATTCATTAAAAGTAATACCTTGCCAAATAAGACAAAACAAGAATTAGTCATGCAGGCCTAAGTTAGCTGATTAGAAAAAAAATGAGTTTTAAAATGCAGTGTGGTTAGTGATTTGAACATGTGTCTTCTGAAGTTAAAGCCTTTTCTCCTTCTTGATCTGTCTCTAATTCTCACTGCTTAGGATCTTGAAATCTATTGAAAACACACACACTCATAACCAACCTTTGTGTCTACTTAATATTTGCTCTCTTACATTATGAATCAGTCTTATTACAATACCATTAATAACATTAGCTTCTACCATAGAAGTTTTCCAAATGATATAATGCCTGGCTAAATGTTCATGATTAAGAAAGATTTTTAGATGTCTTTTTAGCTTAAATCATTTTATTACATTATACATTTGCATGTGCAAATATTTACATATGTACATATATGTCACAGTGCACATTTGTGTAAGTTAGGAAGCAACTTGAACGAGGTGATTCTTACCTTCTAGCATTTGACTCTCAGTGGTGGAAATCAAGACATTAGGTTTGCAGAGAGTAACTTTATATGCTAAGCCGTCTCTCTCCCTGGCCCTGTCATTTATTTATGTACTTATTAGTTTATTATAATTTTCTACTTTTATTATTATCTGTAATCTTTTATTTTTTCTTACCATCCAGTTGTTATCTCCCCCTACCCTGTCTACAATATGGGATAAGGAAATGTTCACTTATTTTTAGTGAAGTGAATTCATTACTTTTTATTTAAAGAAAACTTCTCTTTGTTTTGGACACTATATGATAGCATTTCCTGGATGTATAGAGAAGGCTATACCTCCAGTTTTTTGTATTTAAGTGTGTGTACCATGCAGCTTGAATAACAAGCCTATTATTTGTATTTAATTCCAAGTGTAAAAATAACACTAGCTAATTCCAGGAAACTGGACTTAAATGTCATCTTTGACTTGAACATTTTCAGATGTGCTTAGGAAGACTAACAGACTTCAGAGGATATTAAACATAAAGAGGAATGCACTTCATTTACTAGGCGTTTATTTCTTGGTTGTTTATTCTCAATATTGGTTGGGGTGTGTTTTGCCCGTGGTGTTTTGGGCACTGACACTCTAGATAAGGAGTGAGTTTTCTAATTCATGAAATAGCCTGCAGATATATAATAGTCCAGTGCTTAACAGGATTGAAAGGTAAATTTAAATAGCTGTCAATTATCTTGCAAGATACTCAGAGTACTTTTGCCAGAGCAGCCCAATTCTTTCATCCTTTAAGGGTCACAATCCCATGTAGCACTTGAAATGCCAGAGAATTTGATTTTTTTCCCTTTCTTTCTTTCTTTCTTTCTTTCTTTCTTTCTTTCTTTCTTTCTTTCTTTCTTTCTCCCTCCCTCCCTCCCTCTCTTTCTCTCTCTCTCTCTCTCTCTTTCTCCCTCCCTCCCTCTCTCTCTCTCTCTCTCTCTCTCTCTCTCTCTCTCTCTCTCTTTCTTTCTTTCTTTCCTTCTTTCTTCTAGAGACTGTAGGCACTGTGCTAGGCACATGTGATTTTATGATGTATACGTTTTAATATAATTTTTGGAAGGGAGACTCATCTTCTCCAAAGTGATTAAAATAATGTTGAATAACTGTCAGCTGCTTTTCAAAGTTCAAAGTTCAAAATTCATTTGACTGATTTGAAAAGCCAAATTAAAATTAAGTCTGGGTTTTCAAATTAGAAAGAAGATTTTGTGCATAAATACTACACAAGTATTTAAGTAAACAGTTTAGCTTGGTTTAGTTTAGTAGTAGTAGTAGTAGTAGTAGTAGTAGTAGTAGTAGTAGTAGTAGTAGTTGTTGTTGTTGTTGTATTCTCCCATTTTGCTGATGGATACATTTGAAATTTTCATGCAGAGTATAAGTAGACACCAATATTAAATAAGAAATGTAATTCATTCTGTGACCATGCTCCTGCAAACATTGGTGCTTAGTGTTTGAGAAAAGCATTTGTGTCAGTGCCTTGCATTAGTTTCTGATTTGAGATCAGGTGATGTGATGTTTCTAGTGCTGTTGTATTTATGTAAGTTTGCTTTTTATTCACGATCATGATATTATTATTATTATCCTTTTCTCAGATTTTTGGTATTATTATTTCCAGTTCTAATAGAATATTGCTGGTGTTTTAATGGGACCTCACTGATGTTTTAAAATTATTTCAATGTTTGTTCATTTTAAATATTAATTTTCTTTCTTTAGAAATTTGAATCACTGGATTTGGCTCATAGGCACTCCTGATTCCTTCCCCTAATTCCTTTCAGATCTATTTCTACCTCCCTAACCATCCCCACTACTAATAAGGAGTCTTCATCAATTATCCTATAAACTACAACTTTTGAAGACCATATGCTCATGTCTATACCAGGGCTCATACATTTCAAAAACCTGACTCTCTCTTCTCTCCTCAAAGGTCATCAAATGTCCTTAGCCCATGAGTTAGAGGAGGGATTTACAAACCCCTTTCCAATCCATTCTAGAGTGTTGACTGGTTTGATCTTGTCCAGGCAACCACGAGTTCTGTGAGTTCATGAGCACTGTGATTCTGCTGTATACAGAAGACTGTTTTTTCTAAGGCTTCCCTGATCATCTCCCCCTTTCTTGATAGTCTGTATATCTTGAGGAGAGTTGTGATAGAGCTGTTCCATTTACACTGGAACATTCCACTGACACTTATTCTATGTTCTTTGATGAGTTTGTGTTTCTCTGCCTCGATCATTGTCAGTTACACCAAGGAACTTCTCTGATGAAGTGGGGAGCTGAATTAATCAAAAGTAGAGAGCCATATATTTAGATGCTAGTTTGATACTATGTCCATTTAATTGAATGATCAAGTAGGTTTACTCCAGGAATCTATTATCTCTCAAACCCTGGATTGTAGTTAAATCTTCAGTAGCAAGTATGTGTGTTTCCTCCTGTGGAATGTCTTAAATCCAATCAGAAAGTAGTTGGTCACCTGGTGTACAATTCATTCCAAGATTACACCCATAGGCATATCTTTCAATACTGTTCATTGTTTCAGATCACAGAGTCACAGCTAGACAAGACTCTTGATGATTATTTCCCCCTAGCAGCCTACATAGCACTTTTCAGAACTAGCCAGAAGGAAAAAGGCATCCTGGTCAATACCAACTTTATTTTTCAGAGCCAGTGACCAGTTTGTGTATTGTTTCCAGAAATATGATCCTATTATTAATTAAGTTTTCCTGGACAACCAACAGCAATGACAATAGCTTCAGATTTTTATTTGGAAGTCAGTAAGACATCATGACAAACAGTCGGTATCCCATGCCTGAAACTGACTTTTTATTTTGTAACCTATGGTTTCTGGGATGTGTATAACCCCTCTGCTGGATAACTCCACAAAGCCTTTGTGTGGTGTGGTGTGGTGTATGTGTGTGTGTTTGTATGTATGTGTGTGTGTATATATATATATATATATGTATATATATATATGAGATATGCGTATGGTGTTTTAATATGGGTATATTAAACAGGTAGATCTGATTGATGAAAGGGTTGGGGAAGGTATAGTTATGACACCCCTAGATTTTCAAGTCACTTTTGATAACATTGACATTAGTTTTATCTTTTAAAGGAGTAATTTTATTTGTATGACAATAAATCAAACGTAAAGACTACTGTCATAAAATTGTAAGTAGCAATGATGGAGAAAGAAACAAATGCTCTTAAAATATGCTACCAATTAATAACTCACAGTTGCTTGACTTGAAATTAAAAGATATGGTTTTAATAATAACTATACTGATTCTGTGATAATTTCATACATGAATATATTTTAATTTGATTTCAAACTGTAGGAGTCCCCTTCAAGGGACATTACCATCAACCAACACATGTCTTTGAACATCCCTTCAACATTATTAACCTATCTAAATACAAATAAACATAGATAATGTTCCAGTTATTTTATATGTGTATTATGTTCAATTTTATTATCATTCATTTAAAATTTATATTGTGAATGTCTCTTCCTTTTTTGTTTAATTTTGTCCTAAAATTTTAACTGCTGGGGATTGAATTAATTGCATGATTTCTTTCTCAGTGACCTTGCAATTGGTGTAACTTTAGGCTGCTGATTTTTGCACTTCAGTTTTGTATGCTGAAGGTAAATTGAACATACCCACCAGTTCTAATAATTTTCACATAAAGTCTTTAATTTTTGTTATATAAAATGTATTTTTAGGTCCTCTATGAACACCATTTATCTTAACAATTCTATTTTGAACATGTTTTCAGCCTGAAACCCCACACTCTGCATGATTTCTTTTTCTCTCAGCATTTGAACATCTAAGGCCAGGATTACTTTAAAATTATTGGATTCTGTTGTTAATCTATTAAGTAATGGTAACTGTAAATAGGATAGTACATAGGTAAGTTCTATTTTTCTCTGTTTACTAAAGCCTTTGATCTTTTGTCATTTATTGACATCTATTACTCCTTTTTGCAAGTTAGTGGTAAGGACTTTTTATTAAATTATCATAGGAATATAAAATGTATTGTCATCCCCTTTGTACTAGCTAATTTTACATCATTAAGAAAAGTCTTCTAAAAACAATTGTAGAAAATTCCTGTAGAAAGAGGACCATTTTGGGCTGAAGGGTTCATAGATTTTAGTTCGTCTCAATGAGGATGATGTAGCGTAGCAGGATGGCTTACATTATAGGCTCCAGGGTGCAGAGCAAGGCAACTGTTATGCCAGGACTCTCTTTCTTTAACTGCACCAGGGCCAGTGTCTATGGGACTATGCTGCCCATATACAGGGAGAGATTTCCCCTCATTAATTAATCATTGGTTTTTAGAAGTCCATATATATGATTTAATAATCCACTAGGGATTTCTTGATCCTAATACAGTGGCATTTGAGAAGAACCATCACAAATAACGAATTTGTTGTATTGGAGCCACTATTTACCACCTGTGACTCTGAAACAGTTCCTTACATTCTCTGCACTACAGTTCTTTTATCTGTTAAAGTGAGATATTAAGATTACTTACTCCATAAAAGTATCACAACAACTTAAAATATTTAAATGACTTCAAACTGTACTTGACTCATAAAAATATTGCTTGTTAGTTTAAAAAATTTAATTTCATAACAAGCCTTGATACAATAATAGAGCATTGTATTTCACTGTTGTAAGACATCCTTTGCTTTTGTAGAAAGTACTAACAATACTTGAAATTACAGACTATAAGAGTTTCCATGGAGTTTATTCTGTAGAAAGGAATCAACATATACACCTTAGAGATATCTTGTCAGATACAGAGTTGTTTTGTTGTTCCTAATTAATAAATTAATGTTCTTTTTTTCTTTTATTTTCTGTGTGCACGTGAGGACAGAGAGAGAGAGAGAGAGAGAGAGAGAGAGAGAGAGAGAGAGAAAAGAGGGGAAAGAGAGAGAATATTTAAAAAACAACCTCAGAAACAAGAAGCACATGATTAGAGGGATGAGACTTGGAATTGATTTACTGCCTGCTCTGGTTCATCATAAACAGAAGAATAATGTAAGGAGCAGGAAAGGAAGATTAAAAATTCAATTTCAGATTTTATGCATGTTACGGGTAGCAAGGTCATATATACCTCAAGAGACATTATTCAATTTAAAAGTATTGCAATTTTCATTTTTATTAGTTTAGTCAATATTATTAAATAAGAAGTTTTATGCTAGTAAATATATTAGCAGTATTTTCCTCTTGCACAACGATTGCATAAAATTGATTTTATTCTCTTCTTACTATTTTTCTTAAATATTCAAAGCCAAATTTTATCTACTTTTATTAAATTTGTAAGACTTTACAACTTGAAATTCATAGAGTAACATATAGTTGCTACTTACTATTATGTTCAGAATGAATTTTGGTAACTCCAAAACTAACCTGATGAATAATCTTTATACCAATCAACTAGTAAAACACAAAAAAGGCTAGGGTTCGTAATTTTCTATATGATATTGATTATGTAATATTGTTCCTATTTTCTCTATATTAAGAATAAAGACAGTCTACATACAAATAGAAAAGTTTAAGAATATACTGTGTAGTATGATACACAATATTGCAATTATAATATTTTCTTTTTCCTTGCTTATTCTTAAAATAAATTTGCTTATTATAAATAATGATATAATTAATTATAGTTATAATTGCATTATGGCAGAAGTTGGATTCAGACAGGTCTGCAATAGACAAAGAGACAGGAAAAGATGCTCCAGGTAAATAAACACACCTTTCACACAAACATTTCAGATTCCCAAATACCAGGGATTTTTCCTCTCAAAGGAAAATATTTGGACTATTTACAACTGGAAGGAACAATTTGCCAAGATTTTTGAATCTCCCACCAGTGGCCTCCTCTGGGAGAAACTGATGAACTTCTCTGTCTGGGTCCAAATTGCCCAGCATTTCTCAGGAACAGAAGGAAGCTGTGTGTTTGTGTGTATGTAACTTGTATTCAGCTCTGTGTATATATAATTTGGATTCAGCTCTCATTTTGTAAAAATGTGTTTAGTAAGAAAACAGATATTTTTAAATAGTAACCACGTTTTTTTTCTCCATCTTGGTTGGTGATCTTATCAGAATCTAAGTAGGCATATGGCTGGCAACCATATTTAAAAAGGTTAAAGAGTGCATACCATGTGACTTCACCATCTTAAGATGACCACATAGGATAATTTAACAGCTGTAAAACTTGTCAGTCCTAATGAGCTCTCCGTTTATTATTGCATCCCATTGCTTTTTAGGCTAAGGAAGCAACAATAAGTTTTAATCATTTTGGATTGGTAATTTTTGTATGATGATAAAAATTTAAAGCTCTATTTGCTATAACACACTATGTATATGATCCAACTGTAGTCTAGAATATACTATATATAATGATAACATTCTAAGCTTATACAGGTCTGTTCAGCCTAACAAACCTGACTTAAGATGTATGTCTAACTACTTATATCTTTGCTAACTGCTTAACACCACCTACTAAAAAAGTTTAGATGAGTAACACTATTTTTTGAGGCATATTTGATAATTAATACTTAAAAATTTCTAAGGTCTCCTCATGTTCATGTTATTTTCTAAACATTAAACCTAATAGGGATGTAATGTTAAGACATAGTCTTATAAAAATTACTAACTTATTGTAAACTGTTAAGTGTAATTAGGACTTGAAAGCTTATAGTCATCCATCTTATTATAAAAATGATCTAATTTGATGTGTTCAGACTAATGTAATTAATTACAAAAATAATCTTTATTTAGCCCCCTATACATGTTTTCAATGTTAAACATAAAAGAAATAACTAGAAACAAGCAAAATCTGTCTAATTTACATTTACTTAATAGATAGATACAGGCCCTCGAACTCTTCAGAGATTTCCTGAATATAGCATTTAAAATGTTTAGTTTAAAATCTATGAGATGGGGAGAAGTGCCAGATCCTGATGGCACGCCTGACATATCCTCCATAGGAGATGGCATAGACCATCAGCTGGAACTTGGGTTAGATGTGCCAAAGCTGGCCATTGGATGAAACAGCACTCTTCTCCTTGCCTGCTTCCAGGACCCTGTCCAAACTGTGGACTAGTAAGACACTGGGGAGTTAATTCTCCTCGTCTCTATAGACAAGTTAGGTCAGTTCTGAAAATTTTCTACTCCTCTGATCTCCTGGGCCTGGAAGCTGAAGACTGATGCTGTCCTAGGACCTTTGTCCCTGACCAGCATGGAGGAACCTAGGGTAACTTGATAGACTAACGAGTTTTTTGGCCTGTGCTTCTTGCATATTCCCTTGATATCCTTCCCAGATCTCTGATGATGTTGAGAACTATGCTAGTGATAGGTTTTCCAGTTTATCAGCACACAATCAAGGTTTCGGATGCCTTCTCAGTTCTCTCCACATATAAAAAGTAGGCTACAGGCCTCACTTTCCCAAAGCTACTAATAGATCAGACACAGTTTACCTCATTACATGACTTTGAAAAGTGATAAACTCACAGATTTCAAAGTAACTTTTACTATCCCTTTATTTGAAAACAGTGGACTATAATGGCTGTTGGCAGTCATCAGTCACCTGTGACACCATAAATGATTGGATAGATTCAAAGGTGTTAAGTAATGGAAGCTAGGAGGATGTGAAAGCTTAAGTTCTGAGGTTCTAAGGAAATGTTTTAGGTTCTAAGAAGACATTTTATGGCCTGTGAATGCAACTTATAAAGAAAAAATGAAATTGACTTAAGGAATATAAAAATGAAAACCTGTTTCATATCTTTTTCTCTCTCTAAGCTATTGTCAGTGTAAGATTTCAAATACTCAGAGTTTTAACATTAATCAACTAAGATCTGATAAGCTGCTAATGAAGCACAGGTAAAGCTCCTGTTATAATAGTCACAAGCTCCTTTGGTTGTCTCCTAAGGGTAGACTTAAACGTGCTTCTCATTGTGCTGAAAACATCTGTCTAATCTATATATGCACAGTATTCTGGATAGAGGAAAGAGTGTTCATGCTTTGAACTCAAAATTATTTTGGGGTTCCAAGTTTCTATGATCTGAACAACAAGTCTTCAGCATTTTCTACAATGTGGATTTCAGTACATATTACAAATAGTGGTAATTCTAACATATCTAAAATTTATCTCTTTTTATAAAGTTAAAAAATTATTGAAAGCTTCAGGGATTCCATTTGAATCCACCTCTCATGGGTCTTATGGAATCCAGATAAATGATTTCAATGAACATCCTATTTTATCACAGCAATTCCACCCTTTCCTGATGGTGGAAACTATCTATTTCTCCCTTGGTGCTGAGACTCCTTACCACAGCTAACAGAACTATAGGTCTAAAAGTTTCAAATGCATACCCAAGGAAAAAAATCTCCCTGTAAGGGTCTATGATTTGTGGAAGAATGATACCTTTGAATGTAGTAGTATCATTTGAATGTAGCACAGAGTGTTTTATTTTGCAGAAGTCCAGCATCCTGTGGTCTCCCATTACCAGAATAGAGAAACAACCAAGTGAGCTTGCATGTCTGATTTAAAGCACATTAGGGAATTCCCAGGGGAGGTTATATAACCTAGATGTTAATCTATTGTGTCCATCTCTACAGATATCCCATTACTAGGGTGTGGATGCTGGAGACTTGCTGCCGGAAGTCTGCTGTTGAGTCATTTTCCTTACCTCAGGCCAGGTAGCAGGGCAGCTTCTGAGGACAGGTCTTACATGGAATTGCACAGTTCTTGGAAACAGAGATTTAGGCCTAGTCACTTTAACTGCTAATTTGAAGCCTGTCATGAAATCAGCCTAGTCTTCTTATTCCTAAACTCCTTAATTGTATCTTACAATTGTTCTTCCAGGACTTGGGCAACATCCCAGCTTTCTTGGGTCTCCAAAGATTTCAACACACTCCAGGCAGCAGGAAACACTCTAAAGAGCATGGTTCCCCCAATCATGTATCATTATTCATTCCTTTCTTTTACAATAAACACAAAGGAGGAATGTTAGCCCCAACCTTCTTCAGGAACCCAGTGCCAGCAGGCCCATCTGCACCAGCCTTCAAATGGAACACATGTACCCTTTAAAAAGTCCCTCTCCTGACAACTCTTACTTTGTCTCTGTCTGCCTGTCTGTCTGTCTCTGTCTCTTGCTCTCTGTATATCTGTCTGTGTACATGTTCTCTCTCTCTCTCTCTCTCTCTCTCTCTCTCTCTCTCTGAAGCAGTTGTTCCCCATTCCTCCCATAAATCTCTTGCATAAAGTGTGTTGTGTGGTTTAATCTTTGTGTCATCCCTTGGCATGGATCAGGCAAGGTACCCCTTCTGCTGCATGAACTCTAACACCTGGCTTGCATTTTTGTTTCTTCTGTCTTCAAAAGGGTAGCAAGGAATCATTTCCTTAGGTAACTCCCCCTTCTAACACTAATGTCTATGCATTGATGAAATAGACAGTCTCAGTCCCTGAGACAAATATTAATGATATCCTGGAATTTATAACTTTCTGCTCTAACCAGGGAGATTTTAGGAATTTTGCCTCATAAGAGACTGCTTTTTATTTTTTGTCCTTGTAGCCAGATATTTTTCCATTAGCAACAGAGGTCTGTTCATGTCCTATCTTTCTTCTCTGTTTTTACTTTAATGTGTGAATCAAACTTAAAGGGGCTGTTAAGGGAGCTAGAATGTGCAAAAAACTACAGGCCAGTTAAACCATTTAGTAATATAGCAAGAATTAAATACTCCTACCAAACCTACCAAAGACTAATGAAAAGGGACTAAGCTTGCCCTACTGGTGTAAGGCCTGATTGTAGAAATGTAACTATTTGAAGCTCCACCCCAAGAAGGAATGTTTCTTCTCTGGGAAATGCCTAAAAGAAAGAATGAACTCCCACCAGTCCATATTATTATTTTTTTCCTTGCTGAAACTAAAGGAAATCAGAAAGGCAATAGGGACCTATAGCCATGGATGCCCATGGTCACTGTGTTCAATCATTTCAGAAGAGAACAGGTATAGAATTGTTCTTCTGAGAGAAGGTGATGTCACTACTAGAACAGATTGATGCCTATAAAATGACAGGGTGTGCCAAGTAAGTATTTAGATAGGTAATAATTATCTCACTTTTCATAGCCATTGGTGATGGGTAGCATTAATGTCATCAGAAGGGATGAACCTGTCTCCTCTCAAAATCCTGGTTGGAAAAGCAAACTTACAGAAAAAATGGCTGAGAAATACTTCTTCATTGTCATTGATGGTCTCAGAAATACTAAAGTAAAACCTTCTCATTTTTTTCATTTGTTCCACAAACTTCCCAAAGACAAGACAAAGCATATACTTTCTTCAAGAAATTTTGTAGACCACCAGAAAATATAAGTCCAATATCTCAAAAATGGACATGCTCCTAAAAGGTAAACTTTAACTCTGTACTAGACACGCAAACACACACACACACAGACACACACTCACACACACACACACACACACACACACACACACACACACACACACACACATGCACACACGCGTGCGAGTGTGCCACTCCTTTAGGAAGAGATCTTTTGTCCAAATTCAGGATTAAACTGTTTCTTCCTCATTGTTGCAGGGCATTTGAGTACATTCTCAACCCCGGAGATTTTGAATTGTAAAAATTGGTTTCTAATTGTAGTTCAGTCTTTGATCTTAGTGCTTCCTTTCTACTGTAACCAAGTACTTGTTCTGTGTCTCACTCCTAGCACACCTTTAAGCCCAGAGTTAAATAAAGTCAACCATAAATCAATAGGCAAAACAAGCAACTGATATGGAGTGAACATGAGGATGGTCTCTGAGTTGAGGATATTTAAGATTGTGGAGAAGGAGTAAGAACTTCTCCTTCTGGAACATCTGTGGAGTAGGAAGGTCAGGTGGATACTTTCTCTGCCTCTCTAAGCTAGCAGGCTTTCACCACTATACCTACCTTCTGAGCCTTATTTGGTAAAATTGAAAGACTGGAATTTAGTTTTTAAAAACAACATCCTACAACATGTCTGCTAAATTCCATTGATGGAAAGCAAAAATAATGCCTCTGTATGAACAGAAGTAATTACTATATAAAGGACTAAATTGATTGCTCTTATCAGTTATATATCTTAAAAATACCCCACAATTCCTACGAAAACCAAAATAAAAAACAAAAATTTATAAACATATAGTTATATACATACTAATAATGCATATGTATATATATGATATACATATGTGCACATACATATGTACACACATGCACACACATATGTATATATATGTATATATATATGTATATATACACACAAATAGTAAGATTTTAGAAACTTTAGGAATATCCCAGTTTACCCAATTTACATTGATGAGATATCATTGAACAGAAATTAATAGCTCTATTGTTTTAGTAAAACTAACTATTTTTTCCATTGTACGTGAGTGATGCAGCAATGATATATCACACTGTACAACCGTTCTCTCTCTTTTTTTTTTCATTGTGTCAATGTAAAAATATCTTTCAGGACGATATTGGCAAGTGTTCAGAGTTTACTCAAGGCCATGCACTTGTGCTATAATACACAATTTACATTAACTAAAGCAATGCTAAACCAAATAAATATTAAGAAGCCAGAATAATTTCTCTCCAGAGAACCTAAAATCTTTCACAGTAAGTGAATTAGTAATTCAGGTTCATGAGCTTTACTTTTTCTTCCATTCAATTATCAAAATTTCTCACATACTCACAGGCAGTAGTCAAAATAAGCTCCTAGTGGCCCATGTAATTAGAAAGTAAGTAACAGTACCCAAGGGAGCAGATTTGTGAATCCTTGTGTCTTCTCCATACAACTTTTAGGAAGTAAAAGCAAAATCTCTAATTCTATTATGCTCCAGGTTCTTAGAAATCTTCAGGAGATATAATGATCTATAAGGCAGAAGACCAAATAATTTAACAAATTTTGGACCATGCATTTTTGTAAGATTAAACCAGAGGACGAGAGGAAAGCAGTTTCTTTTGCTACTTAAACAGTTATTATTTGATTAAAGTTATGATTTGCTGAGTGTCAAAGGGTTTGTACTAGGCCAGATATGATTTGGAATGCTCACACCCTCTTATTGTCCTGCAAGAAGTAGGACTTACATATCAATTTATTTAATGAGTGAAATCTATCAATGATTGAAATTAGCAAAATATTTTGGATAGTAAAATGACAGAACTGAGTTTAAAATCTAAATTGGTTACCATTATGAGAAGAATGGTGGGACCAAAAAATGCCCATGCTGTGTCTGTTACTACATTCCTGGCCAGAGCATAGGAAACTCTCCTGCTAGGCAGTATCTAGTGTTATGGTAGTCTGTAGGATCTTCATTTTACTACAGAGAAGTTATTGGTGCTACTGGAATCAAGAATAACTCATACTTAACACTGATCATCTGACTCTTAAAGTCCATCTCTTGCATTCTTTCTGTAGTAGTTTTAATAAGATTTTTACTGCAAAAGCTGTCCCAACCTTAAAGATATAAACATTTTTTCTTTTTTCTTTAAATTATTTTATTTATTTATATTTCAAATGTTGCCCACTTCACAGGTCCCCGTCCTAGAGTTCTTCATCCCATACCTCCTCCCCTTTGCT
Source organism: Rattus norvegicus (assembly GCF_021556685.1). Taxonomy (NCBI): domain Eukaryota; kingdom Metazoa; phylum Chordata; class Mammalia; order Rodentia; family Muridae; genus Rattus; species Rattus norvegicus. Next base: position 88,016,602 of record NC_141539.1, on the reverse strand, counting down.
TCTGAGAGAGTGCTTTCCCATCGACTCACTTCACATGCCCCAGTATCCCCCTTCCCTGGAGCATAAAGTCTCTACAGGTTTAGGCACATCAACTCCCAATGAGATCAGATGAAGCAGTCCTCTGCTACATATGTCCCAGAGGCCAAAGACCAGCCTGTATATGTTGTTTGGTTGGTGGCTTAGTCTCTGGGAGCTGCCCTGGGTCCAGGTTAGTTGACACTGTTGTTCTTCCTATGGAGTTGCCAACCCCTTCAGCTCCTTCAATCCTTCTCCTAACTCTTCCATAGGGAACCCCAATCTAAGTCCAATGGCTGGCTATAAGTAGCTTTAGCTCAGTCACCTGCTGATAGAGGCTATCAGATGAAAGCCATGCTAGGTTCCTGTCTACAAGCACAACATGGAATCAGTAACAGTGTTAAGGTTTGGTGCTTCCCACGGGATGGATCCCAAGTTAGTCCAGTTATTGAATGTTCTTTCCTTCAGTCTCTGCTCCATTTTTGTCCCTGCATTTCTTTTAGACAGGAACAATTTTGGGTCGAAAATTTTGAAGGTATGTGGGTGGCCTTATCCCTCTTCTTGGGTCTCTGTCTATCTACTAGAGGTGGTTTCTTCAGGTTCCAGATGTTCATTGTTGGGTACTGCCACTTAGGTCATTCCCATTGAGTCCTATGAACCTCTCACATCTGTAGTCTCTGGTACATTCTAGAGGTTACTCCCCACCCACACCCCTGACAGCTGTACAGTTCTATTCATTCACCTGGCTTCTGGGCTTCTCTTCTGTCTCCCCCCATACCTAATCCAGTCCCCTTACCCTTCCCACTCCTCTCTCTCACCATGGTGCCTCCCTCTCTCGACCTCCCATGATCAATTTTCCCTTCTAAATGGAATTAATGCATAATCACTTAGGCCTTCCTTCTTGTTGAAGGTCATATCATCTTTGAGTTGTATCATGAGTATTGTGTACTTTGGGTTTAATATACACTTGTTAGTGAGTACATGCCATGCCTGCCATTTTGATTCTGGGTTATCTTGCTCAGAATGATATGTTCTAGTTCATCCAGTTGCCTGCAAAATTCATGATGTCTTTGTTTTTCATAGGTGAATAGTATTTCATTGTTTAAATAAAACACATTTTCTGTATCCATTTTTTAGTTGAGGGGCATCTGGGTTGTTTCCAGCCTCTGCCTATTACAAACAAGGCTGCTATGAACATCCTGGGGCATGTGTCTCTGTGGTCTGGTAGACCATCTTTTGGGTATATTCCCAGGAGTGGTATAGTTGGGTCTTCAGGTAGAACTATTTCCAGTTTTCTTAGGATCAGCAAGATTGACTTCCAGAGTGGTTGTACCAGTTTGCAATCTCACCATCAATGGAGGAGTGTTCTTCTTTCTCAACATCCTCACTAGCATGTGCTGTCACTTGAGGTTTTGGTCTTAGCTATTCTGATTGGTGTAAGGTGGCAGCTCAGGGTCATTTTAATTTGCATTTCCCTGTTGACTAAGGATGTTGAACATTTCTTTAAGTGCATCTTGGTCATTCAAGATTCCTCTGTTCAGAATTCTCTAGTTTTGTACCCCCCATTTTTAATTGGTTTTCTTATTTTTTCTTTTAAGTCTCACTTCTAAATATATTTTGGATATTATTCCCCTATTAGATGAAAAGTTAGTGAAGTTCTTTTCCCAATCTTTAGGTTGATATATAGTGTTATTGACAGTATACTTTACTTTATAGAAACTTTTCAGTTTAATGAGTTCCTATTTGTCAATTATTGATCTTAGAGCCTGAGCCGTTGGTGTTCTGTTCAGGAAAGTTTTCCCTGTGCCAATGAGTTTGAGGCTATTTCTCATTACTCTTCTCTCAGGTTTAGTGTATCTGGTTTTGATCCACTTGGATGTGAGCTTTGTATATGGTGAAAATTTTTATGTGAAGCCCTAGATAGTCTTCCTTACGAATCTGAGTGTTTTATCTTCTAATGTGATCATGGAAGCTACGTTCTTGTGCTAGACTGTGAGGGAACACAGAAAGGTCACTCAATGGTGGATTCTATCTTTAAGCTTCAAAACACTCTAGCAATCAACGATGAAAAGGTTTGTTTTTTTCATCAAAAGTCAATTAGTACAAGCAGGTGGTCATCACAGTTGTTTGGCTTTGTTCTTTGTTTATTGTCACATCCACCCTGGCATTAACATCTTCGAATGTGTGTTATATTTTAGTCCTAATAGTGTATGAAATAGCTGTTGCTGGAAAAGGTGTTTCCTTTTGCAGAGCTTATTTATAGCTAAGTGTTCCACATCTTTTTTCTTTTGGTATCAAGATCTAGTCACCTAAGAAAACTAACCTTTAATATTGAAAGGAAAAATCACAATATTTGGGGAAGGACTCTAGAAAGTAAGTACAAAAGTTAGTTTAAGAAAGGAAGGAAGGAAGGAAGGAAGGAAGGAAGGAAGGAAGGAAGGAAGGAAAACATATTGAATCATTGAATCACTGGTCTGGGAGAGTTGCACACTATATGCACTGGGCCCTCCTAAAGCCCTTAAAAGAGTCAACTGTCTACACCAGCCTTAAGGCCCTGGTATTCTGGAAGGATTGTTGACAACCTTGGTTTGTGTCTTCAGTTTCTGCTTCTACCTTCACGTAGCCATCCTTTCTCTGTGACACTTCACATTTTCCTCTCAGTGCATCGCTGTACAATTATTGTCTTCAGATACATTATATTAGATGGTGACATTTCCCAACATAACAACTTGCCTGATTACGTCTGGCACAATGGCCTCAAGATAAGGCATTGGGGGTTGGAAATTTAACATGCCCATGTAAGGGAGAGTGTCTAGCCCCTAAAGATTAGAAGCAGGTAAAATGTGATAATTTTAATATAGCCAACTTCAAAGTCCTTACTTAATTCCATTTTTTGAGTACTTATACTTAATCACTTTAGATTTATTTGGGACAATGTGAAGTTTAATGAAAGCTCTGGTTCTGATAGCATGCCAGCATGACTAGGACACTCTTGGAACCATCTACCAAACTGGGTACCATAAATCCCAATTTCATTTATCATCAAGAACTCTTAAATATGAATATTTCTGAAAATATCACAATATTTCTACCACATTGGTTTAGATGTTTTCTTTTTTTTTTCTTTTTCTTTTTCTTCTTTTGCAAACTTAGACTGCTATAAAAGATACTTGTGAAAACACAATTGAATTCTGCAATGCAATACAGAAACTACCACTTGGTGGCAAGATAAAGCTACTAAGAATGTGACTAGCAATGACCTACATATTTATTGTTTCCAATTATAAATTGTTAATAAATGTAGAATAGCTTTGTAAGGAGATCCAAGCAAAATTATGATACACATTTAATAAAAAAAACAAATGTTATAATAAAACTGACTCTTAAAAACACACAAGTGAGATCCATTGAAGTCAGCAAGTTAATTCAACTTGCTATCCTTAGTAAGATACCAAGATAATGCAGGAAAATAAATAAAGGAAGAAAAGTAATCATTCATCGATGAGTTTATTGTCTATTTCTTTGAAATGGTAATTCAAGGAATAACAAATTTTCACCCTCAACACTTTTTAATGGAAGATAATTATTAAATCCTGTATTTATATTTGTATTCTGGAAGAACTATAAGGTAATCATTCACAGTATTGATAAAGTGATGCCACTGTTTAAAATTTAATAAAGCACCTAGTAGGATACCAATCTCTTATATCACTAATGGTGTGTAGTGCTTAGAAAATTGAAGAGGTTTGCTAAGTAAATTTATGTTCATCATAAAAGAATGATAGTAGGGATAACAAGAAGGGCCACGGACCTACAAAGCATCAAAGCCCATTCCAGGACAGCTCTACCTACAAAAGTTTCCATACCTTTACCAAAATTTGGCACTAGCTGGGGAAAGGGACTTAGAACACATAGACTATCTGGACTGTTTGTGGTCAAATTTCAGTGGTAGTATATGTGTTTCGATATATTTGTACCATTGTTAGCATTAGTTTTTACCTCTTTACATGGCAATCTAAGGACTTTGATATTTTTCTCTTTGCCTGGGAAGATTTCTTATCCTTATTTGCATGATTGAGAATGAAAGGTCTATTTGTTTTTTTCTTTGTTATTACATTTTATACATTTTAGTTGATGATTGTATAGCGTAAGCATACACTAATTATGTCTGTTAAAGAAATTGTTCAGAAAATAACAATGATGCCTTTAAGAAAAACTATAAAAGGGGTTGGGGTGCTTGCCTAGCAAGCACAAGGCCCTGGGTTCGGTCCCCAGCTCCTAAAAAAAGAAAAAAAAGAAAAACTATAAAAAATGTAATATGTAAACCATATCATGTGACATATGACATATTATTACATATTCTATATTTTATATTCTACATACATTATATATATATATATATCACAAAATTAAAAATAATGTTATACAGGAAACACACCAAATCCAGAAAATAATGGTACATGGGAGAAAAGTTTATTATAATTTGCCCAAAATAATATAATAGTATATTTCTAATGTTGTGTGTGTGCTATCCATATAATGGCCTTAATTTTGTTTCAATAATACTATTAAGCACAAATTCAAGGAGCCATCATGTTAAATGTTTTCATAATAAACACTTAAAATAATTTGAGGCCACACTATAAAAATTTAAGGGAGGGTTAAGGTTAAGATTACTATGTTTAATTTTTAAATTTTAATTTTATTGAATGTTGATTTTTGAATATGATGAGTAATATGGGAACAAAGAGTGGAACAGGGACTGAAGGAAAGGACATCCAGAGACCGCCTCACATGGAGATCCATCCCATATGCAGACACCAAATCCAGACACCATTGCAGATGCCAAGATGTGCTTGCTGACAGGACCCTGATATAACTGACTCCTGAGAGGCTCTGACAGAGCCTGACCAATAGAGATGCAGATGCTTGCAGCCAACCATTGAACTGAGCACAGAGACCACAATGGAGGAATTAGGGGAATGACTGAAGGAAGTGAAGGAGTTTTGACCCCATAGGAAGAAAACAGTATCAGCCAACCAGATCCCTCCAAAGCTCTCAGGGACTAAGCCACCAACCAAATTGTACATGTGGTGGGACCCATGGCTTGAGCTTCATATGTAGCAGAAGATGGCCTTATCTGGCATCAGTGGGAGTAGAGGTACTTGGGCCTGTGAAAGCTTGATGCTCCAGTGCAAGGGAATGCTAGGGCAGTAAGGCAGGAGTGGGTGGGTAGGTAGGGGGGCACCCTCATAGAGGAAGGGGAAGAGGAGGGGGAGAGAATAGAGGTTTGAGGAGGGGAAACCTGGAAGGGCCATAACATTTGAAATGTATATAAATAAAATAACTAATAAAAAAGAATTGAGTATGTTCCTAAACAGACATGTAAATTTAAGTGATTACTGAAACAATTTATTTCTGATATTTTACTTCATTTCAAAAAACAATAATTTTATCTAAAGCACTGAACCTATTTTAACACTATATCCTTAAAATCTTCACTATGATTGATATAAGTAGATCATTAATATAAAAAAGTATTTCCTAGTAGTTTACATAGTGGACAAAGAGTATGGAGGATAAAAGTAAGTAAAGGGATCACAGGTCTTATCAGTCACAAGTATTAACTGAAGGTTTTTAAGTAAGGTTAAAGGCCAGTTCTGAATAAGGTCTCTCTAAATAAGGAGAGATGTGAAATTATGACTATGTCACTGCTGGTTTTCTGCTCAATACATTTCCATAAAATCAGAAATAAGGCAAAGATGTATCCTTTACTTATCAAAATACAGGACAAGCTTTATCTGGAACAGGAAGACAAGAGATCAATAGTAAGGACTACAAAAGAAAGGAAGCAATCAACATATCCTTAATTAGAGGTGAGATGATCACATAAATAACAGACCCTAAGATTTCCATCAGAAAACATTAAGAGCTAATAAAATATTTTCAGCAAAATAGCATAAAATAAAGCCAATACATAAAAATGTGTAGCCTTCATATACATCAATGGCAGAGTCTGAGAAAGAAATTAGGGAAACCATTACATTCACAGTAGCCTCATTACCTTGGCATAACACCTAACAAAGGAAGTCAACTTCACCAAGTGGTTATTATCAAAACATTAAAATACTGAAGAGATAAAGTGGAGAAGACACTAAGATATAGAAAGACTCATTCTTGTTAATCAGAATTATTATTCGAAAATGTCCATCCTGTGTTGATGCTTATGTTTTCTTTTGGTACCATGCAGACATTTTCTTGGATCAGATATGATAGCTCTTAACTATCAAGGCTTAATGTAGACATCAGCTTAACTTGTTCATATTTATTGGTGGATTGTGATCTGAAAATATAAGCTAAATTAAACCTTTCTTCTCTAAGCTTCTTTTGGTTAGAATGATTTGGGGTGTTTTTGTTTGTTTGGAAAACAGCAACAGAATGAAACTAGAACAAGAACTGAATGAGACACTTAGATGGACCTCTGAGACCTAGAAAGCAGCACAGAAAAGAGGTTTGAAAGAATGTAAGAGCTAGAATGTAGGGAAGAATGAGAAGAATGACATGAGATGCTGTGATCTGAATATGGCATAGTTTTCATAACCAATGCCTACACAAAATCTCCATTCGCTCTCTCACACACACACATATACACATTCACACAAATATGCACACACATACTTGCATGCATAAACAGATATATATATACATACATCTGCACACACAGATACACATGAATACACACAGACACATACCTGCACACATATACAAGCATACACATATATTAAAAATACACAAGCATACACACACATAAACATATATACACACAGAAATGTGTACACACATATACAACTGACACATACATACACACTGAAACACACATATACACAGACACATACATATACACATACACACATATACAACCAGACATATGTTATTAAGAAAATGGGTGTCATCAAGATTGGCAGACAATAAGAGTGGGAAATGATAGTGTGTATGATCACAAAATGGCCTATATTTTTCTTTTTATCAAAAAACATGCTTTTAATGTATATTAAAAATAATTTTAACTTATCATTGGCTTGCAGTACCAAGGTGCAATACCTTAACAATGCCAGAAACAAAAGAGGAATGTATTACTTTATCTGTATTTTAAGCAGGCATTAGTATATTTTGTCTTGGAGCCCACTTTCCAAAGTTATAGGGGGCTTACTATTTCTAGGTAATATTTTTCTAGGTAAGAAAAATTTAAAGTTAGGTGTGAATATTAAGAAAATAATTATGTAGCATATGGCCAGATAAGAAAAACATGAATATTCTACCTATAAAACCAGAAAGAGTATAAAAGTAAACATAAAAGATATAGGAATCTCTTTCTATTATTCCCCCCAAAGGAAAAAAATAGTATTATCTAGAGACTGGCTTCCTAAATGTGACATCTATTTTTCCTATTAAATTATTTATTAATTCATTCCAATAGCAGTACCCCTCCTCCCAGTCCCTGCATCACACAGTTGCTCTCACTGACCTGTCTCCTTCTCCTCTGAGAAGAGGGAGGTCCCCACTGGTATCCACTCATCCTGGTGCCTCAAGTCACTGCAGAACTAGGTGAGTACTCTCCCACTGAGTCAAAACAATCAGACCAGTTAGGAGAGCATGAGCCACAGGAAGGTAACCTACTCAGGCTAAGCCCCTGCTCCATTTGTTAGGGACCCACATGAAGACCAAGGTGCACATCAGCTACATATATGTGGGGGCATAGGTCCACCCCTTGTATGCTCTTTGGTTGTTGGTTTAGTCTTGGGAACGCATAAGGGTTGAGGCTATTTGACTCTAATAATCTTCTGGAGTTCTTATTCCCTCTGGATTCCTCTATTCTTCCCCTGACTCCCCCACAGGACTTCCTGAGCTCCATCTACTCTTTGGCAGTGGGTCTCTCCTGCTTCTGTCGTCTGCTGGGTGGAGCCTCTCAGAGGACAGGTAAACTAGGCTGTGGTCTGTGATTCTAGACTGACAGATACAAACATAGGCCGAGGCTAAAGTGTAGTTGAACTAGGAAGGCAAGCCTGCAATGCGTCCCTTCTGATCTTCTGAGGGACAGCTCTGTACATTCTCCCACAAATTGCCAGGTTGCTACTGCACTCATCTTAGTCTTCTCTCACATGGAACACCTATGTATCCAGGCCACAAGTGATTAATTAATATAGCTCTTCACAGGGTCTTCACATGTATCATTCTGAGAAGGCTTTGACTAACAATGAGGCATCAAAATCTCACCATGTGTCTCTGTGAATCCACTAGACAATCCTGTACAATCAGAGTAGTTGTTTCCACACATAGACCTCCACAGACATATGGCTGACTGGCACACTTATCCAAGTTGATGTCAGAGCGGTCTCCGAGTTATCCAGGTGCATAGTGACAGAAGTAAGCCCAAGAACATCCACATATAGCAGCATATAGACATGCGTGGAATCTACATTCATTAATTTCCAACACACAGTTCACACCAGAATAGTATTGAGGACTTAACTGTGAAATAGCCACTTATTCCTGCAGAGCAAACACTTGCCATAAAGACCCTGAGCACCCTGTCTGTATGTGCCTTGCTGGACATGTTGGAAAGTTCTGTGAGACAGATCAGAATGAGTGTGCTTCTAGCCTTTACCACAGTGGGGCTGTGTCAGGATGAAATCAATGGCTACTCCTGCTTCTGTGTGCCTGGACACCCATTTTTAAGTGAAATTAATTCATACTTAAAAATTGATGATTACAAACTTTTATTTCCTATATTACAAAAGAAATCTTTATTCGGACATAAATCTTGTTGAATAGAACTAGAAATGTAAAAAGAAACAAGCTTGCCTCCCACTAATCTCTCTCTTTGTCTGTCTCCTTTTCTCTGTCTGGATATACAACCATCTAGGACCTCAGGATATTTCAATGAACCATTTCTAAGGAAAATGAGAAATGTAGGAGCAATGAATACCTGAGAATAGAGGTCTATGAATGAAAACCAGCTTTAAAATATGACAATGGACATAACCTACGAAGACTTAAATATTAGAATTACCAAACATAAAGGGTCAGCTATTTACTTTGTTCAAACTCTTCATTAACAAAGTACTTGAAGTAACTACAATATAGAAACCAGGCACAGTGGTGCACAAGACTTACAGAAGTAGAATCAGAAGAATATAATAAACACGATAGACTGAGCTAAACTACATGTTGAAGAGAAACACATAAGGTTGTTAAATTATGCGTGCAGACAGGATCTTAGCATTACAGTCTCCCGAGAGGCATCATCCATCCATCTGTTGTTAGAAACAGAGAGACCCACAGACAGGCATCAGGTAGAGTTTGTGGAAGAGGGCAGGACAGAAGTAAGCAAGCCAGAAAGATCAAACAAAGAACAAGAAGACCTACAAAGACAACTAACCTGGGCTCTTGGGGGCTTCCAGAGACAGAACCATTGACCAAGGAGTATTCAGGAGCTGGAGCGATATTCACATCCTTTTGTAGCAGATGTGCAGCCCTGTCTTCATGCGGGTCTCTTAATAATGGGAGCGGGGCTGTCTCTGACTGTGTTATCTGCCGTTGGATCCTCTTCCTCTGCCTGCCATTGGATTGCCTGCTTAGCCATCAGTGGGAGAGGAGTTGCTTAGTCTTTCTGGAACTAGGTATCTCATGGTGAAGTGGTATCTGAGGAGGAGGGGAAGAGGTAATGGAAAGAGGGCTTTGTAAGGGCAGGATTTTGAGGTGAATAGGGAGAGGAGATGTGATTGGGATGCAATGTGAGTAAAAATATTATGAGAAAAAGAAAAGGAATAGAATGAGTAGTTCAGAATTATAGCAGAGAGCACAAAGTTAGGAACAATCGAATAACACGGTAAACCAACAGACAAGATAGATGTAGTTCCAGTAGAGAAGCAAGGAAAGTCTCTGGGCAATACTAATCGGGGCAGGGGATACTATTCCAAAGGGGAGGTCACGAGTTATAGATTCTGGATTCTCAGGAAATTTCTAACAATGTAAACTGGAGGAAAAATATATGCAATGACAAACCCAAAAGAAAAATTTCAAAATAATTTGAGAATAAAGAAATCTTTCGTAAGAAGGAAGTGAGACTGCTAGTTAGCTCTTAAATTGAAGCCATGGAAACTAGGACATAAGAAAAATGTCAACTTTGAAATCTCCACCCCAAAATATATTTTCCAATCTGCATAGGCCCTGCCATTATGATGGAAAGTAAAACGACTGTAGATCTAGTGCTTTCAAGACACAAAACAATAGAGCAACATACAATGGAAACCCAGGGAGAAAATTCAATTAAATGCCAACTGTATAAAATAATTGTAATTTTGCATGCAGTTAAAAAGTGATATAAGTTTATGATTAATTGTGCAAGTACAATATTAGGTGAGGGTTCAGTGAGTAGTGCTTAAATTGTCAGAAAGCCTTTTAGTACAGAGGGACCACATACTCATGGTAGGTTAAATGTTAAGGTTTAGTAAATTAATTACCTAAGTTGACATCTCTGCATATATATTTACTTTGAAACATTAATGGTTTTATCTGTCCTAAAGTTATGAGAAACACATACAGATGCTAAGAAATATTGTAATAAATTCCAGAGAATCTATAAATGTATGCCTAAATCCTGATAGCTCAACTTTCTTATCTAGGATTATTATTAAAGAAGAGGAAATACAAAGAAGAAATATTTCCTTACTTGTACATCATATATTTTCTTCCAAAGAAAATTTCATGCATGGAAAATACAAGGAATGTATTTAAATAGTGATTGGATTTTAAATTGTGATTTATAATTACTGTTTTTTTCTTTTTTTATTATCCAAAGAAATTGCAAACTTATACTTAATTATACCAAAGCTTCAGGGATACATGATGACAAACACATTTTTAAAGCAATTGAAGAAAATACTTTCTCTATGTTAACCAATATTCTAAAAATAGCTTCTAGACATATATTATTTACTTCTCATTCTGTCATAATACTAAAATAATCAGCCTCCTATTGTTAGAAATTTATGTCAGCTTTACTGTATTCTTTTAATCAAAATATAAGTGAGATTTTTTGGCAGAGTTGAAAATATAAAATTTCACTGCTCCTTCTTCAGACCCAATCCCTCAGGTTGGTCTCTAGTACTACAGTAGAACCCAGTTGTAGCCTTTCCCCCTTTGTTACAGTAGATCCCATAGACCATTCTTTTCTGTCATCCATCCCAGATCATTTCTGCTTTCTCTGTTTCTTTCAGGAAACAGATTCTCTCAGGCTGTTCCCAGCTATAGTCTTTCTTATGCTCTGTTGTGTTTTCTGTGGAGCCCACATACCTTCCCCTCCTCAGATATCAGAATTAAGACTTAGAATCCATAAACTCAGATGTTTAGATGACAGCAAAACCCCCAAATAAGAACCAGGACAATATACCTGAAGGAATACAGCTATCCTGCAATAGCAGGCCTGAAATACTCCAATATAACTGAAGAACAGGAAAGAGACCTTAAACCACCTATATGAAGACAATGCTGCTCCTTAAAGTGGAATGATTAAAACCCTTTTAGAAAACCAAGAAAACACAACGAAATAACTTTAGAAACTGAATCCCATAATATTAGCTAAGTAAAAAACAGTTGAAAGAAACAAATAAAGCTGCTCAAGATTTTAAAATAGAAATTGTAGCGATAAAGAAATCACAAGACTGAATAAATTCCAAAACTGAAAAATTTAGAAACGTAAATAGGAATTACAAAGGCCGGCTTCACCAACAGAATACAAAAGGAAGGAAGAAAGAATCTTAGGCACTAACGATATTACAGAGGAAATTATTACATCAATCAAGGAAAATGTTAAACTTAAAAATTCCTGACACAAAATATGCAGAAAATCTTGAACACTTTGAAAAGGCCAAGCCCAAGAATAATAGCAGTAGAGGAAGGATAAGATTTACAGCTCAATTGCTCAAAAGTATTTTTTTATTTTTAATTGGATATTATCAAAAGTATTTTTAACAACAATCATAAAAAAAATTTTCCTAACCTAAAGATAAAGCCGCCTATAAATGCATAAGAAGCATTCAGAATACCAAATAGACTTGACCAGAAATGAAAGCCACTTGTCTCATAATAATCAAAATGTGAAATATACATAACTAAGAAAGAATATTAAAAGTCACAAAGAAAAACAACAAAGTAATATATAAAGGCAGGGATATTGAAATTAAACATGATTCTCAATAATGATTCTAGCAAAGAAGGGCCTAGATACATCTAATATAGACTCTAACAGAGAGCAAATATTTACCCAGACTACTATACCAGCAAAACTTTCAATGAGCATAAATGAGAAAAATAACATATTTCATGATAAAGTCAAATATCAACAATATCTATAAATCTATTACTACAGAAGGTACTTGAAGAAGATCTCTAGCCTAAGGAGGTTATCTACTAACATGAAAACACAGGAAATAAGTAATCATACACTAGTAAAATTGAAAGAAGAAAAACACACACAGGCACGCAAGCACATAGGCAGGCATGTACATACACACACCATACCATACCACACCACCACTACCATCACCACTACTACTCAGAACAAAAACAACTATAAAATAACAGGAATCAACAATTATTAGTCTTTGATACCTTTCAATATTAACCAGCTGAATACCCAATAAAAAGACATAGACTAAAAGAGTGTAAAAGAAAACAAAATCCGACCTTCTGCTACTTCAAAGAAACACATCTCAGTACCAAGGGCAGGCAGTACTTCAACGTAAATGTCAGGAAAAAAATTATTCCAAGAAAATGAACCTAAGAAGCAAGTTTATACAGGCATTTTAATATCTAAAAATAGAAATTAATTAACAGAAGTAGGGAAGAATACTTTATAAACACCGAAGGAAAAACACATCAAGATAACATTGCAATTGTTAACATTTATGCTGCAAACACAAGGGCACTAACTTTTGTAAAAGGGATACTACTACAGTTTGTATTACATATTAATCCTCACACACCTCAATACTCCATCCATTCAGATAAAAACTAAACAGATGAATAATGAATTTATCAGATGTTATAAACCAAATGAACCTAACAGACATTTACAGAGCATCTTATCCGAACACAAAAGAATATATTGCCTTCTCAGCACCTTATGAAACATTCAAAATTGACCATGTCATCAAATGAAGTATCAACACATACCAAACACAAAATTAAATAACACCCAGTAGTCTGTCAGACAAGCCTGGATTAAAGCTGGGTATCAAGAACAACAGAAAAAAACAGAACTCTCAAAAACTCATGGAAACCGAATAACTCTATACTGAATGAAAAATAGATCAATACATAAAGAAAAATAAAGAATATTGAGAACTCAAGGAAAATTAATATACAGCATACACAAACTTATGGGACACAATAAAAGACAAGAGTCTTAAGTGCCTACATAAAAATTGGAAAGATCTCATACTAGCATCTTAAAAGTATACCTAATTACTATCAAACAAAAAGAAGTAATCACACTCAACAGAACTAGATGGCAGGAAATGAACTGAGGACTGAAAACCAACAAAATGGAAACAAAGAGAAAAATAAAAATAATTGATGAAACAAAGAGTTTGGTATTTGAGAACAACAAGATAGACAAGTACTTATCTAAAATATTAAACAGCAGAGAGAGCATTTTCAAATTAACAAAATTGGGATTGAAAGGTGGGAAATAACAAATGGTAGCAAGGAAATCCAAAGAGGCATAAGGACACTTTCCAAAGCTATACTTCACCAAATTGGAAAAATCTGAAAGAAATAAAGAGTTCTTGATAGCTGCAACTTAACGTAGTTAATTCAAGATCAGATACACAATTTAAATAGAACTATAAAGACTAGTGACATTGAATCTGCAACCAGAATTCTCCCGACCAAAAAAGGCCTAGGGCCAGACTGTTTTTGAGCATGATTCTACAAGAATTTCAAAGGAGAGTTAACACCAATACTCCTCAAATTATTTCATAAAATAGAAAAAGAATAACATTGTCCAATTTATTTCATGATTTTTTAATGTGGTCACTGTTACTTTGATACTCAAACCATACAAATACTCAACAGAAAATTACAGATCATCCCTTTATAGATGAAAAAATACTTAACAAAATACTTACATACCAAATCCAAGAAAACTTCAAAAAGATCATTTACCATTATCAGGTAGGCTTCATCTCAGTGAATCACAGATGGTTCAATAGAGGAAAATCATTCAGTCCAAACCACCGTATAAAGAAACTGAAAGCAAAGAAAGAAAAAATAACATACAGAAAATGCAGAAAAGACTGTGACTAAATCCAGTGCACCTTCATGATAGAAATCTTGGAAATATTACAGATACATCAGGGACAAGACAGTTTTCTATGCTCTCAATATCTACTCAATATAGTACTTGAATTTTAGCTAGAGTAATAACTGAAGGATTAAGGGAATATAAAGTGAAAAAAAGTTAAAGTATCATTGTTTGTAGATAATATGATACGTAAATTGACTTTATAAATTTTTTCAGGGAACTCATGCAGCTGATAAATACTTTCATAAAAGTAGCTGGATACAAGATTTACAAAAATTAATAATTAATAACCCTCCCAATATATAAATAACGAATTCACTGAGAAAAAAAATCAGGGAAACAACACCTTTCAAAATAACCTCAAATAATGTAAAATATAAATGAAGGACATGCATGACAAAGCCTTCAAATTGCTGCAGAAAGAATTTGAAGAAGATAAAAGTGGATGGAAAGCTCTCTGATGCTCATAGAGCAGTAGGATTAACATACTAAAATGGCTGTCCTATGAATTTCATAAAGTCATTGTTTTTAGCGGAGTAGTATTCCAAATGCTCGAATTACCCTAGATGCACAGAACACTCAAGAAGCATGACCAAAATGCGAATGCTTCACTCCTTCTTTAAATGGGGAACAAGAATACCCTTGGGAGGGAATAGGGAGGCAAAGTTTAGAACAGAGGCTGAAGGAACACCATTCAGAGCCTGCCCCACATATACAGCCACCAAACTAGATAAGATGGATGAAGCAAAGAAGTGCAGGCTGACAGGAACCGGATGTAGATCTCTCCTGAGAGACACAGCTAGAATATGGCAAATACATAGGTGAATGCCAGCAGCAAACCCCTGAACTGAGAATGGCACCCCCGTTGACAGAAACAGAGAAAGGACTGAAAGAACTTGAAGGGGCTCGAGACCCCATATGAACAACAATACCAACCAACCAGAGCTTCCAGGGACTAAGACACTACCCAAAGACTATACATGGATTGACCCTGGGCTCCAACTTCATAGGTAGCAATGAATAGCCTAGTAAGGGCACCAGTGGAAGGGGAAGCCCTTGGTCTTGCCAAGGCTGAGTCCCCAGTGAACAGGATTGTTGGGGGGAAGGCGGCAATGCCGGGAGGATGGGGAGGAGAACACCCATATAGAAGGGGATGAGGAGAGTTTAGGGGGATGTTTGTCTGGAAACCAGGGAAGGTAATAACAATTGAAATGTAAATAAATACCCAATTTAATAATGATGGAGAAAAAAATGGCTGTCCTATCAAAAGCAATCTACAGATTCAATGCAATCCTTATCAAAAGTTCATCAAAATTCTTTACAGACCTTGAAAAGACAATATTCAAGTTCATAAGCAAAAAATAAAAACTTAGAATAGCTAAAACTATCCTGAGAAAAACAAAAAATCGGCTGGAGGTATCATCATCCCTAATATCAAGTTGTACTATAGAATTATTATAAAAAATCTGCACGATTTTGGCATTAAGGAGCTATATTGATCAATGGAATCCAATTAATCACCCAGACATAAGTCCATATACCTTTGACAATTGATTTTTGATAGAAGCCAGATATACACACTGAAAAAGATAGCGTATTTAACAAATGATGCTGTTCAAATGGGATGTCTGTAATAAAAATAATAGAAACGGATGTTTGTAATAATGCATATAGATCCATATTCAACTGCCTGCACAGTACTCTAGTTTACATGGATCAATAACTTCAACATAAAACCATAAAACTTAAATCTGACAGAGGCTAAGATAGAAAATAGCCTTCAGCATTTTGTCACAGAAGTAAACCTTCTGACAGAGCACCAATAGCTCAGGACATCAGATCAACAACTAACAAGTTGGACGTCATGAAACTGAGAACTTCTTTCATATAAACACCATAAATAAGACAAAGCTGCAGCCTAGAGAATAGAAAAAGTGTCTTATTAACTCCATATCCGATAAATCCAATAAAATTGAATAAATCCAATAAATGATATCCAAAAATATATTTAAAGAAACCTCAAGAAATTAGACATCAACGAAAATAATCCCATTTAGAAAAATGAGGTACCATTCTAAACCAAATTTTCAATAGAGGGCTCTCCAATGGCTGAAAAACAATGTAATGTTCAAAATCCTTGACCATCAGGGAATTGCATGACAAAAATACATAAGATTTCATCTTATACCTATAAGAACAGCTAAGGTCAATAACACAACTCAAGATTTGGACTAATATGAGCTCTTCTCAATTCTTGGTTGGAGTGAAAAGTTGTATAGTCACTATGGAAATTAATATGTGGTTGATCAGAAAAAATTGGAATGGATCTATCTCGACACAGCTATACAATTTTCAGGCATATACCCAAAGTTTACCCTAATTGAGACTTGCTCCAATGATACTTTCTCAATTATCTTTAGTGTGAGTTCATTTATAATAGCCAGAACCTAAAAACAACTCAGATGTTCCTCAATAAAGGAGTAGGTAAAGAGTATGTATGTGGTCCTTTTATACAATGGAGTACTACTCAGCTGATAAAAAAGTAACAACATTAAATTTTTAGGCAAATAGATAGAACTAGGGGAAAAAAGATCCTGAGTAATGTAATGCAGATTCAGAAAGATCTACATGGTATGTACTCATTTATAAGTGTAGTTAGCTGTGAAGTAAATGATTACCAAGCTACAAATTATAGACCTAGAGAGGTTAGATAAGAGGAGGTTTATATGCAGGATACATGAGGAAAGGGGAAATAGAATATATAATAGATATTTCAGGTGGACTTGGGGCTGGGGTAGGCAGTAGCTGGAGGGATCTGATGGAGTATGGGATTAAGACAGTACAGGGACAGATAGCTGGAATTGGGGGAGCACTTGCAGGATGACTTGGAAACCTAGTACAGTGGAAACTTCCTGGGAGTTATGAAGATAGTCATAGTGAGTATTCCTAGCAGTAGGTGACTGGGAGTTTGCCCTGGTCACCTCTTGTGGTCAGGCAAGGTTCCCAGTGATAGGAATGGGTGGTAATAAGTTGAGATTTTGGTCAAGGGGCTCCCATTGAAATCCCCAAACAACCCATATTGGTGCTAGGATAGAGGGTTCCTTTCTGTAAATGGATGACACAAGGACATCATTAAGGGCTATCTATACAGGGAATATGGAGAGGTTTCGCTGGTTTCTACATGGAAACTTCATCATTACATTTTAGTCTATTTAGTATGGTAAGGTACTTGCAAAGCTGCCAAGAGAAATCTGGATACCAACTAGCCACAAAAACTTTAAATACAGTCTTTCCTGGCTACAAGATTTACTATGGCAATGGTGGTACAGAATTTGTGTAAATGGGAATCAATGTTAGATTTAAACGGAGGACCATGCCACTGTAGGGTACCCATGCCTAGCACTGCTTAGATGGTCAGAAAGTGGAGACTGGGTAGACCACAAATGTAGGATAGAACCAAGCACAACTGGCAATAAGCAAATATATAAATAAGTAAATAAGTAAATAAGTAAATAAGTAAATAAATAAATAAATAAATAAATAAATATCAGAGAGATTTCATTTAGCAGGAGATGAGAACAATTGCCAGGTATTTTTAGTCAAAACTGTAAATTTTTTTTAGGTTCCTTCCCTCAGACATCATGGAATCTTGTACAAAATGGGACAGAAACATTTTACTTGCTAAGGCATTGAGAATACTAGGAGAACATGATCCACTGAATCAACTACTCAGGTTACAAATGGGCTCACAGAAACTCAAGTGGCAAGCATGGTGGGGGGTGTGTGTCTGCGTGTCTGCATCAGGTTCTCTAGGTATATGCTATACCTACAAACAATGGGGGCAAGTGTCTCTCTGACTCTTGCCTGTTCTTGAGTCTCTTTTCCTCTTATTAATTAAGTTGCCTTCTCCAGTCTTGAGATAAAGGTTTTCAACTGATCTTATTTTATCTTGTTTGTCATGTTCATTTTTCTTTTTCTCTCTTGGAGGCTTGTTCTTTTTCAAAAGGATCTCTAACTGGAGTGTATCCAGAGAAGAGCAGAGGTGGGCAGGAGCTGGGAAGAGTAGAGGGAGGGGAAACTGTGCTGGGGACGTATTGTTTGGAGGAAGACTGTACTTTTAATTCAAATAAAATAAATTATAATTTGAAAATTAAGCTGATATGGAAATAAAACTACAGTAGATATGATTTCAAAACCTAACAAATACAAAATTTCATCCTACCAAAAGATTTTTGCATTTAACCAAACATAACTTGTATCATTATAATAAAAGTTAGAACAATAATCCTTTCAGTAGCTTCACTGTCTTTTAATATTGACATTTATTCAATAACTATAAAATGTTTTGTTTCTCCTTTCTACTTATAACAGTCAGTAAGAATTCATGAGAACCAAAATAATTATTCAGATTCTAGGTTAAAGTTGTAGATCAGAGTCTAGATGTTGTTGTGTAGACCTATAATCCCAGCACTGGGGATACTAAATATACTGAGCCTCGGTGTCCATTCTGGGCTGTTCAAATACTTTATCTATTTTTTGGTATGGGCCATTGAGATGGAGATGGCTAATAGAATAAAAACTAGGCATTAACTTCCAATCATAACCTTCTGACTCTTTGACTTTGATCCTTGAGAATGACACAGGAAAATGTAAGAACTGGGCAGCAGCTCTCTGCTCCCAGACCCCGTGAGAGAGAGAGACCCAACCGCCTGGTCAGGTGGGCACTCCTGAGGCTGCAGAGCAGAAGAGACCACCAACACTGCTCACCCCTGCCCACATCCCTGGCCCAAGAGGAAACTGTATAAGGCCTCTGGGCTCCCGTGTCGGAGGGCCCAGGAGCGGCTGGACCCCTGCCTGAGACACCACCGGAACCTGAAAGAAACAGACGGGATAAACAGTTCTCTGCACCCAAATCCCGTGGGAGGGAGAGCTAAACCTTCAGACAGGAAGACAAGCCTGGGAAACCAGAAGAGACTGCTCTCTTCACACACATCTCGGACGCCAGAGGAAAAAGCCAAAGACCATCTGGAACCCTGGTGCACTGAAGCTCCCGGAAGGGGCGGCACAGGTCTTCCTGGTTGCTGCCACTGCAAAGAGCCCGTGGGCAGCACCCCACGAGCGATCCTGAGCCTCAGGACCACAGGTAAGACCAAATTTTCTACTGCAAGAAAGCTGCCTGGTGAACTCAAGACACAGGCCCACAGGAACAGCTGAAGACCTGTAGAGAGGAAAAACTACATGCCCGAAAGCAGAACACTCTGTCCCCATAACTGACTGAAAGAGAGGAAAACAGGTCTACAGCACTCCTGACACACAGGCTTATAGGACAGTCTAGCCACTGTCAGAAATAGCAGAACAAAGTAACACTAGACATAATCTGATGGCGAGAGGCAAGCGCAGGAACCCAAGCAACAGAAACCAAGAATACATGGCACCATCGGAGCCCAATTCTCCCATCAAAACAAACATGGAATATCTAAACACACCAGAAAAGCAAGATCTAGTTTCAAAATCAAATTTGATCATGATGCTGGAGGACTTCAAGAAAGACGTGAAGAACTCCCTTAGAGAACGAGTAGAAGCCTACAGAGAGGAATCGCTAAAATGCCTGAAAGAATTCCAGGAAAACATAAATAAACAAGTAGAAGCCCATAGAGAGGAGACACAAAAATCCCTGAAAGAATTCCAGGAAAACACAATCAAACAGTTGAAGGAATTAAAAATGGAAATAGAAGCAATCAAGAAAGAACACATGGAAACAACCCTGGATATAGAAAACCAAAAGAAGAGACAAGGAGCTGTAGATACAAGCTTCACCAACAGAATACAAGAGATGAAAGAAAGAATCTCAGGAGCAGAAGATTCCATAGAAATCATTGACTCAACTCTCAAAGATAATGTAAAGCGGAAAAAGCTACTGGTCCAAAATATACAGGAAATCCAAGACTCAATGAGAAGATCAAACCTAAGGATAATAGGTATAGAAGAGAGTGAAGACTCCCAGCTCAAAGGACCAGTAAATATCTTCAACAAAATCATAGAAGAAAACTTCCCTAACCTAAAAAAAGAGATACCCATAGGCATACAATAAGCCTACAGAACTCCAAATAGCTTGGACCAGAAAAGAAACACCTCCCGTCACATAATTGTCAAAACACCAAATGCACAAAATAAAGAAAGAATATTAAAAGCAGTAAGGCAAAAAGGTCAAGTAACATATAAAGGCAGACCTATCAGAATCACACCAGACTTCTCGCCAGAAACTATGAAGGCCAGAAGATCCTGGACTGATGTCATACAGACCCTAAGAGAACACAAAAGCCAGCCCAGGTTACTGTATCCAGCAAAACTCTCAATTAACATTGATGGAGAAACCAAGATATTCCATGACAAAACCAAATTTACACAATATCTTTCTACAAATCCAGCACTACAAAGGATAATAAATGGTAAAGCCCAACATAAGGAGGCAAGCTACACCCTAGAAAAAGCAAGAAACTAATCGTCTTGACAACAAAACAAAGAGAAGAAAAACACACAAACATAACCTCACATCCAAATATGAATATGACAGGAAGCAATAATCACTATTCCTTAATATCTCTCAGCATCAATGGCCTCAACTCCCCAATAAAAAGACATAGATTAACAAACTGGATACGCAACGAGGACCCTGCATTCTGCTGCCTACAGGAAACACACCTCAGAGACAACGACAGACAGTACCTCAGAGTGAAAGGCTGGAAAACAACTTTCCAAGCAAATGGTCAGAAGAAGCAAGCTGGAGTAGCCATTCTAATATCAAATAAAATCAATTTTCAACTAAAAGTCATCAAAAAAGATAAGGAAGGACACTTCATATTCATCAAAGGAAAAATCCACCAAGATGAACTCTCAATCCTAAATATCTATGCCCCAAATACAAGGGCACCTACATATGTAAAAGACACCTTACTAAAGCTCAAAACACACATTGCACCTCACACAATAATAGTGGGAGATTTCAACACCCCACTCTCATCAATGGACAGATCATGGAAACAGAAATTAAACAGAGATGTAGACAGACTAAGAGAAGTCATGAGCCAAATGGACTTAACGGATATTTGTAGAACATTCTATCCTAAAGCAAAAGGATATACCTTCTTCTCAGCTCCTCATGGTACTTTCTCCAAAATTGACCATATAATTGGTCAAAAAATGGGGCTCAACAGGTACAGAAAGATAGAAATAATCCCATGCGTGCTATCGGACCACCACGGCCTAAAACTGATCTTCAATAACAATAAGGGAAGAATGCCCACATATACGTGGTAATTGAACAATGCTCTACTCAATGATAACCTGGTCAAGGAAGAAATAAAGAAAGAAATTAAAAACTTTTTAGAATTTAATGAAAATGAAGGTACAACATACCCAAACTTATGGGACACAATGAAAGCTGTGCTAAGAGGAAAACTCATAGCGCTGAGTGCCTGCAGAAAGAAACAGGAAAGAGCATATGTCAGCAGCTTGACAGCACACCTAAAAGCTCTAGAACAAAAAGAAGCAAATACACCCAGGAGGAGTAGAAGGCAGGAAATAATCAAACTCAGAGCTGCAATCAACCAAGTAGAAACAAAAAGGACCATAGAAAGAATCAACAGAACCAAAAGTTGGTTCTTTGAGAAAATCAACAAGATAGATAAACCCTTAGCCAGACTAACGAGAGGACACAGAGAGTGCATCCAAATTAACAAATCAGAAATGAAAAGGGAGACATAACTACAGATTCAGAGGAAATTCAAAAAATCATCAGATCTTACTATAAAAACCTATATTCAACAAAACTTGAAAATCTTCAGGAAATGGACAATTTCCTAGACAGATACCAGGTATCCAAGTTAAATCAGGAACAGATAAACCAGTTAAACAACCCCATAACTCCTAAGGAAATAGAAGCAGTCATTAAAGGTCTCCCAACGAAAAAGAGCCCAGGTCCAGACGGGTTTAGTGCAGAATTCTATCAAACATTCATAGAAGACCTCATACCAATATTACCCAAACTATTCCACAAAATTGAAAGCGATGGAGCCCTACCGAATTCCTTCTACGAAGCCACAATTACTCTTATACCTAAACCACACAAAGACCCAACAAAGAAAGAGAACTTCAGACCAGTTTCCCTTATGAATTTCGACGCAAAAATACTCAATAAAATTCTGGCAAACCGAATTCAAGAGCACATCAAAACAATCATCCACCATGATCAAGTAGGCTTCATCCCAGGCATGCAGGGATGGTTTAATATACGGAAAACCATCAACGTGATCCATCATATAAACAAACTGAAAGAACAGAACCACATGATCATTTCATTAGATGCTGAGAAAGCATTTGACAAAATTCAACACCCCTTCATGATAAAAGTGCTGGAAAGAATAGGAATTCAAGGCCCATACCTAAACATAGTAAAAGCCATATACAGCAAACCAGTTGCTAACATTAAACTAAATGGAGAGAAACTTGAAGCAATCCCACTAAAATCAGGGACTAGACAAGGCTGCCCACTCTCTCCCTACTTATTCAATATAGTTCTTGAAGTTCTAGCCAGAGCAATTAGACAACAAAAGGAGATCAAGGGGATACAGATCGGAAAAGAAGAGGTCAAAATATCACTATTTGCAGACGACATGATAGTATATTTAAGTGATCCCAAAAGTTCCACCAGAGAACTACTAAAGCTGATAAACAACTTCAGCAAAGTGTCTGGGTATAAAATTAACTCAAATAAATCAGTTGCCTTCCTCTATACAAAAGAGAAACAAGCCGAGAAAGATATTAGGGAAACGACACCCTTCATAATAGACCCAAATAATATAAAGTATCTCGGTGTGACTTTAACCAAGCAAGTAAAAGATCTGTACAATAAGAACTTCAAGACACTGAGGAAAGAAGTTGAAGAAGACTTCAGAAGATGGAAAGATCTCCCATGCTCATGGATTGGCAGGATTAATATAGTAAAAATGGCCATTTTACCAAAAGCAATCTACAGATTCAATGCAATCCCCATCAAAATACCAATCCAATTCTTCAAAGAGTTAGACAGAACAATTTGCAAATTCATCTGGAATAACAAAAAACCCAGGATAGCTAAAGCTATCCTCAACAATAAAAGGACTTCAGGGGGAATCACTATCCCTGAACTCAAGCAGTATTACAGAGCAATAGTGATAAAAACTGCATGGTATTGGTACAGAGACAGACAGATAGACCAATGGAATAGAATTGAAGACCCAGAAATGAACCCACACACCTATGGTCACTTGATTTTTGACAAAGGAGCCAAAACCATCCAATGGAAAAAAGATAGCCTTTTCAGGAAATGGTGCTGGTTCAACTGGAGGGCAACATGTAGAAGAATGCAGATCGATCCATCCTTATCACCCTGTACAAAGCTTAAGTCCAAGTGGATCAAGGACCTCCACATAAAACCAGACACACTCAAACTAATAGAAGAAAAACTAGGGAAGCATCTGGAACACATGGGCACTGGAAAAAATTTCCTGAACTAAACACCAATGGCTTACGCTCTAAGATCAAGAATCGACAAATGGGATCTCATAAATCTGCAAAGCTTCTGTAAGGCAAAGGACACTGTGGTTAGGACAAAACGGCAACCAACAGATTGGGAAAAGATCTTTACCAATCCTACAACAGATAGAGGCCTTATATCCAAATTATACAAAGAACTCAAGAAGTTAGACCGCAGGGAAACAAATAACCCTATTAAAAATGGGGTTCAGAGCTAAACAAAGAATTCACAGCTGAAGAATGCCGAATGGCTGAGAAAGACCTAAAGAAATGTTCAACATCTTTAGTCATAAGGGAAATGCAAATCAAAACAACCCTGAGTTTTCACCTCACACCAGTGAGAATGGCTAAGATCAAAAACTCAGGTGACAGCAGATGCTGGCGAGGATGTGGAGAAAGAGGAACACTCCTCCATTGTTGGTGGGATTGCAGACTGGTAAAACCATTCTGGAAATCAGTCTGGAGGTTCCTCAGAAAATTGGACATTGAACTGCCTGAGGATCCAGCTATACCTCTCTTGGGCATATACCCAAAAGATGCCTCAACATAAAAAAGAGACATGTGCTCCACTATGTTCATCGCAGCCTTATTTATAATAGCCCGAAACTGGAAAGAACCCAGATCCCCTTCAACAGAGGAATGGATACAGAAAATGTGGTACATCTACACAATGGAATATTACTCAGCTATCAAAAACAACGAGTTTAT
Organism: Rattus norvegicus; assembly: GCF_021556685.1. Taxonomy (NCBI): domain Eukaryota; kingdom Metazoa; phylum Chordata; class Mammalia; order Rodentia; family Muridae; genus Rattus; species Rattus norvegicus. The sequence continues at coordinate 87,991,938 of NC_141539.1, read as the reverse complement.
GAAATACGTAGGCAAATGGTTGGAACTGGGAAATATCATCCTGAGTGAGCTAACCCAATCACAGAAAGACATACATGGTATGCACTCATTGATAAGTGGCTATTAGCCCAAATGCTTGAATTACCCTAGATCCCTAGAACAAACGAAACTCAAGACGCATGATCAAAATGTGAATGCTTCACTCCTTCTTTAAATGAGGAAAAAGAATACCCTTGGCAGGGAAGGGAGAGGCAAAGATTAAAACAGAGACTGAAGGAACACCCATTCAGAGCCTGCCCCACATGTGGCCCATACATATACAGCCACCCAATTAGACAAGATGGATGAAGCAAACAAGTGCAGACCGACTGGAGCCGGATGTAGATCGCTCCTGAGAGACACAGCCAGAATACAGCAAATATAGAGGCGAATGCCAGCAGCAAACCACTGAACTGAGAATAGATCCCCCGTTGAAGGAATCAGAGAAAGAACTGGAGGAGCTTGAAGGGGCTCGAGACCCCAAAAGTACAACAATGTCAAGCAACCAGAGCTTCCAGGGACTAAGCCACTACCTAAAGACTATACATGGACTGACCCTGGACTCTGACCTCATAGGTAGCAATGAATATCCTAGTAAGAGCACCAGTGGAAGGGGAAGCCCTGGGTCCTGCTAAGACTGAACCCCCAGTGAACTAGACTGTTGGGGGGAGGGCGGCAATGGGGGGAGGGTTGGGAGGGGAACACCCATAAGGAAGGGGAGGGGGGAGGGGGATGTTTGTCCGGAAACCGGGAAAGGGAATAACACTTGAAATGTATATAAGAAATACTCAAGTTAATAAAAAAAAAAGAAAGAAAGAAAAAAAAAGAAAAGGTAAGAACTGATTCCTACAAGTTTTCTAACTTCTAAATGCATGTGCACATACATTCAGACAAAGTAATACATAATTAAGTTTAAAATTAAAATACATGGATTGCATTATTATTACAGATCCAGAACTGTTCTAAGGGAACAGAATGATCCATAGGAAGAAGTTTGAATGTTAAGATGAAATATACAGGAAGCTCAGAGGTAGTTTCTTCCCACTTATTCTCTGCTTTTCATTTAGACTCACCTCTGGATATACTTATCGTTCTGAGTCTAGGTCAAGGAATAATAATCAAGGCAGAGTAAGAGGAAAAAGAAATGCAAGGTGGACTAGGAAAAGGAAACATATGGAGAAGGTGGGCATGAAGTCAACTGAAGTACTGGGAAAGTTTTATAAAGAAAATATCAGGACATCATGGTGGAGACAGGGGTTTGGAGCGAGGTACAGGGAGGCGGGAAAGAGGTATGGAATGTGGAACCCTAAGGGGGTGGACCAGTAGGGGAATAAAATCTGGAGTGTAAAAATGTATAAATTAATTAAAAAACAAAGAAATAAGCACTTATCGGCAGATTGAGTGGGTCACCATGAAATAAGTGATTAATTAAAAGGTAAAGCTTGTAACACTAAAAAAAAGAAAGGAATATCATTTTTTTACAGCTAACTTCTGTATGGTGTATTGAGCATAGAGGCTTTGTTATATTTTTCTTTATATCTGTCTGTAAAACAAAGGATCATAATATTTTTTCATGTTCCTTTGTCTCAGAATACATCAGACATCTGGAGTGACCTCCAATCATTGAATAGATTCAAAGGAAGTGGTATGTCATCTGTAAAAACTACCAATCTTCAGGAGACTTGAAAGCAAAGGAATTCTCAAAAGACATTTATAAGACAGACAACAACTCAGTTAAGCTATTATTTGTGATTCTATTATTTAAGCATAATTAAATTTTAAGATCATTACCAGATGTTATGTTATTTAAATTACTAATTTATCTACATTTTCAATTTAATTGTTATTTTTAAAATTCTATCAATGAATTAAATAATTAGAAAAGCAAACTATGACTCCTTTGTTACATTTTATACCACTTAGTATATCTGTCTACTTATATGTCTTTTGGAAAGGTAAGATTTATTTATGTATTCTACAAAGTACACACATTATGAATAAATGATTTTCCCAAGCTGAACACATGTATAGAAACAATTACTCCCTGGTTCAGAAAATACCATGGTGACATTAAAACATGATTCAAATACCTTTAATTCAACCTGCATAGCCCTGAGGTTATCCTGCAAAGGATGTATCAAAAAATACAAAGTTAGGACGACAAAGTTTGACATAATGTCATTTTGCAGATCACACTTGGAAGGTCATACTGAGCATCTGTTCTGAGGGAAAAGCATCAGGTACTTTGTGTACACATTACTTTTATTGTAACAAAGCTTCTACATTTCAACATTTAAAATGAGCATCTTTTTCCTTCCAGTGCAAACCAAAGAATAAAAAATTAAAATAAAAAATTGAAAATAAAGTTACAACACAGAATGTCAACTCTAAACAAAACCCTCCATCTTCTGCTGATTCTCTCACTGTGTGGCAGGGTTCAAGTCATCCTTAAGAGAGAAATTTATTTTAAAAGTGTCACCATAAACTACAAGACTATCCATTAAACATCACAACACATGCTAACGGAGAAGGCATGTCCTCTAAATGCTCACTTAATGCCCCCAGATTTCTTCTTCCCTCCTTCCCTTCGTCCCTCCTTCTACTCCCTCTTTCTTTCTTTCTTTCTTTCTTTCTTTCTTTCTTTCTTTCTTTCTTTCCTTCTTTCTTTCTTTCTTTCTCCTTCCTTCCTTCCTTCCTTCCTTTCTTTCTTTCTTCCTTTCTCCTTCCTTCCTTCCTTCCTTCCTTCCATCCTTTCTTCCTGTGTTTTTCTTTCTTTTTAATTAATCAAGAGAAAGTAGGTAGATTTATATTGGTAAATGCTAGCTTTTTGTATTCACATATTGACACAGTGTAATTTCAGAGTCCAATATACAGAGAGAGAAAAGAAAAAAGCTAGAATTCTATGCCCCACTAGTACTGTGGAGCAGGAAGTACCCTCGAGCCTCCAGTGGAGCCATGCAAACTGGAAGGCTTTTCTTTTTCCCCCACACAAAGCACGGTAGTGTTGTTGAGAGCTAAAGGGATTTGACTCATGTCTTAATGCTTCTGTAACTAAGTGACATGGATACAGGTTGCTACCATAGACTGTACCCTAGATTTTATCTCAACTTGGCATTTTTTTAATTTGGGCCTTTAGTTACCCAGGTATTATGACAGGACCTGTTCCCACTGTGTCAGTGACCTGTTATTCTAATGTCATCTGCAGAAGGGACAGCTGCTGACATGTCTTCCTTTATTAGCACTGTGCACTGGGCAAGAAGTTGGGCTGTCAAAGTAAGCATTCCCTAAAGAGGTTGGTAGTACTCTGTCCCGGGTATGTAAGAGAAGCTCTCATTTGGGAATCTTAACCGGGTGGATGAAGAGCTCTGTCTACACAGCACCACTGTGCAGAGAATAATGCTTCAGGATGCCACCAGATGCATATGCTTTTCAATTCAGTAAAACACAGGTAAAATTAAATGCCTCTTTTTCAGAGACGATTAACTGACAGTCTGGTCAATTTCAAAGCATTTTGATGTGTAAAACTTTATAAACAGATCTACTCAATCAATAGGCAAAGAACAACCAAAATCTGTCTGCTAGGATAATGTGTAATTTCTGAATAGAACTCTGTTTAGTAAATACATCATTGTATATGTCAGGAATCTTGTTCCAATAAAAAGAACACACACACACACACACACACACACACACACACACACACACACACACACACCATGGCTATAGGACCCAGGACTTGCCAGAAGAGTTCAGAATAGATGCCTGTAGTCACATTACTTTTCTCTGTTGAGAAGATTTTTCAGAATAATTTTATCTGTCAAATTCATCCGTGGGATTGAAAAGAAAAGTCATTCTTCAACAGGGTATTATTATTCATTGAAATGTACACAATAATTGACAATTCTTGGTTTTGTTAAATCATTTAGTTTCAAGAGTTTTAGACTATCCTTTATATTTTGACAATTTCATAAATGTATACAGTGTTTCATCTGTATAATTATTTTTGAAATTATAATATTATATCATTTCTCTTTTGCAATTTTAAAAGTACAAATTATGATATATATGAATTTGCACTGTTGTTTCATTTGTTTCATGTAAGTAGAAGTGAAATTTCAAAAATATATATTGTTAGTTTTTAATACTGAAGATCTTTGAAATCTGTCATTTCTGTGGAATAAAAGCAACACGGCAAAACACAGTGTTGGCATAAAAGTCAGACTTTTTTGTTTATGTTGTCATGTTAATACCACTTTTAAAATAAAAAGTCCGAAACATATTACTTAATTTAGTTGATACTAACTTTTGTATGTATAATGTATGCACATGTGTTTAATAATGTGTTAATTAAACAATTTAGGTTTAAAAACATAAAATTTATTGCTTATTAAATGGTCACTGCTGACACACCCGCGGATCCCAGCCCGCAGCAGCTCTCTGCTCCCAGACCCCGTGGGAAAGAGACCTCACCGCCTGGTCAGGTGGGCACTCCTGAGGCTGCATAAGCTCCCGGAAGGGGCAGCACAGGTCTTCCTGGTTGCTGCCGCCTCAAAGAGCCCGTGGGCAGCACCCCGCGAGCGAACTTGAGCCTCGGGACCACAGGTAAGACCAAATTTTCTGCTGCAAGTGACCTGGCTGGTGAACTCAAGACACAGGCCCACAGGAACAGCTGAAGACCTGTACAGAGGAAAAACTACATGCCCGAAAGCAGAACACTCTGTCCCCATAACTGATTGAAAGAGAGGAAAACAGGTCTACAACACTCCTGACACACAGGCTTATAGGACAGTCTAGCCACTGTCAGAAATAGCAGAACAAAGTAACACTAGAGATAATCTGATGGTGAGAGGCAAGCGCAGGAACACAAGCAACAGAAACCAAGACTACATGGCATAATCGGAGCCCAATTCTCCCACCAAAACAAACATGGAATATCCAAACACACCAGAAAAGCAAGATCTAGTTTCAAAATCATATTTGATCATGATGCTGGAGGACTTCATGAAAGACGTGAAGAACTCCCTTAGGGAAACACAGGAAAACATTAATTAACAAATAGAAGCCTACAGAGAGGAATCGCAAAAATCCCTGAAAGTATCCCAAAAATCCCTGAAAGAATTCGAGGAAAACACAATCAAACAGTTGAAGGAATTAAAAATGGAAATAGAAGCAATCAAGAAAGAACACATGGAAACAACCCTGGATATAGAAAACCAAAAGGAGAGACAAGGAGCTGTAGATACAAGCTTCACCAACAGAATACAGGAGATGGAAGAGAGAATCTCAGGAGCAGAAGATTCCATAGAAATCATTGACACAACTGTCAAAGATAATGTAAAGCGGAAAAAGCTACTGGTCCAAAACATACAGGAAATCCAGGACTCAATGAGAAGATCAAACCTAAGGATAATAGGTATAGAAGAGAGTGAAGACTCCCAGCTAAAAGGACCAGTAAATATCTTCAACAAAATCACAGAAGAAAACTTCCCTAACCTAAAATAAGAGATACCCATAGGCATACAATAAGCCTACAGAACTCCAAATAGATTGGACCAGAAAAGAAACACCTCCCGTCACATAATTGTCAAAACACCAAATGCACAAAATAAAGAAAGAATATTAAAAGCAGTAAGGGAAAAAGGTCAAGTAACATATAAAGGCAGACCTATCAGAATCACACCAGACTTCTCGCCAGAAACTATGAAGGCCAGAAGATCCTGGACTGATGTCATACAGACCCTAAGAGAACACAAATGCCAGCCCAGGTTACTGTATCCTGCAAAACTCTCAATTAACATAGACGGAGAAAACAAGATATTCCATGACAAAACCAAATTTACACAATATCTTTCTACAAATCCAGCACTACAAAGGATAATAAATGGTAAAGCCCAACATAAGGAGGCAAGCTATACCATAGAAGAAGCAAGAAACTAATCGTCTTGGCAACAAAACAAAGAGAATGAAAGCACACAAACATAACCTCACTTCCAAATATGAATATAACGGGAAGCAATAATCACTATTCCTTAATATCTCTCAACATCAATGGCCTCAACTCCCCAATAAAAAGAAATAGATTAACAAACTGGATACGCAACGAGGACCCTGCATTGTGCTGCCTACAGGAAACACACCTCAGACCCAAATAATATAAAGTATCTCGGTGTGACTTTAACCAAGCAAGTAAAAGATCTGTACAATAAGAACTTCAAGACAATGAAGAAGGAAATTGAAGAAGACCTCAGAAGATGGAAAGATCTCCCATGCTCATGGATTGGCAGGATTAATATAGTAAAAATGGCCATTTTACCAAAAGCAATCTACAGATCAATGCAATCCCCATCCAAATACCAATCCAATTCTTCAAAGAGTTAGACAGAACAATTTGCAAATTCATCTGGAATAACAAAAAACCCAGGATAGCTAAAGCTATCCTCAACAATAAAAGGACTTCAGGGGGAATCACTATCCCTGAACTCAAGCAGTATTACAGAGCAATAGTGATAAAAACTGCATGGTATTGGTACAGAGACAGACAGATAGACCAATGGAATAGAATTGAAGACCCAGAAATGAACCCACACACCTATGGTCACTTGATTTTTGACAAAGGAGCCAAAACCATCCAATGGAAAAAAGATAGCATTTTCAGCAAATGGTGCTGGTGCATATCCTAGTAAGAGCACCAGTGGAAGGGGAAGCCCTGGGTCCTGCTAAGACTGAACCCCCAGTGAACTAGACTGGTGGGGGGAGGGCAGCAATGGGGGGAGGGTTGGGAGGGGAACACCCATAAGGAAGGGGAGGGGGGAGGGGGATGTTTGCCCGGATACCGGGAAAGGGAATAACACTTGAAATGTATATAGGAAATACTCAAGTTAATAAAAAAAATATAAAAATATATAAAAAATATATATATATATAAAAAGAAGTTAGACCGCAGGGAAACAAATATCCCTATTAAAAAATGGGGTTCAGAGCTAAATAAAGAATTCACAGCTGAGGAATGCCGAATGGCTGAGAAACACCTAAAGAAATGTTCAACATCTTTAGTCATAAGGGAAATGCAAATCAAAACAACCCTGAGATTTCACCTCACACCAGTGAGAATGGCTAAGATCAAAAACTCAGGTGACAGCAGATGCTGGCGAGGATGTGGAGAAAGAGGAACACTCCTCCATTGTTGGTGGGATTGCAGACTTGTACAACCATTCTGGAAATCAGTCTGGAGGTTCCTCAGAAATTTGGACTTGGAACAACCTGAGTACCGAGCTATACCTCTCTTGGGCATATACCCAAAAGATGCCCCAACATATAACAAAGACACGTGCTCCACTATGTTCATAGCAGCCTTACTTATAATAGCCAGAAGCTGGAAAGAACCCAGATGCCCTTCAACAGAGGAATGGATACAGAAAATGTGGTACATCTACGCAATGGAATATTACTCAGCTATCAAAAACAATGACTTTATGAAATTCATAGGCAAATGGAGGGAACTGGAAAATATCATCCTGAGTGAGGTAACCCAATCACAGAAAAACACACATGGTATGCACTCATTAATAAGTGGCTATTAGCCCAAATGCCTGAATTGCCCTAGATGCACAGAAAACATGAAATTCAAGAGGGATGATCAAAATGTGATTGCTTCACTCCTTCTTTAAAAGGGGAACAAGAATACCCTTGGCACGGAATAGGAAGGCAAAGATTAAAACAGATTCAGAAGGATCAGCCATTCAGAGCCTGCCCCACATGTGGCCCATACATATACTGCCACCTAATTAGACAAGATGGATGAAGCAAAGAGTGCAGGACGACAGGAACCAAATGTAGTTCTCTCCTGAGAGACACAGCCCGTTGAAGGAATCAGAGAAAGGGCTGGAAGAGCTTGAAGGGGCTCAAGACCCCATATGAACAGCAATGCCAACCAACCAGAGCTTTCAGGGACTAAGCCACTACCCAAAGGCTATACATGGACTAACCCTGGACTCCCTCCAACTGCATAGGTAGCAATGAATAGCCTAGTAAGAGCACCAGTGGAAGGGGAAGCCCTTGGTCCTGCTAAGACTGAACCCTCAGTGAACGTGATTGTTGGGGGAGGGCGGTAATGGGGGGAGAATAGGGAGGGGAACACCCATATAGAAGGGGAGTGGGAGGGGTTAGGTGGATGTTGGGTTAACATGTCCAATAAAGAGCTCAACCTGAGAAAAAAATAGAATGCGGTGCTAGAATACTTGCACTTCCATTTATGATTATCCTGTATCAGAAAATATACTATCTGGATCAAATTATGTAACTTAGGATTCAATACTCACAACAAACATATTATATAGAATTCAGCCTTAAAACATCGTTATGTCAACTATTCTATAGAACTCTGATCTAATATGATTTCTATAGATTAGCTATTTGCGTATAATTACAATTAGAAATTTTAATTAGCTATCATTCTTTTTTTTTTTTTTTTGGTTCTTTTTTTTCGGAGCTGGGGACTGAACCCAGGGCCTTGTGCTTCCTAGGCAAGCGCTCTACCACTGAGCTAAATCCCCAACCCACTAGCTATCATTCTGATGCTGACTAAGTTACCCAAAAGTACAGATTCATGAAAATAACATCAATATAATCTTTTTTTCTAATGAAGAAACAGAGTATACGGTGACTAAAGAGATGAGATTGGTTTTGAACATTCAATGCAAATAGAGAGGAGGTAAGAAGCTGCTGGCCAAAAGCAGGTGAGCAGTGATGAGGACTGAAACACAGTGGGAACCTCAGTAAGATGCTGTGACTTAGTGCATTGGGAAATGGCAGTTTGTTCAATCAGTAGTCGTAAAATAAGCCAAATGTGAAATGTTAGATCCCTGCCCTCACATTCAAATTATTTTTATCTCACATTACACACAAACAGTCTGATGTGTTGGAAATAAAACTACATATGATAGAACAGGGAAGCTTTAGAAGTTTGAGTTTATGACTCCAATAGTGCACAGATTTTTAAGTATCATGCATAAAACATCTTACAAATATGAAATTGAATGTTAACAACTCTCCTCTGTTTAACATGTCATTGAAAATGTAAAATAAGCTCAGAAAAAAGATGTGATTTTCTGACATTTTATATATATATGTCATATATATATATCAGTGTGTGTTTGTATGTGTTTATATCAGAAAAAATACTTAAAATCACTAAGAAAACCAAGTAATCTTTACGTGAACTATGGATTAAAGATTTACTTATAATAAGGAAATAATTCGATTACCAACTCATATACAAAAACATTCCTCACAAGATATCGGCAATGCAAGAGAAAATTGAATGTTTTCCTGCACACGTTGCAGCAGCTGAAATGAAAGTGATTGAGAATGCCAAGTATGGACAAAGGCTTCTAGAATTATTTAGGGCCTGCTTGCAGGAAAGTTCATTTCCATGCCAGTTTGGAAATATTTTTGGCTCTATTTTCTAATGTACATATCATATTAATTATATCCTTGTTTATTTACCCAACACTGACATACACTTTCAGAATAGGGTATAAGATCATAAAACAGTATAAACTCTTATTCATAATTAATTTAATAAACTATTTCCCCCCAAAGAATGGCCATAATGTGTTCTAGTTGTCCACTGTAGGAAATGAAACCATCAATAATAAAATAGCCCAGGCTTTGTTTATCAGATGTGATGAGACAAAACGAGGATTTATTGTAACAATTATGTGATGACTTATTTTACATATGGGATCTCTGAAATGGTGTGCAATCATAGCTTCTACAGATACTTTGCATGTGACTGGACTCTAAATGAGATCAGTGACTCAGAACAATTATTTCTGGATTGGATATCTGAGCATTTATCTACATTAAGAAACAGAAGCAATATAGGAACTGGAGGACTGGGTAAAGTGTTGTCCTCTGGCTACAGTACGGCTATATGTATGACTATAGCATACAATTTGGTATGGCTATTGCACACATGAACTCAACAGCAGCTGCTGTCATTTTACAACATGCCCTGGATGTACATAAGTTGCAGACAGACAGAATTGAAAATAGTTTGGAGTTTCCTGTTCTTGAGGGTATCTTGCAGGTTATAGCTCCTGGTGAAGGGAGAATAATTTGTTTTTTAGGCTGTTATACCACTGTTAGGCTTTTCATATACATTGGATGCCCTCAAATCCATGGACATATGGGAAGCATTAATTGAACTTAGTGGGTTATTATGAAAACTTTAAAAATAAACACATGATGTTAGAAGAAAGAAATAGGAGTGCTCATAGTTATATCTCGCTGTATAAATTAAAGAACACAAAGGTGTAGAAATATCACTATAGAAAGAAAGGCACAATACCATCTGAAGAGCTAGTTTTTCAGAAGACTAAGGTTAAAGCTACAAAAGATGCTACATAGCTTTTGAAGTCTCAGCTTACACAAAACTCATTAAACCACAATGTACTAAATGAAAGGATTAGTTCTGATCAACATGATTCAGGAGACAGAATTGCATTTGTTCACTGGAAGAAGATAAGCTGGGTTTTCAAATGAATCTGTAAACTAGGATAGATGGTTATGATTCTTTGGTAAGCAAATCTCTTATGTTATACATTGATGGGATTGAGAACTCTTGCCATCAAGATGAGTAAGTTCCTGAGACACACTGTTGAGAAAGAGGAAACCAAGCTCAAAGGAGGGTATGGCAAGCAGCACTGCACTGTGCTGTCACATGTCAGCCTATTAGTTACTTGTTAAAATAGTGACTGAAAGATAGGAGAATTGTTTCTGAAGTACTATCTCAGCCTGATGATTCCACTTTTTAAAATCTTGGTTATATTTTTCCTTATTTATGTCATTCATATTTTCTTCTTCTTTTGAGATTCTGTCTCACTAAGAAACTATGACATGACCATCCTGGAAGACTCTATGTAGAGTAGGGTGGCCTCAAACTGTCAGAGAGCCATGTGTTTCTGTTTCCCAAGTACTGAGACTAACAGAGTGTATCATCACACCCAGTTCTCACAAACACCTACTATTATATACTTATCTTGTATATTTTATTACTGAATGTTTTTGGTTCTTACCTTTTTTTATGTGGGTGAAGTAAAGAGCAATAACAATAAATGTACCATGACACAGTGATGGGAATATAACTAAAAATTTCCTTTTTTGACCAATTCTCTCCATAGGTACAGTTTATGTTTGCCTTTTCAATACAATTCTATTGTATAAGTAGAGATATATGCAAATTCAAGTTTGACCAATAATTTTCTGTTAGCTTTTGTATTTTCCCCTTTTGGTTTTTAAGAATACTGTGGGACCTTTTAGGTTATTCTATTTGCTATAGAAAGAGGAAACCTACTCCATACATAATTACATTCCTTGATAAATCAACCAGCAATATGTAAGTCTATGAACTACAACTCAGTTTTTGGATATGATAGACTGAGACATAAAATAGAGATTTGCTTGGGGGGTATAAAGTGGAAAGAAGTTTTATACTTCTGGTAATAAACCACAAGAAGGTATTATTTTCTCCTCTTGATGCTTCTGTTTTCTGTGATTGTACAATATTGGCCTATTTTTTCTTTTCTTTGTATAAAGGGGATCACTTTGGGAATAGAAAGAACATTCACAGCTAGAGAAGTTGCAGAAAGTGGGACATATCCACAAGATTTAACCAGATTAATTATGTCCAGCTAGAATTTCAGTCATGTATTTTACACATTATAATAGCCCTTTCTGTATTTTCAGCCAAAACTTCCTTGTGGAAGCTCACAGCATTCATTTTCTACCACATACTGATATTGTGATCAACTGGATATCATTAATTGCACGAGGCATATATTGATGGGCACCAAGACAGCTACAGGGATTGGCATTTCATGGTAGAGATTTCATGTCCACTCCCTTCATGTCACTTTGAAAGCAGATAGTATTTTTTAGTGAACTTCCAAACATAAGACCTTAGTTTCTGCCATTATTACTGATATTGATTAGTTTAGTGCCATCCAACAACTAAAATCAATTGTAAGTCAAAGGTAAGTTATTTTGTTCTTTATTCCACAGACCACATACTGTTGGAAGTTGTCTTCAGGTAGTAAGAGACCAATTTGAGTATGTGTACTTCTTACAAAGTTGTATAATCTTTCATCAGTTGATATTGATTCATTTTTAGTGAGGTTAGAAATATTTTCAAGAGTAGCTCTTAATACAACTAACCAGTCTTACAAGTCAATAACGTCTAAACTTCCATAGTGTGTCAAAGCAGGGTTATGAAAATATTTTTTTGGTTATTTTTTATTTACATTTCAAGTAATATCTCCTTTCCCAGTTTTCTGTTCATAAACCCCCTATCCTATCCCCCTCCCCCTGCTACTATGTGGGTGTTCTCTCATCCATCCACCCCATACCACCTCCCTTCCTTGACATTCCTCTGACTTAGCAGGACCAAGAGTTTCTCCTTCCATTGATACCCAACAAGGCCATCCTCTGCTACATATGCAGCTGGAGCCACAAGTCTGTATGTGTGTAATCTTTGGATGGTGGTTTAGTCTCTGGGAGCTTTGATTGGTTGGTATTGTTGTTCCATTCTGAACCTGGAAATTTTGGTGGGCCTCACAGCCAGAGTTGATAATACATAATAAGTTCAATTAAAACCTAAGACTGCTGTCATATTGTACACTCACTCTGTTTGATTCACCTACCTTAGGAGAATAATGTAACAATCACTGTTACTTGCCTTGGATTTCACATGTAATCAATTTTTATAACCTAAGTTGATCCACTGCTTTAATCAGGTTACTTACGTTTTCATATCTTGATACATGAATAATTCATGTGTGTAAATAAATTGTGAAACTAATTTTCTAAAAATGGGAAATAATATAAAATAAATACAGCCTTATAAAATAAATACATCCACAAAAAATGTTGGATGTAACACACTGATATTTCTTTGAGAGTATTTTGTTGGTTTGTTATCTGGGACAGTAGGCTTTAGTGATTTCATTCTCTGTAAAACTTTATTAAAGATTTCTATAAAGTGTCCGTCATTCCTTCCCCCACATGATGCCCTCTGTAGTGTTCAATAAAGACAAAGAATTTGTTGAGTACCCAGGGGCACACAGACTCAGACAAGACTTCATTTAGATAAATAACAATTCATATGACAGCTACACAGGAACTATGAAATTCACATAGAAATAAAGTAGATAATTGGAATCAGGTCCCATTCTTGATTAAAAGATATCAAGGGTAAATGTTTCAGATTTTTTTCTTAATGTGAAACATATATATTATTGGTGACTAACATATTGCTAATATCTTGAAATTGATACAGCTAATATTTTATTACACTTACAAAAAAGCCGAGGTATATCTCTAATGGTATATCTTGTACAAAATATTATTGTTATCCACACAAATTAAATATTGACTTCTCCTGCAATAAAATAAATGTGTAATTATTTCATTAGGACTTTTTGTATCTTCTAGTCACTTCAAGTAATCCCAGAAAGTGCAGGGAATATTAGCTTAGAATGACAAATACAATTTATTTTATGAAGAACACTTATAAACTATAAATATATAGGATAATATTTTTTGTCATATATTTCTATGTGTTTTATAGTTTCATAGAAATATGGATCATTTGGAAGGTATGAGGGAATACACTGTGATTGTTAATTTATTTGTAGAATATTTTTATTATTCTTTGGAAGTTTTACAAAGACCAAAATGTAAGTAATTTTCTAGAAAATACACTTGGTACAGAATGATTTCGTATATCACTATAGTACTTAAAAGGTAGAATATAAGATAAGTAATCTATACAAAATTGTCTCAATGTATTGAAATCCTTTTCATTTAATATATTTGTATATTGATTAACATATATTTTATAATCTCTCAGGACAATTTATACAGTTCATCTTTTATACAACTGAAACCTCTTTTATTTGGACTGTTTTTACACTGCTTGGCCACTTTTTAATAAGTTGTGAATTAGATTATTAGTCAAAAAATGTGTACATCATTATATCATATTAGAATACTCTCATATGGAAAATTACTGTGCTCTTACTTTGTCTTGTTACCAGAGTGTTAATATGGATGCTATTATTTTCCACTAGGTTTCTATTAGATAAATTTAGTATAATTAGAAGACATGATAGCATATACCTACGGTCTTGTAAAGGAAAACAAAGATTGACAAATTAACACTGAAAATTCCTCACGCTTAAAAGTACAATTAAAAATATGCAAGTATATGGGGTAGAGTAAAAAAATAAATCAATATTTATCATGGATATGTTTACCATATTTTAATACATGAATATAGATTAAATGTATGAAGAATACATGCTCTCATGAGCAGCTGTAAATTAACAGACTAAATGCAGACAATAAAGAAGAAACAAAGCAGAACAAGACGATACTGTGTATGTTGTCAGATCCTGCACCAAGGAAACTGAAAGGTTTTGGTGCAGCTACTTGGGAGATTTTAAAATTTGAGTAGAAATCTTTCTCTGAAAGAGCATGAAAGGAGCTAAGAAGGACAAGGGAAGTTTTGGCTGAGGAAGTTTCTAAAATGAGGTAGAAGGAAGGGAAATGTCAGTTCTAACTCCTAAGAAGACGAGGACTAACTCTTTCATAAAGCGCCTGAAGCTCCTTCCAATGTTTGGCTGTGGGCCTCTATCCTGTTTCAGCTCCTGCGTGAAGTCTCTCAGAGGACAATTATCCTAGGCTCCTGTCTTCAAGCATAAAAGAGCATCACTGATAGTGTCAGAGAGTGGCTCTTGCCCATGCAATGGGTCTCAAGTTGGGTCAGTTATTAGTTGGCTATTAACGCAGTCTCTGCTTCGTCTTTGTCCCTGCATTTCATTTAGAAAGGACAAATTTTTGGTTGAAAGTTTTGAGGCTGGGTTGGGGTCCTTTTCCATCCACTGAGGTCCTACCTGGCTACAGGAAGTGGCCTCTTCAGGTTCCATATCACCGTATCTAAGTGTCTCAGAGAAGGTTACCCATACTGACCCCTGGGTGTCTCCCCATCCAAGGTTTCTGGCACCTCTCAAAGATGTCCTCTACCTCTGGTTATTTTGGGTATATAGCTGGCTCTTCAGGTAAATCTATTTCCAATTTTCTGAGAAACCACCAGATTTATTTTAGAAGTGATCATACAAGTTTGCAGTTGCAGCAGCAATAGAGGAACATTCCCCTTGCTCAACATGCTCGTCAGCTTCTGCTGTTTTGGGTCTTAGCCAATCTGATTGGCTTAAAATTGAATCTCAAGGATGTATTGATTTGCATTTTCCTCATGACTAAGTGCTTCTCCGCCATTCAATATCATCTGCTGAGGATTCTGTTTAGCTCTGTACCTTATATTTTAATTGGGTTATTTGATCCTTTGGTGTCTAACTTCTTGATTTCTTTATATATTGTGGATACTGGCCTTCTGTCTGATGTAGGGCTAGTTAAGATACTTCGCCAATATGTAGGCTGCTGCTTTATCCTATTGAGAGTGTCCTTTACTTACAGAAACTTCTCAGTTTCATGAAGTCCCATTCATCAATTTATCTTAGAGCCTGGGGCATTGTTGTTCTGTTAAGCAGTGTCTCCTGTATCAGTGTGTTCAAGGCTATATCCCACTTTCTCTTCTACTAGATTTAGAGTATCTAGGGTTTTTATTTTATTTTATATTTTGAGAGCCACAGTATTTACTAGCTATAAGAATAGAAAGTAAGTGGAGCATGGTACATCCCTGTGAGCCTAGCAAGAGTATTGCAAGTTCATGATCAATCCAAACCTAGTAAGACTTTGCTTCAAGTCCCCTCTTTCACCAAAAAAGAATGGGAAGGAAAGATAAGCTTTTTATATGTTTCAGACATTAATTTGAAAATTAGTTAAATGTTGCTTGAATGAACAGTTTCCAGTATTGGGTCCCAGAATACTGGTGTATTAAGAGAATATGGAAATGAAATTTGTATATATATATAATTCATTCTCTGTTCTTTGCTACCTTAAGACTAGGTTTCTAAAACTACATTTTTTGACATTTGTGTATTCACTAAGTGCCTATCAAGGCAAATAGTTTATCAGAAGACAGTGGGTTATGGGCATAGGAAAGAGTATCTATCGAGTTTTATACTGTGGTCTTTGAAACACTTAGAATTGAGTTTTGTACTGGGTGACAAATATGGGTATATTTGAATTCTTCTACATCCAGGCATCCAGTTAGACCCATACCATTTATTGAAAGATGCTTTCTTTCTTTTTAATTGTATGGTTTTGCCATCTTTTTCAAAAATCAAACATCTACATGTATTTGGGTTTATTTTTGGGTATTTGATTTGATTCCA
Source organism: Rattus norvegicus (assembly GCF_021556685.1). Classification (NCBI taxonomy): domain Eukaryota; kingdom Metazoa; phylum Chordata; class Mammalia; order Rodentia; family Muridae; genus Rattus; species Rattus norvegicus. The sequence goes on along the minus strand of NC_141539.1, from coordinate 87,975,565 downwards.
ATGATCAGCACGCCTGTTTCTGTACCAATAACATGCAATTTTATCACCATTACTCTGTAGTAGTCTGGGGTCAGGGATGGTGAATCCTCCTGAAGTTCTTTTATTGTTCCAGATTGTTTTAGCTATTCAGGGTACTTCTGTTTTGTTTGTTTGTTTGTTTTGTTTTGTTTTTCTTCTTTGTTTGTTTTTTTTTTTGGCCATATGAAGATGAGAATTTCTCTTTTAATGTCTGTAAATTGTGTTGGAATTTTGACAGGAATTGCATTGAATATGAAGATTCCTTTCAGTAAGATGGTCATATTCTTTCATTTTTAAACTATATTTATTTATTGAATGATTTACATCCCCAACACTGCTCTCCATCTCAGTTCCCATCACAGAGACCCTCCCCTAATCCCTCTCCTTCTCCTCAAAGATAATGCAGCCCCCAGGTATGCCTCTCCCCTCTCACATTAAGTGTCTGCTAGAATAGGTGCGTCTTCTCCCACCGAGGCCAGACAAGACAACTTTGTTGGGGATTGCACATCACAGTCATGCTACAGCTTTAGGGAGAGCCTCTGCATCAGGTGTGGTGGTAACACATGGAGATTGAGGTACACAATTGGTACATACGTGCCAGGGGTCTCATTCCAGCCCAAGTGTGTTCATTTATTGGTCTCTCAGTCTCTGAGAGTCCAGGTTAGTTGACACTTCTGGAATTTTAGTAGGAATTGCATTTATCCTGTAGATTGCTATTGGTAAGATGGCTATTTTCACTGTTAATTCTACTAATACATGAGCATTGGATATCTTTCCATAATCTGATAGCTTTTTCAATTTCTTTCTCAGAAAACAGAAAGTTCTTCTCATAGAGTTCTTTCACTTGGTTGATTAGAGTTTTACCAAGATATTTTCTTACATTTATGGCTAGTGTATAGGATGCAGTTTTTCTAATTTCTTTCTCAGCTCATTTATCATTTGTATAAATGAGGGCTAATGAATTCTTTGAGTTAATTTTGTATCCAGCCATTTTGCTCAACTTTTTAAAATCATTTGTAGGTGTTTTCTGGTTGAATTCTGGGAGTCACTTATGTATACTGTCATACCATTTGAGAATAGTGACTTCTTCATTTCTAGTTTGTATCCCCTTGATCCCCCTTGGTTTTCTTATTTCCTTAGCTAGAATTTCACATGCAACATTGAATAGATACAGAGTGTGTGCAGTCTTCTCCTGTCCCAGACTTTAGTAAAATTGCTTTAAATTTCTATTTAATTTGATGTTGGCTATTAGCTTGACATACATTGCTTTTTATTATGTTCAAGGAGGTGCCTAGTATCCCTGTTCCCTCCAAGACTGTGAAAGGGCACTAGATTTTATCAAAGGCTTTCTCAGCATCTATTAAGATGCTCATGTGATTTTTTTCTCCCAGTTAATTTACATGGTAGATTATGTTGGTGGAATTTGTATATTGAACAATCCCTTTATGCCTGGAATGAAAACTACTTGATGATTGTGGATGATGGTTTTTATATGTTCCTGGAATGGGTTTTCAAGTATTTTAAAGGTATTTTATTTAGTATTTTTTATCAAAGGTTGTAAAAGAAATTGGTCTGAAATTCTCTATCTTTTTTGAGTTTTTGTGTGATTTAGGTTTCAAAGTGACCATAAACCCATAGAATGAGTTTGGCAGTGTACCTTCTGTTTGTATTTGGTAGACTAATTTGGGAAGTATTAGTATTAACTCTTCTTTGAAAGTCTTGTAGAATTCTGCATTAAAACCATCTCATTTTGGGCATGTTTGTTTGGGAAACGTTTAATAATGGCTTTTAATTTTTTAAGCTTTATATGGGTATTTAGTTTACCTGATATTGAAATGTAGTACTGGTTGAACTTAGATATCCGATAATTAACTTTAGTAAGTGGTATCTGTCTTGAAAAATGGTCCGTTACTTTTATATTTACCTAGAGATTATTTGAATTTCTTCAGTTTCTGTTGTTAAGTCTCCCTATTCATTTATTTTTTTCAACCACTATTATTTTTTATTGGATTTATTTTTATTTTTTTACATTTCAAATGTTACCCCTTTCCCGGGTTCCTGTCCAAAAAAACCCTATCTCATCATCCCTCCACATGCTTCTATGAGGGTGTTCCCCTACCCATCCACCCACCATTTCCCTCTTCCACACCCTGTCATTCCCCTACACTGGGGGAGTCGGGCCTTGGCAGGACCAAGGGCTCATTGGTGCCCAACAAGGGCATCCTCTGCTACATGTGCAGCTGAAGACATAGGTCTGTCCATGTGTACCCTTGGGTAATGGCTTAGTTCCTGGGAGCTCTGGTTGGTTGGCATTGTTGTTCTTTTTTTTTTTTTTATTATTTTTATTTTTTTTATTAACTTGAGTATTTCTTATATACATTTCGAGTGTTATTCCCTTTCCCGGTTTCCGGGCAAACATCCCCCTCCCCCCTCCCCTTCCTTATGGGTGTTCCCCTTCCAACCCTCCCACCATTGCCGCCCTCCCCCCATAGACTAGTTCACTGGGGGTTCAGTCTTAGCAGGACCCAGGGCTTCCCCTTCCACTGGTGCTCTTACTAGTATATTCATTGCTACCTATGGGGACAGAGTCCAGGGTCAGTCCATGTATAGTCTTTAGGTAGTGGCTTAGTCCCTGGAGGCTCTGGTTGCTTGGCATTGTTGTACTTTTGGGGTCTCGAGCCCCTTCAAGCTCTTCCAGTTCTTTCTCTGATTCCTTCAATAGGGGACCTATTCTCAGTTCAGTGGTTTGCTGCTGGCATTCGCCTCTGTATTTGCTGTATTCTGGCTGTGTCTCTCAGGAGCGATCTACATCCGGCTCCTGTCGGTCTGCACTTCTTTGCTTCATCCATCTAGTCCAATTGGGTGGCTGTATATGTATGGGCCAAATGTGGGACAGGCTCTGAATGGGTGTTCCTTCAGTCTCTGTTTTAATCTTTGCCTCTCCCTTCCCTGCCAAGGGTATTCTTTTTCCTCATTTAAAGAAGGAGTGAAGCATTCACATTTTGATCATCCGTCTTGAGTTTCGTTTGTTCTAGCGATCTAGGGTAATTCAAGCATTTGGGCTAATAGCCACTTATCAATGAGTGCATACCATGTATGTCTTTCTGTGATTGGGTTAGTTCACTCAGGATGATATTTTCCAGTTCCAACCATTTGCCTACGAATTTCATAAACTCGTTGTTTTTGATAGCTGAGTAATATTCCATTGTGTAGATGTACCACATTTTCTGTATCCATTCCTCTGTTGAAGGGCATCTGGGTTCTTTCCATTTTCTGGCTATTATAAATAAGGCTGCAATGAACATAGTGGAGCACGTGTCTCTTTTATATGTTGAGGCATCTTTTGGGTATATGCCCAAGAGAGGTATAGCTGGATCCTCAGGCAGTTCAATGTCCAATTTTCTGAGGAACCTCCAGACTGATTTCCAGAATGGTTTTACCAGTCTGCAATCCCACCAACGATGGAGGAGTGTTCCTCTTTCTCCACATCCTCGCCAGCATCTGCTGTCACCTGAGTTTTTGATCTTAGCCAATCGCACTGGTGTGAGGTGAAATCTCAGGGTTGTTTTGATTTGCATTTCCCTTATGACTAAAGATGTTGAACATTTCTTTAGGTGTTTCTCAGCCATTCGGCATTCCTCAGCTGTGAATTCTTTGTTTAGCTCTGAACCCCATTTTTTAATAGAGTTATTTGTTTCCCTGCGGTCTAACTTCTTGAGTTCTTTGTATATTTTGGATATAAGGCCTCTATCTGTTGTAGGGTTGGTAAAGATCTTTTCCCAATCTGTTGGTTGCCGTTTTGTCCTAACCACAGTGTCCTTTGCCTTACAGAAGCTTTGCAGTTTTATGAGATCCCATTTGTCAATTCTTGATCTTAGAGCATAAGCCATTGGTGTTTTGTTCAGGAAATTTTTTCCAGTGCCCATGTGTTCCAGATGCTTCCCTAGTTTTTCTTCTATTAGTTTGAGTGTGTCTGGTTTGATGTGGAGGTCCTTGATCCACTTGGACTTAAGCTTTGTACAGGGTGATAAGCATGGATCGATCTGCATTCTTCTACATGTTGCCCTCCAGTTGAACCAGCACCATTTGCTGAAAATGCTATCTTTTTTCCAATGGATGGTTTTGGCTCCTTTGTCAAAAATCAAGTGACCATAGGTGTGTGGGTTCATTTCTGGGTCTTCAATTCTATTCCATTGGTCTATCTGTCTGTCTCTGTACCAATACCATGCAGTTTTTATCACTATTGCTCTGTAATACTGCTTGAGTTCAGGGATAGTGATTCCCCCTGAAGTCCTTTTATTGTTGAGGATAGTTTTAGCTATCCTGGGTTTTTTGTTATTCCAGATGAATTTGCAAATTGTTCTGTCTAACTCTTTGAAGAATTGGATTGGTATTTTGATGGGGATTGCATTGAATCGGCATTGTTGTTCTTATGGGGTTGCAAACCCATTCAGCTCATTTAGTCTTTCTCTAACTCTTCCAAGGGGGACTCAATTCCCACTTCAATGGTTTGCTACTAGCATTCACCTCTGTATTTGCCATGCTGTAGCAGAGCCTCTCAAGAGAGAGCTATATCAGGCTCCTGTCAGTATGCATATTTTGGAATTTGCACTATTGTATGGGTTTTGGTGACTTTATGTATATGGAACTGCAGGTGGGGCAGGCTCTGGATGGCCTTTCCTTCAATCTCTGCTCCAACCTTTGTCTCCATAATTCCTCCTATGAATGTGTTCCCCTTTCTAATAAGGACTGAAGCATACACACTTTGATTGTCCTTCTTCTTGAGCTTCATGAGGCCTGTCTATTATTTCTTGGGTAATTCAAGCTTTTGGGATAATATCAATGTATCAGTGAATGCATACCATGTGTGTTTTTTGTTATTGGGTTACCTCACTCAGGATATTTTCTAGTTAAATCTATTTGCCTATGAATTTCATGAAGTCATTGTTCTTGATAAGTGAGTAGTACTCCATTGTGTAGATCTATGAAATTTTCTGTATCCATTCTTCTGTTTAAGGGCATCTGGGTTCTTTCCAGTTTCTGGCTATTATAAATAAGACTGCTATGAACATAGTGAAGCATATGTCCTTGTTATATGTTGGAGCATCTTTTGGGTATATGCATAGGAGTGGTATAGCTGGGTCCTCAGGTAGTACTATGACCAATTTTTTGAGAATCCTCCAGACTGATTTCCAGAGTGGTTGTACCAGTTTGCAATCCCACCAACAATGGAGGATTATTCCTCTTTCTCCACATCCTTGCCAACATCTGTTGTCACCAGAGTTTTTGATCTTCATCATTCTGACTGGTGTGAGGTGGAATCTCCATGTTGTTATGACTTGCATTCCCCCAATAACTAAGGCTGTTGAACATTTCTTTAGGTGCTTATCATCTATTTGATATTCCTCAGTTGAGAATTCTTTGTTTAGTTCTATATCAAATTTTTAATAGGGTTATTTGTTTCTCTGGAGTCTAAATTTTTAAGTTCTTTGTTATATTGGATATAATCCCTCTATCAGATGGAGGATTGGTAAAGATCTTTTCCCAAGATCTTGGTGGTTGTCATTTTGACCTAATGATAGTGTCTTTTGCCTTGCAGAAGCTTTGAAATTTATGTAGTACCATTTTTCCATCTTGATTTTAGGGCATAAACCATTGGTGTTCTGTTCAGGAAATTTTCTCCTGTGCCCATGTATTCAAGGCTCTTCCCCACTTTTTCTTCTACTAGTTTGAGTGTATTTGGTTTTTTGTGGAGGGCCTTGATTAACTTGGACTCAAGCTTTGTCCAGGGCAATAAGAATGGATGAATTTGCATTCTTCTACATGCTGACCACCAGTTGAAACAGCACCATTTGTAACAAATCCTACTTTTTCCACTAGATGGTTTTAGCTCCTTTGTCAAAGATCAAGTGACCATAGGTGTATGGATTCAGTTCTCGGTCTTCAACTTTATTCCATTCATCTACCTGCCTGAATCTGTACCAGTACCATACAGGTTTTATCACTATTGTTGTATAATAGAGCTTGAGGTCAGAGATGGCAATTCCCCTAGAAGTCTTGTTATTATTGAGGATAGTTTTCGCTATCCTTATTTTTTTTGTTATTAGAAATAAATTTGAAAATTGTTCTTTCTAACTACATAAAAAATTGAGTTGGAATTTTGATGGGGCTTGCATTGAATATTTAGATTGCTTTTGGCAAGATGGACATTTTTGCAATATTAACCCTACCAATCCATGAGCACAGGGGATCTTTCTATTATCTGAGCTCATTGAAATTTTTTTTTAAGGACTGTGAAGTTCTTGTCATACAGATCTTTCACTTGCTTTGTTAGATTCACACCAAGGTATTTTATATTATTTGTGACTATTGCAAAGGGTGTTGTTACCCGACTTAATTTCTCAGCATGGTTATTCTTTGATTAGAAGAAGGATACTGATCTGTTTTAGTACATTTAATATCCAGTAACTTTGCTAAAGTTGTTTATCAGATTCCAGAGTTCTCTGGGGGAATTTTTGGGATCTCTTAATTATACTGTCATATCATCTGCAAACAGTTTCATTTTGACTTCTTCTTTCTCAATTTGTATTCCTGGCCTCTTTTTCCTGTTTAAATGCTCTGGCTAGGACTTTAAGTACTATGAGTAGGTAGGGAGAGAGTGGGCAGCCTTGTCTAGTCCCTGATTTTAGTGGGATTGCTTCAAGTTTCTGTCCATTTATTTTGATGTTGGCTACTGGTTTGCTGTGTATTGCTTTTACTATGTTTAGATATGGGCCTTAAATACCTGATTTTTCCATGTGTTTTAACATGAAAAGATGTTAAATTTTGTCAAATGCTTTTTCAGCTTCTAATGAGATGATCCTGTGAGTTTTTTCTTTGAGTTTGTTTATATAGTGAATTAATGTTAATGGATTTTTTTTTACATTGACCATCCCTGCATCCCTGGAGTAAAGTCTACTTGATTATGATGGGTGATTGTTTGCTGTGTTCTTGGATTCAGTTTGTGAGAATTTTATTGATTTTTTTTACCATCAACATTCATAAGGGAAATTGGTGTGACATTCTCTTTCTTGGTTGGGTCTTTGTGTGGTTTAGATTTAGGCGTAATTGCGGCTTTATAGAAGGAATTTGGCAGTGTTCCTTCTGTTTCTATTTTGTGGAATAGTTTGGACAGTATTGGTATTAGGTCTTCTATGAAGGTCTGATAGAATTCTTCACTAAATCTATCTGGCACTGGGCTTATTTTGGTTGGGAGATTTTTTTAATGACTGCTTCTATTTCTTTATGAGTTATGGGATTGTTCTGATGGTGTATCTGATCCTAATTTAACTTTGGTACCTGGTATCTGTCTTGAAAATTGTCCATTTCATCCAGATTTTCTAGTTTTATTGAGTATAGCCTTTTGAAGTAGGGTCTGATGAGTTTTTGGAATTTCCTCAGATTCTGTTACGTCTACATTTTCAATTTTGATTTTGTTAATTCAGATATTCTCTCTGTGTCCTCTGATTAGTATGGCTAAGGCTTTATCTATCTTGTTGATTTTCTCAATGAACCAGCTCCTGGTTTTGTTGATTCTTTGTATAGTTCGTTTTGTTTCTACTTGATTGATTTCAGCTTTGAGTTTGATTATTTTGTTGTTTACTCCTCTTGGGTGTATTTGCTTCTTTTTGTTCTAGAGCTTTCAAGTGCGTTGTCAAGTTGCTAGTGTATGCTCTTTCCAGTTTTTTTGGGGGGGGTGGTTTATTCAAAGATATGAGTTTTCCTGTTAGCACTGGTTTCTGTGTGTACTATAAGTTTTTGTATGTTTTGACTTCATTTTCATTAAATTCTAAAAGTCTTTAATTTCTTTCTTTATTTCTTCTTTGACCTAGTTATCATTGTGTAGAGCATGCTTCAGCTTCCATGTGTATGTGGGCTTTCTGTCATTTTTGTTGTTATTGAAGACCATTTTAGTCCCTGGTGATCTTATAGGATGCATAGGATTATTTCAATCTTTTTGTAACTGTTGGGGCCTGTTTCGTGAATGATTATATGGTCGTTTTGGAGAAGGTACCATGAAGTGCTGAGAAGAGAAGATGTATTCTTTTTTGGAGGGGATGAAATGTTATATAAGTATCTGTTAAATCCATTTGGTTCATAACTTCTGTTAGTTTCTCTGATTCTCTGTTTAGTTTCTGCTTTGACTTTCTGTTCATAGCTGAAAGTGGGGTGTTGAAGTCTCCTACTATTATTGTGTCATGTGCAATGTGTTTTAGAAAGGTTTCTTTGAGCTTTAGAAAGGTTTCTTTTATGAATGTAGGTGCCCTTGCATTTAGATCATACATATTTGGGATTGACAGTTCATCTTGGTGGATTTTTTCTTTAATGAATATGAAATATTCTTCCTTATCTTTTGATAACTTTTGCTAGAATTTCTATTTTATTCAATATTAGAAAGGGTACTCCAGCTTTTTTCTTGGGACCGTTTGTATGGAAAATTGTTTCTTGCTTTTTTACTCGGAGTTAGTGTCTATCTTTGTCACTGAGGTGTGTTTCTTGTATGCAGCAAAATGCTGGGTCCTCTTTCCATATTTAGTCTGTTAGTTTATGTCTTTTTATTGGGGAATTGAGTCCACTTCTGTTGAGAGATATCAGGACCAATGATTGTTGTTTCCTGTTATTTTTGCTGTTAGAGCTAGAATTATGTTTGTGTGGCTATCTTCTTTGGTGTTAGTTAGAATTAGATTACTTTCTTGTTTTTTTCTAGGGTGTAGTTTCCCTCCTTGTGTTAGTTTTCCATCTATTATTCTTTGTAAGCCTGGATATGTGAAAAGACATTGTTTAAATGTGGTTTTGTCGTGGAATGTCTTGTTTTCTAAATCTTTGTTAATTGACAGTTTTGCTGGATATATCAACCTGGGCTGACATTTGTGTTCTCTCAGGGTCTGTATTGCATTTGCCCAGGATCTTCTGGCTTTCATAGTCTCTGGTGAGAAGTCTGATGTAATTCTGATAGGTCTGCCTTTATGAGTTACTTGAATTTTTTCTCTTGTAGCTTTTTTTTTCTCTTGTAGCTTTTAATATTCTTTGTTTTGTTCATTTGAATTTTTTGACTATTATATGACAGGAGGAATTCCTTTTCGGGTCTAATCTATATGGAGTTCTGTATGCTTCTTGTATATTTATGGGCATTTCTTTCTTTAGGTTAGGGACGTTTTCTTCAATAATTTTGCTGAAAATATTTACTGGCTCTTTATGTTGGTAATTTCGCTATCTTCTATATCTATTATCCTTAGACCTTCTCTTTGTGACCCAGGTTTCCTGGATGTTTGCGGTTAGGAGTTTTTGTGGTTTGCATTTTCGTTGACTATTTTTTCAATATTTTCTTTGGTATTTCTGCCCCTGAGATTCTCTCTTCTATCTCTTGCATTCTGTTGGTAATGCCTGCTTCTGTGACTCCTGATCTCTTTCCTAGTTTTTCTATATCCAGAGTTGTCTCCTTTTGTGATTTCTTTGTTGTTTTTATTTTCTTGGATCTTGGATGTTTTTGTTCAATTCCTTCATGTGTTTGGTTGATTTTCTCTTTCCGCTTTAAGTGCTTCTTTCTATTTACTTGTGTTGTCCTGTATTTCTTTAAGGGAGTTATTTATGTCCTTCTTAAAGTCCTCTATCATCATGAGTTATTATTGTAAATCCAAATCTTGCTTTTCCGGTCCGTTGGGGTATCTAGGGCTTTCCGTGGTAGGGAACTTGGTTCTGATGATGCCAAGCAGCCTTGGTTTCTGTTGCTTAGGTTCTTGTCTTTGCCATCTGCTTATCTCTGGTGTTAGCTGGTCTTGCTTTTGCTGACAGCGGCTTTTCACCCCTGTAAGCCTGTGTGTCAGCACTACTGGGAGACCAGCTCTCCCAGAATATTTCCGTCATATTTGGCTACAGAAAGCTATGGCACAGTGTCAGCTCAGGGTGCAGACAGAAACAGGAAGGATCCCCTTTACAGAAGAAGTGGTGGTCTTACCTGTCAGCACATCTGGCAGACCAGCTTTTTCCCAGTGGAATATGGGTACAGCGAGCTGCAGTGCAGGGTCAGCTCTGGGTGCAGGAGGAAACCGGAAGGATTCTCTATCAGACTACTCCTTGGTTCCTGTGTTCTGATGGTTCAGGCATGCCAGCAGAAATGGTGGTCTTGCCTGTGCTCTTCACAGGTGTGCCAGCACTTCTGAGAAATCATTTCTCTCACTGTAGGTCATATGGGTACAGAGAGCTGTGGCCAATTTCCTTCTTTATTTCTTCCTGGACCAAATGATCATTGAGTTGAGAGTTGTTTAGTTTCTATGAATAGGTAGATTTTCTATTGTTTTTGTTGTTGTAGGACTCCACGTTTAATTTCTTGTGATCTGATAAGATGCAAGGCATTTTTTTTCAGTCTTCTTTTATCTGTTTAGGATTACTTTATGACTGCTTATCTGGTCAATTTTTGAGGTTCTGTGTGGTGCTGAGAAGAAATTAAATTCTTTAAGTTAAAGAATTTTGTGTTCAAAATTCTTTTTAGTGATTCTGTAAATATCTTTTAGGTCAATTTGGTTCTGTTAGTTTCATCAGTTCTCTGTTTAGTTTCTGTTTTGATAACCTGTCCATTGGAGCAAGTGGTATGCTGAAGTCCCCCATAATTATTAAATAGTGTGTGCCATGTAATTTAAGCTGTAGTAATGTTTCTCTTTAAGGTTACCCTTGCTTCGGAGGCATATATATTCACATTTCAAACATTATATTGGTGGATTTTTCATTGAGGAGTATGAAGTATCCTTCCCCATCTCTGTTGATTTCTTTTGGTTAAAAGTCTATTTTATTAGATATTACAATGAATACTCCAGCTTGTTTCTTGTGTCCATGTGCTTGGATAATCTTTTTCTAGCCATTCCCTCTGTGGTAATATCTATCTTTGTTGCTGAGGTGTGCTTGTTGTATGCAACAGAATAAGGGATCCTGTTTATGCACACATTCTGTTAGCCTGTGTCTTTTTATTGGTGAATTCAATCTATTGATGTTGAGATATTACTAACGAATGATGGTTCGTTCCTGTAATATGATTTTGGTGGTAGTACTGTGTGTATTTGCCTATTTCTCTTCTTTTGGTTTTGCTGTGAGATGACTAATTTCTTGTGTTTTCCTGCATGTAGTTAAATTTCCCGTCTAGTATTTTCTCTCTGGCCTTATTAGTAGAAAGATATTGTTTAAATTTGGTTTTGCCAGAGATGTCTTGGTTTTTCCATCTATGGTGACTGAAAGTTTTTCTGGGTATAGTAGTCTGGGCTGACATCTGTGGTCTCTTAGCCTTTACAAGACACCTGTCCAGGACCTTCTGGCTTTTTGAGTCTCCATTGAAAATTCAGATGTAATTCTGACAGGCCTTCACTTATATTTGCTTGGCTCTTTCCCTTATAGCTTTCATTTAAACTGATGAAAGACACAGCATGGTTACTAGGTAAATGTCAAATTGTATAACCTCATGAGATGTGTTAAAGATATTATTTGCTTGTGTGTGTGTGTGTGTGTGTGTGTGTGTGTATGTGTGTGTGTGTGTGTGTGTGTGTGTGTGTGTGTATTTGCCTAGTAACACTGTTTATCACACAAACCAAAGATCATGTTCTCCTGAGTGGTCAGAACATAACATCTCTATCCTTACATAATTATTAAGAAAGAAGGCCATAGCAGCCTGTCAGAAAAAAAAAACTTGCATTATTTTGTAGTGTTTTGAAAAGTTATTTTGTATATATGTATCTATATCTACATTCTACACACACACACACATACACACACACACATACATGTATGTATATATATATATATATATATATATATATATATATATGATCTTATAAATGAAAGCGGTTAGGGAACATAGAGATAAAATGTTTTCTCAGCATAAGATACTTCTACAGTCTCAGATAGATATGCATATTTCTGAATAATATAAAATGGGGAGTCAGAAACAGTTAATGTCTTCAAATTGAAAAATAGCACTGAATTTTAACTGAGCTGAACTAATGTGACTCTTGAGTAAAAACTCAAGTTCAAAATTACCTTCTAGTTTTGTACCTAGCAATTATTTATGGCTGTCTCTAACCTGTGAAACATGGTATCAGGAACCAAATTCCCACCAGACAGTTAAATCTTCCTACAGCCACGGGCATTACTTCATTGTGTAATAGAATTAGTAATAAAATTATTGAGATATAGTAAATTGGAATACATTAATCCAACTTAACACTTGAATGGGAAGGCAACCAGATTAATTCCAAGAAAATCTATGTGAAAGCAGTGAAATACAAAGCAATATAGTTTTCTATAATCATTAAGGAGCATAATTTGTTGTTTGCTGTAGTATTCTATTATTATTCAAACTCCTTGATAAGGCAAATCCAGTTTTTTTTTATAAAAAAAGATATATGAAAGGAAGGATAAGGAAATACAGCAGTTGGTGCTGCCTGAAAGTACTGGCTCTATGATTCTCTCTCTCTCTCTCTCTCTCTCTCTCTCTCTCTCTCTCTCTCTCTGTGTGTGTGTGTGTGTGTGTGTGTGTGTGTGTGTGTGTACACACTCATGTTATTATTGTTGGGTGTTTGAACTAGAATAAGTTGTAACAAGTCCTCCAGCTAAGAAAAGTAAGGCAAACAAAACATAATGAGGGAGATGGTTATCAAATGTTAATTTTTAACCCCTAAATACCTTATTTTCTGATTATTGCTTTTACTGTATAATCAAATAAAGAATATATTTTGTTGCATCATGAAATTTTACTTAAACCATTTGAAAGCTTCTGATAGTTACTAAGGACAGAAAGATCAAATATGAAATTATTTTGGATATAAGGTGAGGTAGAAAACTGTCACTATACTCAAAGCACTGCTAGTGTAGTTGGGAGGATAAAACATACTTAAGTTTTTATATAAGATATTGAGTTTTAATCAAAATATGGAATATTAATGATATTGTAAATCTTTTCTAAGGAAAGGGCATTTAAGTGGGTGTTACAATGTATTACACAGGAAATTGTGAACATTAGAAGTACAGAGTAGCAATAGAGATACCATTTATGAAACTTACAAGTTACATTCATGTGAGAAAAAGAGGCATGAATAAGAGTTGTGAGATTAACAAGAATTAATATGAGTAAATTCGAGTAATAGAATAATCAAGTGAATTCATAAGCAATATCTTTGAGAATTCAAGCTTCAAGGAAATGATTGCTTTTGTTGTAGTTTCTGAAAAAAAGTTTTATTAATGAAAATAATAAGAACTTGACTGTAATAATTCAGTCAACCAAATCAGAAATACTCCATTCAAGTCTACAAATTAAATATAATATTGACCATCTTAATTTGTAATGATTTCAATATGGTTTTGTTCTACAAATATCAAGGTTGCAAGCCTTGATATTGTTGAAAACTGATAGTGGAATTCTCTTGATGGGAACTTTGGTTTATGAGCCTTCAGCTATTTTTCTCTCTGCTTCTCTTAAATTGTGTGTGTGTGTGTGTGTGTGTGTGTGTGTATTTATATTCTTATTTCTTGAAGAATGACCTCACTATGTAGTCATGTCTGTCCTGAGATTTTCTATTTAGTATATGATCTTTGAATTTGTGATCCCAAACGTCTACCCAAAACTGGGCTTCCTGGTACATATCAGCACACCTAGAATCCTTTTCAAAACTATAAGTATTTATTTTCTCATGTGTACTTTTGTTATGTGTGACATTTGCACTGTGAAACATGGTTGAATAATAAACTTCTTTGCCATGCTCTGGAACCTACAGAACAGTAAGGTAAGGGATAAAGTAATCCGTTTCTCTTTCCAAGATTAGTTCTTTAAAGTATTTCACTGTTTTGATGACATTGTTCACTAATGTGGAAAACAGAGTAATCATGTGTATGCCTATGTGTGAAGATGTAAAGGATCCTCTGGAATTGAATAAGAGCTAAAGTTAGAAATATTAGATGTGAATTATTCTATTAGCTATGGTGTTAAAAGCTACCTCTGTCATCCACAACGTAGAATCAGGTTCATGGAGTTCATGTCTTATGAGTTTGTTAGTCTACACAAAAATGATGAAGAACAAGCTTATCTGAAAGAGAAGATTTTAAACCAGCAACCACTCTAAATTTTGTGAGGGAATATCACTGGCCAATATTAGCCAAATTGAATCAGAATCAAGAGTGAATGTTTCCCACAAATCCAGGAAAAAAAATAAAGAAGCATGTTAAGGGAGTCTATCATCCTGCAATGCCCCACAGTAATGGCTTGAAGCTTTAATATGTAATCTCATCCCTTGTGGGTTCTGGTTTTGCAGTGAATCAGTTCTTTCCATCTTGCTTATTGTTCCTTTTAGGATAGGCATGTGCATCCACTTCACCATCATGTCTCCAAAATTTGCTTTGTTTGTTTGGTTGGTTTTTTTTACTTGTTATTTTTTATTTCTTTGGACCAGTAATCACTTAAATATGAAAGGCAAACAGTCTCAAAACACATAGAACACATGAGAATGTTTTTGGCCCCAGGCAAAGAATTTTTTAAATTGATATATAGCGTTAAGCATGCAGAAAAGAGCACATATGTTTGACTCTATTAAATCTCTCCTCATCAAAATCACTATAATTAGAGTGAATATACACGTGTCTCAAAATGGGGAAGATATCTGCACAACAGAAGATTAGTATCTAGAATATATAAGCAGCTTTATGAGACATTAAGAGAGAAATGATATGAGCAGAAAATTTAGCAAATTCTTAAATAGACTTTTCTGTAGAAGACCCACAAATGACCAGTAAGATCACGAAAAGATACCCTAATCACATAGTAGTTAGGGAAATGCAAATTCAAGCCATAAGATACCATTATGTATTGACCTTATTAATAACAAGTGGATTGGCAAAGGCAGAGTCATAGGAAATGCCTACTGCCACTCATAGTGAGAATGTACATCCTGTACCAACCCTTTGGTCAACAATTCAGCCTTAACTAATGTCACCAAACACTTATCAGATACACAGTTATGGAAACTCTTACTCCCATGTGCATACAGAATTTTTATGGCAGCTTAATTGCTATTAGAAACGATAACAAAAATAAAAAATAAAAACTTGCTGTACACTGGGAATTTAAATTGCTGTCTTTCCTATAAGTTTTTAAATTGCATTTTTTTCAGTAATTTTTATTGGATATTTTTATTTACATTTCAAATGTTATCCACTTTCCTGGTTTCCTTTCCATAAACCTCCTATCCAATCCCCTATCCCCCTTCTTTCTATGAGGGTATTCCCCCACCCATCTACCTACCCCTTCCTGCTTCCCCACCCTGATATTAGCTTACACCTGAGGGTCAAGCCTTGGCAGGACTAAGGGATTCTCCTCCTACTGGTGCCAAACAAGGTTATCCTGTGCTACATATGCAGCTGAAGCCATCTATCTGTCCATGTTTACTCTTTGGATGGTGGTTTAGTCCCTGGAAGCTCTTGTTGCTTGGTATTGTTGTTCTTATGGGGTTGCAAACTCCTTCAGCTCCTTCAATTCTTTCTCTAACTCCTCCTATGGGGACCTTGATTTCAGTTCAATGATTTGATGCTAACATTCACCTCCATATTTGTCAAACTCTGGCAGAGCCTTTCAGCAGACAGCTATACCAGGCTCCTGTCAACACGCACTTCTGGCATCAGCAATATTGTCTGGGTTTCGTTTTTCTATGTGTATGGGCTGGCTCCCCAGGTGGGGCAGGCTCTGGATGATCTTTCCTTAAGTCTCTGCTCCAAACTTTGTCTCCATATTTCCTCCTATTAATAAAAATATTAATGCTTTGCCCTTTGTTTTCTAATTGTACATTATAGGAACATAGCTTCAAAAATTTACCATCATTTTCAGATTAGTTTCTAGATGTTGATTCCTGAGGAGTGCTGAAGTGCTGAAGTAGTTATGAGTTTTAGTGCTTGGTGGGTAGAGTAATATAATTTTTTATGAAGCAAATTTAAGTCCTTAGGAACAAAAAGAGTATGGTGATTGTGTTTTGAAGGTCCATTGTAAATAGAATATTGGTTAGCAGAGTGGTTATGTTTAGAGGTGGTACAACATTTTGAAGGTAGGGCCTCAAAAGGCATCCTAATGTCATATTTAAAATATGGTCAGACATGCATTTGTTTCTATCTTGTTTCTAAGAAGTACCAGTGTTTGATTTCACATCTTCTCCATTGCTTTCTTTCATAAGGTACTGTATCTGAGATGTGAGGTGGTATCAGGACAAAGTCCTTGCATTTACCAAACTGTGCACTACACAGGACTCCTCTGAACTTACCTCTTCATATAATACCATTGTAACGAGAAAGATAAACCAATATTCTGCATAGATCGTTATATTTTTCAGAGTGTTAAATTATTTCATAAATAAGTTTAACTATATTCTTCCTTTAATAAGTCAATAAGATTTCAATGAAATATAATGTGATACAAACTAAAAAAGAAAAAGAGCCAAGAGTTCAAAATTGTTAATTTTGGTATTTTAGTGATGCCATAAATATACTGTATATGGTAAGGATATATGTGTACATGCACATACATCTTGTATGCTTGTCATGATACCTTTTCTCCACATACAAGTTGAGGACTGCTGATAATGTAGCCTGTATATGTGTATGAATCTCTAATATCAGTAATCCAAGTACATTTATAAAAATTCCAGACTCTTAAATATATTCATCAATATAGCATTGCAGCTTTAGAAAAAGCATAGAAATATGTGACCTCACTATTCTTATTAAATATTATTCTGAAATGTTCAGGGAAACTGTTACTGGCTATCTCACTGCTTCATCTCACTGGTTTTGTAATTCATCCTAATAGGAATTAGCAAGAGAATATTGCTTACATTAGGTATTTGTTTGCACAAGCTCGAGTGACAATTTTGCCAAACTAGGCTCTGATGTATAAATTGCATAACACAGATAACACAATTTAAATTACTAAATACAAGTTGATGTATTTAGATAATGAGCTATCACCAAGTTGACACAATGTATATCATGACAGTGAAAAATATTAAATAGTGAGAGAAGGGTTGAAAGTTATAATCAGTGCTCCACAAAATTTATTCAGGGAACACACTCTATGAAGAACTTTATCTTTGTTCCATATATGGATAAAAGGTACTCCATTGGTAGCTGACAATTGAGATTGCAATGTTTAGTGTCACAGCCTATGAGCACAGGAATTCTGGATCCATGTACACAAGCAGAAAGATAAACAGAATGGGCTTGATAAAACTGACAATACCATTTCCCACAGTATTCTATGGTTGCCTTCAGAGAATATACTTGTGGTAACATTTTTTCCCAGTAAGAGTAAAAATATGACAATTTGCTTTACTCATGATTCTTAAAAATATATCAAAAAACATATATCAGAGATAGATTACAATACAGAATGCATTAAGTATACAGGTCATGGCAAACCCTTTATTTTGTTTAATTAAAAGGCATCAATAGGGGTTGGGGATTTAGCTCAGTGGTAGAGCGCTTGCCTAGCAAGCGCAAGGCCCTGGGTTCGGTCCCCAGCTCCGAAAAAAAACAAAAAAGAAAGAAAGAAAAAAGAAAAAAAAGCATCAAAATAAAAAAGAGCGGTTCTTAATTAAAATATATAAACATAAAACAGTGATAACTCTGGAGCAAAAGTGAAAAATAAATACCATTATTTTTATTCCTTTTTTAGAGCTTCTGTCATTTTCCTAGAAAGGAAAATACTGTAAACAAGAAGGTTATTTTGTTTTATTTTTAGAAGGTAGTAATTCAAATGTACTACAGCTATATGTTATTATATGGTAACCAAGGCAACTTTGAACATATATATAGTACGGTGTATTTTTTTGTCTTTTTTTTCCAAATTTTGGAATCAGAGTAACAGTTATTGGTACTACTGATATAGATTTTAGTTTGACATTAGTCTTTTTAATTCTTTTATTGTCCTTCAATTCATTAACAGATAAATGCTTCTAGTCATAGTTTTTAGTAGTATATTTTAAATGTCTTTTGTCACTAGTTAAATGAATACTAATACAATTTTATAATTGTATGATCCTATTCAATTATTATCACTTGTTCACTTTTACCAAAAACATTAGATATCATTGCTATTCGTATTGGAGTCATAATTGAAGTCTTCAAATGACCAGAAACACTTCAAAACTTACCAATTAAAATAATATAATCAAAATTTAACTTTTATATTTATTAATATTTAATATAATAGGTTTACTAAAGTCAGAGTGCAGATAGTATTTTTTCAGAAATAAATTGTAATTAATTAATTACTTTGATGAAGTTTTACATGATATTCTACATAATAATGAAAAGACATTGACTTTTATAATGAATGTATCTAAGTTCTTAACACAAAAGCAGCATAGAGATAACACAGATATTCCACATCGTAAATAAAATCATTTTAGCGTTTATAGGTTTATTATAACAAAATATTTTTCTGATTTGGTGAAACAAAGGAGGGGACTATCTATGTGGTTCATTGTGTTGAAGGACTTGCTATACAAACACAGCAAACTGAGTTAAGTTCCTGGTTCCAACAAAGAAGAGAACAGATTCTCAAATGTTATGTTTTATCCTATGTTTTTGTGTCATGGCACACAGACATACTAGTACTATTACTACTACCACTTCTACTACTACTCCAACTACTACTTCTACTACTACTACTACTACTACTATTATTATTACTACTATTACTACTATTACTACACACACACACACACACACACACACACACACACACACTCATAGTCTTTATTTCATATTAGGAGAATCAATAAGCTGATTAAGTAGATATTTTAATCTACTTTTACTTTTTATTTCTGGATATTTTATTTTCAATTATTCTTAGACATTAGAAAACTTCAGTCATTATTCACATTTGTAATATATTTAATCACTTTGTGAACATACAATGAATTTATTCATTGCATAGAATCAAGTGTGCTGATCTATAATTCTGAAAACATATCATCAGTCAAATTAATGGTTTCTCAGATATTTCTTATAGTTTTATGACAGAAATTCTACAAAGACTAGAATTTCATAGTTGTTCATAAATCATATTTTGGAATCATGAGTCATAATTTGAGATTCATCTAAAAATTATAAGTATCCTTTTTATATAATAATTTATTATATATAATTTATAATAATAAATACTGGTTGTTAGTAAGATTGAGATATAGACCACTATATTTTTAAAAGCTATGAAATCCACATGTTTAACTATTAATTTTATAAAATTTATGATCACTAAAAGTAGTTCTTTTTTCAGAAAAAATGTCATCTGTTGCTCAAATGTTATAAAAGAGATCAGTTTTAACTCCAATGTATGACTTCAAATGATTAATTATAAATTAACATAACAATGATATATTAATAGTTTCTTTAGATTTCTATACTTTTTATACTTTTTTATTGTATATATATATGTGTTTACATTTCAAGTTTTATGCCCTTTACCCCCTCTCTGTTTCTTTGAAGATGCTCCCACTCCTGCCAACCCACTCCCACATCAACCTCCTGGCATTCCCCTCTACTGGGGAAATGAGCCTTCACAGGAACAAAGGCTTCTCCTATTGATGCCAGGCAATGCCATCCTCTGCTACATATGCAGCTGGAGCCATGGGTATGTTTACTCTTTGGTTGGTGGCTTAGTCCCTGTGAGCTCTGTGGGGGTCTGGTTGGTTGATATTGTCATTCTTCCTATGGGGTTGCAAACCCCTTCAGCTACTTCAGTCCTTTCTTTAACTCCTCCATTGGGGACCCAGTGCTCATCTGTGTCAGTAAGACTCTGGTAAAGCCTCTTAGGAGACATCCATATCAGGCTCCTGTCAGCAACCACTTCTAGTCACTGGGTTTGGTGGCTGTATATGGGATGGATCCCCAGGGGCAGTACCTGGATGGCCTTTCCTTCAGTCCCTGCTCCACTCTTTCTTATACTCTTATTTGTATCTTTTAATCTCAAACATTTGGCAGCTTCTTCTTTTACTTCTGTTTGTGTGTATATCCCTGAATTATTCATTGAACTGACATAATGGATTCAAAGTAATGCAACCTATAAATCCATGTTACATTTTTCCTTCTTCTTCCAAATTATAATTGGCAGAAGGTCAAAGGTAATATCGGCCTCCCAATCTTACAAGAACATTACTCAGACATTGCTCTAGAGTTCTGTGCCTTTAAAGATATGTTGGATGATATTTTACACAGACTAGCAGTGAAACTGATAATCAAAAAGAGAAATATTCATGAATCTGTGGATTTCCTAGGAAGATGATGTTAATAGTTGATAATTGTAACATTTCAAGTAATCTTATGTATATAGATTAAATGTACAGTTTTATAAAAGTTATGTATGGATAGATTGCCCTTAGTAAGTTACTTATAAATAAAGAAGTAGTTTATAAATATGTTAGATTTTAATGAATGAGAGCATATGATCAGTATAAAAGAAAAAGATTAAATTAATAAAATG
The DNA here is from genome assembly GCF_021556685.1 of Rattus norvegicus. Lineage (NCBI taxonomy): Eukaryota > Metazoa > Chordata > Mammalia > Rodentia > Muridae > Rattus > Rattus norvegicus. Next base: position 87,955,008 of record NC_141539.1, on the reverse strand, counting down.
GAAATTAATTAGTCTCTTTTAAATAAAACATATTTAATGAAAATATATGCTTAATATTAAAGAAAGAGAAGTTAATAATGTTGGTAAAAGAATTTCTAGGCTATCCTAATTCTTTAATCTATGTTGCCTTACAACATCTCTGTGTGTTTCTGTGTGTGAGTGTGTGTGTGTATGTGTATGTATGTGTGTAGAGAGAGATATGAATGTCTTGTATAGATCTGTTTGCCAGTCATTTGACATGGAAAATGAGTGTTTTTATATGAATTTCTAGACCTTTAAAATTAAAAACCAAAAATAACAAAGATCATGAACAATCAATGAAAATTGCTTGGATTCTCCACTCTTGTAAAAATGAAAAAAAAAAATGGTGGAAAGGTTCCTCAAGTACCCTGGCAGTCGCTTTCTTACTACTTCCAATTCCAGCGGGTCATTGGAACTAGTGTTAATTTATCTCAGCAGCTCCACGATGCCCCCATCTATTTTCTGACCTGCTGTCTGAGAGCCATTCCAACATGGCACCCCTTCTGGCCACTTCGTCCTCACTCAGAGCTCTTGGCTGGTTATCACTACGTCAGGAATAAACATCCCAATTCTGCGGTGGCCCGGTGCGTCCTGCTACCACACACTTTCTTGAACTCAATTAAGTTGCCACCAGAAAGAACACATCACACATATGATCCAATTCATAAGATACAATTTGCCTATCTAGACAACACAAATTTTTGTATACACCCATCACTTAAGAATAGTCATAACAACATGTAAGTATGAGCAGAGAAGAAACTTAACATCTGCTGCTATATTCTCACACCTGCATTCTTTCCCCTGCCTCTCTATCCTCCTCTGCCTTTAAATTATTTTCCCATGCATCCTTCCTTCTCGTCCAATGACAGGCCTTGTTCTATCCTGTACATGCCTTCAACTGCATAATGCCATCTACACACTCTCTTCAAGTAAAGCCATGAGTTTAAAAGAAGCATCTTTTGAGAGCATTTGGCACTGAGGCTGTGGAGGCACTCAGACAAAATATGTTAGTAAGGGGAAGTTGAAATAACAAGATTCAAAGTTCAAGAACACTGTAGTTACAATTCAAGTTCCAGGCTGACTTCAGTTATGTAGAGAGGTCCAGTCTCATACTAAACTAAGCAAATATAAATGAGACAAACACAAGCCAAATAAAATCTCCTCTCTCTTTCTCTCCTTCCCTCCCTTCCTCCCTCCCTCCGTCCCTCACTCCCTCCCCCCCCCTCTCCTATACAGGGAACCAGAGAGAACAAAGCATTCCTGTGTGTACCTCTTTGAGTTAATAAGTGCATCAGTTCTGTCCAGTCTGGAAGACATTGTTTCTTTGTTGTCATTTATTCCCTTTGCCTCTTCCTGTCTTTCTGTTTATTCTTATGCATAGTTCCCTATTCTCTGAGGATTGAGTCTTACTGAAAACATCCCATTAAGGGCTGAGTGTTCAATTTTATAAATCATAAATATAACTTGAAAGCAAAGTAAATAAATACCTAGATAAAAGAAAACAGGTAATTTACTCTAGCACATTCCCATAAAATTGTTTATTAATTAGCATTCTGTAGGACTATTTCAAATGACTACTTAGTGGTAATAAGAAAAACTTTAAAGATAAATATATCATGCAAACAAATTAGAACAATATCAATAACAGGGCAGAAAAGATATAATTCAAATATGCATTACAATTATTTCTAATTTTGAAAAGGATTAAATTAGAATGTTTTTACGGTCTGGTATTGTTTAGTAAAACATTTAAAAGGATTTATGCATTAATGAGTTGTGCACATATAAAGCTCTAATCTTGCAACCAAAATAATATTAGAAAGCATAAATATGTTGCTGGATAGGAAATACTGAAGTAAAAAATTTGGGAAGAACAAAAAGTCACCTCTCAGTGCAAAGAAGTGACTACGTGAAGTTAAAAGAACATCATAGCATGAGGCTGAAAACAGCCCTACTAAGTGATTCACTGAGACACAAATCCACCTATTATTATAACTATTACTAGTAAATCCTCACTAGTTAAGATAGGAGATATTAGTTTCTGTACATAAAATCAGAGGTAGAATTACTCCATATTTCATGCATAATCAGTTTTTAAATCTCAAATGTCTTATCTTCACTTAAGATATATTACATGATTTTCTATACTAATTTTAGCAAAATATGCTTCTTTAGTTATGACAAATACAGTCATATAATAATAGAAGATTTCATGTTATTCTTATAAACTAGATAATTTTCCAGAAAAAAAAATTTCACTAAGTGCTGAGGAAAAGCATCCTTCAGGATTGGGTTGGGAGGGTTTCTGAGAGGAAACTAAGAAGGGGGATAGCATTTAAAATGTAAATAAACAAAATAACCAATTAAAAAATGTTCTGATTTTCAGATTCTGTTATTAACCCAATGATAGGACTGAATCTTAACTCAAAATAATCGGTCCCAAATCATGTTCTTCAATTAAATCGTAATTTATGTATGTCCCTTGGTAAATAGAAAATGCCATATATTAATGACTCAGGTGTTTCTTCTGTGTTCATTGGAATGTGGAAGAGAAAGAAAATCATTTTAATGTTGAAGGTACTTAGAATAAATTTTTTGTAGTCAAAATTCCAACTATTTGACTATTTATTTAAAACAAATTATAGAAGAGAGAAATTTATGTAGGAAGAAATGATCAGTTTCTAGAAAATAATGAGAAAAATAATAAAGAGAATTATCAATGTAAGGTTCATGCTTGAATGGAACATGATTCCTACAACTTAAATTTATTGCCCCATGATAAGAGAAATAAAGAGAAATGCTGTACTTCATTTGACTGTAAAATAATAACTTACTTATGTAAAGATATATTTCTACTAGTTCTGATGACCTGCAAGTTCTAAGATCAAAAGAATGGAAACATTAATATTTGATGATGGCAACTGTCACATTCAAAGTATGTTAGGCTGTGTCCCTACATGGTAGGAAACTCATTGGAATTTTTCTTTTTTTTTTTCCCACAAAGAACCAATAAAAAGGTTTTTATTTTAAAGAAAACATACAGGTATTGAAGGAATAAGAAAATATAAGAAATAAAAAAAAAAAAACAAACAGAATATGACCAAACAACCAAACAAGAAATAGAACCAAATAAAAGTACAAGAAATGTATATAAGTAGATGGACTTATCTCATTAGAGATTCTCATTTCATGTTCTGTTCACCCTATAATGTCCCATATGTTAGCATTTTGCAAAAGATCCTAGAGTTTCAATATGGACATTTTAAAAGGATACAGACTATATTCCTATAACCAGAACTTCCGGGCAAACATCCCCCTAATCCCTCCCCCTCCCCTTCTTTATGGGTGTTCCCTTCCCCATCCTCCCCCCATTGCCGCCCTCCCCCCAACAATCACGTTCACTGGGGGTTCAGTCTTAGCAGGACCAAGGGCTTCCCCTTCCACTGGTGATCTTACTAGAATATTCATTGCTACCTATGAGGTCAAAGTCCAGGGTCAGCCCATGTATAGTCTTTAGGTAGTGGCTTAGTCCCTGGAAGCTCTGGTTGCTTGGCATTGTTGTTCATAAGGGATCTCCAGCTTCTTCAAGCTCTTCCAGTTCTTTCTCTGATTCCTTCAACGGGGGTCCTATTCTCAGTTCAGTGGTTTGCTGCTGGCATTCGCCTCTGTATTTGCTGTATTCTGGCTGTGTCTTTCAGGAGCGATCTACATACGGCTCCTGTCGGCCTGCACTTCTTTGCTTCATCCAACTTGTCTAATTGGATGGCTGTATATGTATGGGCCACATGAGGGGCAGGCTCTGAATGGGTGTTCCTTCTGTGTCTGTTTTAATCTTTGCCTCTCTATTCCCTGCCAAGGGTATTCTTGTTTCCCTTTTAAAGAAGGAGTGAAGCATTCACATTTTGATCATCCATCTAGAGTTTCATTTGTTCTAGGCATCTAGGGTAATTCAAGCATTTGGGCTAATAGCCACTTATCAATGAGTGCATACCATGTGTGTTTTTCTGTGATTGGGTTACCTCACTCAGGATGATATTTTCCAGTTCCAACCATTTGCCTACGAATTTCATAAAGTCATTGTTTTTGATAGCTGAGTAATATTCCATTGTGTAGATGTACCACATTATCTGTATCCATTCCTCTGTTGAAGGGCATCTGGGTCCTTTCCAGCTTCTGGCTGTTATAAATATGGCTGCTATGAACATAGTGGAGCACGTGTCTCTTTTATATGTAGGGCATCTTTTGGGTATATGCCCAAGAGTGGTATAGCTGGATCCTCAGGCAGTTTAATGTCCAATTTTCTGAGGAACCTCCAGACTGATTTCCAGAATGGTTGTACCAGTCTGCAACCCCACCAACAATGGAGGAGTGTTCCTCTTTCTCCGCATCCTCGCCAGCATTTGCTGTCACCTAAGTTTTTAATCTTAGTCATTCTCACTGGTGTGAGGTGAAATCTCAGGGTTGTTTTGATTTGCATTTCCCTTATGACTAAAGATGTTGAACATTTCTTTAGGTGTTTCTCAGCCATTCGGCATTCCTCAGCTGTGAATTCTTTGTTTAGCTCTGAACCCCATTTTTAATAGGGTTATTTGTCTCCCTGTGGTCTAACTTCTTGAGTTCTTTGTATATTTTGGATATAAGGCCTCTATCTGTTGTAGGATTGGTAAAGATCTTTTCCCAATCTGTTGGTTGCCGTTTTGTCCTAACCACAGTGTCCTTTGCCTTACAGAAGCTTTGCAGGTTTATGAGATCCCATTTGTCGATTCTTGATCTTAGAGCATAAGCCATTGGTGTTTTGTTCAGGAAATTTTTTACAGTGCCCATGTGCTCCAGATGCTTCTCTAGTTTTTCTTCTATAAATTTGAGTGCATCTGGTTTGATGTGGAGGTCCTTGATCCACTTGGACTTAAGCTTTGTACAGGGTGATAAGCATGAATCGACTGCATTCTTCTACATGTTGACCTCCAGTTGAACCAGCACCATTTGCTGAAAATGCTATCTTTTTTCCATTGCATGGTTTTGGCTCCTTTGTAAAGAATCAAGTGCCCATAGGTGTGTGGGTTCATTTCTGGGTCTTCAATTTTGTTCCATTGGTCTATCTGTCTGTCTCTGTTCCAATACTATGCAGTTTTTATCACTAATGCTCTGTAATACTGCTTGAGTTCTGGGATAGTGATTCCCCCTGAAGTCCTTTTATTGTTAAGGATAGTTTTAGCTATCCTGGGTTTTTTGTTATTCCAGATGAATTTGCAAATTGTTCTGTCTAACTCTTTGAAGAATTGGATTGGTATTTTGATGGGGATTGCATTGAATCTGTAGATCGCCTTTGGTAGAATGTCCATTTTTACTATATTAATCCTGCCAATCCATGAGCATGGAAGATCTTTCCATCTTCTGAGGTCTTCTTCAATTTCTTTCTTCAGAGTCTTGAAGTTCTTATTGTACAGATCTTTTACTTGCTTGGTTAAAGTCACACCGAGGTACTTTATATTATTTGGGTCTATTATGAAGAGTGTCGTTTCCCTAATTTCTTTCTCAGCTTGTTTCTGTTTTGTGTAGACGAAGGCTACTGATTTATTTGAGTTAATTTTATACCCAGGCACTTTGCTGAAGTTGTTTATCAGCTTTAGTAGTTCTCTGGTGGAACATTTGGGAACACTTAAATGTACTATCATATTATCTGCAAATAGTGATATTTTGACTTCTTCTTTTCCGATCTATATCCCCTTGACCTCCTTTTGTTTTCTGATTGCTCTGTCCTGAACTTCAAGAACTATACTGAATAAGTAGGGAGAGAGTGGGCAGCCTTGTCTAGTCCCTGATTTTAGTGGGATTGCTTCAAGTATCTCTCCATTTAGTTTAATGTTAGCAACTGGTTTGCTGTATAAGCTTTTACTATGTTTAGGTATGGACCTTGAATTCCTATTCTTTCCAGACTGGTGGTCTGATAGCACGCATGGGATTATTTCTATCTTTCTGTACCATTGTTCTTAAAGGTGATTACTGAAAGATAAATTAGTCTTAGTCATTTAAAGCTTAGGTTCTCCAAAAAGAAAATGTCCAACATAATCAATCAATACAAGTTGTTTCTATCTCAGTATTAAAGAAGTCTGCTATTTTTCTTCCCTTTTAATTGTTTAAATATTTGTTTATTTATTATGCATTGCCTTCTTGAAACTCTGAAATTGTTTCATGTTTCAGTTATCCACAAAACCTTATTCAGTTCTTCATACAAGGATTTTTTTACCTTCTGACATAAAATCACCAAATCCCCATTTTTAGTGCAAATATTCTCTGCATTTTGCTTCCAGTGGTAATGAATAGAGTGCATCCTTCTCACCAACTGTATTACCCTAGACATGCTAAGGATGCCTTGCACAGAATCTTTCTCATGTTTTTGCCTCCATCTCTACCTGAAAACTTTAGATCTCAGCCGAGCAACAGTTTTCATAACTAGTAATTCTATCTGTATCACTTCGTAGCAGAGAGTTCTGAGTTTCCCAGTACATGGTTACTATTTTGCTCTATTAATATCATACCCATCTAATAGTTTTCTGATTACCACAATGGCACCTAAATGTTTTCTTTAAAGGTCAGTGTAGTAAAAATCAGATAATGTCACTACTGGCTCATTGAAATTCCTAAGTAAAAATTTCTCAAATCTTCCTGTTATTTCTTAGCCAGGGTTGACTAAAATATTTGAAGAGTCAGCCAAATCAAAGTGAACTATGAATAAATTATTAAGGAAGTCCTAAATACTTTAATAGTAAGATATGAAAGCTGAAATGTGCCATTGATCAACACTCCTCTAGAGATTTCCTCTCAGCTGCTCCTCCTGAAAGCCTTGGAGCAGGCTATGTTCATAGCCAAGCTTTAATTTCCAATGTCCTCCTCTTCTTTTATTTAAAGGAAAACTTCCATTAACCAAGCTAGAACTGAATGTCTGACAAGAACATGTTTTTAGTTCCATCAAAGATGGAAACACTCATTCCATCAAGAAAATATGTAAATAACTCGCCTCTCGCAAGTGAGGATATAGAGTCCCCTTTTCTTGATCATGTTCAGTTTGTCAGTTTCTATCCAGAAATCTAAACTAAGTAAATCATCATGACTTCCATGTAACTTGGTGAGAGTTCTGTTGTACCCAAACTTTATTTCTCTATTGTACTTGCCATTAGTGCTGGCACTTTCCTCATAACAGTATCTTTGGGATATCTGCTTTCCTCTTGAGTTTTCCCTACTCCCTTACTTTTGTAGGTATTTATTTTGAGGGACACAGTTCACCCTGGGTCTCTGTGGGTGACAAAATAATAGCTGTTTCTTTTTTATATCTGTAAATATCTATATAAAAATAGCTCTTTGAAGACTGGGATGGTGTTTCTCTAAAACCAAGGGTCAATAGACATTTGGTGTAGTACAACTTGAAAGACATTAAACTCTCAAAACAACAATAGGAAGATAATTTGTTTTTCTTTAGGAATGTTTGTTGTTTCTAACATTATGGTTTTTTCTGTCCCTGTACTTTTTCAGTCTATTGCATGTACTGAGTCCTTCTGCACCTATCTTTCACACTTAAGGGAAAACATTTAAGGGTTTGATGCCAAGTTAATACTGAAGGTGCTTGATATGGGAGTCTATCTTATAATCTCTCAGAATAATAACTAAAACTTGGGATTCTATTTCTTTTTAAAATTTGACTTTGGTGCCGGTTCAACTGGAGGTCAGCATGTATAAGAATGCAAATTGATCCATTCTTATAGCCCTGTACAAAGCTTGAGTACAAGTGGATCAAGGATCTCCACATCAAACCAGATACACTCAAACTAATAGAAGAAAATGAGGGGGGCAGTATCAAACACATGGGCACTGGGGGAAATTTCCTGAACAAAACACCAATGGCTTATGCTCTAAGATCAAGAATCAACAAATGGTACCTCACAAAACTGCAAAGCTTCTGTAAGGCAAAGGACACTGTCATTAAGAAAAAATGGCAACCAACAGATTGGGAAAAGATCTTTACTAATCCTATATTCAATACAGGTCTAATATCCAAAATATACAAAGAACTCAAGAAGTTAGACTCCATAGAGCCAAATACTCCTATTAAAAATGGAATACAGTGCTAAACTAAGAATTCTCAGCTGAGGAATATCGAATGTCTGAGAAACACCTAAAGTTATGTTCAACTTCCTTAGTCATCAGGTAAATGCAAATCAAAAAAAGAAAAACAAAACAAAACAAAAAACCTGTGATTTCACCTCACACCAGTCAGAATGGCTAAGATAAAAACTCAGGTGACAACAGATGCTGTCCAGGATGTGGTGAAAGAGGAACACTCCCCCATTGTTGGTGGGATTGCAAGCTGGTAAAACCACTCTGGAAATCAGTCTGGAGGTCACTCAGAAAATTGGTCATAGTACTACCTGAGGACCCAGCTATACCTCTCCTGGGCATCTACCCAAAAGATGCTCCAAAATACAACAAAGACACATGTTCCACATGTTCATAGCAACCTTATTTATGGTAGCCAGAAGCTGGAAAGAACCCAGATGCCCTTCAACAGAGGAATAGATTCAGAAAATGTGGTACATCTACGCAATGGAGTACTAGTCAGCTACCAAAAACAATGACATCATGAAATTCATAGGCAAATGGATTGAACTAGAAAATATCATCCTAAATGAGTTAACCCAATCACAGAAAAACACACATGGTATGCATTCACTGATAAGTGAATATTAGCCCACAAGTTCAAATTGCCCAAGATGCAATCCACAGACCATATGAAGCCCAAGAAGAAGGACAATCAAAGTGTGGATGCTTTACCCCTTTTTAAAATGGGGAACAAACATATTCATGGGAGGGGATATGGAGGCAAAATTTAGAGCAGAGGAAGGAATGGCCAGTTAGAGCCTGCACCACATGTGGCATATATATATTTTTTTTTCACCAAAACTAGATAAGATTGATGAAGTTAAGAAGTACATGCTGACCAGAGCTTGATATAGCTGTTTTATGAGAGGCTCTGCCAGAATTTGATGAATACAGAGGGGAATGATAGTAGCCAACGATTAAACTGAGAACAGGAACCCTATTGGAGGAATTAGAGAAAGGCCTGAAGGAGTTGAAGGGGTTTGCAATCTCATAAGTACAATACCAACCAACCATAACTCCAAGGGACTAAACCACCATACAAAGACTATACATGGACAGACTCATGGCCCCAGCTGCATATGTAGTAGAGGATGACGTTGTTGGGCACCAGTGGAAGGAGAATCCCTTGGTCCTGCCAAGGGGTCCTTGGTCCTGGACCCACCCCAGTGTAGGTCAATGTTGGGGCAGGAGGCGAGAAGGCTTCGGTGGAAGAACCCTTTTCATAGAAGAAGAGAGAGGGGGAATGTGATAGAATGTTTAATGAGGAGGAACAAGGAAAGGGGACAATATTTGAAATGTAAATAAATAAAAAATATCCAATAAAAAAGAAACCCCCCAATAATTCTGCTTCTCTCTGCAGCAAGATTTAAAATGAATTTGTTCTTCTTTCATTGTGTTAGCTTAAGAAAGCACATATAAGAAAGCACAACATAGGCAGGCTAGTTTTATGTCAACTTGACATTAGCTAAAATTAACTGACAGGAGGTAACAACAACTGAGGTTATGCTTCCAAAGGGATCTAGGGAAGTCTACAGGGTATTTTATTGATTAAAGATTTATGAAGGAGAGTCCATCTCCTCCTGGACATTACCACCAAAGATGATGGTCCTGACTGTACAAGAAGGGAGTGTGAATAAGCCATGAGAGTAAACCAGTAAGTTGCACTCTTCATGGCATTTGCATCAGTTCCTCCCTCTAGGTTTCTCCCCTGCCTTCCTTGGATCATGGACTGACTACAAGCTGTAATATATGAAATAAAAGCTTTTCACTACAAATGCTTTTTTATCACACCAATAAAATTTCTGTTAAAAAATCTGGAAATGATAATTTGCACACAAATATACCCGATAGGTTAAAAATAAAGCATTAAAAATAAAACCCTGAAGAATCATTATGAAATAAAGAGCCCCCCCCCAAATATTAGTGAGCTCATTATTTTCAGGTAGGGCAGGGGACCTGCCCTCAATTATGATTTGTATGTCCAGTGAAACTCCATTGAAGAAAACAATTTTTTCTTTTCCCATTATGAAGCATTTTTCCATTTTGTGATTTATGAAAAAATAATTGGTAATTTAATTGCTAACTACTTGTCTAAATCTTCAGTTAACACTTTAGGGCAGTAGGTTGCAACCTTCACATCTTATTACATATATCATTTTGTCTTACATTGGTAGTCTTTCATCATTTATCTCATTTGAAACTAAAAGTTTTAGGTTTCAGCTGGATGATTTTTCCTGAAGAGACACTAATCAATTCTACTGAGTAGACAAGTCATCAATGACAAACAAAAGATTCAATATCACCCAATAATAACTTAATGATGCAATGAGTTTATTGAACTTATTTATAAAAGTTTGGGTGAGGGATTATGTAGAATAACATAAACTGCCTGGCCTCAACTGCATCCATGTAACACCCACCGTGCTCAGATGCTGTCTCATCAACAGGGCATTCCCGAAGCTCACCTGCAGGACTTGCAAACCTGCTTGGATAGTCAGAGGCCCCAGTATAGAAACATTGCTGCTTATAAAACCTGTGGCTATGCCTTTGGCATATCATACTATTGAACTACTCAAGAGTATAAATAAATAATTTATTATTTTAACTTATACATTATAATTTTATTTAGTTCAACCTAGTATTTTTTGTATTTATATTCCAGAATTAACACATAATCAATATCTAATGTTTTTATATTTATGTTGAATTTTCAGTTTTAGAAAGGATAACTCATAAAACAGACCTCAAAATTTTAGAGACATAAATGTAGCATTATTACTCGGTTTGAAAATAAAACATAGATTTAAGTAGATGTCCTAGATTGCAAAATTTTATTTTAAAAATACTTCATGGCATGTGTACCCCCCCACATTACACACACACACACACACACACACACACACACACACGCACACGCACACGCACACAGAAACATACATACAAGGTTTGATCTATGTTTGATCAGGGCAACAGCTAAACAATGCAAGTGGTGCCTATCACAAGTGCCCTCTGAGAGGTCCAACAAACAGCTGAAAGTGTCAGATACAGATATTTATACCTAACCTATAGACAGAAGCTGGTGATCCCTGTGGTTGAAATATGAAAAAGCTGGAAGAGGGGGACCTTATAGGAAACCCAGCAGTCTCAACTAACCTGGACCCGCGGATCTCTCAGACACTGAGCCACCAACTAGGCAGCATACACCAGCTGATATGAGGCCCCCAGCACATATACAGCAGAGGACTGCAGGGTCTAGACTCAGTAAGAGAAGATGCACCTAACCCTTGAAAGACTTGGGGCCCCAGGCAGTGAGGAGGTCTGGTGGGGTGGGAGTAAGTAAAGACATCCCCTTGAAGATGGGGGTTGGGAGAAGAGGTGTGGGATGTGGAACCGTCAGCAGGTGGTCTGGGATCAGGATAAAGTCTAGACTACAAAACAAGATTACAAAATGAACTTTTTGAAAATGGATAGAAAAAGAATGAAAGTCTCTTGATGCAAATATCTTGTCAATGTCACTTGCTCACTAGGCCTGGATATTCATAAGAGAAGCATTTCACTTTTCAAATTAAAATAATAATATGAACTAATATTTTTATTTTTACGATATGTAAAGTTATTCCATCCTAGCAGCAAAATGTGCTGGGAATAAGAAAATCCCTGAGTTATCTTCCACAGTAGTGTTTTCTCTTATTCTCATAGTTCTTTTCTCACAAGCAAGCTATATCCTATTTATTTTACATTACACAGCAGTATAAGTTATTATATAGCATAATCTTAAAATTTTCTGGATATTCTGACTTAGCACAAACAATTCTAAAATAATATGCGCTACCAGACCCCCACTTTATCATTGCATTGAATGAAAAAAGAAAGGATTAATAGATCATGTACATGGTCCTCCACCTTTACACTTGGTAAAGATGGGGAATGAACAACTGCACAGGGGTTTACACTGGTTAAAAGCAGACGATGTAGAAGAGCCACATAAGGCGCAGAATTATGAACCTGTATTAAATACTCCTCAATGCAGAGAGAAATTCAGTGTTTGAAAACTGCAGCGATCCTTTTATTTGATATGTTCAGGGCTTCATTTTCTCTCTATAGAGTAAGGCTGATTGAAGGGTGTCTGTTCCCATTTAATATCAACATAGTTTTCTTTCTGTATCCAAGTTAAATATAAAATCCAAAATAATTCCATCCCCACAAAAGTGCTTGTGCTATCTATTAAAATATAACACATCTATTTCTGATGCAAGCAGAAGTATATTTGTTGCCGATATTTTTAAAGTTCCAATTATTGTTCCTACTAGTATCATTAGGATTTCATTTACATATTTATAGAATATATTTTGATCCTAATTTCCACTCTCGAATTCATACTGGATCCTTCTGTTCACCTCTCCACTCAACTTCATGTTTTCTCTTCATCTCTTTATCAAAACCACAGAAAAATAAAATAAGAAAATATGAGCAAACAAATTAAAAAATAAGGAAGAAACCAATAAGACAAAAATATCAAATGAAAAGGTAGAACATACACACAAATACCCATGTCTGTTTTATGATGACCAACGACTCCTGGCCATGGGTTTGTCCTGGAGAGTGGTTAATATAGCAAGGACATTCTATACTAGATAATGCATTGGCATTTGTCAATAACTTCCACTGCAAGTAGCTTCTTTTTTTTTAATTTTTCCACCTTTATAAAATTGGGTATTTCTTATATATATTTCAAATTTTATTCTTTCACAGTTTCCAGGCCAACATCCCCCTAACCCCTCTCCCTCCCATTCTATATGGGTGTTACTCTCCTCCAATTACCGCCCTACCACCAAGAACCCATTCACTAGGGGTTCAGTCTTGGCAGGACCAAGGCTTCCCCTTTCACTGGTGCCCTTACTAGGCTATTCACTGCTACCTATGCAGTTGGAGCCCAGGGTCAGTCTATGTACAGTCTTTGGATAGTGGCCTAGTCCCTGGAAGCTCTGGTTGGTTGGCATTGTTGTTCATATGGGGTCTCAAGTCCCTTCAGATCTTTCAGTCCTTTCTCTGATTCCTTCAATGGGGGTCCCATTCTCACTCTGTTCAGTGGTTTTCTGTGGGCATTTGCCTATGTATTTTCCATATTCTGGCTGTCTCTCAGTAGAGATTTACATCCAGTTCCTGTCAGCCTGCACTTATTTGCTTCATCCATCTTATCCAGTTTGGTAGCTCTATATATATGGGCCACATGTGGAGCAGGCTCTGAATGGGCATTCCTCAGTCTCTGTTCTAAACTTTGCCTCCTTACACCCTTCTAAAGGTACTCTTCTTCGTTTTTTAAAGAAAAGTGAAGCATCTGCATTTTGGTCATTCTTCTTGAGTTTCATGTGTTCTCTGCATCTAGGGTAACTCCAGCATTTGGGCTAATATCCACTTTTTTTTTTGGTTCTTTTTTTCAGAGCTGGGGACCGAACCCAGGGCCTTGCGCTTCCTAGGCAAGCGCTTTACCACTGAGCTAAATCCCATATCCACTTATTAATGAGTGCATACCATGTGTGTTTTTCTGTGATGGATTACCTCACTCAGGATGATATTTTCCAGTTCCATCCATTTGCCTATGAATTTCATTAAGTCATTGTTTTTGATAGCTGAGTAGTATTCCATTGCGTAGATGTACCACATTTTCTGTATCCATTCCTCTGTTGAAGGGCATCTGGGTTCTTTCCAGCTTCTAGCTACTATAAATAAGACTGTTATGAACATAGTGGAGCATATGTCTTTGTTATATGTTGGAGCATCTTTTGAGTATATGCCCAAGAGAGGTATAGCTGGGTCCTCAGGTAGTTCAATGTCCAATTTTCTGAGGAACATCCAGACTGATTTCCAAAATGGTTGTGCTAGTCTGCAATGCCACCAACAATGGAGGAATGTTCCTATTATTCCACATCCTTGCCAGCATCTGCTGTCGCCAGAGATTTTGACCTTAGCCATTCTGATTGGTGTGAGGTGGAATCTCAGGGTTGTTTTGATTTGCATTTCCCTTATGACTAAAGATGTTGAACATTTCTTTAGGTGATTTTCACCCATTAGATATTCCTCAGCTGTGAATTCCTTGTTCAGCTCTGAACTCCATTTTCAATAGGGTTATTTGTCTCCCTGCAATCTAATTTCGTGAATTCTTTGTACATTTTGTATATAAGCCCTCTATCAGTTGCAGGATTTGTAAAGATCTTTTCCCAAACTGCTGGTTGCTGTTTTGTCCTAACAACAGTGTCCTTGGCCTTATAGAAGCTTTGTAGTTTTATGAGATCCCGTTTGTCGATTCTTGATCTTGGAACATAAGCCATTGGTGTTTTGTTCAAGAAATTATCTTCAGTGACCATGTCTTCGAGATCCTTCCCCATTCTTTCTTCTATTAGCCTGAGTGTATCTGGTTTGATGTGGAGGTATTTAATCCACTTGGACTTAAGCTTTGTACAGGGTGATAAGCATGGATTGATCTGCATTCTTCTACATGTTGCCCTCCAGTTGAACCAGCACCATTTCCTGAAAAGGCTATCTTTTTTCCATTGGATGGTTTTGGCTCCTTTGTCAAAAATCAAGTGACCATAGGTGTGTGGGTTCATTTCTGGGTCTTCAATTCTATTCCATTGGTCTATCTGTCTGTCTCTGTACCAATACCATGCAGTTTTTATCACTATTGCTCTGTAATACTGCTTGAGTTCAGGGATAGTGATTCCCCCTGAAGTCCTTTTATTGTTGAGGATAGCTTTAGCTATCCTGGGTTTTTTGTTATTCCAGATGAATTTGCAAATTGTTCTGTCTAACTCTTTGAAGAATTGGATTGGTATTTTGATGGGGATTGCATTGAATCTGTAGATTGCTTTTGGTAAAATGGCCATTTTTACTATATTAATCCTGCCAATCCATGAGCATGGGAGATCTTTCCATCTTCTGAAGTCTTCTTCAACTTCTTTCCTCAGTGTCTTGAAGTTCTTATTGTACAGATCTTTTACTTGCTTGGTTAAAGTCACACCGAGATACTTTATATTATTTGGGTCTATTATGAAGGGTGTCGTTTCCCTAATATCTTTCTCGGCTTGTTTCTCTTTTGTATAGAGGAAGGCAACTGATTTATTTGAGTTAATTTTATACCCAGACACTTTGCTGAAGTTGTTTATCAGCTTTAGTAGTTCTCTGGTGGAACTTTTGGGATCACTTAAATATACTATCATGTCGTCTGCAAATAGTGATATTTTGACCTCTTCTTTTCCGATCTGTATCCCCTTGATCTCCTTTTGTTGTCTAATTGCTCTGGCTAGAACTTCAAGAACTATATTGAATAAGTAGGGAGAGAGTGGGCAGCCTTGTCTAGTCCCTGATTTTAGTGGGATTGCTTCAAGTTTCTCTCCATTTAGTTTAATGTTAGCAACTGGTTTGCTGTATATGGCTTTTACTATGTTTAGGTATGGGCCTTGAATTCTTTTTCTTTCCAGGACTTTTATCATGAAGGGGTGTTGAATTTTGTCAAATGCTTTCCCAGCCTCTAATGAAATGATCATGTGGCTTTTATCATTCAGTTTGTTTATATAGTGGATTACATTGATGGTTTTCCATATATTAAACCATCACTGCATACCTGGAATGAAGCCTACTAGATTATGATAGATGATTGTTTTGATGTATTCTTGGATTCAATTTGCATGAATTTTATTAAATATTTTTGCATTAATAATCATAAGAGAAATTGGTCTGAAGTTCTCTTTCTTTGTTGGATCTTTGTGTCATTTAGGTATAAGAGTAATTGCTGCTTCATAGAAGGAATTCGGTAGTGCTCCGTCTGTTTCAATTTTGTGGAATACTTTGGATAGTATTAGTATGAGGTCTTCTATGAAAGTCTGATAGAATTCTGCACTGAATCCATGTGGATCTGAGCTTTTTTGGTTGGGAGAATGTTAATGATTGCTTCTATTTCTTTAGCAGTTATGGGGTTGTTTAAATGGTTTATCTATTCCTGATTTAATTTGGTACCTGGTATATGTCCAGGAAATTGTCCATTTTCTCCAGATTTTCAAGTTTTGGTGAATATAGGCTTTTGTAGTAAGATCTGATGATTTTTGAATGTCCTCTGATTCTGTTGTTATGTCTCCTTTTTCATTTCTGATTTTGTTAATTTGGACACACTCCCTGTGTCCTCTGGTTAGTCTGGCTAAGTGTTTATCTATCTTGTTGATTTTCTCAACCAACCAGCTTTTGATTCTGTTGATTCTTTATATAGTCCTTTTTGTTTCTACTTGGTTGATTTCAGCTGAGTTTGATTATTTCCTGCCTTCTACTCCTCCTGGGTGTATTTGCTTCTTTTTGTTCTAGAGCTTTTAGGTGTACTGTCAAGCTACTGACATATGCTCTCTCTTTTTTCTTTCTGTAAGCACTCAGAACTATGAGTTTTCCTCTTAGCACAACTTTCATAAGTTTGGGTAGGTTGTACCTTCAGTTTCATTAAATTCTAAAAAGTCTTTAATTTCTTTCTTTATTTCTTCCTTGACAAGGTTAACATTGAGTAGAGCATTGTTCAGCTTCCATGTATATGTGGGCATTCTTCCCTTATTGTTATTGAAGACCAGCTTTAGCCCATGGTCTTCTGATAGGACACATGGGATTATTTCTTTCTTTCTGTATCTGTTGAGGCCTGTTTTATGACCTAATATATGGTCAATTTTGGAGAAAGTACCATGAGGTGGTGAGAAGAAGTTATATCCTTTTGTTTTAGGATAGAATGATCTATAAATATCTCTTACGTCCATTTGGTTCATGACTTCTCTTAGTCTGTCTATGTCTCTGTTTAATTTCTGTTTCCATGACCTGTCCATTGATGAGAGTGGGTTGTTGAAATCTCCTACTATTATTGTGTGAGGAGCAATGTGTGCTTTGAGCTTTAGTAAGGGTTCTTTCATGTATGTAGCTACCCTTGTATTTGGAGCATAGATATTTAGGATTGAGAGTTCATCTTGGTGGATTTTTCCTTTGATGAATATGAACTGTCCTTCCTTATCTTTCTTGATGACTTTTAGTTGAAAATCTATTTTATTCGATATTAGAAAGTCTACTTCAACTTGCTTCTTCGGACCATTTGCTTGGAAAGTTGTTTTCCAGCCCTTTACTCTGAGGTAGTCTCTGTCTTTGTCTCTGAAGTGTGTTTCTTGTAGGTAGCAAAATTCTGCATCGTCATTACGTATCCTTTGTTAATCTGTATCTTTCTATTTTGGAATTGAGTCCATTGATGTTGAGAGAAATTAAGGAATACTTGTTGCTTCCTGTTATCTTTGTATTTGGAGGTGAGATTATGTTTGTGTGCTCGTCTTCTCTTTGTTTTGTTGCAAAACGATTAGTTTCTTGCTTTTCTGTGGTGTAGTTTGTCTCCTGTTGTTGGGCTTTAACATTTATTATAATTTTTAGGGCCTGATTTGTTGAAAGATAGTGTGTAAATTTGGTTTTGTCATGGAATATCTTGGTTTCTCCATCTATGTTAATTGAGAGTTTTGCTGGTTACAGTAAACTTGGCTTCCATTTGTGCTCTCTTATGGCATGTATCACATATGTCCAGTATCTTCTGGATTGCATAGTCTCTTGTGAGAATTCTGGTATAATTCTGATAGGTCTGCCTTTATATGTTACTTGACTTTTTCCTTTACTACTTTTAATAATCTTTCTTTATTTTGTGCATTTGATATTTTGACTATTATTTGACAGGAGAAGTTTCTTTTCTGACCCAATTTATTTGGAGTTCTGTAGGCTTCTTGTACGTTTATGCGCATCTCTTTCATTAGGTTAGGGAAATTTTCTTCTATGATTTTGTTGAAGATATTTACTGGTCCTTTGAGCTGGGAGTCTTCACTCTTTTCTATACCTATTATCCTTAGGTTTGATCTTCTCGTTGTGTTCTGGATTTTTTTGTATGTTTTGGGCCAGTAGTGTTTTCTGTTTTACATCATCTTTGTCAGTTGTGTCACTTGTGTATTCTGTTGATGATGCTTGTATCTCTGGCTCCTTGTCTCTTCCTTTGGCTTTTTATATCCTGGGATGTCTCTTTTTGCACTTTCTTTATTGTTTCTATTTCCATTTTCTATTCCTTCACCTGTTCTTTCATGGATTTTTGTGTTTCCTCTCTAATGGCTTCTACTTGTTTGCTTGTGTATTCCTGCATTTCTCTAAGGAAGTTCTTTGTCTTTCTTAAAGTCCTCCATCATCATGATCAAATGTGATTTTAAATCTATATCTTGCTTTCCTGGTGTGTTTGGATATTCAGTGTTTGCTTTGGTGGGAGAATTCGTTTCCGATGATGCCATGTAGTATTGGTTTCTGTTGCTTGGGTTCCTGTGCTTGCCTCTCGCCATCAGGTTTTCTCTGGTGTTACCTCGTTTTGCTATTTCTGACAGTGACTTGACCGTCCTATATGCCTGTGTGTCAGGAGTGCTGTAGTCCTGTTTTCCTGTTTTCTTTCATTCAGTTATGTGAACAGAGTGTTCTGTAGTCATTCCTGTCCACTGCCTTTCAGCTGTTCCTGTGGGCATGTGTCCTGAGACCAGCAAGCAGGTTCATCGGAGCAGAAAATTTGGTCTTGCCTCTGGTCTCAGTCCTGAAGTTGCTCCTTGGGGCTGCGTTTCAGCTCTCCGTGAGGGCAGAAACCAGAAATGCCTGCCCCTACTTCTGGGTCCCTGTGTGCAGGGAACCCTGATGCTTCTAGTTGTTTTCCTCTAGAGTCAGAAATGTGGGCAGAGAGTAGTCTCCTCTGGTTTCCCAGGTGTGTCTGCCCCTCTGAAGGTTTAACTCTCCCTCCCTCGGGATTTTTTTGCAGGGAGCTGTTTGACCTGATCTGTTCGGATCTGGGCACATTCTGGACTACAGGGCTCCTGCAGTTTTACTGCCCCTATCTTTCTGTTCCCAGAGGCCCTATACAGTTTCCTCTTGGGCCAGGGATATGGGGAAAGGGGGGCAGAAGTGGTGGTCTCTCCTGCCCTGCAGTCCCAGATTTGCCCACTCATCTGGGCGATGAGCATTCTCTCCCACAGCGTTTGGGAGCTGCAAGTAGCTTTTTTGATAAGAGACTTTTTTGTTCACTTTTCTTCTTGGTACTAGGATTTTTATCTGCTTTGAATCTGTGCTGCTCTTGTGCTGTGTAACAATGTCTGTGAGTTCAGGTGCATAGCAGCCCTATTGATTCTGTAAAATTCTGTTTTCTGATAGTTATCTACACCCTGTGACTATAAACCTTTATGGGTTCACTTTGATAAAGACATGTCATTTAGAGAAGAGTGCCCTAAAACCTCTACCTTTCTGCAGATTGTCTGGTTGGGCAGCTCTGTGTTGGCATACTTCTAAAGTTTTCTGATGAGATGTGAGTGATACTCTAATATATGGGTAAAGCACTATGGCATCACAAGACAATTATTTGCTGTGTTACTTTAGATAAAAATAATAGTAGATTTCCTCAGAACTGCCCATATTTTAAATCTTTATAGCAAAATATTATAAAAGACTTAGTCTTGGTATCTACTGAAATGTTAGTAGGAAAGAATTAGTTACCAAAACGGTTATCAGACTGATTTGCATAGGTAGCTCTTTAGAGGAAAAGATCTGCTGCATTTAATTTATAGCATTTCTTCAAACTAAAAAGGTAAAAATAAGTGCAGATTTGGGAAGGGCTCATTTTGTGAAATTATGCTGACAGTCTGTTACCTTATTGAACAGGACCTAAGAATTACCATATTTATTATATATACTTGATTTCATATAGAACTAGGCTAGAGCTGATATTAAAAAGCAAAAACT
The DNA here is from genome assembly GCF_021556685.1 of Rattus norvegicus. NCBI lineage: Eukaryota > Metazoa > Chordata > Mammalia > Rodentia > Muridae > Rattus > Rattus norvegicus. The sequence continues at coordinate 87,935,019 of NC_141539.1, read as the reverse complement.
GAATTATGGTTAGAGGGAAGAACTGTACCATTTTCCAAATTCTTTCTGAATTCAAGATATGCTAATTCTTCAGAAACCGAGTACTGGTAAGTTTACAGTGCTTTATTGGATATTTTCTGTATTTACATTTCAAATGATAACACCTTCCCTCTTCCTCTCTCTTCCTTCTCCCTGCTTCTATGAGGATGCTCCCACTCCCACCAACCCACTCCCACCTCAACACCCTGCATTCCCCTACATGGGGAAAATGAGCCTTTACAGGACTAAGGGCTTCTCCTCCTATTAATGCCAGACAAAACCATCTTATGCTAAATATGCAGTTGGAGCCAAGGGTCTGTCCATGTGTACTTTTTGGATGGTGGTCTACTTCTCTGGAGTTTTGGAATTCTCTGGTTGGTTGATATTCTTGTTTTTTTTATGGGGTTGCAAAACCCTTCAGCTAATTCAGTCCTTTCTCTAACTCCCACATTGGGGTCTCCATTCTCAGTCCGGTGGTTAGATGCAAGCATCCTCTTCTGTATCAGGCAAACACTTCTTGACATTAGCAATAGTGACTGGATTTGGTGGCCGCATATGGGATGAATCGTCAGGTAGGACAGTCTCTGAATGACCTTTCTTTCAGTCCCTGTTACACTCTTTGTCCCCGTATTACCTCCCATGAATATTTTGTTCCCCCTTCTAAGAAGAACTGAAGCATCCACATCGGTGTTTTTTCTTTTTGAGCTTCATGTGATCTGTGAATTGTTTCTTGAGTATTCAGAGCATTTGGACTAGTATCCATTTATCAGTGAGTGCATGCCATGTGTGTTCCTTTCTAACGGGGTTACCTCACTTAGGATGATATTTTCTAGTTCCATCCACTTGTCTAAGAATTTCATGTAGTCATTGTTTTTAATAGCTGAGTAATATTCATTGTATAAATATACCACATTATCTGTATCCATTCCTCTGCTGGAGGACATCAGGGTTATTTCTAGAATAAGGCTGCTTTGAACATAGTGGAGCATGTGTCCTTCTTATATGTTGGAGCATCTTTTGGGTGTATGCCCAGGAATGGAATAGCTGTGTACTCAGGTGATATGGTATCCAATTTTCTTTTTTTTTTTTCTTCACCACTTTAGCCATAAATGGCTTCAACTTAGCCAAATGAGAGTAGATACTTTTGTTCCCATATAACTGCCAGGTGTTCTTTCAAATTTCTTCTGCTTCTGCTGTTTTTCTCACTTAAAATTTAGTTTCCTCTGAGATGAATAAAAATAATCATTGAAAAGACAAGTTTATTAATATATTTTATGGAGCAAGCTAGATAACTGAAATAATTTCATCAGGTAAAAACGAAACCAAAAAGCATTTAATAAGCTTGCTTGAGTTCCTAGCTTTTTTTTTCCCCTAGCTTTGAGAATTTCTTAGAATATTGTTGTGGCACTGGAGTTTGGCCATTTTTTTCCAATGGGAACAGAAGATTGGGATAACACAAAGGGAGAAAGCTACAGTACCTCTGATTGGCCACCCTACACACTGGAGATTTGCTCAGTAAATAATTTGTTTTTCTTTTGTATTTTTATTTTAACCTTAGGATCCAGCAATTTCAGGAAATGAAACACAGCCTTACCCTGCCTTTGAACGGGGAATACAGAAAGATGTTTTTGTCAAATGGCCTAACACAAATGACATTTGTTGGGCAAAGGTACTCAATATTGTTAAGTTCGATAATTTTGAAAATGCCGTATTTAAAAATATTTAAGTATTTTAAAACATTCAGAATGAAAGATAAAATACGCATTTAATAATTAAAATATGCTGTGTTCTGTCTAATCTAAATCTCAATTATTAAACACAAATAAGGAATTCACATAAATCCTAAGACCAAATATTTTATCATTAAATTGTATTGTATTTTATTTTTTTTTACAGTTTCAAAGGTTTAGTTTATTATTGGCATGTGGGGAGCATGGAAATGTGTGGTAGCTAAGAGTTCTATATCCAGATCCACAGGGAGCAGGATGAGTCACTGACCCTGGCTTGGACTTCTGTTTTTTTTTTTTTTTTTTTTTTTAATTAACTTGAGTATTTCTTATATACATTTCGAGTGTTATTCCCTTTCCCGGTTTCCGGGCAAAAATCCGCCTCGCCCCACCCCCTCCCGTTCCTTATGGGTATTCCCCTCCCAACCCTCCCCCCATTGCCGCCCTCCCCGCAACAGTCTAGTTCACTGGGGGTTCAGTCTTAGCAGGACCCAGGGCTTCCCCTTTCACTGGTGCTCTTACTAGAATATTCATTGCTACCTATGAGGTCAGAGTCCAGGGTCAGTCCATGTATAGTCTTTAGGTAGTGGCTTAGTCCCTGGAAGCTCTGGTTGCTTGGCATTGTTGTTCATATGGGGTCTCGAGCCCCATCAAGCTCTTCCAGTTCTTTCTCTGATATCTTCAACAGGGGTCCTATTCTCAGTTCAGTGGTTTGCTGCTGGCATTCGCCTCCTTATTTGCAATATTCTGGCTGTGTCTCTCAGGAGCGATCTACATCCGGCTCCTGTTGGTCTGCACTTCTTTGCTTCATCCATATTGTCTAATTGGGTGGCTGTATATGTATGGGCCACATGTGGGGCAGGCTCTGAATGGGTGTTACTTCAGTCTCTGTTTTAATCATTGCCTCCTTCTTCCCTGCCAAGGGTATTCTTGTTCCCCTTTTAAAGAAGGCGTGAAACATTCACATTTTGATCATCCGTCTTGAGTTTCATTTGTTCTAGGCATCTAGGGTAATTCAAACATTTGGGCTAATAGCCACTTATCAATGAGTGCATACCATGTATGTCTTTCTGTGATTGGGTTAGCTCACTCAGAATGATATTTTCCAGTTCCAACCTTTTGCCTACGAATTTCATAAAGCCGTTGTTTTTGATAGCTGAGCAATATTCCATTGTGTAGATGTACCACATTTTCTGTATCCATTCCTCTGTTTTTTTTTTTGTTTTTTTGTTTTTTTGTTTTTGTTTTTTTTTTTTATTAACTTGAGTATTTCTTATATACATTTCAAGTGTTATTCCCTTTCCCGGTTTTCGTGCAAACATCCCCCTCCCCCCTCCCCTTCCTTATGGGTGTTCCCCTCCCAACCCTCCCCAAATTGCCGCCCTCCCCCCATAGTCTAGTTCACTGGGGGTTCAGTCTTAGCAGGACCCAGGGCTTCCCCTTCCACTGGTGCTCTTACTAGGATATTCATTGCTACCTATGGGGTCAGAGTCCATGGTCAGTCCATGTATAGTCTTTAGGTAGTGGCTTAGTCCCTGGAAGCTCTGGTTGCTTGGCATTGTTGTACATATGGGGTCTCGAGCCCCTTCAAGCTCTTCCACTTCTTTCTCTGATTCCTTCAACGGGGGTCCTATTCTCAGTTCAGTGGTTTGCTGCTGACATTCGCCTCTGTATTTGCTGTATTCTGGCTGTGTCTCTCAGGAGCAATCTACATCCGGCTCCTGTCGGTCTGCACTTCTTTGCTTCATCCATCTTGTCTAATTGGGTGGCTCTATATGTATGGGCCACATGTGGGGCAGGCTCTGAATGGGTGTTCCTTCAGTCTCTGTTTTAATCTTTGCCTCTCCCTTCCCTGCCAAGGGTATTCTTTTTCCTCATTTAAAGAAGGAGTGAAGCATTCACATTTTGATCATCCGTCTTGAGTTTAGTTTTTCTAGGGATCTAGGGTAATTCAAGCATTTGGGCTAATAGCCACTTATCAATGAGTGCATACCATGTATGTCGTTCTGTGATTCGGTTAGCTCACTCAGGATGATATTTTCCAGTTCCAACCATTTGCCTACGAATTTCATAAACTCGTTGTTTTTGATAGCTGAGTAATATTCCATTGTGTGGATGTACCACATTTTCTGTATCCATTCCTCTGTTGAAGGGCATCTGGGTTCTTTCCAGTTTCTGGCTATTATAAATAAGGCTGCGATGAACATAGTGGAGCACGTGTCTCTTTTATATGTTGAGGCATCTTTTGGGTATGTGCCCAAGAGAGGTATAGCTGGATCCTCAGGCAGTTCAATGTCCAATTTTCTGAGGATCCTCCAGACTGATTTCCAGAATGGTTTTACCAGTCTGCAATCCCACCAACAATGGAGGACTGTTCCTCTTTCTCCACATCCTCGCCAGCATCTGCTGTCACCTGAGTTTTTGATCTTAGCCATTCTCACTGGTGTGAGGTGAAATCTCAGGGTTGTTTTGATTTGCATTTCCCTTATGACTAAAGATTTTGAACATTTCTTTAGGTGTTTCTCAGCCATTCGGCATTCCTCAGATGTGAATTCTTTGTTTAGCTCTGAACCCCATTTTTTAATAGGGTTATCTGTCTCCCTGCGGTCTAACTTCTTGAGTTCTTTGTATATTTTGGATATAAGGCCTCTATCTATTGTAGGATTGGTAAAGATCTTTTCCCAATCTGTTGGTTGCCGTTTTGTCCTAACCACAGTGTCCTTTGCCTTACAGAAGCTTTGCAGTTTTATGAGATCCCATTTGTCGATTCTTGATCTTAGAGCATAAGCCATTGGTGTTTTGTTCAAGAAATTTTTTCCAGTGCCCATGTGTTCCAGATGCTTCCCTAGTTTTTCTTCTATTAGTTTGAGTGTGTCTGGTTTGATGTGGAGGTCCTTGATCCACTTGGACTTAAGCTTTGTACAGGGTGATAAGCATGGATCGATCTGCATTCTTCTACATGTTGCCCTCCAGTTGAACCAGCACCGTTTGCTGAAAAGGCTATCTTTTTTCCATTGGATGGTTTTGGCTCCTTTGTCAAAAATCAAGTGACCATAGGTGTGTGGGTTCATTTCTGGGTCTTCAATTCTATTCCATTGGTCTATCTGTCTGTCTCTGTACCAATACCATGCAGTTTTTATCACTATTGCTGTGTAATACTGCTTGAGTTCAGGGATAGTGATTCCCCCTGAAGTCCTTTTATTGTTGAGGATAGCTTTAGCTATCCTGGGTTTTTTGTTATTCCAGATGAATTTGCAAATTGTTCTGTCTAACTCTTTGAAGAATTGGATTGGTGTTTTTCTGCGGATTGCATTGAATCTGTAGATTGCTTTTGGTAAAATGGCCATTTTTACTATATTGATCCTGCCAATCCATGAGCATGGGAGATCTTTCCATCTTCTGAGGTCTTCTTTAATTTCTTTCTTCAGGGTCTTGAAGTTCTTATTTTACCAATCTTTTACTTGCTTGGTTAAAGTCACACTGAGGTACTTTATATTATTTGGGTCTATTATCAAGGGTGTCGTTTCCCTAATTTCTTTCTCCCCTTGTTTCTCTTTTGTATAGAGGAAGGCAACTGATTTATTTGAGTTAATTTTATACCCAGCCACTTTGCTGAAGTTGTTTATCAGCTTTAGTAGTTCTCTGGTGGAACTTTTGGGATCACTTAAATATACTATCATATCATCTGCAAATAGTGATATTTTGACTTCTTCTTTTCCGATCTGTATCCCCTTGACCTCCTTTTGTTGTCTGATTGCTCTGGCTAGAACTTCAAGAACTATATTGAATAAGTAGGGAGAGAGTTGGCAGCCTTATCTAGTCCCTGATTTTAGTGGGATTGCTTCAAGTTTCTCTCCATTTAGTTTAATGTTAGCAACTGGTTTGCGGTATATGGCTTTTACTATGTTCAGGTATGGGCCTTGAATTCCTATTCTTTCCAGGACTTTTATCATGAAGGGGTGTTGAATTTTGTCTAATGCTTTCTCAGCGTCTAATGAAATGATCATGTGGTTTTGTTCTTTCAGTTTGTTTATGTAATGGATCACGTTGATGGTTTTCCGTATATTAAACCATCCGTGCATGCCTGGGATGAAGCCTACTTGGTCATGGTGGTGGATTTGATGTGCTCTTGGATTCGGTTTGCCAGAATTTTGTTGAGTATTTTTGCGTCGATATTCATAAGGGAAATTGGTCTGAAGTTCTCTTTCTTTTCTGTGTCTTTGTGTGGTTTAGGTATAAGAGTAATTGTGGCTTCGTAGAAGGTATTCGGTAGTTATCCATCTGTTTCAATTTTGTGGAATATTTTGGATAATATTGGTATGAGGTCTTCTATGAAGGTTTGATAGAATTCTGCACTAAACCCCTCTGGACCTGGGCTCTTTTTGGTTGGGAGACCTTTAATGACTGCTTCTATTTCCTTAGGAGTTATGGGGTTGTTTAACTGGTTTATCTGTTCCTGATTTAACTTCGGTATCTGGTATCTGTCTAGGAAATTGTCCATTTCCTGAAGATTTTCAAGTTTTGTTGAATATAGGTTTTTATAGTAAGATCTGATGATTTTTTGAATTTCCTTTGAATCTGTTGTTATGTCTCCCTTTTCATTTCTGATTTTGTTAATTTGGACGCATTCTCTGTGTCCTCTCGTTAGTCTGGATAAGGGTTTATCTATCTTGTTGATTTTCTCAAAGAACCAACTTTTGGTTCTGTTGATTCTTTCTATGGTCCTTTTTGTTTCTACTTGGTTGATTTCAGCTCTGAGTTTGATTATTTCCTGCCTTCTACTCCTCCTGGGTGTATTTGCTTCTTTTTGTTCTAGAGCTATTAGGTGTGCTGTCAAGCTGCTGACATATGCTCTTTCCTGTTTCTTTCTGCAGGCACTCAGCGCTCTGAGTTTTCCTCTTAGCACAGCTTTCATTGTGTCCCATAAGTTTGGGTATGTTGTACCTTCATTTTCATTAAATTCTACAAAGTTTTTAATTTCTTTCTTTATTTCTTCCTTGACCAAGTTATCATTGAGTACAGCATTGTTCAATTTCAAAGTATATGTGGGCATTCTTCCTTGATTTTTATTGAAGACCAGTTTTAGGCCGTGGTGGTCCGATAGCACGCATGGGATTATTTCTATCTTTCTGTACTTGTTGAGGTCCGTTTTTTGACCAATTAAAATGGTCAATTTTGGAGAAAGTACCATGAAGAGGTGAGAAGAAGGTATATCCTTTTGCTTTAGGATAGAATGTTCTATAAATATCCGTTAAGTCCATTTGGCTCATGACTTCTCTTAGTCTGTCTACATCTCTGTTTAATTTCTGTTTCTATGATCTGTCCATTGATGAGAGTGGGGTGTTGAAATCTCCCACTATTATTGTGTGAGGTGCAATGTGTGTTTTGAGCTTTAGTAAGGTTTCTTTTACATATGTAGGTGTCCTTGTATTTGGGGCATAGATATTTAGGATTGAGAGTTCATCTTGGTGGATTTTTCCTTTGATGAATATGAAGTGTCCTTCCTTATCTTTTTTGATGACTTTTAGTTGAAAATTGATTTTATTTGATATTAGAATGGCTACTCCAGCTTGCTTCTTCTGACCATTTGCTTGGAAAATTGTTTTCCAGCCTTTCACTCTGAGGTAGTGTCTGTTTTTGTCTCTGAGGTGTGTTTCCTGTAGGCAGCAGAATGCAGGGTCCTCGTTGCGTATCCAGTTTGTTAATCTATGTCTTTTTATTAGGGAGTTGAGGCCATTGATGTTGAGAGATATTAAGGAATAGTGATTATTGCTTCCCGTTATATTCATATTTGGATGTGAGGTTATGTTTGTGTGCTTTCATTCTCTTTGTTTTGTTGCCAAGACGATTAGTTTCTTGCTTCTTCTAGGGTATAGCTTGCCTCCTTATGTTGGGCTTTGCCATTTATTATCCTTTGTAGTGCTGGATTTGTAGAAAGATATTGTTTAAATTTGTTTTTGTCATGGAATATCTTGGTTTCTCCATCTATGTTAATTGAGAGTTTTGCAGGATACAGTAACCTGGGCTGGCATTTGTGTTCTCTTAGGGTCTGTATGACATCTGTCCAGGATCTTCTGGCCTTCATAGTTTCTGGCGAAAAGTCTGGTGTGATTCTGATAGGTCTGCCTTTATATGTTACTTGACCTTTTTGCCTTACTGCTTTTAACATTCTTTCTTTATTTTGTGCGTTTGGTGTTTTGACTATTATGTGACAGGAGGTGTTTCTTTTCTGGTCCAATCTATTTGGAGTTCTGTAGGCTTCTTGTATGCCTATGGGTATCTTTTTTTTAGGTTAGGGAAGTTTTCTTCTATGATTTTGTTGAAGATATTTACTGGTCCTTTGAGCTGGGAGTCTTCACTCTCTTCTATACCTATTATCCTTAGGTTTGATCTTCTCATTGTTTCCTGGATTTCCTGTATGTTTTGGACCAGTAGTTTTTCCCGCTTTACATTATCTTTGACAGTTGAGTCAATGATTTCTATGGAATCTTCTGCTCCTGAGATTCTCTCTTCCATCTCCTGTATTCTGTTGGTGAAGCTTGTATCTACAGCTCCTTGTCTCTTCTTTTGGTTTTCTACATCCAGGGTTGTTTCCATGTGTTCTTTCTTGATTGCTTCTATTTCCATTTTTAAATCCTTCAACTGTTTGTGTTTTCCTGGAATTCTTTCAGGGATTTTTGTGACTCCTCTCTATGGGTTTCTACTTGTTCATTTATGATTTCCTGGTATTCTTTCAGGGATTTTTGTGACTCCTCTCTATGGGCTTCTACTTGTTTAATTATATTTTCCTGGAATTCTTTCAGGCATTTTTGTGATTCCTCTCTGCAGGCTTCTACTTGTTCTCTAAGGGAGTTCTTCACGTCTTTCTTGAAGTCCTCCAGCTTCATGATCAAATTTGACTTTGAAACTAGATCTTGCTTTTCTGGTGTGTTTGGCTATTCCATGTTTGTTTTGGTGGGAGAATTGGGCTCCGATGATGCCATGTAGTCTTGGTTTCTGTTGCTTGGGTTCCTGCGCTTGCCTCTCGCCATCAGATTATCTCTAGTGTTACTTTGTTCTGCTATTTCTGACAGTGGCTAGACTGTCCTATAAGCCTGTGTGTCAGGAGTGCTGTAGACCTGTTTTCCTCTCTTTCAGTCAGTTATGGGGACAGAGTGTTCTGCTTTCGGGCGTGTAGTTTTTCCTCTCTACAGGTCTTCAGCTGTTCCTGTGGGCCTGTGTCTTGAGTTCACCAGGCAGCTTTCTTGCAGCAGAAAAGTTGGTCTTACCTGTGGTCCCGAGGCTCAAGTTCGCTAGTGGGGTGCTGCCAATGGGCTCTCTGCAGCGGCAGCAACCAGGAAGACCTGTGCCGCCCCTTCCGGGAGCTTCAGTGCACCAGGGTTCCAGATGGCCTTTGGTGTTTTCTTCTGGCGTCCGAGATGTGTGTGCAGAGAGCAGTCTCTTCTGGTTTCCCAGGCCTGTCTGCCTCTCTGAAGGTTTAGCTCTCCCTCCCATGGGATTTGGGTGCAGAGAACTGTTTATCTGGTCTGTTTCCTTCGGGTTCCGGCGGTGTCTCAGGCAGGGGTCCTGCCGCTCCTGGGCCCTCCCGCACGGGAGCCCAGAGGCCTTATACAGTTTCCTCTTGGGCCAGGGATGTGGGCAGGGGTGGGCAGTGTTGGTGGTCTCTTCTGCTCTGCAGCCTCAGGAGTGCCCACCTGACCAGGCGGTGAGGTCTCTTTCCCACGGGGTCTGGGCTGTTACATTCTTTTGTAGTGTTTCTTTGAAACACTGTTTCTCAAATTGCCTTGGCTGTCTTGGAATTCATTTTGTAGACAAGGTTTTGCTGGAACTCAATGAAGTTTCTGCTTCTGCCTCCTGAAACATACTAATGGTATGAGCAATCTCCTGAGCACTGAAAATAACCATATGTACTACTATCATCCTGTCAGCAAAATTCATGATCCTTATAAAAAGTGGCTAACAAAGAGACTACTCATTAAAGCAACAAATAACATACTGACTCCTATTCAGAAGCATGTTATCACTTGTAACTGTTATTATATAATGAATTTCCATAAAAAAGTCCTTCTGTAACATGAGCCAATGATTTTGGGAAAACAACAGGAATACTCTTTCCCATCAATAATTTTTTTTCTAGCCAGTTAAAGTAATTCACTTCATTTCTCTCCTTTTTTTTTCTGTAATACAGTCCGTTTTTGTCCCCTTTCCTATATTGTACTTTTAAGCATTGTGATTTTATATAAGATAAGTAAAACATATCAAATTTTGGATAAGATTCTAACGTGTACCCCATAAATTACGTCTGTTTAAGGAAAGATTTAATAAGTCAGGTAGTTAAAAAATAGCTTTGTCTTTCATAACTTTTTTACATACCACTTACAATAATTCTTTGATAGGTTCATTCATATAAAAAGACATAAAAGTTGAGTTTTAAAAAGTCAAGTGCTTATAAATATAAGAAAAATATAATTACCTGCATTCAAATAATTAACAGTAGCGTGATTCACTTATTTTGACATTAAACAATGGAATTGAATAATCAGATTTTCCAGTCACAAATATTTCAAAAAGATTATAAAATGGTTATTGTTATAAAACTAGTAGAAAATGGATTCCAGACCTTTCAGTTGACCTGCTTCTCAATGGATAATGAAACCATTTTGCTTCACATTTGGATTCCCTGTAACCTTAGCATCTACTATATGGAGGTCAGATTAAGTACTCTTGTTCATCATGACTTCCCGCTGGATGCTTGGCCTTTTGCCTCTTGGTTATCATCTTAATAGATGGGGCTACTATGTAAGTCTTGGTTGATGGGGTTCAAAGAAAGCTAATGAAAAGCAAGAGGTTTCTAAAATTGAACTTTGTTATAGAAAACTTGTTAACATTTTTCTTCATTGTCATCTTCAAAGTCTATTTGCAGTTTCCTATTATTAATGAAAGAAGTTTGGAATGTTGCTGCATAATATTTATTTCTACTTAAAATATAAAAACAATCAAAAAGTCTGCCAAGAAAACACCAAAAATTATTAGAAACAAAGAAGCAAATGAAAAGGAAGATCTGAAAATAAGTCAGTAATAAAGCAGGACAAAGTTCTTTACATATATAAGAAAAAGACACAGGCAGGGAAAAACTGAATAGTAAATGCTATTGTTGCCAAAGGCATGACAGATTTGCCAGTTTCAGATTCACAGGAGGTTAAAAGTGTTTTCAGGGAACATGATGTATTTTTCTGACAATAAGAATATAAAATAATGAAACATATTTTAGGACTTTTTTGAAAGCAGGTAAAATTTTTAGATGAATTCCCTCTGTGCAGATTTTAAAATCAACTCTGGATCCTTTAAAGAAAATATCTTTACATTATTTCTAATTCTGGCCCAAAGTATTTTCTCTTCAACTTACAGGTGATTAAAAATTTAGAGGGCATTTTCCACGATGTTTGAAAACTAAAATGCTCTGGGATTCAATTTTACAGTTGATATTCTGAACACTTCTCACATTATTCCCATCAGTATCTCAAAAATAAACCTGAGTGACATTCTTGAAGACTAGAAAGCAGACAGTACCTTCCTTTGGAAAAGTACTAAATAAGATACATATTCAAGCTATTCTAGATCATTTTATCCTGACACAAGAAACACTGTGAAATAAGCATTTTATGTCTGACATCAATTTATAGAACTTATAAAAAATACTTGAAGTCCATCAACGTATTAAATGTGAATATCATTAGCTATTAATACCATGTCTTCAAATATTTATATTTTATATATATATATATATATAATTACTGTGTTAGAAGTGAGTATATGTAAGAAGGGGTTGGCATGCTTGATGATATACTTGTGTAAATAAATTTTCATATCTCCTGATATATATATATACATACATATATACATATATATGTGTATATACATATATATACACATATATATGATTGTTAATGCACTTATATTTTATTATAAAATTATAAATACTTCTTTAGATGTAATAATGCACAATAACAAATAATTTGACAATTTAATTTAATAGATACCTTTTAAATGTGCATTATCTCTTAAATGTATTGTGTCATGTCAAAACCCCAGGATAATGCAAAAAGGTAGAGGTTTTCCTACCTTACAACACTTACATTCTAGAGTAGGAGAGGCAGACAGACAATACCCAGAAGGAATATGTACTCTACAAGAAACTTAATCCTAACTGGTACAATCCCTATGGAAAACAATGTGGATATTTCTCAAGAAACTTGAAATATATACACTAAGTGATCTGGCTATACCACTTTGGGATATAAGCCAAGGGATTCTATATTCTGCTATAAAGATACATGTTCATCCTTGTTTAGATCTATTTATTCCCAATCGCCAGGACATGGAAACAGGAACGATTACGTGAGATGGAGGATGAGCTGTTGGAAAGGATAAGAACTACAGGGAGGGATAACTATCATTAAAGAGGTGTGGAAAAAATTATTTGGAAACCTAATATTGTAGACACAACCTAAAAATATACAGAAAACAATGCAGAACTGTCCCTATTAGTCACCAGAGGCTAATAAATAAAAAGTCTAGACATAGGATTGGGTCACCGTTTCTGGAGTTGTTGACAAGTAAGCTCCCATTGTTCTCCCTTCTGCCACATCCACAAAAATTACAGGCCATTGCCAAAGTTCTTGGTTGTTTTCTAGTACTTGTTAATAAGATTGTATTTTTGAAGACATTACATACTTACATCACAGAACACAGAAAATCCATGTGGAATCTACACCTCTACTGGTTAGTCTTCATAAGGAAAAAAATAATATATGTTCTATCAAAACAGAAAAGTAATCAATAATCTTTCCCAGCTGTGAACTACACCACTGACATGGTAAGAAGAGTTGTCTGGTGAAATAATGCCATGAGTGTGGTGCAAGTCAACAATCACACGTCGATGCTGTTTAAAGTTAGTACCAAATTTGAATAATATGTGGCATATCGATATTATAAGCAAGGACTTGTGACTAAACATGCTCTATGCCTTAGGAGAGAGCCTCCTATTATAACTCTGGTAATTGCATATGGCATTAAATCATTACTAATGACTAACTGTTGTAAAAATAGATTACTGCATTTCCTAACCATTTTTTCAAAAGCCCTTTTTTATTTATTTATTTTTCTATATATTGAGATCTACAACTGGACAAAGTGCAACAAATAAGATTCTGTGTACTTCCCAACTATAAACAAGACATCCATTTCCTCAGTTCCAAAGCTCATGGATCTTTGTAGAACGGGGACAACAAGACAGTCGAAATGATAGGCAGTAGAAGACTATAAAGAGTTATTTCCACTCACAGCAGCACAGTTACACTTACAAATATAGTGTTTGAGACAGTATGGGAAAACCTGTACCAGATCATGACAAAGGAAATCCTAGCACAGAGAACAGAGTTGGGCCCGTAGTTCTACCAACTTGGTAGAACTTGGTAACTGGTAGTTGTTGAGAGAAAGAGAGAAAGAGTTGTTGAGAGTCATTTTTTTATAAAAACGATGTTTTCCCTGGCAGATTGACTATGCTCAAGTGCAAGCTTGTACAGACGAGAATACACAGGTGTTTCAATTGTATTTGACTCATTTTTTTAAAAATTTATTTATTGTGTTTATTTGTTTTTAAAGGACACAAAATTTTGGTGTGTACAGAAGATTGGTGGGTCCGACAGAACTTTTGAGAGAGCTCAATAAGATCAAATAATGTTTTACACAATTCTCAAAGAAGTAATAAAGAAGAAACAAAAACTATGATAAAACTAAAATATATAGGCAAAACACACATATTTGTTTAGCCAAAATATCGTAAAAATGAAAATCTATGTAAGTTCTTTCGTCATGCCTATTGGTTTTGTTTTACAAGATATATACAAAACCTCCATAATTGTTTTGTTAGAAATACCAAATATGATAATTATATGTTGTTTTTATAAAGTTCTGTTGTCGATTTTGAAACTAAGTATCTAGAACTGTGATTAATAGGTAAGAAAATGCAACCACTTGGGCAGAAATTGATAACCATTTTTGATTATGAAATACAATGAAGAACTATGAGAAAATTTATGGCCCTTAATAATGACTAAGTCAAACACTATATTTGAAAATATTTTATATTTTTAATCTAATTAGTTTCTCAGGATAGAATAATGACTTAATATTTAACTACCCTCCTATGAAGTATTTAAAACTTAGTTAACTTGTTTTAAACTTTTAAAATGTGTTTTTCAATATTATTTTAATTAATAAACATATTTTATATGCCAAATATGTGATTTGTTTTCTGCTAAGGAATATATATTTGTAAAATGTTGCTTTTAGCAGGAAAACTTTGAATAAGCTATGCTAATAAAAAAGCAAAGTTATGAAGTTATTACTCTTAATAAATTATAAGTTTTTTCAGCATGCTTTCTTGAGACTAAACATAATTAAGAGCACTATATAGCAGTATTTATAAAACTACTATAATTTCAGGGTTGGGGATTTAGCACAGTGGTAGAGTGCTTGCCTAGGAAGCACAAGGCCAGCTGTGAAAAAAAAAAAAAGAAAAAAAAAGAAAAAAAAAAGGAAAAAGAAAAAAAGAGTACTATAATTTCTAGAGAAAAATCTTAAATACTTTCTTGTTCATTAATTTAAAAGTCATGTTTATTAAGCCTGATCATATTTAGAAACAACTATATTGACCCCTTGTTTATCTAACACTTTAAAATATAAGCCCCATACTATTAACGAGAAATATTGTTTTATAAAGGAAGATACTAAATGTTGAAATTAGTACAATTGCACATAAAAACGTAAAAAAAAAGAGGATCTGTCTTCAGTTTCAGAGTGGTAAGAGGACTCATAAAATTCTATCAACAGGAAATCATTTATTTCCCACCTACCTGATTCATAATCTAAAACTCTCCTGGAGGTGAAGCAATGGGAAACAGAGACATGAAAATAAGATTTCCTCTAAATTACAGTAATAGCAAAGGGACCTTAAAGATGATAGGTCAGTTTTATTTGAATGTTTTCACTGTCTCATGTATCAGAAAGACTGAAACTTACCATTTTTGAGATCAAAATGCTGGTGCATTAGCCAATTGCAAATATGATAGTCTTTTAAAAAAGAGTGTGCTAACAATATACTATCTTCAATACTGCTACTACTACTACTAGTACTACTACTACTATTACTATACTACTACTACTACTACTACTACTACTACTACTACTACAACTTCCCCCCAAACAATGAAGGAATGACCACTCAGAAAATAATATTTTACCTTTACTGTGTACTCAGTTATTATCTATTCCAAGTTATTTACTTGAATTATTTATTAAGTGCCTAATAAGTTAAGAAATGTTAATTATCCCTTTTTCACAAAGAGCTAAATAAAACAAGATAAGTAACTCGGTGTCATACACCAGAGTAAATTTGTGATCTTAGCATGGGTATAAACTACTTGTTTAAATATTTCTTTTAGTGGCTGGGAAAGCAACCAAAGATGAATGTGAAGCACCTTTTCTTTTTCTTTTTTTCATCTTTATTAACTTGAGTATTTCTTATTTACATTTTGATTGTTATTCCCTTTCCCGGTTTCCAGGCCAACATCCCCCTAACCCCTCCCCCTCTCCTTCTCTATGGGTGTTCCCCTCCCCATCCTCCCCTGAATGCAGTGCCTACTGTCACAGCTAAAACAAAGGGTGCTGTTGAACATTCTTTTGATGCCTTGGAAAACAAACTTACAAAAGTCACTCCAGAACAAAAATGTGTTCTGTCTACTGATATGCAAAAGAAATTTAGAGTATTAAGGTAATGTATTTGTAAAGAGTACTAACACACAAGGAATTGAGGTCTATTAACTAAAGAATATCTTACCTAAAGAAAAACACCAAACAGAATAGTGATAGTAAATTCTAGGCCCTCCAAAATTCATGAAGAATAGCATATACAAAAATGTATTCTGATTCTGTATATGACCTTGTTTTTGACTCGATGTATTTTTCTCCTCTCAATTTTAGATTTTTGCTAATACAATTCAACATATCTGGGTTGTTATTGCTATGATAAAAAGAAAACCAACAAACAAAAACATTAAAACTAAGTACAACAAATAAATAATAACAACAATGAAAACCAACAACACAATCAAAATGAAGTTGAGTTGGAAAGGGTTTATTTGTCTTATACTTCCACATGGTAGTCCATCAGTGAAGAAGCCAAAAAGGAATTCAAATTAGACAAGAACCTGGAGGTAGGAACTATTGCGCTTGTTTCTGGGATGCTCTTCATGGGTTGTTCAGCCTGCTTTCTTATAGAGCCCAGGTCTAGAAGCATGGGGATGGCAATACCCACAGTGAGCTTTTGCCCCCACATTAATCACTAATTAAAGCCATACAGCCTGATTATGGGGAGGCATTTTCTCAACTGAGGTTCTTTTTTCTCAACTGAGGTTCTCTCCTTTCAGAAGACCTATGACAAGAAAACATAAAATTATCCAGCATACATGCATGGCAAGCTACTAGGAATAAAAGCATCAACTTAAAGGACAAATACAAACTGAATCTCCGAACAAATATAAAGTCCCAAAGATGTGAAGAAATGAGCCAGGAGGTAGTGGCTCATGTCTTAACCCAATACTTGTGAGGGAGAAACAGGCAGATCATTGTGTTGTTGAAGCAAGCCTGCCCAGTCTACAGAGGGAATTCCAGGACATCTAAGGCTACACAGAGAAATCCTGTTTTAAATACAAAAAAGGAGGAGGAGGAAGAGTAGAAGGAGGTGGAGGAGAAGGATGAGGAAGGAGGAGAAAGAAGTGGAATAAAAGGAGAAAAAGAGGAGGAGGCAGAGGAGGAGGGTGAGGAGGAAGAAGAGGAGGAGGAAGAGGAGGAGGAAGAGGAGGAGGAAGAGGAGGAAGGCCATATTGAATTTAAAAAAATTAAGAACTGGTGTGTAATTTTGCATTAAATTGTATGTAAGAGTTGTTTGCTCCTCTTGCTCTTTGTTCTTCTCTGCTCTCTTCCCCTCCGTCCCTGTCCCTTCCCTCCACATGCCCATGGCCGGCCTCCTTTGTTCCTCCCTTCTTCTACTCTTCTTCTCTCATTAAACCACTCCACATGGAAAAAATAGTATTGTCATATTATTAAAATACTTGGTCATCCATATTTATTGCTGTTCTATTCATAATAGTTAGAAAACCAAAATATTTAGATGTTCATAAACATGTGAATGAATAATAATACATTTGCATCATCCTGAGTGAGCTAACCCAATCACAGAAAGACACACATGGTATGCACTCATTGATAAGTGGCTATTAGCCCAAATGCTTGAATTACCCTAGATGCCTAGAACAAATGAAACTCAAGACGGATGATCAAAATGTGAATGCTTCACTCCTTCTTTAAAAGGGGAACAAGAATACCCTTGGCAGGGAATAGAGAGGCAAAGATTAAAACAGACATAGAAGGAACACCCATTCAGAGCCTGCCCCACATGTGGCCCATGCATATACAGCCATCCAATTAGACAAGATGGATGAAGCAAAGAAGTGCAGACCGACAGGACCCGGATGTAGATCGCTCCTGAGAGACTCAGCCAGAATACAGCAAACACAGAGGCGAATGCCAGCAGCAAACCACTGAACTGAGAATAGGACCCCGTTGAAGGAATCCGAGAAAGAACTGGAAGAGCTTGAAGGGGCTCGAGACCCCATATGTACAACAATGCCAAGCAACCAGAGCTTCCAGGGACTAAGCCACTACCTAAAGACTATACATGGACTGACCCTGGACTCTGACCTCATAGGTAGCAATGAATATCCTAGTAAGAGCACCAGTGGAAGGGGAAGCCCCGGGTCCTGCTAAGACTGAACCCCCAGTGAACTAGATTTTTGGGGGGAGGGCGGCAATGGGGGAGGGTGGGGAGGGGAACACCCATAAGGTAGGGGAGGGGGGAGGGGGATGTTTGCCCGGAAACCGGGAAAGGGAATAACACTCGAAATGTATATAAGAAATACTCAAGTTAATAAAAAAAATACATTTGCAAAATGGAATATTATTCAGCTGTTTAAAAAATAAAATAATTAAACCCATAGGTAAATGATTAGAAATTGTAATAAACATCCTGAGCGTTGCAAACCGGCCCAGAAAGATAAAGATCATGTTTACTTTTATATAAGCACATATACTTTATATCTTCAGATATATATCATTAGTTTTATATACCCACAGAAATCAAGAAACTAATATGGTATCATATAGTGGAGAATATCCCAAAGTAGGGATGCATGGAATCCTATGTGATAAAGAATTGCAAGGGAATAATAGAGGAAAAGGATTAAATATGGTGGAAGTTAGAAGGGTGAAGAAGATGAAGAGATCAGAAGGAATAACTAATTCTGAAGATCATTAGAAAAGAGAAATGAAACTCAAGTATTGTATTAGCTTCCTAAAATATATACATATACATAAAAATAGTTTACCCGGAACTACTCTGTCATGGGTGCCAACACCCCAGCTAGACTAAACACCTCAAGCCAGCTAATAAAAACCCTAAAATCAGACACAGGTTTCTTTTCCTTGAGTTGTTGGCTAGTGAGAACCTTTGATACTCCAAACATTATAAGCTATTTCTATTGTTTCTAGTTCTCCTCCAGAAATAAACTATATGAACTTAATGCTGAAGATACCATATGTTTGAGTCATAAAATATAGAGTGCTCAATGGGTGCTGATCTGTTAGCTTCATCTTTACTGGCTATCTTTCAAAATTCTAGAAAGTATGATACACTGTCGATGATGACGACAATGACGATGATTGATGAGGATGAGGATGAGGATGAGGAGGAGGATGATGATGATGATGATGATGATGATGATGATGTCGTCGTCTTATCCAGCAGTGAATCTAGTGAGCTACAGTAATGAGTCATGATAAAATATGCCCACTAGGGCAGTTGTGGCACAAAAGTTATTGGGGTGTCAAATCACTCACTGATTGGATTTAGGGCTGCATAAGATATAACCATTCCTGCCAGTATAGGAGAACCTATTCTTAGATTACAGGACCTAGGCAAAAACATACTACAGTAATTCTAGTAAAGGTTTTATAGAAGTCTGTAGAAATTTCAAAGGTTTTTTCTTTCCAGTTTAAACCTTGAGGATTATGAATGAATTCTATTTAAAATTACTTAGTCACATATAAACTGTTTCAAAATTGGTTATTTTGACATGTATTTTTTTAAGGTGTTTTGTAGAGGCACAAGAAAGAAAGGGGAGAACTGAGTTTCTAGTACTTGCCCATCAACAGATTTCAATTGTAGCTAATTCTTCAAGTGTTACGCTTTTAACTTAAAGGCTTGTCATATATGTATTCAGCATATATATTTTAACTTAAAATTATGAAACATATCTGGAAATAAAAATCATTCTAATATTTATTTGAAAGAGTATGATTAAAATAATTCCTTTTTCCTTTTTAACTGATCCAACAGGATATATTATACATGGGTCTTGTAAAGACTATATTCAAAATTGTTTTGGCATACTTCAATTAGCACAAAGTGAAGTCCAATGTCGGCGCCAGCACCGACACAGTACCGAGAATCGGCGAAAGCCTACGGGATGAAAGAAACACACACACACACACACACACAGATTATCGTGTCAAGCCAGGAGAGGAAGAGAGGAAGAGAGAGAGAGAGAGAGAGAGAGAGAGAGAGAGAGAGAGAGAGAGAGAGAGAGAGAGAGAGAGAGGAAGAGCGGAAGGAAGAGTGCGAGTGAGGAAGAAGAGTGAGAGTCTCCTGTAGCTTATATACCCAAGTCTCCAGGTAGAAAATAACTGGGAAGCATAGTGGGAAACCCTGGCTCGGGACTACCTGGCTTCGGTAACAAAAGACCGACTACTAGGAGACCTGAATTAATTAGGGAGAAATCCGAGAAGACCAGCCTAAATCTCAAGGATAAAGGCTGAGGAAGTAAAAGGCAGAAGTAAATTGACCACCACCCAGGTGTGGTCCAGGTGTGTCGGTTCCACATGCATCAGCCGGGCTCAGCAGAGGTCATGCAGTGGGGACACCGGGTGTTACTACTTGGTCTTTTCTTCCTGTGCCGTAAATACATGAGAGAGGCCTCTGTCCAACAATCCCATGACTTCTTAACTGTGGCCATGCAGTTACAAAGCGGCCAGGCCCAAATCCAATATGGCTCACTACAGTCCAAAGCCTAAAGGAATGAGAACAGTAAAAAATGTAGAAATGTAAAACTTAGAAATCAGCATGAAATTAGCATAGCTTACAAAATATGGAGGGTCAGCTAAAACAATTAGATGTTCATTTTTAAAGTGCTAGAAAAACAATCATGATTTTATTTACTTAAGTTTGCATTCTTCAGGTGTTTCTTTTTGTTATTAACTATTTATGTACTTAACATTCTGATCACAGCTTCTCATCCACTCTCCCTTCCCATGTCGCTCCCTCATACCTCCCCTCCCCTACACACCTCTTCCCCTTCTCCTAGGAAAAAGGAAGACCTCCAATGAATATCAACCAGTCTTGGAATATCAAGTTGCAGTAAGGCTAGATGTATGGATTCTTTAATACAGAATTGATAAAAAAATTTCAAACAGACTTGAAAAGTAGCATTGTTTTCTCATTACAAATTTGTTGCATATATATTAGTGCTTCCCAAGTAATATTTTTATGTAATGTAAGGATATGCGAGATCTGTGTTTTTATATGTCTTTGCCTTTTTTGGATCTAAATCATCTGTTGGGTTTTTTGCCTCATCTTATTCCTGTTAGTTTTATTTCACATTATTATTTTTTAAATGCCTGTTTGTATTTTACTGAGAACAAGAATTTTGGGTGTGTGAGGAGCTAGGGAAAGATCTGAGAAGAATTGGCATGGAAATGCAGGGGTTGAATATAGTACATGAAAAAATCTATAAAATCTATTTGCAATAAAAATAAATGACAACATCAGGTTTGTCAAGATGGAATCTCTTCAAGGAGGAGGAAGGTAGAAAGAGGAAAGTTACTTCCTTAGTTACAAGTCAAGAACAGAGGTAGCTTCAGCAATGGTACATGTTATGTATCTATGAGATCAAGAACCTGCAAAAGTAAATTCAAGTCTGCTGGGAACACAGGAAAATGGTTCTCTCTCCCAGTTCATCATGAAAGGCACAGATGAATCTATCAAGGCACTAGTCTCCAAGCTGAGAACCACTAGAGAGGAAGACTTTCTGTGCCTTCCCTCAGCAATCCCTGTTATGTCCACCACATTCTGTTTAATATAAATCCAATCATAGATTTTTGTCTGAAATTTCTTGCAGTTAAATTTTTTCTTCTGTTGAATTTTGTTTGCATACAATGATAGGGTACATTGTGATGCTATGATATTTTCATATTCTGTAGAAGGAATAACACAGCTAACCCCCATGTTTATATTTATTGACATTTATTGTTTAGTTGCAACCTGTATACTGCAATCATAATTTAATTTTCTGTTGACATGACAAACACGATTTCAAAACAACAATGAGAGTCTAAAAAAAGAAACAAACACAAAAACAAAAAAGAAAAAAGAAAAATCAAACAAAATACACAAACAAAACTTGGGAAAGAAATGGTTTGTTTCAGTCAACAGTTTGAAGAGAGCCAAGGCAGGAACCCAGAAGCAGGAAATGAAAGAGTGGCCATTGGGGAATGTTGCTTACTGGCTTGCACTCCATGGTTTGATCAACCTGCTTTCATAGCCCAGGAACCCACAACCAGGAGTGACACAATTCACAACTGCCTGGACTTTCCTCTATTAAGCATTAATAAAGAATATAATTTAGAGTCTTCCCTTTAGTCTAAGGTGCTAGATGATTTGAGGTTCCTTCTTTAGAAGGTGATTAGTCTATATCATGTTGGTTAAAACTTAACCAGCACAGACTCCTTACACCCAAGACCTTGTGTTCTGGCATCCACCATTCTTGTCTCCCTTGTGCTTTGTTAAATTAGTATAGAATCTACTTTGAAGAAAGAACAGATACTGTTGCTTTTATATCACTTAGTATGATATCCTCTAAGATGCCGCACAATGGTAGAAATTTCTTCTTTTTAAAGTTGAATAATATTAAATTTTGTGTATTTTCATCATATATTACTTACTAGAAAAATAAAAGCCATACATTAAGAGTTGAAGTTAAACGAACTAATTATTTTACAGGGTTCTTAGTGAAACACAATGCCCATCTATCTTTAAGGTGTACATTTTGATAATTTGATATATGAAGACATTAAAATATTCAACAAAACTTTTATACATTCCTAAGTTTCTCAATCCCTGGGTTAGTTCTGTAACTTTGTTATTGTTGAAAGGGGTGCTACAGTCATGGAATTACAGATGATCCTCAGAACAAGGGCTTCACTTAGTTTAAATATATATATATATATATATATATATAGATAGATAGATAGATAGATAGATATAGATAGATAGATAGATAGATATAGATATACATATAGATATGTAATTGCTGTATCAAATGAAAACTAAGAAATTCTCACATTTTTCTTACTACTTATACACACATTAAGAGAACACAAAGGTTCCTAATTTTCACATCATCCTTAATACTTCTTACTTTTATTTCTAGAGGTAAGAAGATATGTTTTTGTTTTAATATTTTCCAAATATCATCATTCTATCAGCATTCTAAAATACTCTAACCTTCTTGTGCTCATAACGTATCTAAGTTAGTGAAGGTGGAAGCTGTTTCCCAAAAACATTTCTACCTGAGTTTACTTGCGCAGACCCTCAAGATAGAAGCAGTCAGGAAGTTGTCGTTTTTTTCATCTTTATTAAATTGGGTATTTCTTATTTACATTTCAAATGTTATTCCCTTTCCCGGTTTCCAGGCCAACATCCCCCTAACCTCTCTCCCTCCCCTTCTCTATGGGTGTTCTCCAACCCATCCTCCACCCATTACCGTCCTTCCCCCAACAATCCCGTTCACTGGGGGGTCCAGCCTTGGCAGGACCAAGGGCTTCCCCTTACACTGGTGCTCTTACTAGGCTGTTCCTTCTTGCTACCTATGAGTTTGGAGCCCAGGGTGAGTCCATGTATTGTCTTTGGGTAGTGGCTTAGTCCCTGGAAGCTCTGGTTGCTTGGCATTGTTTTTCATATGGGGTCTCAAACTCCTTCAGCTCTTTCAGTTCTTTCCCTAATTCCTTCATCCGGGGTCCCATTCTCAGTTCGGTGGTGGCATTCGCCTATGTATTTGCCTATTTCTGGCTGTGTCTCTCAGGAGATCTACATCCAGTTCCTGTCATCCTGCACTTCTTTGCTTCATCCATCTTATCTAGTTTGGTGGCTGTATATGTATGGGCTACATGTGGGGCAGGGTCTGAATGGTGTTCCCAATGCCTCCGTTCTAAACTTTGCCTCCCTATTTCCTCCCAAGGGTATTCTGGTTCCCCTTTTAAAGAAGGAGTGAGGCATTAGCATTTTGGTCATCCTCCTTGAGTTTCATGTATTCTGTGCATCTAGGGTAATTCGAGCTTTTGGGCTAATATCCACTTATCAATGAGTGCATACCATGTGTGTTTTTCTGTGATTGGGTTACCTCACTCAGGATGATATTTTCAAGTTCCATCCATTTGCCTATGAATTTCATAAAGTCATTGTTTTTGATAACTGAGTAATATTCCATTGTGTAGATATACCACATTTTCTATATCCATTCCTCTGTTGAAGGGCATCTGGGTTCTTTCCAGCTTCTGGCTATTATAAATAAGGCTGCTACGAACATAATGGAGCATATGTCTTTGTTATATGTTGGACATCTTTAGGGTATATGCCCAAGA
This sequence comes from Rattus norvegicus, assembly GCF_021556685.1. Lineage (NCBI taxonomy): Eukaryota > Metazoa > Chordata > Mammalia > Rodentia > Muridae > Rattus > Rattus norvegicus. The sequence goes on along the minus strand of NC_141539.1, from coordinate 87,911,401 downwards.
GAGGTGTAGCTGGGTCCTTAAGTACAATTTTCTGAGGAGCCTCCAGACTGATTTCCACAATGGTTGTGCCATTTTGTAATCCCACCAACAATGGAAGCATGTTCCTCTTTCTCCACATCCTTGCTAGCATCTGCTGTTGCAGGAGATTTTGAAATTAGCCATTCTGACTGGTGTGAGGTGGAATCTCAGGTTTGTTTTTATTTGCATTTCCCTTATGACTAAAGATGTTGAACACTTCTTTAGGTGCTTCTCAGCCATTTGGCATTCCGCAGCTGTGAATTCTTTGTTTAGCTATGAACCACAATTTTTAATAGGGTCATTTGTCTCCCTACAGTCTAACTTCGTGAGTTCTTTGTATATTTTGGATACAAGCCCTCTATCTCTTAAAGGATTGGTAAAGATATTTTCCCAATGTATTGATTGCTGTTTTGTACTAATAACAGTGTCCTTTGCCTTACACAAGCTTTGTAGTTTTACGAGATCCCATTTATTTATTCCTGATCTTAGAACATAATCAATTGGTGTTTTGTTCAAAAAATTTCTCCAGTGCCCATGTGTTTGAGATATTTCCCTACCTTTTCTTCTACTAGTTTGAGTATAACTTGTTTGATGTGGAGGTCCTTGATCCACTTGGACTTAAGCTTTGTACAGGGTGATAAGCGTGGATCGATCTGCATTCTTCTACATGCTGACCTTCAGTTGAACCAGCACCATTTGCTGAAAATGCTATCTTTTTTCCTTTGGATGGTTTTGGCTCCTTTGTGATAAATCAAGTGACCATAAGTGCTTGGGTTCATTTCTGGGACTTCAATTCTATTCCACTTGTCTATCTGTCTGTCTCTGTACCAATACCATACATTTTTTTTATCACTATTGCTCTGTAATACTGCTTGAGTTCAGGGATAGTGATTCCCCTGGAAGTCCTTTTATTGTTGAGGATAGTTTTAGCTATCCTAGCTTTTTTTCTTATCCCAGATGAATTTGCAAATAGTTTTATCTAATTCAATGAAGAATTGGATTGGATTTTTTTTTCTTTTTCTTTTTTTTGGAGCTGGGGACCGAACCCAGGGTCTTGCGGTTGCTAGGCAAGCGCTCTACCACTGAGCTAAATCCCCAACCCCTGGATTGGAATTTTGATGGACATTGAATTGAATCTGTAGATTCCTTTTGGTAAAATGGCCATTTTTACTAATAATCCTGCCAATTCATGAGCATGGGAGATCTTTCCATCTTCTGAGAATGTCAATTTCTTTCTTTACAGGCTTGAAGTTCTTATCCAACAGATATTTCACTTACTAGGTTAAAGTCACACCAAGGTATCTTATAATTATTTGGGACTAGTATGAAGGGTGTCATCTCCCTAATTTCTTTCTCAGCTTGTTCCTCTTTTGTGTTGAGGAAGGCTAATGATTTATTTGAGTTAATTTTACACCCAGCCACTTTGCTGAAGGTATTTGTCAGGTTTAGTAGTTCTCTGGTGGAACTTTTGGGATCACCCAAATATATTATCATATGATCTTCAAATAGTGATATTTTGAATTCTTCCATTCCAATCTGTACTGTATCCTTTTAATCTCCTTTTGTTTTCTGACTGCTCTATCTAAGAATTTGAGAACTATATTGAATAAGTAGGGAGAGAGTGGGCAGCTGTGTCTAGTCCCTGATTTTAGTGGGATTGCTTCATGTTTCTCTCCATTTAGTGTAATGTAAGCAACTGGTTTGCTGTATATGGCTTTTACTAAGTTTAGGTATGGGCCTTGAATTCCTGTTCTTTACAGGACTTTTATCTTTAAGGGGTGATTAATTTTGTCAAATGCTTTCTCAGCCTCTAATGAAATGATCATGTAGTTTTTATCTTTCAGTTTTTTAAATCGTGGATTACATCGAGGGTTTTCCATATATTGAACCATCCCTGCATACCTGGGATGAAGCCTACTTAAACCTGATGGATGATTGTTTTGATGTGCTCTTGCATTCGGTTTGCAAGAATTTTATTGAGTATTTCTGTTTCAATATTCATAAGGGAAATTGGTCTGAAGTTCTCTTTCTTTGTTGGGTCTTTGTGTGGTTTAGGTATAAGCGTAATTGTGGCTTCATAGAAGGAATTCAGTAGTGCTCTCTTTGTTTCAATTTTGTAGAAAAGTTTGGATAGTATTGGTATGAGGTCTTCTATGAAGGTCTGATAGAATTCTGCACTGAACTCATGTGGACATGGGCTCTTTTTGTTTGGGAGAATTTAATGACTGCCTCTATTTCTTTAGGTGTTATGGGGTTGTACATAGGGTTTATCTCTTCCTGATTTAACTTCCGTACCTGGTATTTGTCTAGGAAATTGTCCATTTCCTCCAGATTTTCAAGTTTTGTTGAATATAGGCTTTTGTAGTAGGATCTGATGATATTTTGAATTTCCTCTGAATCTGTTGTTATGTCTCCCTTTTCATTTCTGATTTTGTTAATTTGGACACACTCTCTGTGTCCTCTCGTTAGTCTGGCTAAGGGTTTACCTATCTTGTTGATTAACTCAAAAAACCAACTTTTGGTTCTGTTGATTCTTTCTATGGTCCTTTTTTTTTCTACTTGATTGATTTCAGCTTTGAATTTGATTATTTCCTGCCTTCTCCTCCTCCTGGGTGTATTTGCTTCTTTTTGTTGTAGAAGTTTTAGGTTTGCTGTCAAACTGCTGATATATGCTCTCTCCTGTTTCTTTGTGCAGGCACTCAGAGCTATCAGTTTTCCTCTTAGCACAGCTTTCATTGTGTCCCATAAGTTTGGGTATGCTGTACCTTCATTTTCATCAGATTCTAAGAAATCTTAATTTATTTCTTTATTTCTTTCTTGACAAGGTTATCAATGTGTAGAGCATTTTTCAACTTCCATGTATATGTGGGGGTTCTTTCCTTATTGTTATTGAAGAACAGTTTTAGCCCATGGTGGTCTGATAGGATGCATGGGATTATTTCTATCTTTCTTTATGTGTTGAGGCCTGTTTTGTGCCTGATTATACGGTCAATTTTGGAGAAAGTTCCATGAGGTGGTGAGAAGAAGGTATATCCTTTTGTTTCAGGATAGAATGTGCTATAAATATCTGTTAAGTCCATTCGGTTCATGTCTTCTTTTAGTCTGTCTAAGCCTCTGTTTAATTTCTGTTTGCATGATCTGTCCATTGATGAGAGTTGGGTGTTAAAATCTACTACTATTTTTTGTGTGAGGTGCAATGTGTGCTTTGAGCTTTAGTAAGGTTTCTTTTATGTATGTATGTGCCCTTGTCTTTGGAGCATAGATATTTAGAAGAGTTCCTCTTTGGTAGATTTTTCCTTTGGTGATTATAAAGTGTTCTTCTTTATCTTTTTTGATGACTTTTGGTTAAAAATAGGTTTTATTCAATATTAGAATGGCTACTCCAGCTTCCTTCTTCAGACCATTTGCTTGGAAAATTTTTTTCCTGCCTTTTACTCTGAGGTAGTGTCTCTCTTTGCTTCTGAGTTGTGTTTCCTGTAGGCAGCAAAATGCTGGGTCCTCATTTCGTGTCCAGTTTGCTAATCTTTGTATTTATTGGGTAATTAAGTCCATTGATGTTGAGAGATATTAAGTAATAGTGCTTGCTGCTTCCTGTTATCTTTGTATTTGGCGGTGAGGTAATGTTTGTGTGCTTGTCTTATCTTTGTTTTGTTGCAAAACGATTAGATTCTTGCTTTTTCTAGGTTGTAGCTTGTCTCCTTGTGTTGGGCTGTACCATTTATTATCTTTGGTAGTGCTGGATTTGTTGAAAGACAGTGTGTAAATTTGGTTTTGTCATGCAGTATCTTGGTTTCTCCATCTATGTTAATTGAGAGTTTTGCTGGATACAGTAACCTGGGCTGGCATTTGTGTTCTCTTAGGGTCTGTATGACATCAGTCCAGGATCTTCTGGCTTTCATAGTTTCTGGTGAGAAGTCTGGTGTATTTCTGATAGGTCTGCCTTTATATGTTACTTGACTTTTTCTTCACTGCTTTTAATATCCTTTCTTTGTTTTATGCATTTGGTGTTTTGACTATTATGTGACGGGAGGACTTTCTTTTCTCGTCCAATCTGTTTGGAGTTCTGTGGGTTTCTTGTATGTTTATGGGCATCTCTTTCTTTAGGTTAGGGAAGTTTTCTTCTATGATTTTGTTGAAGATATTTACTGGTCCTTTGAGTTGGGAGTCTTCACTCTCTTCTATACCTATTATCCTTAGGTTTGATCTTCTCATTGTGTCCTGGATTTTCTGTATGTTTTGGGCCAGTAGCTTTTTTCCGTTTACATTATATTTGACAGTTGTGTTGATGATTTCTATAGAATCTTCTGCTCCTGAGATTCTCTCTTCTATCTCTTGTATTCTGTTTGTGGTGCTTGTATTTATGTATCCTTATCTCTTCCTTTGTTTTTCTATATCCAGGGTTGTCTTCCTTTGTGCTCTCTTTATTGTTTCTATTTTCATTTTCAATTCCTTCACCCGTTTGTCTTTCCCTGTAATTCTTTCAGGGATTTTTTTGTGTTTCCTCTCTAAGAGCTTCTACTTGTTTACTTGTGTATTCCTGCATTTCTCTAAGGGAGTTCTTTATGTCTTTCTTAATGTCCTCCATCATCATGATCAAATGTGATTTTAAATCTAGATCTTGCTTTTCTGATGGGTTTGGATATTCAGCGTTTTCTTTGGTGGGAGAATACGGCTCCAATGATGCCATGTAGTCTTTGTTTCTGTTGCCTGGGTTCCTGTGCTTGCCTCTTCCTATCAGGTTGTCTCTGGTGTTAACTTGTTTTGCTATTTCTGACAGTGGGTTGACTGTCCTATATGCCTGTGTGTCAGGAGTGCTGTAGACCTGTTTTCCTCTTTTCTTTCATCCAGTTATGGAAACAGAGTGTTCTGCTCTTAGGTGTGTAGCCATTCCTGCCCACTGGCTTTCAGCTGTCCTTGTCGGTGGGAACCAGAAGGGCCTACCCAACTTATCCTATGTCCCTGTGTGCACGGGGTCCAGATGCTGCTAGGCGTTTTCCTCTAGAGTCAGAAATGTGGGCAGAGAGTAGTCTCCTCTAGTTTTCCAGGTGTGTCTGTCCCTCTGAAGGTCTAGCACTCCTTCCCATGGGATTTGGTTGCAGGGCGCTGTTTGACCGGGTCTGTTCAGATCAGGGCGCAGTCTGGACTTCAGGGCTCCTGCAGCTTGACTGCCCCTAACTTTCTGTGCCCAGAGGCCCTATACAGTTTCCTCTTGGGCCAGGATGTTGGCAAACGTGGGAAGAAGTGGCACTCTCTTCTGCACTGCATTCTCATGTTTGCCCAGATATCTGGACAATCAGTTCTGTCTCCCATGGGATTTGGAAGCAGGGAGTTGTGGGCCGGGATCCGCAAGTTGTCTTTTGATATATAGAAATACTTTTACACACACACACACACACACACACACACACACACACACATACACATGCACATACACACACATACACACAATCACCCACACAGACACACACACACACAGACACACACCCACACACCCACTAAAAAACAAATTATTCTTTCACATAAATTTTTATTACTGTTTCTAATGTGAACTTTTTATTGTTATATTTAGGCGTGGTCTCAAATATTTATTTTCTTATACCAAAATGAATTTCTATGTTTACGAAAGCAATAATTCCTCAACCTCCCCTACCATAGCTATTGCTTTTATTTCTTTTTCTGTGTCTTTGAGTAAATATAGTCATACAGTATCTATGCTATATGGACGACTGGGTTATATTCTTTTTTTCCTATATCATTTCAATAATAAAATATCACAACTAATTCACACTGTAGCATTGTAAAGTTAATTTTCTTAGTAAAACTGTATAAGATTCTATCATATATCACTGTTTTTGTTTATTCTCCATAAATTAAATGAGTATCTTCATTTAAAATATTTTAGCCTATTTATATTTTATTGTTTAGATTTAGTCATATATATATATATATATGTATATATATATGGGTGTTTTGCATGTGTGCATGTTTATTAGTCATGTGTGCCTGGTACACAAGACAAAAGAAAATCTCTTATCAATGGGTATAATGTTACAGTTGATTGGGAGGTGCCACATGGGTCCTGGGAACTAGTCCTAGTGCTCTGGAAGAGAAAGACGGGATATCCTTCTTGCCCTATTTCCTTTTGGTTGTGACACTGGGATACAGATATTTGCAAATAAAGTCCCCTTTTTACCTGAGCATGTTCACTGTTATTGTTGTTTTTCTAGTCTTTATTGAGTTATGTAGCTATTTCCAGGAGAGACATCTTTCACTGCCAATTTCCCAGTATTCTGCCTCTTAGAGTATTACTACCCTGTCTTCTGTGATGTTCCATGAACCATAGATGTAGAACCTGGAGGTAAGTACCTTGTTAGAGAAGTAGAAAATTGACTAAGCACCAATATATTTGCCTATCTTTCATTCATACAAATATGTAAGATTATAGAAGCTTTTAAATAATGTTTGGAAATCACATGAAAGCTGTTTTCAGTGAATTTATATGTTGACTACTGTCAGACATGTTATCACCCTTCTGAGTCTGTTACAGTTCCTAACCTGTTTATTCTAGACCAAACATAAAATTATTGGGCAACCCTTAATGTCCTAAGTTTTTATCAAATATTTTTGTGTTTGAATTGGCTTTGTTCTCAGTTGTGTATAATTAGAATAATTCAGCTAGAGAACAAAATAAAGTCTTATTTAGTTAAGATGTCATGTAAAGATGGGCTGTAACTCTTGTTCCAAATCATGTTTCCACTAATATCCAATTTAGTTATTCATTTCATATGGTTTAATCTACTCTACAAACCACAAAGTTATTTCTAGACTTCATGGGTTATATAAATTGCTAGATTTATTATATTTTAAAATTATAAATTAAATTATAAAATTAAAAATACTTTATGACATAATTTATAGAGACTCTCTTCATATTCCTCAAACTAATAAACCCCTCAAACTAATAAAGCCCCAAACATATTTTAATTGAGATTTTTCATAAAATTATAAATTTTTCACCAATACTATAAATAAGAAAGAAAATTAATTTCCACAAAAGTGAAAAAGCACAGCTCTTAGCATGACAGTTCACACACGTAATTCCAGAATGTAATTATAAAATGGAGAACTGAAGCAGGAAGATTGGAAGTTCAAAGTCACCCTCCACTACAAAGAATGCCTGAATGAAGCCAGCTTCACGTCCTCAACATGCAGTCTGTAGTTTAAGGCTAGGAGAAATGAACAGAGTGGAGGAAAATCTCCAACTGTGGTCTTTAGAATTCCAGTGCAGATGAAAACACTGTAATTAGAGTTCCTCTAGGCACTTGCAAATATGTTTTGGCTTCTTTCTTTCATTTCTTCTGTAAACAAACAGGGATTTTTTGTATACAGCTCTTTCTGGTAAATCAATATAGGCACACAGGCTAACTCCTGCTGATGACTTATTTATTATTATTATTATTAATTATTTATTTATTTACATTCCAAATGTTGCCTCCCCTCCCAGCCCCCTCTCCCAGAGTTCTTCACTGAATTCCTCCTCCTCCTCTTTGCCTCTGAGAGTGTGGTCTCCACCCACAAACCCCTACCCTAATGTTTTCCTCGTCCCTAGGACATCAAATCTTTACAGAATTAGGTACATCCTGTTCCACTGAAAATGTTCAAATACCAGACAAAGAAAAATGTAAATATGCAACTTGCTAAGAGATTATTTACTACTCAGTAAATTTATGTAGATGTTCAATATTTCTTTTTGCAAATTGAAATGATATTGATTGCTATACATTGGATTTTAGGAGAATTGGGAAGCAGTACTTGGTACAATATATCCCTAAGGCTCACCTATTTCCTTCTTATTCTCTCATATGCTGCATCATTCTAAGAGGAACAGTATTGAAGTTTTTCTACATACTGCAAAGCCTCTTTGAGCAAAATAAACAATGATTTGCACTGTTCATCTTCCTAAATATTCAATATGCCTGAGAGGAATTAAAGAAAATTTAACATGATGATTTTCTTCTAAAATTAAACAATGGAAGTTTACTCACACATAAAACTATAACCTGGCCTTTGATGCGTTTTTAGTTATATATCTATTTCCTAGGAAAAGTGTATTGTTGCATGTAATTTTAAAATGCATGCTTCCTCCTAGTCTTCTCTCTTTCCCCTGCCCATCTTAGCTCCGCCTAAGAAAAACACTAAACAGCTTTATTATTTTTGAACTAGGTTGATAACACAAATGCTAGGCATATAAGTCTCTTGTCTTAACCTTATCAGCTAGCCTATATCAGCTATCTGCAGGTGCCTGCGGAGGCCACCAGCTATGGCTGCCCAAAGATTGTACATGGTTGTCTGTCCTTCTCATTCCAAAGCCTGGCCTGAAGAGATCCCAACTCTCTCACTTCCTTTCTTCCTCCTGGGACCTGCAAGTCCCATCTTTTAAATTTCTCCCAGCAACTGGCTTCATCCTTCTTTATTGAGATAATCAAAAATCAATTAGGAAAATAACATACCCCCCTATAGTGAGTGTGTGTGTGTGTGTGTGTGTGTGTGCGTGTGTGTGTGTGTGTGTGTGTGTATATATATATATATATATATATGTAGATAGATAGATAGATAGATAGATAGATAGATAGATAGATAGATAGATATAGATATATACTGAATATACAGTAGGCCACTTAGGAAGATGCTGAATTAATAGAGTCTCCAAGATTAGATATTTTATGCAATATATATGTATATATGCATATATATGTGTATGTATCAGGAATTACTTTCTATAGCAATTAATTTTGTGCTTATGGTATAATTAGTTATGTGCTGAAATTTCAGGGTTGTACAGGTGTCTTGTTTGTCAGAAATGGTAACTACCTTACAGTTAACTCCACTTTATCCTGGAGGCAAAACTTTAATGTCTTATTAAATAATCTATCTCTGAATTGTGATTTCAAACTGAGTGACTACAATGGCAAATGTTGCTTATGAGAGTGTTAATATACTGTTCACTCCCTTGTAACCTGAAGAAAAGTTTTCAAATAAGAAGAAATTGCCCCCAGAGGCTCAGAGTAATAACTACTATGTTGATGCAAGCTTTGATATAAAGATGCATAGATTGGTGGACCTCTGGGGCCACTTAGGAAGATGCTGAATTAACAGAGTCTGCAAGGCTAGGTGTTTTCTGCATGTTATTGGAACTGGCCTTCAGAGCCCCAAGTGGAGTAGTAAATGATATAGAATGGTGCATAGAACCGGGAGCCCATTTCCTGTATTCTCTTCATAGAGTAGAATATTTTTCATTCTTATTTGAGAAAGATTATCACTGTTAGTCTTCCTAAGCAGAGGGAAAATTCTATACCTCCTTTGCAAAGCCAACTGTTCTGTGGATTCAATTTTTAAATACATAGTTTCTGTGTGCAGTCCTGATGTAGATCAGTAGATCTAAACTCTTGACATTGAAAAGCACTTAGCTTTCTTGAGAGTATGTCTTTCGGATATCAAGATTGAGAAAAGTGAGAAGCATGCACACGTAATATAGACATAAATACATGTATCTATAAAGATTTTAATCGTATTTCCTCATACCATAGGGGGCCTTTTGTTTTCTTTATTTCCTTTTAAACAGTGAATTATGAATGATGTGTTCATTATAAGCAAAGATTTCTCATAATTCCTACTCACCCTCTGTGTTATAGTGAAGATCTGCATAGAATGATTTCCCATTTGTCCCAGAAGCTCAGCTCCAGGTACCATGTTCTTTATTTCCTAATCCACTGTCAGCATTTTCACTTGGATACATTTTGACTTCAGCTACACTTCAAAATACACTAGTCTGTATTTTAGGCAGAAACCAGACAGTAAGGAAAACACCCCAGTAAGAAGCAGGCCTGAGAAATTCATCTTTATTTTATGATCTATTTGCTGTGAATTTGACCTCCAATGCCAAAACAGAATACTTTTAGTTCTTATCTGTGTGGTAGCCACCAACTGGAATGAAATTTAATGTATCATATAGTGTTGCTAGTCACTTGCTCAGCTTTCTGGAATTAGTGGTTGAGTACTGATCTGGGAAGCTGAACCAGGCTGTTATCTCTTTTATGCCTGCAATAAAAATCCTCGGATTTCTCTGTTCACCTTTGCTAGGACCTCAGGTGAACAGCATCATGGAATAATACCCAATCTGTCCTCCTTCCAACCTTGCCCAACTCACTATCCACTTAGTGACATAAGTAAACTGTGTCTCCGGAAAGCATGCTGTCTTCCTCCATAGGGAAAATGCTTCTCTGCTCACAGGTAGAAGGACCTCTTTTGTTCTCCAAAGCTTACATTACTTCCTGTTCTCAAAACTGACAATGGTGAATTTAGTTCTCTGTATACCCATATGTCTTCTTCCACTCTCCTCAATTTTGGAGAACACTGTTATTTCATTAGTTCCACCATGATAACCTAGAACAACCCTAAGTATGGTCTATCAGAAGTCTTTATTTTCACTTATAGTTACTAGTTGACTTTTAAGAATATTTTGAGATTATAACATATTTATATCATTTACCCTTTCCATTTTCATGGTCCAAATCCTAATTTACGTCCTTCTTTTATCTCTCTCTAATTTAGGGTCTATGTTTTCTATGCTTTTACAAACATACAAACATACATAATACACATATACATACATACATACATACATACATGCATGCATGCATATTTATTTCTAAATATATAAGTACAAACTGTTTAGTCTGCATATTATGCTTGCATGTATACATTCAGGGCCATCCATTTGGCACTGGGTAACCAATCGATGTGGTTCTTTGAGCAAGATCATTAGGACAATTCTCAGAATTTTCTAGTTTCCTATGGTTCTTTGCTTGAGGCCTCCTGGGCTTTGCCCTGTCTGCCTTGGCATGTCTGTTGTTGTTTTTGTTCAGCTCATGTTTAAGCAGTCATGCAAGTGAGACCTCATTGTTAGATATGTACAAATTGGACAATTGTCCATAGCCACTCATATTTGAGCAAAAAAGCTCAAACCAAAACAAAACTTTCTAATTCCGAGCCTGAAAAACATGAGGAAAGCTTTCTTATTTTTCCATGAGTCAGAATTTTGTCATGGATTTGCCCACTTCCAGAGTACACGTTCTCCCAGCATTTCACTCACGGTATCCACTGTCTGTGCACCTTCAAACTTCATGCCTTTAAACATACCCTTATGATCCAATATGTATAATATAATAATACACATATATTACCATATATATTGAGAAGAAGACTGGGGAATAAATGTTGCTTTGTTCCCTGTATCAACCAAAAAATCATTAGGCTAAAAAATGTAATCACACTTAAAAAATGTATAAAATAAGCTGATATTTTACAAATAAATGTTAGACAGTCTTAGGGGTTATATTTTCCTGAGACTAAAATTCAGGTCACATGATAAAGTCAACAAAGAGACTAATGAGGAGGAAAAGTAAAAACTACTCAGAAAATCAAAGAATAAGTGCAAGTTGCATAATAGAATGCTTGTTTTCTCTTTCCCTTCTCTCTACCGTCTTATACCATACCATTGACTTGACTTCTCACCATGTGTTCATTCATATGAGAAATTTAAAATCAAATGATTCTTGGCCAAGAAATAAAAGCAAAATTGTCCTTTGAATTCTTCAATGCTGCTATGTAAATACTGGTTATAAAATCAGTATAACTCCAAGTGAAGACTCTGGAGGAGAATGACTCTCAGACTGTAAGTACTTATAGAATGGCAATACAGAATCAGGCCTTTCAACAATCCTGCTTGATGGGGTCCAACATTTTCATCCTGTATATTTTGTCATGTTTAGAGTCAGTATGTGGTTATCCCAGTAATAAAATGTAAAAGCTTTAAAAATATGCTTGTCTTGGAAACACATACTAAAGGAAATAACAAAAATCTGTACATAACATCAAAGACTATTGACATTAACACATTCCACGATAAACTGAGAAGTACCAAATAGGGAACTGTAAGTAGGAAGAAAAGCATTGTCACTACTGTGAAATTGACTTTCAGTGTCTGTAAGAGACATCCTGGCAACTTCTACACAGCACAGCACATAGAAGTATATTATACAGCTGCTATACTTCATATAAATTGAAAATTGTGTAAAAAGGTGAGCTTAAAGTACCAAAGATTATTTTAGCTGTGATCAGTTTTCAGTTTTTTAACTTTGGATAGTTTATTTCAAATATGCTAATGGTGGTCTGTGACTTATAGCTTTTTTCTGATATTTAGTTTTCTCCTTCTTCTGAATTATATTGCTTTTGGAACAGTTCAGGCTGAAACACGGTAGAGCACAATGAAACATACCTTGATATCTTCAAGGCATTCCTGTTCTCAAGCATCAATCCTTCCTACATTTCTATCTCTGGGCTTCATGGAAGTCCCTGCAGGTATACCTTCTCAACAATGTAATTTAGAAATTCCCTGAAAACCTGCTAGATTAAAGAGGCATGCCATTTGCAAAAGCTGAAGTATTGATAATTTTTAAAACTTCAGTGACAGTTTCTTTATCGTTAAGTATACTAAAACAATTTTAATTATCTATGATTGTAGAACATAAGAAGCAGCATCATTCAATTTAAATAAAAATACAACCATGAAGTAAGTTTTCATCCTTTTACTTCATGCTTTCAGGTAAAGCTTGGCCTTTCATTGCTGTATCACCAATCCCTGATATGAGCATGTGGTGCATATTTAGTCAGTAATATTTTATGAATATGTATTTTTAAGATTTCAAAGTGGATTTAAGTTTATAAATAAATAATAGATGTTCTATTTTATTTGAAAATCATGTAGTGATGGTGGGTCAGCAAATAAAAGTGCTTTTTACACATGCATGCACCTCCTACTCTGATCTGCAAAACATATGTACAGATGAAGGAGAATGCTAACTCCACACAATCGTCCTTTAACCTCTATAGATAAACCTTGTCCAATATATCCATACCATGCACACATGAATTTTTAAAATTATACACATACACTCTTTTTTATTATAGGGGAAGGTCAAACTTTGTATTTAGTGACTAGGTTAAATCTTAACTTTGCATATGAATTATATATTAGGTTATTGGTAAAACCTAAGGACAGCAAATTGTGAAGGACTTGAATCTAATATTTAAAGTTGTGAAGAATAAAATCCTTGCATTATTTCCAAGTCCATCTAGATACCTGGCACAATGAAGTGAACATTTTACTTAATCATTGGAAACCAGCACCGATCACCACAAGATCCAGGAGCAATGATTTTGTATCTTAGAAACATACCATGGCCACCCCCTCTCTGCACTACTCTATTTTACAGCCCTTGTCAAAAATAATCTGCTATGATAACAACAAGGTCTTTCCATCCTTTTCCTTCATTAACTCTTATACTACAAGTCTAGAAGGTCTTGGTGTATCTTCTAAATGTTTGTATATTAGAGATTACATTGATTCAAGTAGAGTTGTGTTATGAAATTTTTTGACTTGAAGCTTATTGGGAGATTTGGGGGTCACTGGGAAGCTATCTTTCCAAAGAATCTCTCACAGGACCCTTAAACACTTCTGAGATACTCACAAACAAGTAGATATGTGAGCAGAATTAAACCCTGAACTCTTCTTTGATTTTTTATTTCCAGTAGAACCTTATACCATGATCCCAGATTGATGGAATTAATTCCTCAGAGGCTACAGTAAATGTTACATTCCAGGCTTAAATTTTTCAGCTTTGAAAGGGGATTTTTAAAAAAGTCCCTTACCTTAATAAATTGGTTTGCTTCTCCTGTTTCTTTTAAATATGGAAAATATAATAAAATATAAGTCATCACCTGCAATGTTGAAGAGTAGATGTCTGCCAAAAAATATTGAGAGAAATAAGGACATTAGGATTTCATTGATATGCACATTATAGCAGAGTAGATACAAGTAAAATGACTCAGAAAATTAATTTACATTGGACAATTAAGGTAGAATTCTGTTTTTCCAAACTCAATTATCACAATCTTATATATGAATGCTAAAAAGAAACTCAGTCATTTTGTTTTCAGTCATGCCACCCATCATTCCAAGTGACAGAAAATAAATGAAGACATACTGTTCATTATTTTCCCAGTCCTTGCTACTTTCACATTAAGCTTATTGAAACGTTTTCTCATAATTTAATTCAATTATTTTCACTACTAAAATGTCACATGGTGTTTTTCTAATGCATATGTTTTTAATCTCAAATTCTGCTGTGTTATTAGGAAGAAGTGTGTAAACTTATACTTTCCCTTAGAGTTCCTGCTGCCCTAAAGCATCTGTTTGCTTCCCTCAGCACATTTTCATGTGTGCTTCCAGCTTGTGCTGCCATGCATTGATACTATCTTGCTGACATTGCAACCTGATTTTCACAAGCTCCTAGTCTGTCATATGCTAATGCTTATGGGGTACAATACTTATCAATCTGACTGACTCACAGATATGTTGTCTTTTAGAGAGGTTGTCTCTTGCAGTTTCTCTTTTCTACCCATCCTCGCTCTGCCAATATTTGCATGGCCTCATTTACTCCCTGCCTTTCGGTTGTGTTCTCAGAATAATGTGTAAAACAACCAACAAATATGATAACATTCAATAAGATAGGGGTGAAAGTGCACCATACCTCCATTGCACATCTATGTCCCTAGAGAGGTGTATCCAGATACACTCAGTTTCCTAGAGAGTTAGGAGACAATGTGAAGGACAAAGAGAACCAGTTTTTATGTTCATACATTCACACAGAGACCTACAGTATATGCAGAAATTATATATCACATTACATACACACTCATACATCTGATACAGAACTTGATTCTTCTGTTCAGAGTCAATCTCAGTGATTTCTTTTACCTCTGCTGTCTTCACCCTTCAAACATGGGAGGCACAGATAATAGTCTTATGGCCATCCATGACACAGATAAAGGAAGGATTGATGGTAGGAATCCTATTACATTACCAGTCAAGTACTCTTGGAAAGAATAATGCCTACATGAAAATGGACTTGGGGACTAAAGGGAAATAAATGGAAACTGTTTTGAAATTTATTTTATATTATTTCTCTTTCAAAGAAGAAATGACATTAAACTTTATCTGAGATGTTCTATGTCACAAGACTGTTTTTCAAAACAAAAACAAAAAACAAAAAAAACTTGACACTTATTTTCACATTGTAACATATTTTCAAATAATATTGTCATTTGATTATTTTCAATAGGATATATGTTCCTTTTATGATGCACTCTTAGAAATAAAATACCTACAAGGAAACAATAATTTTGGTAGTCTTTACACTGGTCATAAAGTTAAAAAAATCAGAGGAATGGAGAATTGCCTCAGTGATTAAGAGTGCTTAGTGCTCTGGCAGAGAAACAGTTCAGTTCCCACATACCCATATAATGGACCACAACATGAATAACTCCAGTTATAGGAAATATAACTTGCCTCCAAAGAAACATGCTTTTCACACATACAGGTAAGCAAAACTTTCATACATATCAAATAACAACTCTTAAAAAGAAAAATTAATGGTCAGGTATACAACCCTAGGTAATATTTTACAGAAATATCAAAGGTAAATTGATGTGGAATCTAAAAGTGCACATTAACACAAACAAACAAAAAAATTACCTTTCTGGTCAATCTGAGAGAGAACATAACTTTTTGTAGTGTTCAAAATATAGAAATGATATCATAGTATAATACATATTATTATCAAAGAAAAATGGAAAACATTTGCTACTCTTAAAACCCACATTGGGAGCTCCGTGTTCCCAAACCCCATGAGAGAGGGAGCTGATCACCCAGAAGTATGGGCAATCCTGAGACTGCCCACCTTTGCCCACATCTCTGGCCCAAGAGGTAACTGTAGAGTGCACCTGGCCACAAGGAGATAGGGGACGTCAACCTGCAGGAGCCCTGTGGTCCAGACTGTGCCCGGATCTGAAGAGACCCAGTCAAACAGTTCCCTGCAACCAAATCCCATGGGAGAGAGAGCAAAACCTTCAGAGGGGCAGACACACCTGGGAAACCAGAGGAGACTACTCTCTGACTACATTTCTGAATCTAGAGGAAAATGCCTAGCACCATCTTGGCCCCGGCACATAGGGACCCAGGAGAAATAGGGGCAGGCCCTTCTGGTTCCTGCCTACAGGAACAGCTGAAAGTCAGTAGACAGGAAGGACTACACACCTGAGAGCAGAACACTCTGCTCCCATAACTGGATGAAAGAAAACAGGAAAATAGGTCTACAGCACTCCTGACACATAGGCCTATAGGACAGTCAAGCCACTGTCAGACATAGCAAAATGAGGTAACAGCAGAGAAAACCTGATGGCAAAAGGCAAGCACAGGAAGCCAAGCAACAGAAACCAAAATTAGATGGCATCATTAGAGCCCAATTCTCCCACCAAAGCAAACAGTGAATATCAACACAACAGAAAAGCAAGACCTAGATTCAAAATCACATTTTATCATGATGATGGAGGACTTTAAAAAGGTCATCAATAATTCCCTTAAGGAAATACAGGACAATACAAGTAAACAACTGGAAACCCTTATGTAGGAAACAAAAAAACCCCTTAAAGAACTGCTGGAAAAAAAAAAAAAACCAGGAGAAGGAAATGGACAGAACCATCCAGGAGTTAAAAATGGAAATAGAAACAATAAAGAAATCACAAAGGGAGACAACCTGGGAGATCGAAAACTTAGGGAAGAGATCAGGAGTCACAGATGCGAGCATCACCAACAGAATACAAGAGATAGAAGAGAGAATCTCAGGAGAAGATTTCATAGAAATTATCAACAAAACTGTCAAAGATAATGTAAAACAGAAAAAGGTACTAGCCCAAAACATACAGGATATCCAGGACACAATGAGAAGATCAAACCTAAGGATAATGGGTATAGAAAAGAGTAGAGACTCCCAAATCAAAGGACCAGACAATATCTTCAACAAAATCATAGAAGAAAATTTCCCTAACCTAAAGAAAGAGATGCCCTTAAACATACAAGAAGCTGACAGAACTTCAAATAGATTGGAAGAAAAAAGAAGTAATAGTCACATAATAGTCAAAACACCAGATGCACAAAACAAAGAAAGAATGTTAAAAGCAGTAAGGGAAAAAGGTCAAGAAACATATAATGGAAGACCTATCAGAATTACACCAGATTTCTCACCAGAAATCTTCTCTAGCCAGAAGCTCCTAGACAGATGGCATACAGACCCTAAGAGAACACAAATCCCAGCCCAGATTACTGTATTCAGCAAAACTCTAAATTAACATAGATGGAGAAACCAAGATATTCCGTGACAAAACCAGATTTACACAATATCTTTCTAAAAACTGAGCCCTACAAAGGATAATAAATGGTAAAGTCCAACACAAGGAGAGAGCCACACCTAGAAAAGGCAAGAATCTAATCGTTTTGCAACAAAACAAAGACAAGCACACAAACATAATTTCACCTCCAAATACAAAGATAACAGGAAGCAACGATCACTAGTCCTTAATATTAGTCAACATCAATGGATTTAATTTCCCAATAATAAGACACAGATTAACAAACTGGTTATGTAACAAGGACCCAGCATTTAGCTGCCTACAGGAAACACACCTCAGAGACAAAGACACACACTACCTCAGAGTAAAAGGCTGGAAAAAAACTTTCCAAGCAAATGGTCTGAAGAACCAAGCTGGAGTAGCCATTCTAACATAGAATAAAATCGATTTTCAACCAAAAGTCATCAGAAAAGAATAAGAAAGGACACTTCATATTCATCAAGGAAAAATCCACCAAGATGAATTCTCAATCCTAAATATCTATGCTCCAAATACGAGGGCACCTACATACATAAAAGAAACCTTAAAAAGCTCAAAGCACCCGTTGCACCTCACACAATAATAGTAGGAAATTTCAACACCCCAGATTCATCAATTGACAGATCATGGAAACAGAAATTAAACAGAGACATAGACAGACTAACAGAAGTTATTAACCAATGGGCATAACAGATATTTACTTAATATTCTACCCTAAAACAAAGGATATACCTTCTTCTCATGGTACTTTCGCCTCATCGTACTTTCTCTAAAATTGACCATATAGTCGGGCACAAAACAGGCTTCAACAGACAGAAAGTTAGAAATAATCCCATTCATCCTATCAGAAAACCACGGGCTAAAGCTGGTCTTCAATAACAATAAGGAATGAAAACCCACATATACATGGAAGTTGAACAATGTTCTACTCAATTATAACCTGGTCAGGGAAGAAATGAAGAAAGAAATTAGGGACTTCTTAGAATTTAATGAAAATGAAGGTACAGCATAACCAAACTTATGGGAGACAATGAAAGCTGTGCTAAGAGGAAAACTCATACCTCTGAATGCCTACAGAAAGAAACTTGAAAATCTGGATGAAATGGACAATTTCCTAGACAAATACCAGGTACCAAAGTTAAATCAAGAATAGATAAACCATTTAAAGAACCACACAACTCCTAAAGAAATAGAAGCAGTCATTAAAATTCTCCCAACCTAAAAGAGCCCAGATCCAGATGGGTTCAGTGCAGAATTCTATCAGACCTTCATAGAAGACCTCATACCAATTCTACCCAGACTATTCCACAAAACTGAAACAGACAGAGCGCTACCAAATTCCTTCGATGAATCCACAAAAAAGATCAAAGGATACAGATTGGAAAAGATGAAGTCAAAATATAACTATTTGCAAATAATAGGATAGTATATTTAAGTGATCCCAAAAGTTCCACCAGAGAACAACTAAACCAGATGAACACCTTCAGCAAAGTCGCTGGGTATAAAATTAACTCAAATAGATCAGTAGCCTTCCTCTACAAAACAGAGAAATTAGTTGAGAAAGAAATTAGGGAAACGACACCCTTCATAATAGTCCTAAATAAAATAAAATACCTCAGTGTGATTTTAACCAAGCAAGTAAAAGATCTGTAGGATAAAAACATTAACTTTCTGAAGAAAGAAATTGAAAAAGATCTCAGAAGCTGGAAAGATATACAATGCTCATGGATTGGCAGGATTAATATAGTAAAAATGGCCATTTTACCAAAAGCAATCTACAGATTCAATGCAATCCCCATCAAAATTCCAATCCAATTCTTCATAGAGTTAGACAGAACAATTTGGAAATTCATCTGTAATAACAAAAACCCAGGATAGCTAAAACTATAGTTAACAATAAATGGACTTCCAGGGGAATAACTATCACTGAACTCAAGCAGTATTACAGAGCAAGAGTGATAAAAACAGTGACAGGCAGTTAGAACAGTGGAATAGATTTGAAGACCCAGAAATGTATCCACACAATTATGGCCACTTGATTTTTGACAAAGGAGTCAATACCATCCAATGGAAAATAGATAACATTTTCAGCATATATTGCTGGTTCGACTGGAAGTCAAATGCAGGCCGATCTATTCGTATCACCCTGTTTAATGCTTCTGTTCAACTGGATCAAGGATATCCACATCAAACCAGATACACTCAAACTAGTAGAAGAAAAAGTGAGGAAGAATCTCGAACACATTGGCACTAGAGAAAGTTTCCTGAACAATACACCAATGGCTCATGCTCTAAGATCAAGAATCAACAAATGGGATCTCATAAAATTACAAAGGTCACTGTTGTTAAGACAAAACAGCAACCAACAGATTGGGAAAAGATGTTTACCAATCCTACAACAGGTAGAGGGCTTATATCCAAAATATACAAAGAACTCACGAAGTTAGACCTCAGGGAGACAAATAATCCTATTAAAAAATGGGTTCAGAGCTAAACAAAGAATTCACAGCTGAGCAATATCGAATGGCTGAGAAGCACCTAAACAAATGTTCAACATCTTTAGTCATAAGGGAAATCAAAACAAACTTGAAATTCCACCTCACAACAGTCAGAATGGCTAAGATCAAAAACTCAGGCAACAGCAGATGCTGGCAACGATGTGGAGAAAGGGGAATACTCCTTTGTTGTTGGGATTGCAGACTGGTACAACTATTCTGGAAATCAGTCTGGAGGTTCCTCAGAAAACTGGACTTTGCAGTACCTGAGGACCCAGCTATACCCCTCTTAGCCATATACCCAAAAGATGCTCCAAAATATAACAAAGACACACGCTCCACTATGTTCATAGCAGCCTTATTTATAATAGCCAGAAGCTGGAAAGAACCCAGATGCCCTTCAACAGAGGAATGGATACAGAAAATGTGGTACATCTACACAATGGAATACTACTCAACTATCAAAAACAATGACTTTATGAAATTCATAGGCAAATGGATGGAACTGGAAAATATACTTGAATGAGGTAACCCAATCACAGAAAAACACACGTGGTATGCACTCATTGATAAGTGGATATTAGCCAAAATCCTCAAATTACCCTAGATGCACAGAACATATGAAACTCAAGAAGGATGACCAAAATGCAGATGCTTTACTCATTCTTTAAAAGAGGAACCAGAATACCCTTAGGAGGGGATAGGGAGGGAAAGTTTAGAACAGAGATTGAAGGAACTCCTTTTCAGATCCTGCCCCACATGTGGCCCTTATATATACAGCCACCAAACTAGATAGGATAAATTAGGAAAAGAAGGATGTAGATCCTCTCCTGAGAGACACAGCCAGAATAAGGCAAATACATATGCAAATGCCAGCAGCAAACCACTGAACTGAGAACGGGACCCCTATTGAGGGAACTGGAGAAAGGACTGAAAGAGCTTGAAGGGGCTAGAGACCCCATGTAAACAACAATGCCAACCAACCAGAGCTTCTAGTGACTAAACCACTACCCAAAGACTATACATGGACTGACCCTGGGCTCCAACTGCATAGGTAGCAATGAATAGACTAGTAAGGGCACTTGTGGAAGGGAAGCCCTTACTACTGCCTAGACTGGACCCCCAGTGAATGAGATTCATGGGGGGATGGTGGTAATGGGGGGAGGATTGGGAGGGGAACACTCATATAGAAGGGGAGGGGTAGGGTTAGGTGGATGTTTGCCTGGAACCCAGGAAAAGGAATAACATTTGAAATGTAAATAAAATATACCCAATTTAATAAAGATGGGGAAAAACATATTGGAAGAAAAATTAATCAGAGTTTGATTCTTGGGATAAAACAGAAATTAGATATTTTCTAATATTATCTTTCTTTTCTTTCTTTTAAGAATATGAAGCTGCTATTATGTAGAATAAATACATAAAAATAAAAATTAATATATAATTTCAAATATTCAAGAAAATGACTTTCTTTTTTATTGGATATTTTTTATTTACCTTTCAAATATTATTTCCTTTCCCAGTTCCTGATCCATAAGCCCCCATTTCATCGTCCTCTCCTTTCTTTTTTAAGGGTGTTTCCCCACCCAACAACCATCCTTCCTTACTCTCCTCTGCAACATTCCCCTACATTGAAAAGACTAGCCTTGACAGGACCAAGGGCTTCTTCACCCATTGTTGCCCAACAAGATCATCCTCTACTACATATGCAGCTGGAGACATTCGTCTGTTCATGTGGATGTAGTCTTTGGGTAGTGGTTTAGTCCCTGGGAGTTCTGGTTGGTTGGTATTGTTATTCTTGTGAGGTTGCAAGCTCCTTTAGCTCCTTCAATCTTTTCTCCAACTCCTCCAATGGGGACCCCATTCCCAGTTCAATTGTTCATTGCTTACATTCCCTCTATATTTGTCTGTCTCCTGCTGAGCCTCTCAGGAGACAGTTATATCAGGCTCCTGTCAACATGCACTTCTCATCTTCGTCAATATTGTCTATTTGATGGCTGTATATATATGGGCTTGAGCCCCAGGTGGGGCAGGCTGTGAATGGCCATTCCTTCAGTCTCTGCTCCAGGGGAACAAAAATATTCATAAAAGGTGATATGGGGACAAAGAAAATCACTTTCAAGTTAGAATTCAATGTTATGATTTAATATTTTCTGTCACGACAAACATGACTTGAGATTTTTTATATGACTCTGGGCATATAGGTGCTCTTACAGATATATAAGTGTCTTAGGGATTTAACTGCTGTGAACAGGCATCCACCATGACCAAAGCAAGTTTATCAGGACAACATTTAATTGGGGCTGGCTTACCAGTTCAGAGCATTAGTCCATTATCAAGGCAGGAACATGCAAGCATCCAGGCAGGCATGGTGCAGGAGGAACCTAGAGTTCTACATCTTCATTTGATGGTTGCTATCAGAATACTGTCTTCTGTGCAGCTAGGATGAGAGTCTTACAGCCCGCACCCACAGTGACAGAGCTACTCCAACAGACCACACCTTCTAATAGTGCCATTCCCTGGGCTGAGCATATTCATTTCATCACATTCCACTCTCGGGCCCCATAGATTTGTTCGATCATAAAAGTCTATGGGGGCCATACCTAAATACAGCATAGTGCATAATACATTTATTCCAACTCAAAGGTCCCAAGAGTCTATAGCAGTCTTAACAATGTTAAAAGTCCAAAGTTCAAACTTGTTCTGAGATTCATCTGATTCCTTATCTGTAATTCCTTCGGCAAGACAGGAAAACAGCTGAGAAGACTCCAAACTTTACATCACCATGTGTGATGTCAAAGCGGTTCCACTCCTTTTTCATCCTTGTTCTCTTTAGTTGGTTCCACTCCCTGTTGGCAGCATCCCTCAGCAGATATCCTATGCTCTGGCATCTTGAAAATCTTGGAGTCTTCAGGGCAACTTCAATATTAGTTTCTTGTTTCAGTATCAGGAATCTTCTGGGCTCCTCCAAAGGGCTGGTGTCACTTCTTCAGCTTTGCCCTTTGTAGCACTCTAAGCTCAGTTTGATCGATCTATTACTGTTGCTGTTCTTGGTGATCATCACTTGTTAGATCATCTTGAATACACTGTGGTCTTTCCCTGCAACTAGGCTTCACCAATAACCTCTTATAGACTCTCTTCCTGGTGGAAAACCTCAACTTCTTTGCATGATTCCTTCATCCTTGTCCATCAACTGCAACTGAGGCTGCACCTTCACCAATAGCCCTTTATGTCCTCTTATAGTACCAAGCCTCAGCTTCTCTTCATGACCTGTTTATACCTTTAAAACCAGTACCACCTGGGTGACTCTTACAGATTACCAAGTACAGCTGCAGCACAAGGACCAACCATGACTATCTCTGAAACACAGCGACTTGTGCTTTCAGAAAACACTCCCCAGGAGATTTCACCTCAGTGATGCTGTTTTTTTTTTTCCTTAATCACCACTAATTTCTTAACTCAAGCTAACCAACGTCAATTGTCTCAGTAGTTTCTTCTATTCCGAATTCTAAAACCAGAGCCAAATGGATAAAGCTGCTGAGTTCTGTTACTTGCTGGGGCCAGAACATGGCTGGCTCCCTTTTCTATTACACTATCACCAGCTTTCTGTTTTCCAACTCCTTCACTACCTAAGCTTGGCTGTTCTGGAACTTGCTCTGTAGACTAATTTTGAACTCAGAGATCTGCATGCCTCTCTCTTAAGTACTGGATTAAAGATGTGGTCCACCAAGTCTGGATTTAAAGGTTTTTTTTTTTTTTTCACCTAGAACTTGTCTGTTCTAGGCTGGTAATGTATTTAGAGATCTGCTTGTCTTTGCTTCCTTGTATTAAAGGCTTGTAACCTTAGCAGGGTAGGATCTTTCCTCAAGGTCACTTCTCCTTTAACTCAATTTAATATACTTGAAGACAAGATTCAGCTCCATTTTCCTTCCAGGTGTCCCTTCAATACTCCAACCATCTATTTTATATTTTTCCTTTCTTAGCTTTTCCGTTTTCACTAAAATTATCTTCATAAGAGTGAACATTAGAAACTACAAACAGAATTTACACCAGGCTAATTAGAAACTTCCTTTTTCAAAACAATTCTTCTAAATATGTTCTCCTTAGCCTCAAGCTGACTCTTTGGAAAATGGAAAACAGCAGCCATATTCTTCACAAAAAGACCACAAGAACAGTCTTTAGGCTACATACTGAAATTCTTCTCCAGCACAGTTCACATAATTTACAGCAACAAAGTTCCATATTCCTTCTAGGATAACCCATTAAACCCCACTTAAAGCATTCCAGTGCTTTCCAATCCAAAGTCTCAAAATACACAGTCTTCCAAACAAAAACATAATCAGGCCAATATCATCAATACCCCAGTTCCTGGTACTGTCTTAGGGTTTTACTACTGTGAACAGACACCATGACCAATGAAAGTCATAAAGGACAATGTTTAATTGGGGCTGGCTTATTGGTTCAGAGATTCAGTCCATTATCATCAAGGTGGGAACATGGCAGCATCTGGGTTGACAGGGTGTAGGAGGAACTGAGAGTTCTATATCTTCATTCAAAGGTTGCTAGCAGAATATGGCTTCCAGGCAGCTAGAACTAGGGTATTAAAGCCTACACTCACGTGATATGCCAAATCCAACTAGACCAAACCTTCTTATTATGCCACTCCATTGGCCAAACGAGCATATACAAACCATAACAATAAGGTAAATATTTACTGATAATAAATTGCATGAAATGTAACTTTAAATTACTATTTGGTATACATTCAATTTTACCATTTAGAGAAAAACAGCATACTTACATACCAAGGGTATGATATACATTTTTATTTTTATATACATATTTATATGCCTTTTATATACATTTTATATAAATATTTATATATATTTTAATACTGGCTAAGGATACTGTAGAAAAAAGGAATATTGAATATTTTCAGGAGTTTTTCAATATTTTTATTTAATGGTAATCAATACTGAGAATACTATTTTACAAAAATAAGTAACATAAAATGGAAGATGTGTGGTTATATCTATTTTAAAACTTATTGGATATTCATTCATATTCTAGAGCCCAGTCTCACTTTATACTTCTTTTTTTTATAAAACATTATTCATCCACCAGAATTCTAAGTTAAACATTCTATCAAAACACAATACAAAGCCATACTAATTTTATGCATAGTGTGAGATGCTGGTATGAATGTACTGAAAGTTTTTAATGATGAAACCATTTTGTCCCTACAGTAAGTATACTTCAGTTCATAGTAGAAAAATATCTTGAATCTGGACCAAGATGTTAGTTTTGCTGTGTGACATGTTGAATTGAGCAGTGAAAAATGGGCATTTTCTGTGGTCAGGACCAAGACACCAGTGAAATCCACAATGTAATATAGTCTAGTGTGGCCAGATAAACTTTGGATTATGAATTAAAATGCAAATTTTACTTGATATTAGCTTGTCATCATTGCAAGTTCAGAAACATTTTATTGTTATCGAATTTCTCTGTATCCACAAATTCATTTTCAGGATTCCACACTACAAGTCTGTTTTATACATTATGTTAAAGTATTAATTAAGAATGTAAATAAGATAATTTTCTAAATAGAGAACACCAGATTTTTTTGTTAAATTATCATGGATTTTGTTTAAAATATGAAAGCAAATCGGCAACTGAATCTAAAAGAGTTCATGAATAAAGCACTGATATAAAGATCTCCAAGTAAATGGAAAAGTCTAGCCTTGTAGGAACATACAACTGATGGATATAAAATTCAATAAATTTTATTGACAATTATAAAAGTAAAAACAGTAGAATTCACTTTTGGTAAATTTTTATGTATAAATTTCAAAAATTATTTTGGAAAAGAAGTGATATGTGAAACTTTCAAATTCACTAATTTATTTAAACCTGTTTATCTAAATATTTATCTTTAGTTCAAATTGCCTTTTCACATTCTATTATGATAGCTAAAATCATGTATTCAATCTAAACTTATCAAAATGAGACAATTATTTCCGTTTTTAATCAACAAGTCACTTCTTGGGCCACAATATATTTTATGAATAAGCTACATTTAACAGAGCAGTCTCTCTTTTCATTGCATGCTCCTCTTATCTACCTCTTAAACCACCTCACACTGGTTTTTATGCCACAGTCAGTTTCCTTCTACCACCTCTTATTATATCTCCAGATACAATAATTTAGGGTCTATGGTTCATATTTTGCAACTTTATTCTTTTCTTACTAAATATATATTTTTAACATTTTATTTAATTCTCTCTTTCTCTCTTTGTGTTGCATGTGCATGTGCGTGTGTGTGTGTGTGTGTGTGTGTGTGTGTGTGTGTGTGTGTTTAGGGGTGTGTTTGGATGTATCTAGAGTTTGAACAGGGTATTTTGAACTACAGTTACGATGCTTTTAAGCTACCTGGTGTTTGCCCTGGCAACTGAACTCAGATCATCTGGAAGAACATTTTGTGCTCTTAACTGTGATCCCTTCTTTTGGGAATCTTAATAAACAACAAAAAATAAATGACAGCTTCCCACCCCATAATTCTTTTATTAATGATATTTATCATAGCAACAGAAGTGCAACCAAAATAATACTCTTTTGCCCTCATTTTAAACATCCATGGGTATGGTCCTTCTCTGATTGGATTAGTGGTCACCTCTCTTGTAATAAATAATCAAGTAAGCAAGTAGATAGTGTTTTTAAAAATCATCAAAAATAAAAAACATGAAAAATGGCAAAATTTACTGCAAAAATTTCAAAAAATTCTACTTTACTGTTTGTATTGTCAAGAATGAGAAGACTTCTTTTATGAGTTTAAGAGTTCCAGGAAAGATGTTAGAAGATTATATTAATTGTAAGTCAAACACAAAAATATAACACAGAAACTAACAATTCAACGTAGAAAGTTCATGTAGAGATAGTTTAATGTTGTGATAAGAGAAAGAAAATATGTGTCTTGCCAACATAGTTTAATCAAACTAAAAGTTATGAATGTATATTTCAACATCCCAAAATACCTAGAGTGTTCCTAGAGCATATCAAAACAACAAACCTTTTTTTAGGTTAGAAAAAAATTTCCTATATCCTAAGAAGCATTTTATTGAGATGCAGATTTCTTATTTTGAAATGTAAAATTAGTCAGTAATGTTTGTAAAAACTGATCTCTAAAAGAAATATGAAAATAGAAACACCTAGTTAGAGGCGTAGGAATTCTGGGCAATGAGAAATGTCAATGAATCTTGGAAGTGTGGGACAACAATTTAGTAAAGTTATAGTAATTATAGTCCCTAAATTTATATGTTTGCTAATTTTATAGCTTTAATTGCAGAACTTATGTAGAAATCACTAATGAGCAATTTAGAAAGATCAAATGTTTTCTATGCAAATGAAAGTGCTGCCTTGAATTAATATTTTTTGCCCCTATATTATATTTACTAAAATAAGAACAGGTTTAGAATAGTGTTGTGGATTGACCTGACAAGGGTTATTCTCATTAGATTGGGTTGAATTTTCTTATCAAAATACCTTCAACAAAATTAACTTCAATTAGTGAGAGATTGGCAATCTACAATAGCAGAATTTGTTTAAAAAATCACCATCAGTTGCTGATCAAACTTTGCTGTAATCAAAACTCATAGGAATGTTTTGTTGTTGTTACTGTTGTTATTTACAAGGTGTTTAGTGAAGTTGAAATGTCTTTAACTAGTGTAATTATAGTGCCAGTATAACAGAATCTAGTAAAAAATATTATTGAAAGAAATAGAAGTAAACATTAGACCATTGAATTGAAAATAATTAGTGCTTCCCATATTTATATAGGCATGACGCCTTCAAGGCTTTCTATTTTCCAAAATATTATGTTAATAACTAATGTTTTTATTTAACTTGACAAACTGTACTGGATTGTTTTATGTCAGTTTGATATAAGCTAAAGTCATCTGAGAAGACTGAATCTCAATTTAAAAAAAGAAAAAGGACTGTAGGTGATTCCTTATTAACATATGTAGAAAACCCAGCCTTTTACTGGTGATGCTATTCGTGGATTGATGATCCTTGGTTCTACACAAAAGCAAGCTGGGATGCTGGTGACAGATACCTATAATGTGAGCACTTGGGAGACAAGCAGACAGATCTCTAAGTTTAAGCCCGATCTGGTCTACAGAGGAAGTTCCAGGACAGCCTGAGCTAAACAAAGAAATCCATTCTGGAAAAACAAAAACAAAAACAAACAAAACTAAACAACAATAACAAAACAGAAGAAGGAAGAAGGAGTAGGAGGGGGAGGCAGACATAGAGAGAGACAGAGAGACAGAGAGAGACAGAGAGAATCGCATCATGGCCTCCACTCCTGCCTCCATCTTCCTGCCCTATTTCTTTCCTTCCAAAATTGCTTTTTTGTTTTGGGTGTTTTAGCATAGCAATAGAAATCCTGAGACATAAACAAACATCAATCATTGAAGTGCACAAAAGTACCAAAGCAGAAAAAAAAATCAAAATAAGGAAGTCTATTTTGCATTCACTGCCTAGAACAGAGTGAAAACATGATTTGCTTGGAGCTTTAGATCTTTAGTACAAGATCCAGAAAACCTGGAGAAGTCAAGTCGTGATTTACAGACACAGCATTTGCCATCGTGATCCCACAGCTGTCAAGGTCAGTTCATTATAGATGTCCACATATTTCTAACCATTTATTATCTATGAAAACAATAAGTAGCAAACAAGGTCAGAAGAGAAGAAAAGGAACTCTCTTTCCTTAAAATGTCTTGAAACTTTTGTCATACAAGTCTCTCATTTGCTGAGATAAAGTTGCTCTAAGATATTTAATATAATGGGAGGCAATTATGACATGTTCTTTCCTGATTCTTTTCTCAGTCCACTTGGCATTTCTACACAGAAAGGCTACTGATTTTTGAGTTAATGTGCCATTCTTCCACTTTGCTGAAAGCATTTATCATCTGTGAGAATATGGATGAGGTGCTTCTTTGTCAGCACAATACAGCTGGCTATGTATGAGAAAGTATATCGTGTTGAACAGGATATGTACACATTAGCTCCTTTTATTATGGTTTAATAGCTCCAAGTAGGATTTCTCATCAAACAACCTTAGAACACACACACACACACACACACACACACACACACACACACACAATTTAAGTTCTAAATCAAAGAGCTACCAATCTCTTCAAAGTGAACTAATGAGAACTTTAACATACAGAGACTAAAAAGGATTTTTTTTATTAACTTGAGTATTTCTTATATACATTTCGAGTGTTATTCCCTTTCCCGGTATCCGGGCAAACATCCCCCTCCCCCCTCCCCTTTCTTATGGGTGTTCCCCTCCCAACCCTCCCCCCCATTGCCACCCTCCCCCCACCAGTCTAGTTCACTGGGGGTTCAGTCTTAGCAGGACCCAGGGCTTCCCCTTCCACTGGTGCTCTTACTAGGATATTCATTGCTACCTATGAGGTCAGAGTCCAGGGTCAGTCCATGTATAGTCTTTGGGTAGTGGCTTAGTCCCTGGAAGCTCTGGTTGCTTGGCATTGTTGTACATATGGGGTCTCGAGCCCCTTCAAGCTCTTCCAGTTCTTTCTCTGATTCCTTCAACGGGGGTCCTGTTCTCAGTTCAGTGGTTTACTGCTGGCATTCGCCTCTGTATTTGCTGTATTCTGGCTGTGTCTCTCAGGAGCGATCTACATCCGGCTCCTGTCGGTCTGCACTTCTTTGCTTCATCCATCTTGTCTAATTGGGTGGCTATATATGTATGGGCCACATGTGGGGCAGACTCTGAATGGGTGTTCCTTCAGTCTCTGTTTTAATCTTTGCCTCTCTCTTCCCTGCCAAGGGTATTCTTGTTCCCCTTTTAAAGAAGGAGTGAAGCATTCACATTTTGGATTTTTTAAAAAGAATTAGTGCATTTTTCCATGTTGAAAATCACAACATGACTTATTTGAAAAGGTAAATAACTAACATGTTTCTTTCCTTTAACTCAATTAAATAAATATGAAATGTAAAATTTTACTGAAAACCCACAGGAAGCTGACAAGAGAAATATGTAAATACTCAACAGAGAAGTAGAAACACAAGGAAAAAAAGCAACTGATCTTCTCTGTGGCAAAGGGTTGGGAAAGAGGATAGGTATAGAAAGGTGAGAAAGACAGGCTTAGGTTTTAACTGGAAGAGTTTAATATAAGCAAAATTTATATTTCCTCCTATAATTCCTTCCTTCTATCGTTCCTTACTTCCTTTCATCTTCCTTCCCTCCCTCTCTCCCTCCTTCTTCCATGCTTCTTTCTTTCATTCTTTCCTTCCTTCCTTCCTTTCTTCCTTTTGCCTTCCTAACTTACTCCTTTTCCCCTTTTACTCTACTTCCTTTTAACTACTTATTATAACTTATCCATGAAAAAGGTCAAAAAGCTTTAATCATAACTGAAAGATTTATTTGGAAAATGGTCCCACATCAAAAGAAAATGAAAGCATAAACTCATGCTGTATCATAGACTCAATTAAAATAAAGAATAATCTGAAGTCAGGATTCTTTGTAGAAACTCTTAGGTGAGAAAAAGAAATAAAATTTTACTTTATTTTTCCCTGACTCATACGTGAGGTTGAGAAATGAAATGTTATTTTCTAAACTGAGACAGCATTAGTGAGCAACAGGTTATTTTTGTTTTAGATTCTTTTAGATTGTTATTTTAGAAAAGTGAAAATCCTTAATAAAATTTCTGTGATCTGGATTTAAGAAAAAAATGCTAAGCCTTAAGTCATTTACTTGAAACAGCTATTTATTAAGGAACTAAAGATTTATGAATACATCTGTCATTGTTTTTAAATGACATCATGGATAAAGAGTGTATATATCAAGCCATTGGGGAAAACTGGCAGGAAATACACAGCATTTTACTGATTGGAGCAGTCATTGTTTTCTTGATGCTGTTTTATGGAACTCAAGAACAATCATCACATAATCAAAATGGTTTGCAACAATTTTATGTTAATCCTGAGGTGTTGAAATATAATAAGTGTTTTATTTTTGACAGAAAGAAACTGCATAGCACTCTAGTGGTTCAGACTTAATGATGTATTACCAGTTTAGAACACACTAAATTCTAACCGCTGTTTGAAATATATTATGACCTCTAATGATAAGGGCAATACAAGTCACAAGATATACTTGCTCTTTTTTTTTAACAGAAAGTATGAGATAAATTTATGATCTATACTCTAATTTCAATTTAGCATTGCTATAATTTTAGGTCTGTTGTTGAAGATCTATTACCATGCATAAGTCAAACCCATCAAAGTTAATTATAATAGTAGTAAATTCTCTGCGGAGTCTAATGTGCAGGAATATATCTAACTCTGCTTGCTTCATCCAGACTCATAGCTTCCCAAAGTCACATTAGAATAAGAATAATAACGAAAGTATGACAGAGAAATTAAATGTATAAATCATTCTAGAGGGTTTTTAAAAAACTGTTCAAAAAGAAAACAAAGTAATTCTCACTTGTATTATTTAAGAGCTTCATGAGTTTTTAGTTTTGGTTGGGTTGCTGAGAGTAATATTCTATTGCCAAAAATATTAGAAAGAAGAAAAAAATAGAGTCAATGCTATGAAGAGAATAAAGTGTACTATCACACCACAGATAATAAATTTGTATAAAGATATTTTAACTTAACTTTTGCTATTCTTTATAGTTAAAATAGCTACTCATATTTTGTATTTTTGTCACATGTATGGAGATATTTGGCCTCTAGGTATTTTCCTATCTTTTTTCCCTGACTTTCTTTTTTAAATACACTCCACATATGAATAAACGGTGTCTCATTTCCTCTCAATAAATCATAGTGTAGTATCAGGGAAAATATTGGGAAAATGTTCACTGCTTTTGACAACAGGTCCTTATATGACCTAATTTACAGATTCTTTCACCATTTAACAAGCTTTCTTGAAACTTGAGTTTTTCAAGGTTACTGTCAATGTTAATAATTTATATCCTCTCTATAAGAACAAAGTTTTAAAGATGTTATGACTTGTATAGAGGAAAAAATAAGAACAAAAAAGCTTCAAAATTTTTACCTGCTTGTAAGAAAACCTCTCTCTCTCTCTCTCTCTCTCTCTCTCTCTCTCTCTCTCTCTGTGTGTGTGTGTGTGTGTGTATGTGTGTTTCTGTGTGTCTGTGTGTCTGTGTGTGTCTGTGTCTATCTCTGTGTGTCTCTGTGTATGTTTTCTTACTGTTGCTGTGTTTCCTTTTAAAACAGGGGAAAATTACCGAGGATGGAGCTCAGTGGTAGAGTACCCGTCTAGTATGTGCAAACTATTGTTATTCTAGCACAAACAATTAACAATACATACCCCATAAGCATACAAAGAAAAAATGAAAGAAAATAGAAAGTAGTAAACATTTTTATACTTTTTCTTCTACTGAATATTTAATATAACAAATATCTATATATTGATTATAAAATATAAATAAATATATTAAGATACTTACCTTAAATATTCAGAGCACTAACTTGATAATTGCATTTAAATTGCACATCATTTTCATTCTGTAAACCTCGAGTACATAATTTGACTCTTTGATGTCTCAAGGAAAGTTTCAGAGGCACACCCTTCAAACAAACATGAGAAAATTCTCATGCACATAAGAGGAGAATAAGAAAAGACATGAACATATGTAAAGCCATTGCTCTTACCATCATGAATGTCATTTCTCCATTGATACAGACTGAATTCAATAATAATCTCAGTAAAATTGCTTTTAATTAACTTGTCTAGTTTTAATTCATGCTGTTATATTCTAATCTCCACTTTTCATCTGCCTAAGAAAACCTGAATATACATTTAATATATATATATATTCTTATATATATACATATATATATATTCTTTTAATTAGGATAAAAGTTTACAAAACCTATAGTAATTTATTAGCATATTCTAGCCCCAATCTTGGTTTCCTATGAGCTCCAAAGTTACTTATGGTACACTGCTCTGTTATACCAGTTCTCACTTATCGTTGTATCCTCATCAGCTTCCAGCAGGCCTAGAAATTGTAGCAGTGAGATATGTTGTTACATATCTATCTTCAGACAATTCACGGAGTAGGACATGCAGAATGAAGGAAGTATCAAATGTCAGTAGAGGATTTTCTTAACAAAAGCAGTAGATTTTCTTACTTACTGAAATAAGTACATTTACGTGGAGAGATGAAGAACTTTAGAAAACCTTTAAGAAATAGCCCATGAGGGTAAAAACTATTTATCTATCAATTGACTAGAAGATAGTTTAAGGTCTATACTAAAAAATAATAGCCATGTTTAGTGTTGAGAAACCCTTTGTCCAAATGAGAGGAAGAAAGAAAATCCACGTGACACAAAGTACTGTGTGTTGAGTAGATCAGGCATGAGGAATGGAGGATGAAGAAAATAGTCTGGGAGGCCTTATTTAAGCATCAGTTTATTCAGTTTGCAGTCTAGACTTCTGTATTGACAGAAAGTATAAACCATCATGACAATCTACTCTGCATTTTAGCACATCCATTTAGTCTTAAAACATTTGGATTTGCTATGAAATGCCCTAATCATATTTTCCATTGTTTCATACACTTAACATTACTTTAAGAGTTTATATAGTAGTTTTCAATTGTCCAAGTCAATTGCTTCACATTCAAATCTAATTTTTGTACCATAGGTAAATGAACTCTAAATTATTACCTTTCACTTCCCTTTAACTTTTTGTGACCCTTAAAAATCAATTATTATTAATATTATTAATATTATTATTATTACTTCAACGGAATTATTCTCTGGAATAGTTTCAAATACACTGTTTATAGGTTTTGAGGCCTCGACTCAGCCACCAAATAAGCAGGTCTAGAAGTCTAGAGATATTCTTAGAGAAAGTCTTTTCCTCTTTTCAACAGAATATATTTTCTTTCACTTTCCTGCAACAAGTTCATAAACAATGACCTAAAGGAATACAAAGATGTCTTTGTCATATAATCCATGTGTACAATTTCATTTTTATTATATTTTTTCCTTTTAGACATAGTATTCTTTAAATAAAAATAAAGATGGATTGTAACCTATTAAAATACTGTTAAAATTTATGGAGTTCTCTATTAGTCAATATTAAACACATTTATCTAATGACTTCATGTGAGTAGAAATATTTAATCAGCTTTTCAAGGTAATAACTTGTTTCTGAGCCAACAATGAATACAAGCAATACTAATTACATAATAATAGTAATAGTAAGTTCTTTTCAAAGCTGTAAACAAATTAATGCTTATTTTAAATCTTTATAGACACCTATAAAGATTTTAAAGTATGTCTTTTCTTTAAAATGTAGTAAAAAATGTATAGAATCTTTAGTAATTATCTATCAGTATTCATTAAAAGTTATGTAATAGCAGTCCATATATATTACTGATGGTCACAGAAGACCAGAGTTAATATGTTCATTCATCTCCTTTTATTTACACTTTGGGGAGTTTAGTGTATCAAACAGATGGCTATGATTATAAAATAGTTCACATTTAATAAGAAATAATTTTAACAGATCCAATAAATACCTGCCTTCTTTAAGATACTCTTAAGTTAGTATATGTTTTCCAAAGATGCCTTTATTTATATACATCAGAGATACAACTATTCATGGTCAAAGAAGGAAATCACGAATTCCAAGCCAATCTGGGCTATACATAAAATGCATTTCAAAAGTATTTAATTAAGGCTGGAGAGATGGCTCCGCAGTTAGGAGCACTGACTATTCTTTTAGAGATCCTTAGTTTAATTCCCAGCAACAACATGGCAGCTCACAACTGCTGTTAACTCCAGTTTCAGGAGGGTCTGAGACCTTTACAGACATACATGCAGGCAAAATACCAATGCACATAAAATAAAAACAACATATAATCATAATAATTGCTTTGGCATACTTTATTTCAAATGAAACTATCAAGCCAACAATGTATTATTTATAAAAAATTCATTATTCCTGATGGTACCTACTAATGACTTCTGTCATTTACTTTAAAACAAAGAGTCTTGTAACAAAAATTAAATTCAAAGTAAATTTTCTTAATTAAAATGTCAGAAGTGGAAAGCTTCTGTGAAGCAAAGTCCTAGTCAATAAGACAAATCAGCAACCAACAGATTGAAAAAAAAATGTTCAATAACCCTACATCTGATAGAGGGTAAATATCCAACATATAAAAACAACTCATGAAGTTAACCACCAAAAGAGTCAAACAACACAATTAGAAGAAAAAAAAAAACAACAGGGTGTAGAACTAAACTAAGAATTCACAGTAGAGGAATCTTGAATGGACGAAAAGCACCTAAAGAAATGTTCAACATCCTTACTTATCAGGGAAATGAACATCAAAACATCCCTGGGATTCCACCTCATACCTGTCAGAATGGCTAAGATTAAAACCTCAGGTGATAACACATGATGGCTAGGATGTGGAGAAAAAGGGACACTCTTTCATTACTGCTGAGATTTCCAACTGGTACAATCACTCTGGAAATCAATTTGGAGGTTCCTCATAAAATTGGAAATAGATCTACCTAAAGACCCAGCAAAAGCATTCCTAGGAATATACCCAAAAGATGCCCCACTATGCCATAGGGGTTTATGTTCCACTATGTTCATAGCAGTCTTCTTTCTTTTTATTTTCCAATTACTTTTAATGAGTTCTAATTTAATAGAAGACAGAAAAATATAGAAAAAGTTGAAAATACTATTCTTATAAAGTTATTGAGGTACTAAGGAATGCTTTGGTCATATACAGCAAAAATTATTAATGAAAACGTAGAACACACATAGGTAATAAAATGGAACCATTTACATTTTCATATCTGTCTTTAATAGGAACATCCTATGGACCTTCAATCCTTATCTCTTTGGCAATTAAATAAATTTTCCACAACTTAACCAAATTCACTTGAATTGTAATTGATACTTCTTTGATTTTGGATAAGCAGGGAATGAAGATGTTTTAAGAATGTAAGTCATGAAAGTGTTACAGAAACGTTTTATTTAAAAGTATAAAATCACTGTTAATTTTTTTTTATTTTTCAAGGATTCAATGTTAGACAGATTATTTGGAGGTTAAGCTAGCATAATTTGGATGAAGTTATTAAAAACAAATGAAAATGAAAAGAATCACGTTCTAGAAAAAATATGAATCTGTGCTAAAGAAGCAAAACTTTAATGATGATGTCAGTGGCTCAGGGTAGCCTGTACAAAGACATCTTTGGAGTAGTGTAAGAATTCAGGAATCATAAGCAATTATATAATATTGAAGTTCAATTTTGTGAAGACTAATTATTCATAATTCTCAAGCTTATTTTATATGGATATACAAATCAAGATCATGGGATTTTCAAAATACAAGTATAGCGTACCACTCCTGCTTTGTATATTAAATCTTTTATTTATTAATTTTTTATTTATTAATTTTTATTTATTAATTTCTTAGTTATATTTCAAATGTTCTTCACTATCCCAGCTTCCCGGATATAAGCCCCCTAAACCATCCCCTCCCCTTCTTATAAAAGGTGTTCCCCTCCCATTCACCCTGCCTTCAGCCTCTCCTGACATTCCCCTACACTGAGGGATCCAGCTTTAGCAGGACCCAGGTCTTCTCATGCCATTGGTGCCTAACAAGGCCATCATCTTCTACAAAAAGAGCAGGAGTCCTGGGTCAGTCCATGTATAGTCTTTGGGTAGTGGTTTAGTTCCTGGAAGCTCTAGTTGGTTGGCTTTGTTGTTCTTATGGGGTTGCAAGTTCCTTCAGCTCTTTCAATCCTTTCTCTAATTCCTCCAGTGGGGTTCCCATTCTCAGTTCAATGGTTTGCTGCTAGCATTCGACTCTATATTTGACATACTCTGGCTGTGCCTCTCAGGAAACAGCCTATATCCAGCTCCTGTCAGCCTACACTTCTTAGCTTCATAAGTCTTATCTAGTTTTGGTGGCTGTATTCATTATATATATATATATATATATATATATATATATATATATATATATATATATATATATATATATATGACTGTTCCTTCTGTTTCTGCTCCAAACTTTGCCTCTGTATCCCCTCCTATGGATATTTTTATTACCCTTTTAAGAAGGAGTGAAGCAAATGTACATTGGTCATCCTTCTTCTTGAGCTTCATGTGGTCTGTTGATTGTATCTTGGGTAAAACGAGCTTTTGGGATAATATCCAATTATCAGTGAGTGCATACCATGTATGTTGTCCTGTGATTGGGTTAACTCACTCAGTATGATATGTTCCAGTTCCATCCATTTGCCTATGAATTTAATGAAGTCATTGTTTTTGATAGCTGTGTAGTACTCCATTGTGTAGATGTACCACATTTTTTTAATCCATTCCTCTCTTGAAGTGCATCTGGGTTCTTTCCAGCTTCTGGATATTATAAATAAGGCTGCTATGAACATAGTGGAGCATATGCCCTTATTGTATTTTGGAGCATCTTTTGGGTAAATGCCCAGGAGAGGTATAGCTGGGTCCTCAGGTGAACAACGACCAATTTTCTAAGGAACCTTCAGACTGATATCCAGAGTTGTTGTACCAGTTTGCAATCCCACCAACAATGGAGGAGTTTTCCTCTCTCTCCACATCGTCACCAGCATCTGTTGTCACCTGAGTTTTTGATCTTAGCCATTCTGACTGGTATGAGATGGAATGTGAGGGTTGTTTTGATATACATTTCCCTGATGAGTACGGTTATTGAGCATTTCTTTAGGTACTTCTCAGTCATTTGATATTCCTGAACTGAGAATTCTTTGTTTAGCTCTGTACCCCATTTTTAATAGGGTTATTTGGGTCTCTGGAGTTTGTATACTTTGGATATAAGCCCTCTATCAGATTGAGAATTGGTAAAGACCTTTTCCCAATCTGTTGGTTGTCATTTTATCCTAATGACAGTGTCCTTTGACTTACAGAAGCTCTGCAGTTTTGTGAGGTTCCATTTGCTGATTCTTGATCTTAAAGCATAAGGCATGGATTTTTTATTCAGGAAATTTTTTTCCAGTGTCCAGTGATCGAGACTCTTCCCTACTTTTTCTTCTATTAGTATGAGTATATTTGGTTTGATGTAGAGGTCCTTGATCCACTTGTACTTAAGTTTTGAAGGGCAATAACAATGAATCAATTTTCTTTCTTCTACATGGTGAATTTTAGTTGAACCAGTACCAATTGTTGGAAATGCTATCTTTTTTCCATTGCATAGTCTTAGCTCTGTTGTCAAAGATCAAGTGACCATAGATGTGTTGGTTCATTTCTGGGTCTTCAGCTCTATTCCACTGGTCTACTTGCCTGTCCCTATAACAAAACCAAACAGTATCACTATTATCACTATTAATCTGTAATACTGCTTGAGGTCAAGGATGTTGATTCCCCCAGAAGTTCTTTTATTATTGTGTATGGTTTTCGCTATCCTGGGTTTTTATTATTCCAAATGAATTTGCAAATTGCTTTTTCTAACTCTATGAAGAATTTAATGGGGATTTTGATGGAGATTGCATTGACTCTGTAGATTACTTTTGTCAAACTGGCCAGTTTTACTATATTTATCCTGCCAATCCATGGGCATGGGAGCTCTTTCCATCTTTTGAGATCTTCTTCAATTTCTTTCTTCAGAGACTTGAAGTTCTTTTCATACAGACTTTTCATTTGCTTGGATAGAGTCCTAACCAGGTATTTTATGTTATTTGGGACTATTATGAAAAGTGTCATTTCCCTAATTTCTTTCTCAGACTGTTTATCTTTGAGTAGAGGATGCTAGACTTTTGTTTGAGTTAATTTTATATCCAGCCACTGTGCTGAAGTTCTTTATCAGGCTTAGTAGTTCTCTAGTGGAACTTTTGGGGCCACTAAATTATACTATCATATCATCTGCAAATAGTGATATTTTTACTTCTTCCTTTCCAGTTTGTATCCCTTTTACCTGCTTTTGTTGTCTGTTCTGGCTAGAACTTTGAGTGCTATATTGAATATGTAGGGAGATAGTGGTCAGCCTTGTCTAGTCCCTAATTTTAGTGGAATTGCTTTAAATTTCTCCCCACTTAGTTTAATGTTAGCTACTGGTTTGTTGTATATTTCTCTTACTATGTTTAGGTATGGGGCTTAAATTCATGATCTCTAGGACTTTTACCATGAAGGGGAGTTGAATTTGGTCAAATGTTTCCTCAGCCTCTAATGAAATGGTATTGTGTTTTTTTTTTTTTGAGTTTGCTTATATTATGGATTATGTTGAAGGATTTCCATATATTGAACAATCCCTGCATCCCGGGTATGAAGCCTACTTGATCATAATGGGTGATCATTTTGATGTGTTCTTGGATTAGGTTTGTGAGAATTTAATGAGTGTCTTTGTGTTGATATTTGTAAGGGATATTGGTCTGAAGTTCTTTTTTTTTCTTTTGGTGGGGATTTGTGTGGTTTAGTTAGAAGAGTAATTTTTCCTTCATAGAAGGAATTGGGTAGTGCTCCATCTGTTTCTATTTTGTGAAATAATTTGGACAGTATTGATATGAGTTCTTCTATTAATATTTGATAGAATCCTGCACTAAACCCATCTGGTCCTGGGCTGTTTTTGGTTGGGAGGCTTTGAATAACTGTTTCTATTACTTTAGGGGGTTATGGGATTGCTTAGATGGTTCATCTGACCTTGATTTAACTTTGGTACCTGGTATTTGTCTAGAAAATTGTCCATTTCCTCCAGATTTTTCCATTTTGTTGAATGTATAAGCTTTTGTAGGAGTATCATGTGATTTATTTCAATTTCCTCAGATTCTGTTGTTATGTCTCCCTTTTCATTTCTGATAGTTAATTTGGATATACTCATTGGGCCCTCTGGTTAGTATGGCTAAGGGTTTTTCTATCTTGCTGATTTTTTCAAAGAACCAGCTTCTGGTTTTCTTGATTCTTTGTATAGTCCTGTTTGTCTCTACTTGGTTGATTAGAGCCCTGAGTTTGTTTTTTTCCTGCATTCTCCTCCTCTTGGATATATTTGCTTCTTTTTTTTTTTCTTGAGCAAGTAGGTGTGCTGTCAAGCTGCTGATATATGCTCTCTCCTGCTTCTTTTTGCAGGCACTCAGAGCGATGAGTTTTCCTCTTAGCACTGTTTTCATTTTTTCCCATAAGTTTGGGTATCTTGTGCCTTCATTTTCATTAAATTCTAAGAAGTCCTTTATTTCTTTCTTTATTTCTGCCTTGTTCAAGTTATAATTGAGTAGAGTGTTGTTCATCTTCCATGTATATGTGGGTTTTCTGTGGTTTTT
The DNA here is from genome assembly GCF_021556685.1 of Rattus norvegicus. Classification (NCBI taxonomy): domain Eukaryota; kingdom Metazoa; phylum Chordata; class Mammalia; order Rodentia; family Muridae; genus Rattus; species Rattus norvegicus. The sequence continues at coordinate 87,871,208 of NC_141539.1, read as the reverse complement.
GTTGGTATTGAAGACCAAACTTAGTCTGTTGTTATCTGATAAGATGTATTAGCTTCTGTCATTGTCCTTGTATCTGTTGAGGACTGTTTTGTGACCGATTTATAGTTCATTTTGTAGAAGATGAGGTATTGAGAAGAATGTATATTCTTTTGTTTTGGGGGGAAATGTTCTATAAATAACTGTTAAGTCCATTTGGTTCATAACTTCTGTTAGTTTCTCTATGTCTCTGTTTAATTTCTGTTTCCATGATATGTCCATTGGCAAGAGTGTGGTGTTGAAATCTACCACTCTTATTGTGTGAGGTGCAATGTGTAGTTTGAGCTTTGGTAAGGTTTTTTTTTTTTTTTTAATGAATGCATGTGCCCTTGCATTTGGAGCATAGATATTTAGTATTGAGAGTACATCTTGGTGGATTTTTCCTTTAATGAATATGAAGTGTCCTCCCTTTTCTTTTTTGATGATTTTGGTTGGAAGTCGGTTTTATTTGATATTAGAATGGCTACTCCAGCTTGATTTTTGGAACCATTTGCTTGGAAAATTGTTTTCCAGCCTTTTATTCTGAGGTGATGTCTGTCTTTGTCTCTGAGGTGTGTTTCCTGTATGCAGCTAAACACTGGGTCCTCTTAACTTATCCAGTCTGTTAGTCTATGTCTTATTACTTGGGTATTGAATCCATTGATGTTAAGAGATATTAAAAAATAGTAAGTGTTGTTCCCTGTTATTTTTGTTGTTAGAGGTGGAATTATGTTTAGGTATCTCTCTTCTTTTGTTTCATTGCAAGTAGATTACTTTCTTGCTTTGTCTAGAATGTAGTTGTCTCATTGTATTGGAGTTTTATGCCTATTATCTTTTGTAGGACTGGATTTGTAAAAAGATACTTTGTAAATTTGCTTTTGTCATGGAATATCTTGGTTTCTCTATCTATGTTAATTGAGAGTTTTGCTAGATATAGTAAACTGGGCTGGCATTTGTGTTCTCATAGAGTCTCTATCATATCTGCCTAGGATCTTCTGGCTTTCATAGTCTCTGGTGAGAAGTCTGGTGTAATTTGGTCTGTGTTTATATGTTACTTGCCCTTTTCCCCTTATTGATTTAAATATTCTTACTTTGTTTTGTGCATTTGGTTTTTTGACTATTATATAACAGGAGTAATTTCTTTTCTGGTCCAATCTATTTGGAGTTCTGTAGGCTTCTTGTATGTTTATGGGCATCTCATTCTGTAGGGTAGGGAAGTTTTCTTCCATAATTCTCTTGAAGATATTTACTCGCCCTTTATGTTGGGAGTCTTTGCTCTCTTCTATTTTTATTATCCTTATGTTTGATCTTCTCATTGTGTCCTGGATTTCCTGTATGTTTTGGGCTAGGAGCTTTTTCCATTTTATATTATCTTTGACAGTTGTGTCAATGTTTTCTATGGAATCATCTGTTCCTTAGATTCTCTCTTATATTTTCTGTATTCTGTTGGTGATGTTTGCATTTATGACTTCTGATCTCTTCCCTAGGTTTTTTATCTACAGGGTTGTCTCCCTTTATGCTTTCTTTATGATTTCTATTTCCATTTTTAAATCCTGGAATGTTTTGCTCAATTCCTTCAGCTGTTTGATTGCGTTTTTCTGTAATTCTTTAAGAGATTTTTGTGTTTCCTCTTTAAGGGCTTCTACTTGTTTACTTGTATTGTCCTGTATTTCTTTTTTTTTTTTTTTTTTGAAACTAAAAATCTCTATGTACAGTAGCATAATTGTATGAAACAAGCAAACTTCTCACCCCCTACTATTAAAGTAAACTGAATTTTACTTTTTTGCTGGAAAAATTGAGTAAATGGAGACAGGTTGAATCTGTGTCCATATATATTCTTTTTTTTTTATTAACTTGAGTATTTTTTATATACATTTCGAGTGTTATTCCCTTTCCCGATTTCCGGGGAAAAATCCCCTCCCACCTCCCCTTCTTTATGTGTGTTCCCCTCCCCATCCTACCCCCCCTTGCCGCCCTCCCCCCAAAAATCTAATTCACTGGGGGTTCAGTCTTAGCAGGACCCAGGGCTTCCCCTTCCACTGGTGCTCTTACTAGGATATTCATTGCTACCTATGAGGTCAGAGTCCAGGGTCAGTCCATCTATAGACTTTAGGTAGTGGCTTAGTCCCTGGAAGCTCTGGTGGCTTGGCATTGTTGTACATATGGGGTCTCGAGCCCCTTCAAGCTCTTCCAGTTCTTTCTCTGATTCCTTCAACGGGGGTCTTATTCTCAGTTCAGTGGTTTGCCGCTGGCATTCGCTTCTGTATTTGCTGTATTCTGGCTGTTTCTCTCAGGAGCTATCTACATCCAGCTCCTGTCGGTCTGCACTTCTTTGCTTCATCCATCTTGTCTAATTAGGTGGCTGTATATGTATGGGCTACATGTGGGGCAGGCTCTGAATGGGTGTTCCTTCAGTCTCTGTTTTAATCTTTGCCTCTCTCTTCCCTGCCAAGAGTATTCTTGTTCCCCTTTTAAAGAAGGAGTGAAGCATTCACATTTTGATCATCCGTCTTGAGTTTCATTTGTTCTAGGCATCTAGGGTAATTCAAGCATTTGGGCTAATAGCCACTTATCAATGAGTGCATACCATGTATGTCTTTCTGTGATTGGGTTAGCTCACTCAGGATGATATTTTCCAGTTCCAAACATTTGCCTACGAATTTCATAAAGTCATTATTTTTGATAGCTGAGTAATATTCCATTGTGTAGATGTACCACATTTTCTGTATCCATTCCTCTGTTGAAGGGCATCTGGATTCTTTCCAGCTTCTGACTAGTATAAATAAGGCTGCGATGAACATAGTGGAGCACGTGTCTTTTTTATATGTTGGGGCATCTTTTGGGTATATGCCCAAGAGAGGTATAGCTGGATCCTCAGGCAGTTCAAAGTCCAATTTTCTGAGGAACCTCCAGACTGATTTCCAGAATAGTTGTACCAGTCTGCAACCCAACCGACAATGGAGGAGTGTTCCTCTTTCTCCGCATCCTCACCAGCATTTGCTGTCACCGGAGTTTTTGATCTTAGCCATTCTCTCTGGTGTGAGGTGAAATCTCAGGGTTGTTTTGATTTGCATTTCCCTTATGACTAAAGATGTTGAACATTTCTTTAGGTGTTTCTCAGCCGTTCGGCATTCCTCAGATGTGAATCCTTTGTTTAGCTCTGAACGCCATTATTAATAGGGTTATTTGTCTCCCTGCAGTCTAACTTCTTGAGTTCTTTGTATATTTTGGATATAAGGCCTCTATATGTTGTAGGATTGGTAAAGATCTTTTCCCAATCTGTTGGTTGCCGTTTTGTCCTAACCACAGTGTCCTTTGCCTTACAGAAGCTTTGCAGTTTTATGAGATCCCATTTGTTGATTCTTGATCTTAGAGCATGAGCCATTGGTGTATTGTTCAGGAAATTTTTTCCAGTGCCCATGTGTTCCAGATGCTTCCCTAGTTTTTCTTCTATTAGTTTGAGTGTGTCTGGTTTGATGTGGAGGTCCTTGATCCACTTGGACTTAAGCTTTGTACAGGGTGATAAGCATGGATCGATCTGCATTCTTCTACATGTTGACCTCCAGTTGAACCAGTTCCATTTGCTGAAAATGCTATCTTTTTTCCATTGGATGGTTTTGGCTCCTTTGTCAAAAATCAAGTGACCATAGGTGTGTGGGTTCATTTCTGGGTCTTCAATTCTGTTCCATTGGTCTATCTGTCTGTCTCTGTACCAATACCATGCAGTTTTTATCACTATTGCTCTGTAATACTGCTTGAGTTCAGGGATAGTGATTTGCCCTGAAGTCCTTTTTTTGTTGAGGATCGTTTTAGCTATCCTGAGTTTTTTGTTATTCCAGAAATTTGCAAATTGTCCTGTCTAACTCTTTGAAGAATTGGATTGGTATTTTGATGGAGATTGCATTGAATCTGTAGATCGCTTTTGGTAAAATGGCCCTTTTTACTATATTAATCCTGCCAACCCATGAGCATGGGAGAGCTTTCCAACTTCTGAGGTATTCTTCAATTTCTTCCTTCAGTGTCTTGAAGTTCTTCTTTTCCAATCTTTTACTTGCTTGGTTAAAGTCACACCAAGGTACTTTATATTATTTAGGTCTATTATGAAGGGTGTCGTTTCCCTAATTCCTTTCTCGGCTTGTTTCTCTTTTGTGTAGAGGAAGGCTACTGATTTATTTGAGTTAATTTTATACCCAGCCACTTTGCTGAAGTTGTTTATCAGCTTTAGTAGTTCTCTGGTGGAACTTTTGGGATCACTTAAATATACTATCCTATCATCTGCAAATAGTGATATTTTGACTTCTTACTTTCCGATCTGTATCCCCTTTACCTCCTTTTGTTGTCTGATTGCTCTGGCTAGAACTTCAAGAACTATAGTGAATAAGTACGGAGAGAGTGGGCAGCCTTGTCTAGTCCCTGATTTTAGTGGGATTGCTTCAAGTTTCTCTCCATTTAGTTTAATGTTAGCAACTGGTTTGCTGTATATGGCTTTTACTATGTTTAGGTATGGGCCTTGAATTCCTATTCTTTCCAGGACTTTTATCATGAAGGGGTGTTGAATTTTGTCAAATGCTTTCTCAGCATCTAATGAAATGATCATGTGGTTTTGTTCTTTCAGTTTGTTTATATAATTGATCACGTTGATGGTTTTCCGTATATTAAACCATCCCTGTATGCCTGGGATGAAGCCTACTTGATCATGGTGGATGATTGTTTTGATGTACTCTTGGATTCGCTTTGCCAGAATTTTATTGAGTATTTTTGCTTTGATATTCATAAGGGAAATTGGTCTGAAGTTCTCTTTCTTTGTTGGGTCTTTGTGTGGTTTAGGTACAAGAGTAATTGTGGCTTCATAGAAGGAATTCAGTAGTGCTCCATCTGTTTCAATTTTGTGGAATAGTTTAGAAAATATTGGTATGAGGTCTTCTATGAAGGTTTGATAGAATTCTGCACTAAACCCGTCTGGACCTGGGCTCTTTTTGGTTGGGAGACCTTTAATGACTGCTTCTATTTCCTTAGGAATTATGGGGTTGTTTACCTGGTTTATCTCTTCTCGATTTAACTTCGGTACCTGGTATCTATCTAGGAAATTGTCCATTTCCTGTAGATTTTCAAATTTTGTTGAATATAGGCTTTTATAGTAAGATGTGATGATTTTTTGAATTTCCTCTGAATCTGTAGTTATGTCTCCATTTTCATTTCTGATTTTGTTAATTTGAACATACTCTCTGTGTCCTCTCGTTAGTCTGGCTAAGGGTTTATCTATCTTGTTGATTTTCTCAAAGAACCAACTTTTGGTTCTGTTGATACTTTCTATGGTCCTTTTTGTTTCTAATTGGTTGATTTCAGTTCTGAGTTTGATTATTTCCTGCCTTCTACTCCTCCTGGGTGTATTTGCTTCTTTTTGCTCTAGAGCTTTTAGGTGTGCTGTCAAGTTGCTGACATATGCTCTTTCCTGTTTCTTTCTGCAGGCACTCAGCGCTATGAGTTTTCCTCTTAGCACACCTTTCATTGTGTCCCATAAGTTTGGGTATGTTGTACCTTCATTTTCATTAAATTCCAAAAAGTCTTTAATTTCTTTCTTTATTTCTTCCTTGATCAGGTTATCATTGAGTAGAGCATTGTTCAATTTCCACGTATATGTGGGCATTCTTCCCTTATTGTTATTGAAGACCAGTTTTAGGCAGTGGTGGTCTGATAGCACGCATGGGATTATTTCTATCTTTCTGTACCTGTTGAGGCCCGTTTTTTGACCAATTATATGGTCAATTTTGGAGAAAGTACCATGAGGAGCTGAGAAGAAGGTATATCCTTTTGCTTTAGGATAGAATGTTCTATAAATATCCGTTAAGTCCATTTGGCTCATGACTTCTCTTAGTCTGTCTACGTCGCTGTTTAATTTCTGTTTCCATGATCTGTCCATTGATGAGAGTGGGGTGTTGAAATCTCCTACTATTATTGTGTGAGGTGCAATGTGTGTTTTGAGCTTTAGTAAGGTTTCTTTTACGTATGTAGGTGCCCTTATATTTGGGGCATAGATATTTAGGATTGAGAGTTCATCTTGGTGGATTTTTCCTTTGATGAATATGAAGTGTCCTTCCTTATCTTTTTTGATGACTTTTAGTTGAAAATTGATTTTATTTGATATTAGAATGGCTACTCCAGCTTGCTTCTTCTGACCCTTTGCTTGGAACGTTGTCTTCCAGCCTTTCACTCTGAGGTAGTGTCTGTTTTTGTCTCTGAGGTGTGTTTCCTGTAGGCAACAGAATGCAGGGTCCTCGTTGCGTATCCAGTTTGTTAATCTATGTCTTTTTATTGGGGAGTTGAGGCCATTGTTGTTGAGAGATATTAAGGAATAGTGATTATTACTTCCTGTTATATTCATATTTGGATGTGAGGTTATGTTTGTGTGCTTTCATTCTCTTTGTTTTGTTGCCAAGACGATTAGTTTCTTGCTTCTTCTAGAGTATAGCTTGCCTCCTTATGTTGGGCTTTACCGTTTATTATCCTTTGTAGTGCTGGATTTGTAGAAAGATATTGTATAATTTGGTTTTGTTACGGAATATCTTGGTTTCTCCATCTATGTTAATTGAGAGTTTTGCAGGACACAGTAACCTGGGCTGGCATTTGTGTTCTCTTAGGGTCTGTATGACATCTGTCCAGGGTCTTCTGGCTTTCATATTTTCTGGCGAAAATTCTGGTGTAATTCTGATAGGTCTGCCTTTATATGTTACTTGACCTTTTTCCCTTACTGCTCTTAATATTCTTTCTTTATTTTGTGTATTTGGTGTTTTGACTATTATGTGACGGGTGGTGTTTCTTTTCTGGTCCAATCTATTTGGAGTTCTGTAGGATTCTTGTATGCCTATGGGTATCTCTTTTTTTAGGTTAGGGAAGTTTTCTTCTATGATTTTGTTGAAGATATTTACTGGTCCTTTGAGCTGGGAGTCTTCACTCTCTTCTATACTTATTATCCTTAGGTTTGATCTTCTCATTGAGTCCTGGATTTCCTGTATGTTTTGGACCAGTAGCTTTTTCTGCTTTACATTATCTTTGACAGTTGAGTCAATGATTTCTATGGAATCTTCTGCTCCTGAGATTCTCTCTTCCATCTCTTGTATTCTGTTGGTGAAGCTCGTATCTACAGCTCCTTGTCTCTTCTTTTGGTTTTCTATATCCAGGGTTGTTTCTATGTGTTCTTTCTTGATTGCTTCTATTTCCATTTTTAATTCCTTCAACTGTTTGTTTGTGTTTTCCTGGAATTCTTTCAGGGATTTTTGTGACTCCTCTCCATGGGCTTCTACTTGTTTATTTATGATTTCCTGGAATTCTTTCAGGGATTTTTGTGACTCCTCTCCATGGGCTTCTATTTGTTTTTTTATGATTTCCTGGAATTCTTTCAGAGATTTTTGCGATTCCTCTCTGTAGGCCTCTACTTGTTCTCTAAGGGAGTTCTTCACGTCTTTCTTGAAGTCATCCAGCATCATGATTAAATATGATTTTGAAACTAGATCTTGCTTTTCTGGTGTGTTTGGATATTCCATGTTTGTTTTGATGGGAGTATTGGGCTCCGATGATGCCATGTAGTCTTGGTTTCTGTTGCTTGGGTTCCTGCGCCTGCCTCTCGCCATCAGATTATCTCTAGTGTTACTTTGTTCTGCTATTTCTGACAGTGGTTAGACTGTCCTATAAGCCTGTGTGTCAGGAGTGCTGTAGACCTGTTTTCCTGTTTTCTTTCAGCTAGTTATGGGGACAGAGTGTTCTGCCTTCGTGCGTGTAGTTTTTCCTCTGTACAGGTCTTCAGCTGTTCCTGTGGGCCTGTGTCTGGAGTTCACCAGGCAGGTCCCTTGCAGCAGAAAAGTTGGTCTTACCTGTGGTTCCGAGGCTCAAGTTCGCTGGCGGGGTGCTGCCCTCGAGCTCTCTGTGGTGGCAGCAACCAGGAAGATTTGCGCTGCTGTTTCCGGGAGCTTCAGTGCACCAGGGTTCCAGATGGCATTTGGTGTTTTCCTGTGGCGTCAGAGATGTGTGCAGAGTGCATTCTCTTCTGGTTTCCCAGGCTTGTCTGCCTCTGTGAAGGTTTAGCTCTTCCTCCAATGGGATTTGGGTGCAGAGAACTGTTTATCTGGTCTGTTCCTTCAGGTTCCGGCAGTTTCTCAGGCGCAGGGGTCCTGCCGCTCCTGGGCCCCTTGTCCTGCATTTCTTTAAGAGAATTATTTATGTCCTTTTTAAGTACTCCATCATCATCATAAAATGTGATTTTTAAATCCAAATCTTACTGTTCGTTGTGTTTGGATATCCAGTATTTGCTTTGGTGGGTGAACTGGGCCTTGATTATGCCATTTATTTTTGGTTTCTGTTGCTTAGGTTTCTGTGCTTGCCTCTAGCCATCAGGTTGTCACTCGTGTTAGCTTGTCTTGCTCTGTCTGACAGCCTCTTGACCCTCCTGTAGGCCTGTGTGTCAGCACTTCCGTACACCTGCTTTCTTTTAGCTGGATCTGGGAACAAAGAGCCATTCCTGGGTTTGTGTGATTTGAAGCCTCCAAGCAGGTTGCTTGGTGCATAAAAGTTGGTCTTACCTCTATTCTCAGGTGTGTAGGGACTTCTGGCAACTGTTTTTCAGCTCTCTGTGCAGGCAGAAACCCAAAGGTTCCTGCTCCTGACTGTTCTTCGGTCATTTTGTCCAGAGGGCACAGATTGCACTAGGTGATTTCCTCTTGGGCCAGGCATGTGGGCAAAACGTAATTGTCTCTTCTGAGTGCTCAGGATTTTCCATACTTGTGGGTATCCAGCTCTCTCCCAGTTGGGATTTGGTTGCAGGGTGTGGCCTTATTTCTGGTAGCCAGAAGCTGGAATCAACCCAGATGTCCCAGAACAGAAGAATTGAAACAAAATGTGGTGTATTTATACAATGGAATACTACTCAACTACACAAGGACATCCTGAGTTTTGCAGACAAATGAATGGAACTAAAAAATATCCTGAGTGAGGTAATTCAGACCTAAAAGCCTTGCATGGTATGTATTCACTAATAAGTGGATATTAGTTAAAAAAAAGTCCACAGAACTCAAAAAGTTCAACAAGCTGAAGTGCCCAAGTGAGGACATCTGATTTTCACTTGGGAGGGACAAGAAAGCAACCACAACAAAGGAGGGAAGGACCAGGTAGGAAAAGGGGATGGGGGCAGAGGGAATCACAATCTGGTATTGGGTGGAGAAATAGGACTGAAGCACTGAGGGTCAGGAGATAGAATGGAAACAGGCAACCTCGGAAGGTAGGAGGTTAGGAGGGCCCTCCATAATGTGCCAGAGACCTGGGAGATGAGACACTCTCAGGACTCAAAGAGGGACCTAGATGAAATACCCTACAGTGAGATGACAGAACTTGTAGAGACTACCTCCAGCATAAAGACAGGACATCAAGGGAAGAATGGGATTGCTATCCCACAGTCAAAGATATGACCCATAATTGTTTCTATCTGAAAGAACTGCAGGCATGGAAATGGAGAAGAGTCTGAGGAAAAGAAGGTCCAAAAGCCCAAGGTGAGATCCAACTCAAGGAGAGGACCCCAAGGCCTGACACCATTACTGAGGCTATGGAGTGCTTACAAAAAGTGGCTCATCATGACTACTATCAGAAAGACCCAACAAACAGCTAAAAAAAATCAGATGTAGATATTTGTGCCCAACCAATGAACAGTAGCTGCTGACCCCTGCGGCTGAATTAGCAAACACTTGGAGGAAGCTGAGGAGGAGGGCAACCTTGTAAAAAGACATGCAGTCTCAATTAACCTGGACCCCGAGATATCTCACACAACAGCATACACCAGCTGATATGAGGTCTTAACACATATCTATCAGAGGACTGTTCCGGTCTTGGTTCAGTCAGAGAAGATGTACCTAACAATCAAGAGGCTGGAGGCTGCAGGGAATATAGAAGTCTGGTGAGTGGGTGGGGTGGAGACAGGGGTAGCAGGGAGGAGGTAAATATATATATGTATATACATATATATATATAAAGTCTGAAGTAGGGAGTGTGTTCTAGGACAGCTATAGTAGCATGATTTTATAACTCTAATAACTTCCAAGTTCAAGGTGTTTGGGATTATCTAGCACTAATCTAAGAGAACAAAGCATAGAAAAGAGCCTAGAACAGATTGACAGATGGGAAATTCCCTGAACAGAATACCAATACCTCAGGCTTTGAGATAACAATTATCAAATGGGACCTCATGAAACTGAAAAGTGACTGATAGGAAAAGGATACTGTTAGGACAACCAGTAACCTACAGATTGGGAAAAGATCATCACTAATCCTACATATGACAGAGGGCTAATATCCAAAATATGTGAAGAACTTAAGAGGTTAGCCTCCACAAAACCAAATAACCCAATTAAAAATGGAGTAAAGAGCTAAAATGGAGAATTCTGAACTGAGGATTATTGAATGGCTAAGAAGCACTTGAAGTAATGTTCAACATCTTTACTCATCAGGGAAATGCACATGAAAACAACCCTGTGATTCCACCTCATACAAATCAGAATGGCTAAGATAAAAAACTCAAGTGACCACACATGATGGCAAGGATGTGGGGAAAAAGTAACACTCCTCAGTTGCTGGTAGGATTGCAAACTGGTACAAATACTCTATAAGACAATCTAGAGCTCCTGCAGAAAGCTGGAAAGAGTTCTATCTGAAGACCCAGCTATATCACTCTTGGGCATTTACCTAAAAGTTGCCCCACCATACCACAGAAGGACATTGCCACTTTGTTCATAGCAGCCTTATTTGTAATAACAAGAAGCTGGAAACAACCTAGATATTTTTCAGCAGAAGAATGGATGCAGAACATGTGGTTCATTTACACAATGGAGTGCTGTTCATCTATTAAAAACAAAGACATCAAGAATTTTGCAGACAATTGGATGGAACTAGAAAATAATATTCTGAGCATGGTAACACAGAATTAAAAGAACATACATAGTATATACTCATTAATAAGTGCATATTAGCCAAAAAAGTACAAAATACTCATGATAAAACTCACAGACCATATGAAGTTTTAAAAAATGGAAGGACCAAGTGATGATGCTTCAATTCCATTTAGAAGGGGCAAGAAAATAGTCAAAGGAAGCAGAGGGAGTAAGGAACCTGTGAGGGAGAGGGAAGGAGAAGGGGAAAAGGGGGACAGGAACAGGCAATAGGGGAGACAGGAGAGAATTCCAAAGGGCCAGGAGAATAAATGGAAATATACAATTTCAGGCATATGGGCCAGGGAGAACACCCAGAAAATCCCAGAGACCTGGGATGCAAAAGGCATCCAGAACTCAATGCAAATGAGCTTAAAGAATACCCAATAGTGGGGAGATGGAAAATGAAGAGACCACTTCCAGTAGATAAACATGGCCCGCAGTTGAGGCCTGGGGCTACCCACTCATCTTCAAATTTTTTGACTCAGAATTGTTCCTGTCAAAAAAATGCCAGGACAAAAATGAAGCAGAGTCCAAAGGAAAGGCCATTCAGTGACTGGCACAACTTGAAATCCATCCTATGGGCAGGCACCAACTCCTGATACTATTATTGATACCATGCTGTACTTGCAGATAGTATCCAAGCATCGCTGTTCTCTGAGAGTCTGTACCAGCAGCTGAGTAAGACAGATGCAGATATCTAAGGCTAACCATTGGTCTGAATCAGGGACGGCCACGGAAGAGTTATGGTAAGGATTGAAGGAGCTGAGAGGGATGTCAACCCATTACAAAGATAAACAGTATCTACTAACTTAGACCACTCACAGCTCTTACAGTCTAAGCTACACATTCTGTGGAGACTTGATGCCCCAGGGAAAGGGGATGCTAGAGGGTATAAGATGGGTAGATGGGGAAGCACCCTCTTAGTGCAAGGGGGAGGGTGTGATAACTCTGGGAGGGGAAACCAGGAAAGTGAACAACATTTGGAATATAAATTAATAAATAATTGAATAAAAATAAATGAAAATTGATCCTTCACATTGTATATCTTTGACCTTTTCTCACAACATAGCTATTATCTGCAATATTTTTTCTACAAAGCATGACATGGTATGTTTTATATAAAATGACATACTAATAGAGTAAAATAGCACCCGACATCCAGTGTTGTATTCTGAATGCACTAACATTTCTATCATCAAATTAATTGTATTCCCTGAATTCTTAAAATTCATCTAAATATAATAATACCTGTCTTTTATGACCTGTCATATAGTCTACCTCTTAACTTACTCACAAATGATTGTATAAATTTGCCAAGTTGTTGGTGGATCAAAAGTTAAACATGTCTAGTGTCATCCAAGATTGATAACACAACTTTGATCCAACTTTGATCAGTAGGATAAAAAAGAAGAAAGATTAAAGTTGCCAGTTAATTTCTTTTTTTATACATTTTATTATTTTTTATTAACTTGAGTATTTCTTAGGTACATTTCGAGTGTTATTCCCTTTCCCGGTATCCGGGCAAACATCCCCCTCCCCCCTCCCTTTCCTTTTGGGTGTTCCCCTCCAAACCCTCCCTTCATTGCCGCCCTCCTCCCAACCAGTCTAGTTCACTGGGGGTTCAGTCATAGCAGGACCCAGGGCTTCCCCTTCCACTGGTGCTCTTACTAGGATATTCATTGCTACCTATGAGGTCAGAGTCCAGGGTCAGTCCATGTATAGTCTTTAGGTAGTGGCTTAGTCCCTAGAAGCTCTGGTTGCTTGGCATTGTTGTACATATGGGGTCTCGAGCCCCTTCAAGCTCTTCCAGTTCTTTCTCTGATTCCTTCAACGGGGGTCCTATTCTCAGTTCAGTGGTTTACTGCTGGCATTCGCCTCTGTATTTGCTGTATTCTGGCTGTGACTCTCAGGAGCGATCTACATCCGGCTCCTGTCGGTCTGCACTTCTTTGCTTCATCCATCTTGTCTAATTGGGTGGCTGTATATGTATGGGCCACAAGTGGGGCAGGCTCTGAATGGGTGTTCCTTCAGTCTCTGTTTTAATCTTTGCCTCTCTCTTCCCTGCCAAGGGTATTCTTCTTCCCCTTTTAAAGAAGGAGTGAAGCATTCACATTTTGATCATCCGTCTTGAGTTTCATTTGTTCTAGGCATCTAGGGTAATTCAAGCATTTGGGCTAATAGCCACTTATCAATGAGTGCATACCATGTATGTCTTTCTGTGATTGGGTTAGCTCACTCAGGATGATATTTTCCAGTTCCAACCATTTGCCTACGAATTTCATAAACTCGTTGTTTTTGATAGCTGAGTAATATTCCATTGTGTAGATGTACCACATTTTCTGTATCCATTCCTCTGTTGAAGGGCATCTGGGTTCTTTCCAGCTTCTGGCTATTATAAATAAGGCTGCAATGAACATAGTGGAGCACGTGTCTTTTTTATATGTTGGAGCATCTTTTGGGTATATGCCCAAGAGAAGTATAGCTGGATCCTCCGGCAGTTCAATGTCCAATTTTCTGAGGATCCTCCAGACTGATTTCCAGAATGGTTGAACCAGTATGCAATCACACCAACAGTGGAGGAGTGTTCCTCTTTCTCCACATCCTCGCCAGCATCTGTTGTCCCCTGAGTTTTTGATCTTAGCCATTCTCTCTGGTGTGAGGTGAAATCTCAGGGTTGTTTTGATTTGCATTTCCCTTATGACTAAAGATGTTGAACATTTCTTTAGGTGTTTCTCAGCCATTCGGCATTCCTCAGCTGTGAATTCTTTGTTTAGCTCTGAACCCCATTTTTTAATAGGGTTATTTGTCTCCCTGCGGTCTAACTTCTTGAGTTCTTTGTATATTTTGGATATAAGGCCTCTATCTGTTGTAGGATTGGTAAAGATCTTTTCCCAATCTGTTGGTTGCCGTTTTTTCCTAACCACAGTGTCCTTTGCCTTACAGAAGCCTTGCAGTTTTATGAGATCCCATTTGTCGATTCTTGATCTTAGAGCTTAAGCCATTGGTGTTTTGTTTAGGAAATTTTTTCCAGTGCCCATGCGTTCCAAATGCTTCCCTAGTTTTTCTTCTATTAGTTTGAGTGTGCCTGGTTTGATGTGGAGGTCCTTGATCCACTTGGACTTAAGCTTTGTACAGGGTGATAAGCATGGATCGATCTGCATTCTTCTACATGTTGACCTCCAGTTGAACCAGCACCATTTGCTGAAAATGTTATCTTTTTTCCATTGGATGGTTTTGGCTCCTTTGTCAAAAATCAAGTGACCATAGGTGTGTGGGTTCATTTCTGGGTCTTCAATTCTATTCCATTGGTCTATCTGTCTGTCTCTGTACCAATACCATGCAGTTTTTATCACTATTGCTCTGTAATACTGCTTGAGTTCAGGGATAGTGATTCCCCCTGAAGTCCTTTCATTGTTGAGGATAGCTTTAGCTATCCTGGGTTTTTTGTTATTCCAGATGAATTTGCAAATTGTTCTGTCTAACTCTTTGAAGAATTGGATTGGTATTTTGATGGGGATTGCATTGAATCTGTAGATTGCTTTTGGTAAAATGGCCATTTTTACTATATTAATCCTGCCAATCCATGAGCATGGGAGATCTTTCCATCTTATGAGGTCTTCTTCAATTTCTTTCTTCAGAGTCTTGAAGTTCTTATTGTACAAATCTTTTACTTGCTTGGTTAAAGTCACACCGAGGTACTTTATATTATTTTGTCTATTATGAAGGGTGTCGTTTCCCTAATTTCTTTCTCAGCTTGTTTCTCTTTTGTCTAGAGGAAGGCAACTGATTTATTTGAGTTAATTTTATACCCAGCCACTTTGCTGAAGTTGTTTATCAGCTTTAGTAGTTCTCTGGTGGAACTTTTGGGATCACTTAAATATACTATCATATCATCTGCAAATAGTGATATTTTGACTTCTTCTTTTCCCCTTGACCTCCTTTTGTTGTCTGATTGCTCTGGCTAGAACTTCAAAAACTGTATTGAATAAGTACGTAGAGAGTGGGCAGCCTTGTGTAGTCCCTGATTTTAGTGGGATTGCTTCAAGTTTCTCTCCATTTAGTTTAATGTTAGCAACTGGTTTGCTGTATATGGCTTTTACTATGTTCAGGTATGGGCCTTGAATTCCAATTCTTTCCAGGACTTTTATCATGAAGGGTGTTGAATTTTGTCAAATGCTTTCTCAGTGTCTAATGAAATGATCATGTGGTTTTGTTCTTTCAGTTTGTTTATATAATGGATGACGTTGATCTTTTTCCATATATTAAACCATCCCTGCATGCCCAGGATGAAGCCTACTTGGTCATGGTGGATGATTGTTTTGATGTGCACTTGGATTCGGTTTGCAAGAATTCTGTTGAGTATTTTTGCGTCGATATTCATAAGGGAAATTGGTCTGAAGTTCTCTTTCTTTGTTGTGTCTTTGTGTGGGTTAGGTATAAGAGTAATTGTGGCTTTGTAGAAGGTATTCGGTAGTGATCCATCTGTTTCAATTTTTGGAATAATTTGGATAATATTGGTATGAGGTCTTCTATGAAGGTTTGATAGAATTCTGCACTAAATCCGTCTGGACCTGCGCTCTTTTTGGTTGGGAGACCTTTAATGACTGCTTCTATTTCCTTAGGAGTTATGGGGTTGTTTAAATGGTTTATCTGTTCCTGATTTAACTTCGGTACCTGGTATCAGTCTAGGAAATTGTCCATTTCCTGAAGATTTTCAAGTTTTGTTGAATATAGGTTTTTATATTAAGATCTGATGATTTTTTGAATTTCCTCTGAATCTTTTGTTATGTCTCCCTTTTCATTTCTGATTTTGTTAATTTGGACGCACTCTGTGTGTCCTATCGTTAGTCTGGCTAAGGGTTTATCTATCTTATTGATTTTCTCAAAGAACCAACTTTTGGTTCTGTTGATTCTTTCTATGATCCTTTTTGTTTCTACTTGGTTGATTTGAGCTCTGAGTTTGATTATTTCCTGCCATCTATTCCTCCTGGGTGTATTTGCTTCTTTTTGTTCTAGAGCTTTTAGGTGTGCTGTCAAGCTGCTGACATATGCTCTTTCCTGTTTCTTTCTGCAGGCACTCAGCGCTATGAGTTTTCCTCTTAGCACACCTTTCATTGTGTCCCATAAGTTTGGGTATGTTGTACCTTCATTTTCATTAAATTCTAAAAAGTTTTTAATTTCTTTCTTTATTTCTTCCTTGACCAGGTTATCATTGAGTAGAGCATTGTTCAATTTCCACGTATATGTGGGCATTCTTCCCTTATTGTTATTGAAGACCAGTTTTAGGCCGTGGTGGTCCGATACCATGCATGGGATTATTTCTATCTTTCTGTACCTGTTGAGGCCCGTTTTTTGACCAATTATATGGTCAATTTTGGAGAAAGTACCATGAGGAGCTGAGAAGAAGGTATATCCTTTTGCTTTAGGATAGAATGTTCTATAAATATCCGTTAAGTCCATTTGGCTCATGACTTCTCTTAGTCTGTCTACGTCGCTGTTTAATTTCTGTTTCCATGATCTGTCCATTGATGAGAGTGGGGTGTTGAAATCTCTCACTATTATTGTGTGAGGTGCAATGTGTGTTTTGAGCTTTAGTAAGGTTTCTTTTACATATGTAGGTACCCTTGTATTTAGGGCATAGATATTTAGGATTGAGAGTTCATCTTGGTGGATTTTTCCTTTGATGAATATGAAGTGTCCTTCCTTATCTTTTTTGATGACTTTTAGTTGAAAATTGATTTTATTTTATTTAGAATGGCTACTCCAGCTTGCTTCTTCTGACCATTTGCTTGGAAAATTTTTTTCCAGCCTTTCACTCTGAGGTAATGTCTGTCTTTGTCTCTGAGGTGTGTTTCCTGTAGGCAACAGAATGCAGGGTCCTCGTTGCGTATCCAGTTTGTTAATCTATGTCTTTTTATTGGGGAGTTGAGGCCCTTGTTGTTGAGAGATATTAAGAAATAGTGAGTATTGCTTCCCGTTATATTCATATTTGGATGTGAGGTTATGTTTGTGTGCTTTCATTCTCTTTGTTTTGTTGCCAAGACGATTAGTTTCTTGCTTCTTCTAGGGTATAGCTTGCCTCCTTATGTTGGGCTTTACCATTTATTATCCTTTGTAGTGCTGGATTTGTAGAAAGATATTGTGTGAATTTGGTTTTGTCATGGAATATCTTGGTTTCTCCATCTATGTTAATTGAGAGTTTTGCAGGATACAGTAACCTGGGCTGGCATTTGTGTTATCTTAGGGTCTGTATGACATCAGTCCAGGATCTTCTAGCCTTCATAGTTTCTGGCGAGAAGTCTGGTGTGATTCTGATAGGTCTGCCTTTATATGTTACTTGACCTTTTTCCCTTACTGTTTTTAATATTCTTTCTTTTTTTGTGCGTTTGGTGTTTTGACTATTATGTGACGGGAGGTGTTTCTTTTCTGGTCCAGTCTATTTGGAGTTCTGTAGGCTTCTTGTATGCCTATGGGTATCTCTTTTTTTAGGTTAGGCAAGTTTTCTTCTATGATTTTGTTGAAGATATTTACTGGTCCTTTGAGCTGGGAGTCTTCACTCCCTTCTATACCTATTATGCTTAGGTTTGATCTTCTCATTGAGTCCTGGTTTTCCTGTATGTTTTGGACCAGTAGCTTTTTCTGCTTTACATTATCTTTGACAGTTGAGTCAATGATTTCTATGTAATCTTCTGCTCCTGAGATTCTCTCTCTATCTCTTGTATTCTGTTGGTGAAGCTTGTATCTACAGCTCCTTGTCTTTTCTTTTGGTTTTCTATATCCAGGGTTTTTTCCATGTGTTCTTTCTTGATTGCTTCTATTTCCATTTTTAATTCCTTCAACTGTTTGATTGTGTTTTCCTGGAATTCTTTCAGGGATTCTTGTGACTCCTCTGTATGGGCTTCTACTTGTTTATTTATGATTTCCTGATATTCTTTCAGGTATTTTTGTGTCTCTTCTCTATGGGCTTCTACTTGTTTATTTATGTTTTCCTGGAATTCTTTCAGGCATTTTTGCGATTCCTCTCTGTAGGCTTCTACTTGTTTATTAATGTTTTCCTGTGTGTCTCTAAGGGAGTTCTTCACGTCTTTCTTGAAGTCCTCCAGCATCATGATCAAATATGATTTTGAAACTAGATCTTGCTTTTCTGGTGTGTTTGGACATTCCATGTTTGTTTTGTTGGGAGAATTGGGCTCTGATGATGCCATGTAGTCTTGGTTTCTGTTTCTTGGGTTCCTGCGCTTGCCTCTAGCCATCAGATTATCTCTAGTGTTACTTTGTTCAGCTATTTCTGACAGTGGCTAGACTGTCCTATAAGCCTGTGTGTCAGGAGTGCTGTAGACCTGTTTTCCTGTTTTCTTTCAGCCAGTTATGGGGACAGAGTGTTCTGCCTTCGTGCGTGTAGTTTTACCTCTGTACAGGTCTTCAGCTGTTCCTGTGGGCCTGTGTCTTGAGTTCACCAGGCAGGTCACTTGCAGCATACAAGTTGGTCTTACCTGTAGTCCCGAGGCTCAAGTTCGTTCGCGGGGTGCTGCCCACGGGCTCTTTGCGGTGGCAGCAACCAGGAAGACCTGTGCCGCCCCTTCTGGGAGCTTCAGTGCACCAGGGTTCCAGATGGCCTTTGTTGTTTTCCTCTGGCGTCCGAGATGTGTGTGCAGAGACCAGTCTCTTCTGGTTTCCCAGGCTTGTCTGCCTCTCTAAAGGTTTAGCTCTCCCTCCCATGGGATTTGGGTGCAGAGAACTGTTTATCTGGTCTGTTTCCTTCAGGTTCCTGTGGTGTCTCAGGCAGGGGTCCTGCCACTCCTGGGCCCTCCCCCACGGGAGCCCAGAGGCCTTATACAGTTGCCTCTTGGGCCAGGGATGTGGGCAGGGGTGGGCATTGTTGGTGGTCTCTTCCGCTCTGCAGTCTCAGGAGTGCCCACCTGACCAGGTGGTGAGGTCTCTTTCCCACGGGGTCTGGGAGCAGAGAGCTGCTGCGGGCCCGGATCCGCGGGTTTGGGACTTCCAGTAAAGTTGCCAGTTAATTTCAACATGAACTGAACTGGGTCATTCACATCCTCCCTCCCTCCCTCCCTCCCTCTCTCCCTCCCTCCTTCCCTCCCTCCCACCCTCTCTCCAATAAAACACTTTCAGTAAACATATAGGCAGAGAGTATAAGATCCAGAGGAACTGCTAGATTGTGTCCCATAGGCATAATAGGGAAAGAGGATCATGAAAGCTCAGCAATGTGTTTGTCTGTGTATAAGACCTATATAGTGAGGATCCCAGTTCATGTTAATGTGAATGTTGGTAATTTCACAAGACCTCACCAATAGATGAAAGACTGCAAAGCACTCTAGCATTACTGAGAGAGGGATAATGAGATATTTCTAAAGGAGAGCTACTGAAGACACAATGCCAGGTGGCTAGCCTTACACGTGTATGTGTTTGTGTTTGTGTTTGTGTGTGCGTGTCTCTGTGTGTGTGTGTATGTGTGTGTGTGTGTATGTGTTTCTGTGACAATTATAGAAGAAGTCATGAGTTCCAGAGGGAGTGGAGGAAGGACACAAGAGTAGTTAAAGTGATGGAAAACGTGGTTGGAATGCTGTAATTAATACTTATGTATGAAACTGTTATAATTAATAATTAATTAAAAATAAAGCTGGCTAAAAATAAGTTTTAAAAGACTTGTCAAAAATCATGTATAGTCTTTTGGTAGTGGCTTAGTCCCTGGAAGCTCTGGTTGCTTGGCATTGTTGTACATATTGACCCTAGACTCTGACCTCATAGGTAGCAATGAATATCCTAGTAAGAGCACCAGTGGAAGGGGAAGCCCTGGGTCCTGCTATGACTGAACCCCCAGTGAACTAGATTGTTGGGGGGAGGGCAGCAAGGGGGGAGGATGGGGAGGGGAACACCCATAAATAAGGGGAGGGGGGAGGGGGATGTTTGCCCAGAAACCGGGAAAGGGAATAACACTCGAAAGGTATATAAGAAATACTCAAGTTAATAAAAAAAAAAAAAGAAAAAAATCATGAGTAGAAAATTAAAATTTTTATCTTAAATTATTTGGACAATTTCTTCACATTGTGTGCATAAATACAGAAATTTTTTATCATTTCACAATATATTTAAGTAGACCATTGCTTATGTTATCTTTTTTTGATGATCCCATTGTAAAATTTTATATACTTTGAAATTTGAGTAGATTTATTAAATTCTCACTAGCATTAACAGTAACATATTTTTTAGGTAATTGCCTGTTCCAATGTGGTAGACAGTGTTATCATCTGCTTGTTCATCCTGAATCTACAGTATTCCCCATTTGTATAAGTTGTAGAGCATGTGCTTACCCTCATGGTTGACTTTAATTACAGTGTTTACTTGAACTGATAAATTGTGTTCAGAAGTGATGATGTGTCACTCCTGAGCAGTTAGAAACACGGTGTTCTGCCTTTACATCTACCCTTCTGCCTCCTCTGTATTCTGTGGGTGAAAATTAGTGAATGTATGTTTTAAAAGATAAAACACATCTGTACCACTTGTGATAGTTCCTCAGTAAATGAGTAAGACTATTTAAAGTTCTATTTTATCTTATTAACTTTATAGCATATAATGAGATATTTCCTAGAAAAGGTAAGTAAATACCACTTGTAATTAAACCAATTTTCTAACATATTCAATATTGTACTGTGATTTATTTGTTAATTATCTTAGTAACCGCTTATTTCTGTCATTTTGACAGTCAGCGAACCAGAAGTAGCAAGTGACTGGCATTTGAAATTTCTGTAGCAGTTTGCAGTGTGATTACTTCTGCTAATGACCTACGTGGTGTTGAATGTAAATAAATCCTAGCTGCAAGCATTAGACATTGTGACTCTAGGTAGGTTTAGTTCTCAAATTGTATTAACAATTCTATATTCTTTTTGTGGAAGGACCATTTCTTTATTCTAGTGTATATGATTGCTTATGATGCTGCGGGTGAAGTTCAAATAAATTGTAACTATTTTAGGAAGAATTGAATATGATGGCTTTAGCATCTTATAATGAAAAATAAAGTTTTAATAGCAAATTGCTAGATTTTAATGGGTCTTTTTGGTTTCAACATACTTTGGTCTAGTTTATTACAGAATAAGTACAAAGCACATGTGTTGTTCCATCCAATGCCCTACCTGATTGCATCTTTCTCAGAAACAGACTTCATTATCCTTTCCTCCTTTTTTCTTTAATTTAATTTGATTCTTTCCGATATAATACATACTGACTATTACAGTTTTCTCTATATATACTCTTTCCAGTTCAGTGTTCTGCATATATGTCATGCTTTTTAATTCAATATGTATCTTTTTTCATTGTAATGTTCTTGGCTCTTCTAAAGAGTTTTCTTCTTAGATCTTAATATTCAGAACTTTAGAAAGTATCTGGGTTTGATTTGATTCCACAAGATCTACTGTATGCTAACTGCCCTTCTCCGTATGCTTTTTGTTCCAATCCTACTTTTTAAAATCTTTTCCACTGGGAGCACCTTGCTGTCTAAGAACACTTCCCAATTACTTGCTTGATTTCAGCATTCCTAATGTTACTCACCATTTACCACAACTTTACTGATCTTAAGAGAATTGTCTCATTATTCTTTCCCAGGAAAAATAAACTATATTGACACTCTGTTCACTCAAGACAAAATATGATGATAGAGCAAGGAAACAATGCTATCTTGATGAACTAATAGGTTTTTTGGGTTTATTTGCAGGAGCAACAATTGGGCTGCTACTGCATCAAAAAATTCTTCTCTCCAGTGTTAACTGTTTATGTTCCCTTCAGGAAAGCAGGTTACTCTTAAGACATGTTAGACTTATACTCCTTATAGACTTCTTTAATTTCATAGGTTGCCCCCTGCTTCCACAAACAAAGATTATTGGGTGCAGTCTTGTGAGCATATTTTGGTGGTGATGACAAGTACTCTAATTCCAGAAAAGCTATTACACAGTGACACACAGCAAAGTAGGCCAGGTGGCAGAACTACTTAAGAGTGAGTAGAAAAAGGAAAATGGACCTGTGAGGCCAGTGAAATTATTTTAGATGATACAGTATTCTGGATAATCATACCTATATGTTTCTGTATCAAGAGCCATGGATTATACATCACAAAGAATGAATTTTAAATAAATATTAATTTTCATGATGTGTTTTGTGCAGAATTTTCTTAGTTATAGCAAATATGCAGTTGAACTCTTGCTCATGGTGTTCATATTTTCATCTCTGTTGTATATTAATCTGTTTTTCTACTCATCCCTTCATCCCCAGTAATCCATGGCAACTACTGCTATTTCTGGCTCAACTTTTTTCTCATTTTCAGACTATCATAAAGCACATGCATTGAATTTTTCTAATTTATCAATTTTAAAAATTATTAATTTTGCATTAGCAAATTATCAATGTGCATTTAAGGTTCTGATCATTATTTTTAGGATTCAATGGCTAATTCATTTTTATTTTTTAACAGTATTCTTTAGTGTAGATATGCTGTGAGTGTTATCTTCCCAAACACTGGTGAAGGTCGTGACTTCTTCCAAGTTTGGAGTATTATTGCTGAATTTGATGTAAGCATTTTATAGGGGTTGGTTATAAGGAAATAATACTTTTATTCAAATTAACCTATAACTACAGTCATAGACTACAAAATATTCTTCCTGCTTTGAGTGAATACTAAATATTATAATTTAGGACAGTATAGGATGTTTATGTTTTCTATGATGATGGAACGACTTTGCTGTCTACTGGCAGTGAGTGAGGATTTCTGGTGGTGTACACACTCACCAGCATTTATTGGTGTTGGTGTTTTGGATTTTTGTCATTGTAATGCTCTATTGCAAGCTTGTTTTGCTCTGTTATTCTCCAATGACATGTCATTTCCCCCTACATTTCCTTATCATTTTATAGTTACCTTGTGAAATATTTGTGTTGGTCATAGGTCTGTATGTTAATTTTTCTGCTCATTTTCTTAAATTTTACACTGAAGGTGTGGTTGGTGGTGATGAAACCAGCACTTACCATTTGATAGACACTCATACCTTAGAGAAATAGCCCTGACACATTTTTCACATTTTATTATAGAATTAAGAAATATTTAGAGGCAAAGATAAATTATCTTTGCTGTCTATTCCTTTTTTAAATATTTTGCCAAAATTCTGTGGATTATCCTGCCATTCTTTGACTGTTTCCCATATGTATTACAAAGATCAAAGGACAAATAATCTGAAAACTAGAGCTAATAGATGGATGCAAAAAAGATGGAGGAAGATAATATCAGCAATGCATGTTGCATAAATGTAAGATATTGTCTTAAGGAAAATACATAATTTATGCTAAGAAATACACTTTAAAAGAAAATGAACCAATTGATATAAAAAAAGCTAACTGTCCCTCTATAAACGACTCTATGCTATTTACAAAAGTAGCTGAAAGCAAATCACAGAGCTACATGTCAAATGTAATTTTATAATTCCCAGAGAAAGAACATTTGAGACAATCTTCAGCGTGGCTCTTGTTTTGAATATAAATATTGATTTCCAAGTCCTCTTGCTTGAATACTGCCCTCAATAATTGAAAAGTAAATCTTAAAAGTTATTTGAAGGAGGAGTCTTAATGCTGGCCTCGGTAGATACTTTGCAGACTTTATAGACCATAGACGTCAGTCCAGACTAATCTATACCCAGCAAAACTAGTGACTATAGATGGAGAAAAGAAGACATTCCACAGCAAAATCCAATTTAAACAATATCTAACCACGAATCTATCTCTACAGGAGACTGTGTGTTTTTTTCAAGTTGAGCAAATGTTCAATAGTTTGGCCATAAACTCTTCTATTATTGGAACTTCATACTGATTTCTATAGTGACTTTCAGTGTACGTCACTGGTAGCAGTGTATAAAACCATTTCTTTCCTGCACTGTTTCATCATTTTTTCTGGTCTTCTGGTTGGTAATCATTCTGAACAGAGTGAGATTGTATCTCAATGTACCTTTTATCATAAGGCTCAAATAAATATTTATTACAGGTTGAAGTCTATGGGACAATTTAATACGAGTGCTTATTAGGTAAACTACTTTGGGAAATATGGGAAACACAATAAGTGTATACATTACCTATATCCAAATCCACTTTTAAGGAGCCTCCCTGCAGTCTGAACTTCAGAAGATGGAAAGTATATATTAATCGATTTAATTGCCAGGTACTTTAGCATCCCTGATCTGTCTTCTTCAGCCATGACTCAGAGTAATGCTTCTATACTAATTTTGAAACTATTTCTTTTATTTTCTGAGTTTTTTGTCCTGTCTTTTTAGAGATTTCTCAGCCTGAGGGTCAGATTAAAATGTTCACTTCGGAGCTGTTGCCTTTATAGTCATTTTTGTCTAAATATTAAGCAAAATTTTTTCTATAATTAAGTAATGTGCCCCTCCCCTTTCATCCCTCCCATTACTGTGCCTTGCTATGTTTTAAATTCATGGTCTCTTTAATTTCATTAATTATTGTTATTTACATATATGAATATATACAATGTATTACTATATAAACATAAATGCATATACTTATTATATATTTGCTTATACATTATTTATATATAGTATATTCATATATGTATTACATATAATGTGATTATATGTATATAGCATGTAATGTATAAGACATGTTATTTCTGTCTAGTGCAGAGATTGAATATAGTAGAAGTTAAATACTTTCTGAAAATCTAGGTTGTGTAAAATGAAACTAGAAACTTTCAAGGTTTGCAAATTTCTTATCAGCTTCTATTATAAAATGATGCTTCTTATTGCCTTTTGTTTCTCCATTAAAAATCTGTACATGATTTTTGATTGATGCCTAATTTCATACTTACTAATTGATGCTGTGTTGATTCCTCTACTAACATTCTTAGCTTGACAATAGGTTAAATGCAATTTCATGCAGGCAGGAACATCATAGAAGCCATCTACGGTTAGAAATGGCATTTTCTTAGTATATTTGTTGCTGAGTGTTTTCAAAGGCACATGTTCCTCAACGTTGATTGATTCTTCATAATTAGCATCTGAGTCATTAAGTTTTAAATTAATGTTACTTGAAGTAACTGAGAAGGATGATCTAATTGTTTCCATATAATATTTGTAATAAAGAATTCATGAAGCTCCTTGCCTTACACATTTTATCAAGTCCCAGGCTGAGGATAGTCTAGGCTACCTGAGATGCAAAATTCTCCATGGAATTTTGTTTGAATTCATCTGATAGCTAAGGATACTAAGCATATTTTCAAATATTTGTTGGCTCCTCCATCTCTGTCTACCGTCTCCATCTTTGTTTGTGACATCTGTCTGGCTCATATGACCATTTATTTTAGGTACTTTTTTAATTCTTTGAGAATTTCCTACAATGAATTTGCAATGTAGTTTTATCCCCTCAGTTTTCCACCTTCGCAACATTCCACATTCCGCCCCATCCCAAACCTCCTTGACGTCTTCTCTTCCTCCTCTTTCCCTTCCTCCTTTTCCTCTTTCTCTTGTCTGCATCCTTCTCTTTCTTCTTTTCCCATCAATTTCAGTTTGCACTGCCCAGCTAGTATTGGAATTGTTTGCTTTTGTGTGTGCTCATAGAAAATCTGGTTTCCCTCTATCCGAACCCATCGATTGCAAATAGAGACCAAACTAGCAGATGAAATAGGCATATATCTTCCTCCATGCTAGAAGTTTTCTGGGTGTAGCTTGTGTAGGCCTTGTCTATGCTTCCCCATTTTTAACTTCATATGTATATCCACTCTGACGTGTGTGTAAAACACTGTTTCCTTAAAGTTATCAACTACTTTTATGTCTTGATGTCTGGCTTTTTTTCTACCCCCTTTCCTGGAGATTCTTGAGCCTTAGAGGTATGAATGAACAGTTTGTGACTGAACGGTTTATAGCATTTTTGTTCTCTGCATGTTGACCATTTAGGTGGTTACTGTTTAGATACTCTGTATATATTCACTTCTCTGGTGAATTCTGAGAGATGCTCTGTTCTAAGTAATTTTGAGTCATTTTAATACTGTTTTCATCTAGCTGATTGGGTTGTCTCCTAGGGCTTATGACATAGCTAGCAACAGATTCTTTGCTCCTTTGTGCTGGGTATGGTACTCACCTTGATGAGTAGACTCTTGATCCAACCAGAATATGCTTGATTTTGTCCATAACATTTATACTAGTGCTATACCATTCAGCCTGTCTGGTCAAGGCAGTCATTGTTTTTGATTTCAAGATTCACATCTGGGTGGTATTGAGGCTCACTTTTACCTTCCGGCAGTGTGCTTTCTACCTATCAGAACCATGAATTAATAGCCTTTAGGGATGAAGCTTGCAGGTGAGTACCACCTTGATACTTGTGTACTTTGTAGATATCAGTTGCATCAAATGGATAGATACAAAAGGCTTTTTACCATTTTAGAATTGTTTCCTTTGTTGTGCACAAACTTTCGAGTTTTACACGATTCTGCTTGTTATTTTTTAACTAATTAAATAATTAATTATTACTCAATATTTTTTATAGTCCAGTTGTTATCCCCCTCCTATTCCAACCTCTGACAGCTCCTCATCCCATTCCTTTTCTCTGTTATCCAAGAGGACGTCCCCATCCCAGATCCCCACCCTACAAGTCCCCACTCCCTGAATCCTCAAGTCTCTCCAGGGTTAGGTGCTTCTTCTCTTACTAAAGACAGAGAAGGCATTCTTCTGCTGTGTATGTGTTGTTGAGGGCCTCATATTAGCTAGTCTATGCTGCCTGTTGGTGACTTGTTGAGGACCTCATATTAGCTAGTCTATGCTGCCTGGTTGGTGACTTGTTGAGGGCCTCATATTAGCTAGTCTATGCTGCCTGTTGGTGACTGAGAGATCTCAGGTCAGTTGAGACTGCTGATCTTCCTATGAGGTTACTTTCCTCAGTTTCTTCCAGCCTTTCCCTAATTCAAACACAGTGTTTCCTGGATCTGTCCATTGATTGGGTGTGAGTATCTGCATCTGACTCTTTCAGCTGCTTGTGAGCCTCTCGGAGGGCTGCCATGCTTGCCTCCTTTCTGTAAGCACACTGTACCATCAATATTAGTGTCAGGCCTTGGAGCCTCCCTTTGAGGTGGACCTCAATTTTGGCCTATCGCTGGATACCCTTTCCCTCAGTCTCATCTCCATTTTTGTCCCTGCAGTTATTTTAGACAGGAACAACTCTGAGTCAAAGTTTTTGACTGTGGGATGTCAAATCCATCCCTCTACTTGATATCCTGTCCCCACTGTTCCCTCTCCCCACTGTTGGGCATTTCAGGTAAGGTTTGCTTTAAAAAAATTAGTTGATTGAGAATTTCAAAAATGTATACAAGGTTTTGAACAAATTCACTCCATAAATCCTCCCGACCAATGACTTACTTTTTAATCCTCCCACCATTATTTCCTCCCAAATTCATCTGTTCCTTTAAAACTCACCAAGATACTTAGTGCCACCTCTGTGTGCCTGGGTCTAGGGCCATCTACTGGAGAATGTGTAGCTCTGAGAGTTGGCATTTCTGTCCCAGTCCTAAAAGCCATCAACTGACAATAGTTCTCCTCTAGGAATCCATTTTCCCAGGCATAATGAAACTTTTGTCTGGTCTGATTCCTTTCTTTTTTCCTTCCTTCCTTCCTTCCTTCCTTCCTTCCTTCCTTCCTTCCATTTTTCTGTTTTCTTTCTTTCATCTTTCTTTCTTCCTTTCTTCCTTCCTTCCTTCCTGCCTTCCTTCCTTCCTTTCCTCCTCCTCCTGCTCCCCCCTTTTTCTTCTTTTCCATGCAATCCCAGACCTTATGATTTGATACAGACAACTTCCAAGTTTTGTCTTGGAAACACCATTGTGCTACAGATGTTACCACCTCTGGATCTTACAATATTTTTCTGACCCATCTTTCAAAATGGCCCCATGGATGCAGGAGAAGAGGTTTGATATAAATTCCTTATTTAGGGGCTGAACCCGCTTCAGTCTCTTTTTCTTAGTACTTTGGCTGGTTGTTGGTCTCTCTGGCAATTCTCATCTACCAAATGGGAAGCTTTCCTAGTGAGGGTTAAGGTATACACTAATCCTTGTGTATAAAGGAAAGTACTTATAGGACAGCTTAGTACTATGCGCATATCAGAATCATAGCAGTATGCTCTTCTTTGAAGCCTATAACTTATCCATTGCTTGGACCTCTTAAGTGGACCAGACATATTCTGTCTTATAAACAGGTATTAAATTCAATTTAGAAGTAGCTGGCTATTTTGAAAACAGACATTAAATTACTATGCCTGTGGTATATATTTCCAAGGCTTGATACTGTGCAGATGTCAGGATTCACAGTACTGTTCTGTCCCATGAATATGTATAATACCTCCTAGAACTACAAAGACTAGCTAGATGGAACTTCCAGGTCACTAAGAGCTTGATTCCTCTACAATCTATGACTCAAGTAAATGGATCATCAGAAATACAGACTTACCATCAAATTCTGAATGCTAAATAAGAGTACATTCTATAGCCTACGAGAGAAAATTACTAACTATTCCCAAACTGATGAGCATCTGGGAGATGCATTGTTCCTATGTTCTAAAATAGCTGTGTTTAAATAATTTGTGTCTCTGTCTTTGTCTTTATATCTTTCTTCTTTTATTCTTTGTCTATCACTGTTTGTGTTTCCAGTAGGATGTCTATGTATTTTTTTAAGTCTTTACCAGTAGTGTTCCTAAAACATAATGTGCGGGGTCCTTTACAGAAAGTTTTAACTTATGCCTATATGTTAAAGAGTTTGTCCCCTGCATTTTCTTCTAACAATTTCACAAATTCCAATGCTATATTAAAATCATCTATTAACTTAGTACAGGATGAGAGGCAGGGACCTAGTTCCAGTTTTTGACTCATAGACAATATGTTTCTAATTTTTGAAGTTTCCAATATTGTGCTTAGAAAATGACAACTTTTCTCCATTTTTTGCCCTAAATGCTTTTCTAAATATCATTACCGTGAGTATATTTGTAAGGAGTCACTGTTTGGCATTTGACCCTTCTCTCATCTCCTATAAAACTTTGTTGATGCTCACACTTCCAGATTTTTTATTAACAACTCTGATACAACTTCTGCACTTAATTGCAGGTCTGCAGAGCTAGTGTATTATTTATTAGTTATGTATTTATTCATGTAGGTTTCTAAGAGGCAGAGACAGACAAGTCTATTTTCTATAATATTGTTAGATAGAATCTTTTAGGTATATTTAAATATGCATATATATGCTTGTGTGTGTTTATGTGTATATATGCATGTGCACATAATAATCAAATGGACACATTTTTCAAGAAAGACTACATATTAGATTATTAACACTTTAGAAGAAAGATGAGGAAGCATTTGAACATAATAACACAAGACTAGGTGACGATGGTGTCCTCGTTGGGGTTACTATTGCTGGGATAAAACACCATGACAAAAGCAGGGTGGGAATGAAAGCTTTTATTTGGATTATCCTTCCACAATATTGTTTATCACTGAAGGAACACAGGATAGGAACTCAAATAGGGCCTAAATCTGGAAGTAGCAGCTGATGCAGGGGCTATGGAAGAGCACTGCTAATTGGTTCCTCCCAGTGACTTGCTCAGCCTGCTTTAATCTAGAACCCAGGACCAGCAGCCAAGCAATGGCACATCCCATATAGTCTAGGTGCTTCCACATCAATCACTAATTTAAAAAATGCCCTACAAACTTGCTTACAGTTTGATGAAAAATATTTTCATTTGAGGCAACTTCCTCTCTGATAACTCTAGCTTTTTGTCACATTGACATAAAACTAGTAAGCACAGATGATGACTATAAAACTGAAGAATTAAAATAATACAATAGTTAGAGATTAAAACTAGCATAGCACTGATATAGTAGACACTGTTCTAGTCCAAAAGAGAAGATATATTTAGTGAGATACGTGGCCTAAATATTGTTAAGGTTTAGTATACTTACTGTGCTTTTATTATTGTGGTGCAAATTTTGTGAATGAATCATGCCACCATATATTTCTTTTTGAAATTATTGCTATAAACTAATAATTTAGAGGAAAATGTTCAAAAGTACTCATTGATGATTAATCAAGCTAAGGGGCAGACTTACAGTGGGAAAGAATATAGATAAGTTATACTGGCAAGGGGTTCATTTTACAATATGTAAAATTTACTCAAAATTCTAAAAACCGAAAATCAATCAACAGAGAGAATAATAAATAAATATCAAGTTCTCAAAAAAAGTGACACACAAATGAGCAACAGATATTTGAAAAGTTGTTCTATACCATTAGCCATCAGGTAAATATAAAGTAAAACTAAATTGGTTTTTTGGTCATACAAGTCAAAATGACAAATAATTATGGGAACAACAAGTTGTGATGTAGGAAGAAAAGGAATCCCTTATAAACTCCTAGAGGGAGTGGAAAATACTTGAACAACCAGGTAATTAGTGTGAACCTATACTCTTACTTGATATATAATGATAGCCAAGATGTAGAAGTTGCCTATGTGTCCATCTACAAATGAATTAATAAAGAAATCGTGCGCAAGTGTGTGTGTGTGTGGGGGGGCTGTTCGTTTACATGAATCATCCAAATAGAAGAATGACACTTTGTGCTGCGAGGAATAATTAATAAAATAGGTTAAAATCATATTAAGTCAAATAAATCAGACACAAAATAAACATGTACTTCTCATTTGAATATTAGATTTTATGTTACATATATGTAATATGAATATTAAAGTGAGACTGTTTCAGAAAATGAAGGGGACTAGATGGAGTGGGACAGAAAAGTGGTGGGAAGAAGTGGAGTTGAAGGAATGCAAAATAATTAAATATGTTGATGGCAGAGATGAAATAATAAACTGAAATCAACCAGAAAACAAATATAGTTAGACAGTAGATTGATTTATGAAGTGGTTAAAAGGCAAATATCAATCTTCTATGAACATTTACATATACAGTGTACTGAGCAAAAGAAAGTTATAATGGATTTTTATTATAATCTATGGTAACCAGATTTATGGTGGAGGTGTTCAGAGACACGTGTCCCAGAGGAAAGATACACGAGCGGTGTATTAAAGAGGTACAGTGATTACACTCAATCCTATACAGAACAGCTGTTAATTTAGAGTTTTAAATTAATTGAAGAGTAAACTGTACTAGAGTTTAAGATGTTGATCTGGTCTAGATATACATATTTGAGGGTTCTAAGTTTTTAGAATATACCCCTGCATGCACAGGGGACATTAAAGCTAACTTCTAGATAATAACCACATATTTTACCAGTGATTGCCAATTTTAATCATTTACTTCAAGTCGTCTGTTTATGTCTATATACAGATTTCCTTATTTTCTATAGCCCTTACTTGTTTTTTGTTTGTTTGTTTGTTTTATCATTATTTATATTTATGACACTCAATTCAGAGCCTTGTACATGCCAGGAAACAGTGTACAAGAGAAAAGATATTATTAGGTGCAAGT
The DNA here is from genome assembly GCF_021556685.1 of Rattus norvegicus. Taxonomy (NCBI): domain Eukaryota; kingdom Metazoa; phylum Chordata; class Mammalia; order Rodentia; family Muridae; genus Rattus; species Rattus norvegicus. Next base: position 87,839,708 of record NC_141539.1, on the reverse strand, counting down.
AAGTTTTAATGTGTATTGAATAAAACATAAGGCTACACTTTCATTTTCAATGGGCCTGTAGCCAAGTTCTGATTCACAAAATATTATTTGTTGCTCTTTAGAAATAGTTGCATGGGTAAATTGATCTAAAAATAGGACATTTCATTAATTAATTAATTGGATTCCTATTTAATTTATTGATATTTGTTCACAAAACACCCCATAAATTCAAAATAGTAGCAGAAAAAATAAAATAGCCCATAATTATCACAAATATGACTTTTCTTAATTACAGATTAAAGAACACAGTATTTTGAGAGAAAGGTGTCTTTGTGTTTTTAAAAAGTATGATTGGGCTCTGGACACCTTTCAGAGTCATATGGATTAGACTTGATAAAGGGAGACAACCTGAAGAAGTAGATTCAAGACAATAAAACAATAAAAATGAACAAAATTTCATCCTAACCATTCTATACATCTTACACAGACTGATCAATCCATACATATATCTTGAGGATACCAAGATGTTGTTTGAGATTTACATATTACAGAGTGTACAGTTTTGGTGAGTCTCACCATCAGAGCTGCTTCAACTTTTGATTCTCAGGATCCAGTCCAGTACAGACATCAAAGACTACAAAAATCATCAGTGTGGCCAGCTTCCTCATCCTCCCACCCCCATGATCATGTACAACCTGAAGAAGCCACTGACAAGTAGTAACCCAATTCCCTGGACTTTGGGGGGCTAAAGGTTGCTTTTCTGAGGAATTAGAATTGATTTGTACAGTCATGATCTCATTTGGTAACCAAGCTAAAGTTATATCTTTACATTGGTATAGATTGTATTTGTTACAAAAAACTTAAAAGTACAAGGTTTGCACCCAGTCCTTATATTGATGCCATTACAAGCTTCCAAGTTAATTAAACATAGGAATTAAGGGCCAAATAACAAAGTCATGCCTCGTAGTTCACCATTAGGATGTTTTAAAAATATGCTCATCAGAAATAGCCAAGAAGAGTTAGTGGACAACAATCCAGATTATCTTATACACATGGTTTTCAAAAATGCCAAGACCCCACAAAATATGATATTTAAAGTTATTCATCTTTTGTTGAGACATATCTGCTCCTAACAGTTCCCCCTTGATGAATTTAATGAAGAAATTGAACATCTCCACCTCCAGGTGAGATAATACTTCATGACTAGTCAGCCACTGGGTAAAAGCTGCCTATTTCACCTACAGATTAATCTGTCCAAAAAGTTACACATTATGCAAAATAGTCAACTGATAGTCCTGCCGAGCAAGAATTATCAGCCCTTCAAGATTTCTGGATTCCAATGGTCTGTCAGTTGATATTGGGCCAGAACGCTGAAGACTTGCTCTAATGTGATGCTAAAAGAGGACTGTGCTAGTGGAAATTTGTTTCTACAATCTTTCTCAGTTCTGGAAGTTATGTTAGGCTTCCTATGTTTATAGCTATTTGGTCATTCTCAGATTTTTGATGGTGTTGAAGACTAATTAGTCTCATGACTTACCTAAGCTAATTAAGTTTGAGAAAACAAAGTCATCGAGATGATTTTCTAATGGTAATAGTTGTGCACCGCTTATATTTGATGAAAAAAAGGTTTTTTTTAATTAAACAGAAATAGTAATGTGTAGGATGATGTCATTATGCAGTAAGGCGGGTCCAGAATAAGGCATAGCCTATCATTGAATGAGAAGGAAGGGAAGGTGGGAAAAAGTCTAGGAAGAAGGGAGGAGGAAGAGGACCAAGAAAAATCAACACAAGAGAGTAAGATGGTCCAGATCCAGGTTGACCGGGTCAATTTTGTCTTGTTTAGGTGGGTGATTTAAATCTTTATTAATTGGTAGTGAATTTGCTGTGTGGATGTATTGTGGATTGGGAATTTAACATCTAATTGCTAAATTACAAGTTTCTGGAAGATTGATTTACTGGGCTAAAGAGGACAGTGTGTGAAAGAAGCGATTGAGAGGCAGTTGGAACATGTGGATCTGGTTCTGCTACCCACATAGAATAAGAATGCTCAATGGCCTGCAGAACAAGATGTGAGTGTGTGTGTGTGTGTGTGTGTGTGTGTGTGTGTGTGTGTGTGTGTCAGGTATGGTAATTGCGACATAAGGAACTGGGTAGAGAGGGCAGATAAAAAGGGAGACAGCTGGGAGAGGGTGGCTTGAGGTCTGTATTACCATAGAGTAGAAGCAGGAGTGAGTGGATCTGGTTGGTGGGAACTTATAGAAAGTGTTCCTTTTAATCTTACCACAACAACTCAAAATAATGTACAAGTAGATTTTTTTAAATTAGGAAACACAAAACTGCAGAGTAACTACTTAATTGTAAATGAAATAACATTTTTTCCTTTTATCAATTCACAAAGAATTTCCTTCAAATGTCCCAAATTTTTTATCAGAAAGTATCTGATAATAAACCTAAAAGAATAAATTGAATTGTACATTGTAATTATGCTACATTGTGCTTAATGCCTGGTGGGGTGACATTGTATCAATGAAAAAACATTTCTTAAAACTTTGAAGTAGCAATAGGGGACTAACTGGGCTTTGTGTTCTTGACAAGGGAATGTATGTAGTTCTCCCTCCAGCCCTTGTTTCTCCACTGGCTGTGGTACCGAAATCTTTACTGTATCACATTTGATTTTATGACTTTGTTCTCCAAAGATCTTGAATAGGAGGAAAGAGAGCAATACTGTTCATTTACCTACATGGTATCTGAAAACTCAAGTCCTATTACTCATGTATTTCTAAGATATGAAAGGTAGAAATAAAATTTACAAATTGACTATGGCAAAAAATTATTGAAGAGGCAAAAGAAAATTATGAATTCTGAGAATCTTCAAGCTCAAAAATACTCCTTAGGATGAACAAAAACAAATAACGAAAAACGACTTTTAGGATCTGGGAGCATAGCTCAATCAATAAGGACTTTCCGTGCAAGCATGAAGACCTGAGTTGAAATCTCCAGAGTTGTAAAATTCTTGGTATAATCATGTATACCTGCAATACCAGTGTTGTCTGATTGGAAATAGGAGGAGTTCTGAAGATTACTAGAGGCCAGCCTACCTCTGTGACCAGGAGACATACTGTTGCAAAGGAATGCAACACAGGAGAGAAATAATAGGAGAGAGAAATCATGCCCTCCTCAGGACACTCACACACACACACACACACACACACACACACACACACACACACACACACACACAGCACTTGTAGATCAACTTCAAACTTCTCAATGACTGAGATTGATACATAAGCAATAATTTATGAGAGAAGAGGGAGTCATATCCTCCATAGCCAGACATAAGGAAGTTGTGAGCCTCCCATTCTGGGTGCTAAGAACCAAACTTTGGTGTCTTGTAGAGCCATAGCAACTGTTAAACCCACTTCTTTTAAAAGTAGATTTATTTTTTAACTGTTATTCCAGCCTTTTATTTTATTTATAATTTTATTTTACTTACGTTTAATGAAAGAAATACTTGTTTGGGGTAGATTGATTGATTTAAAATCAGGAACTTAAAATCATTCATACATTTTTAATTGTCACAATATAGATTTGCTTCAGTAGTGTCTGTAATTCATTGGTATTTGTTTATAAAAAATGAATTTCTTAGTCAAATTCTCCATAAGCAGTTCAGAAAAGATATAGAGAAACTAAAAGGCAAAGAAAGGCAAGCTCAAGAATGGGAGTCAGCCAGAGAGCTTGGTCAGGCCTGAGACTCGAGAGTTACAATGATTTTATACAACCTACGATTTTTTAGGAACACTGGTAAAAATTCATAGATAATTCTTTATGTTTGACTTTGTCTATTATCCTTAAAAGTAATGGTTTCCCCAAGTAGAGTCTGGTGCTTCCTTATTTCTCCTGTGTTTCTGTTTGGTTAATATGTATCTTTATATGCAAAGTGAGCTGCATAGTGAAGGATTTAGGTTCCCCAAGCTCAGGGCCTTCCCCACTGCATCATATTCCTTCTTCCTTTTACTCGCAGTTCTTACATTAGCAGGTTTCTAAAAATTAGCCTTGTTCAGGCTGTTCATTTCTGCTGACACATAATGGCACTGCTGCCGAGAGTTGCTAAATAGGAACCTGCTTACCCATGCAGTAATAACATTTCCTACAGGTATTTCCATAAAGGGAATTATAAAAGAAAGGGGAAACTGGAAGCTTTTCTTACAGAAAAAAATCAGAAACTTTTCTCTTTTTGGAAGCAATGAATATTTCTTAAAGTTTCTGTTGGTCTTGGTATAATATTTCAAAATATTAGCAAAGGCTTCAGCTGTGGGGTTTTTTGTTTGTTTTGAGTTTCTTTTTTTGTCTCATTCTTTTTTTGACTCGGTATCATTTGGATTTGGATAAACCTAGCTCTCCAACTCTTTCCCAGAAAAAAAAAACAAATAATAAGTCGTAAGTTCCAGTCTAGTCATCATTGGAAATAGGTTTTAAGAACTACATCTGAGGCTCAAGATCACCGAAAGTTTTAGGGAATGTCACAAAATATCTAGTATATTATTGTCATATAGGCTTTGGAAAAGCATGCCAGAAGTACAACTAAATCAAAGCCTAGAACCTTTCCATAGTCAATAATGCAGAATAAAAGCATAAGAAAGCTGAGAGTAAGAATACACCATATATAATCTGTGCATATTCTCTTTCACTCTAGAAAAGGTTCTCCACATTTGCTTCCACCAGGTGTCTGTGAACTGAATGGCAACTCATTTTATCTTGCAGAAAGACCTTATTAAAGGAAGCCTAGTTCTCTATAAACAGATTTTAGTATCAGGGCTTGTTACTTTGATTCATTTAGTTTTGTCTTTCTAATAATGTTGGATTTTCTTCTTTATTCAATGATTGTTGAAGCTAAACAGACAGCAAATATTTGTAAGACACTGAAACTCTGGCTAACTTATCCAAAGATCCATGAAATAAAACTTGATATTGATGAATTTTTTCTAAGTATCTTCTCTTCCAAAACAGAAATAGTGAAAGCCAACTATGGATAACTCAAAGAAAAGCAAGGATGAACAGGGTTATAGGTATATGGACAAAGTTTTAAAACATAACATTAACAATTTTGTCTAAAGGCATCTTCACAAATAGGTTGTATTTTCATGCATAGGACACTAATTCACATTAGTAAGTTATTTGTACATAAGTTAAAAGAGATTTAAAAAACTGTGAAAAATCTTGTTACCAGCAAATGGTGGCACATTGTAAGCAATATCTTCTCTTTTAATTTGTTTTAGAACAGAAAGAACTCACATAAAACAATTCTAACGTAAGATCTTGTGGTTGGTGTATAACAAAGGCCAAATAAGCAAACTGTAGAGTAAAATAAAGTTAATTTTTCATATTAGATCACACCAATATCTATATCTATCTATCTGTCTGTCTGTCTGTCTATCTATCTATCTATCTGAGTTTGTGAAATAGAGTTTTTCTGTGTAGCCCTGGGTGTTCTAGAACTTACTCTGCAGACCAGACTGACTTTTAACTCAGAGATTCACCTGCCTTTTTGTCTTGAGTTCTAGGATTGAATGCATGTGCCACCAAGCCCATATTATATATTTCATTTCCTTTAACTCAACTTCACTCAGATGAAAGTTTACATTCATTGAGCCACAATTTTGTAACCCACATTAAAGAATACTCTCTAGTATATCAAACTGTGTCAGTGTATTTAAAACTTTTATGTGGCCTGTAGCTGGAAAATGACTATGCTTTGCTCAGGAGTGATAAGAATTTATGAATATTTCAGAAGTTGTTACAAAAATATCTTCTTTTGATACAACACTCAGAGTTCTATTCAGAATTACACATCATAAGTGGGTAGATTAGAGCAGGGAGGAAAGTTCTGGAGGGCAGAAGCAAAAAAATCTGAAGAATAAGAATAGAACAATTTTTTGTTTGTTAGTTTGTTTTTTCTTTTTCTTTTTTATACACTTGCACTTACGGCACAATTCCATTACAGATGTGCAAGCCCTTAGGACGCTGGGCATTTCAGTGAGGGTCTGGGTCATTTTGAGGAATTGGCATCTCATATGAGCAACACAGTGTTGCTCCTTTGCTTAGGGAATTGTCACAGTGTTGTTAAATCAGAAATTTTGTTTGGATGCCCGTTGATTTCTCTATTTGTACCACATAGCCTTATTATTTTGATGCCTTCCACCCTTGGCTCATTTCATACATGTTATAATAGAGTTGATATTCATTTCTAGGTAGATTACATAGAGTTGTGTGTTTACCACAGTGAACAAGATTCCAAACAACCAATCACATAAACAAACAAACCTTCAACGTGACACCTGACATTCACATCCTTCAAAACAGTACCACAAACCTATGAGTCAGCAAGACAGTTATAAACCTTTTCCACAATATCTTGCTTTGACTATAACAAAGCAAGTGAAAGACTTTTATGTCAAGAACCTCAAATTCCTGAAGAAAGAAATCATAAAGACCTCATAAGATAGAAAGATCTCCCACCCTCATGGGTTGACAGGATTAATATATTAAAAATGACCATCTTGCCAAAAGCAATCTACAGATTTAATGCAAATTCCAACTCAATTTTTATAGAGTTAGAAAGAGCAATTTATAAATTCATTTGGAATAACGAAAAAGGAAAACAAAACAAAACAAAAAAATATTCTCAAAAATAAAAGAACTGGAGGAATCACCATCCCTGACCTCAAGCTATATTACAGAGCAATAGTGATAAAAAAAACTGTAAGGTATTGGTACTGAGACAGGCAGGTAGATCAGTGGAATAGAATTGAAGACCCAGAAATGAACCCTGGTCGAGGGATGGGGCCATCCACCCATCTCTGTTTTTAAACCCAGAAATGTTTCTGTCCAAAGAAAGAACCGGGACCAAAAATGCAACAGAGACTGAAGGAAGGGCCAGTGGAGGACTGCCCCACCTGGGGATCCGACATGTCTGCAGACACCAACCCTACACTTGCTGTGGTCAAGAGGCGCTTGCCAACAGGAACCTAGTGTGATGATTGCTTAGAGGACAGGGCAGCAACTGATGTGGATGCTTGGACTCAACCATCAGACTGAGTTCAGGGAACATGCTGGGAGAGCTGGCAGAGGACTGGAGGAGCAGAGAGGGGATGCTGGAGCAGTGAGAAAAGTGTGGGTGTATGTAGGGGAGCACCCTCATACAGGCAAAGGTGAGGGCATATGTGGGATAGGGTGTTGGTGGAGGGTGTAACCGGGAAGTGGAATATCAGTTGAGATGTAAACAAATAAAATGATGAATATTAAGAAGAAGAAGAAGAAGAAGAAGAAGAAGAAGAAGAAGAAGAAGAAGAAGAAGAAGAAGAGGAAGAGGAAGAGGAAGAGGAAGAGGAAGAGGAAGAGGAAGAGGAGGAAGAAGAGGAAGAAGAGGAAGAAGAGGAAGAAGAGGAAGAAGAGGAAGAAGAGGAAGAAGAGGAAGAGGAAGAAGAGGAGGAGGAGGAAGAAGAAGAAGAAGAAGAAGAAGAAGAAGAAGAAGAAGAAGAACAACAACAACAACAACAACAACAACAACAACAAAGGGCTGCCTTGTCTTGTCTCAGTGGGAGAGAATTTACCTAAACCTGCAGAGACTTGATGCTCCATTGCCAGGGGATACCTGGGACTGGAAAACCCACCCTCTCAGAGGTGAACAGGATGAAGATTGGGGTAGGAATTCTGTGAGTGGGGGGATGGGGGCAGGTATTGGGAATGTAAAAATAAAAATGTGTCCTCTGTATACAGATAGACTAGGAGTGTGATTCATACAACACAAAATAGAACTAAATAAAGTTTCACCAAAACATTGCTTAAGCACTATAGCAGTACTTGAATGCTTTAGTCACTGAGGTGGTGTAAGCATCAATATTTTAAGAGAAGGGAATAAAAACAAGAGAAAAAAATAATTCTCAAATTAAAAACAAAGTATAAAAATCAATACGGATGGAATTAAGTAAAGCACTTAAATTCACTTACTAAACCAAAAGGCTAGAAAGATTTTAATTGGGGCTGAAAAAGATGTTAGTTTAACTTCCAGGTGAAACTCTGGTAACACTGGGGTCCAATGGTCATTAAAATTAGTTTTTGAAAAATATTATTTTCAGAGGTTGGCATGTGCAACAGCATATTAGTGATATAATACACTTCCTGTAAGCCATTAAGCTTTGATAATGGACCTACCTGGGAAACTTATACAAAAAGGGATGCTGTCTGTTTTTAAGATAATACATTTAACTCTTCTTAAAATTAATTCTCAGGAATCAATAACTGCTTCAAAGTTAAAGTAAGGTTTTCTTTTACCACTTCCATCGGGGATGCATATATGTCTTTCTCATTTGAATTATGTTGTTCAGTTGTGTTTCATCAAAACAATTTTACAATCTGTCATGTACTGTGGAGAAGAGCTTTTTAAATGGCAATTCATATGCGTAAGATCAATGAAAGGTGATATATGGTTTCCTGTACCCAACACAGATTGTAAAATTACTGGAAAGGGACAATTGTGTTGTATTTTCTGAGCACTTAATTTCATACTGCAAATCGAGAAAGAAAACCACAAACAGGTAAATTCTGCAATTACTTGAAAGTGGAGAGAGTTTCACTTGGTATGATTCAATTAAATTATACATTTTTTATTAAATAACTTTAAATCAAGTGCTTCATTTGTGAAGTATTGAATTTGAGGTATATTTTAGAAAGTATTGAACTATTGATTTTAATTTTATTTTACTTTGATATTCCATTTTAAAAATTCTTCTCTCATATGATACATCCTGACTGCATTTTTTTCTCCCTCCAACCCACCCTGTTCTTTCTACCTCTCCTCTGCCCTAGATTGGATCCTCATCAGTTTCTCTTCAGAAAAGAGAAGATCTCCCAACATATATTTCATTATATAGTGCGGGCTATCATTAAAGCAACATATCAAATTTAACACAAATGCATTTTAATATAATTATTTACGGACAATTTTATTGTTAGTAAAAATAAAGTAAACTTGACACTTAGAAGATGAGTCAGAGCAATGATGATCATGAAGCCAGAGCTGAAATACTTATATTTTATTTATGTTCTTTTATTAGTCCTTACATGAAGAGATAAGTAAACATGATGAGAAAACATCTAAATTTATTTTTTTAATTAGCTATTACTCTTTCAAGTACCTTTTGCAACGTTTGAAAGAGGGGTGACATTTCACAATTATTCATTTAAGGATGACTTACTTGTTGAAGATACTCTCTTTTTTCCATTGTGTGGTTTTGGAGTCTTTGACAAAAATCTATTGTCCATAGGTGTTTGGGTATATTTCTCAGTTTTTGATTCTCTTCCATTGATCAACCTGTTTGTTTCTATATCCATATCCTGTCGTTTGTATCACTTTTGCTCTTTAGTACAGCTTGAGATGAGTGATGGTGATTCCTCCAGAAATTCTTTCATTATTCAGGATTGTTTTAGCCATCCTGGGTTTTTTGTTTTTCCATATGAAGTTGAAAATTGTTCTTTCAAGGTCTATAAAAATTATGTTGGATGTTTTATAGGGATTTCATTGAATTTGTAGATTACTTTTGGTAAGATAGTGATTTTTCACTGTGTTAATAGTACCTATCCATGAACATAGGAGATATTTCCATCTTCTGATATTTTCTGCAACTCCTTTCTTCACAGACTTGGCCAGAGGGCCAGAAAAATGAACAGAAATCTGTAACTGCCTGGGTTGTGGGTGAGATGGGGGTACGTGGGATCGCCAGGAAATTCTAGAGACCTGGGGTGGGGCTGTTCCCAGGAGTCGAGCAGGTGACTTTAGCTGAGACACATAACAGTAGGGATATAGAACCGGAAGAGGCTACCACCTAAAGACAGGTAGGACCCCAAGTGGAGTGATAAAAATACAAACCTACCCACAAAACTTTCAGCCCCAAATTTGTCCTGTATAAAAGAAATATTGGAACATAGATGGTGCAGACACAGGAGAAAGGGCCAACCAATAACTGGCCCAAGTTGAGGCCCATCCCATGGGCAGTCACTAATCCTTAGAACTTTAAGGATGCTCTGTTATGCTTGCAGACAGGAACCTAGCATAATTGTCCTCTAAGAGGCTCTAATCAGCAGCTGATTGAGACAGATTCATACACTCACAACCTAGGCATAGCCTTGGGCATAGGTTGAGTGTCAGAAGTCATCTAGGAAAGGCTATGGCAAAAAAGTGAGCTTTCTGGAGATGGCCTTGTTTGAGATCTTGTTTGTTAACAATGGGTGAGCTCTGAGAAGCAAGGTCCCAAGACACTTCATTTCCAGTATTGGTCCTTGCTGCTGCTATACATTTCCTGTCATTGGTACATAGCCTAAAGATTCCTGGGCATTAACCTACTCTAATGGCCAGAATTCCTACAGAATCAATATCAAGCTATACTTTCATATACTAATGCTGTGTAGACAAATTGATGATTTCATAATTCCTCATAATGATTTTATAAAATTTCTAAATCGATACAAGTAATATCAAGCTCCCTATAGAATAAGACCTGCAAATAGAGCTCTTTAACCCTTTACACGCCAAGGGCTAATTGCTTTAGGAAAAGAAAACAGATTTAGAACAAACTTAAAATCACAAAAATAACATTCCTTCTAGATTAGATGTGAGACCATTACCTGGTAACAAAAGTTGTAAACTGTAAATGGACAGTGTTTTTATAAGTCCAAGGACAGAAAAATAAAATATTGGCCAGCTTAATTTATACAAAATTTCAAAATAGTAAGACAGGTGGCAAATGATTAGTCTCTTGAGAAAACTGTGCGAACTTGTGAGATAAAAATTATTGCTTTGTATCAGTGGCCTTCTTTTGAGCTAGCCTGCTCAGAGGCAAAAGCCTCCTTATTCTGAAGTTTGAGTAGCACAGCAAAGGTGTTCCTCTAAGAACTGAGAATAGGTCCCCTATTGAAGGAATCAGAGAAAGAACTGGAAGAGCTTGAAGGGGCTCGAGACCCCAAAAGTACAACAATGCCAAGCAACCAGAGCTCCCAGGGACTAAGCCACTACCTAAAGACTATACATGGACTGACCCTGGACTCTGACCCCATAGGTAGCAATGAATATCCTAGTAAGAGCACCAGTGGAAGGGGAAGCCCTGGGTCCTGCTAAGACTGAACCCCCAGTGAACTAGACTATGCGGGGAGGGTGGCAATGGGGGGAGGTTTGGGAGGGGAACACCCATAAGAAAGGGGAGGGGGATGTTTGCCCGGAAACCGGGAAAGGGAATAACACTCGAAATGTATATAAGAAATACTCAAGTTAATAAAAAAAAAGACTACAATTCAGACTATTATGTGGTTGTGTGACTGCTTCTATTTACTTAGGAGTTATGGGGTTGTTTAACTGGTTTATCTGTTCCTGATTTAACCTCGATACCTGGTATCTGTCTAGGAAATTGTCCATTTCCTGAAGATTTTCAAATTTTGTTGAATATAGGTTTTTATAGTAAGATCTGATGATTTTTTTGAATTTCCTCCGAATCTGTAGTTATGTCTCCCTTTTCATTTCTGATTTTGTTAATTTGGACACACTCTCTGTGTCCTCTCGTTAGTCTGGCTAAGGGTTTATCTATCTTGTTGATTTTCTCAAAGAACCAACTTTTGGTTCTGTTGATTCTTTCTATGGTCCTTTTTGTTTCTACTTGGTTGATTTCAGCTCTGAGTTTGATTATTTCCTGCCTTCTACGCCTCCTGGGTGTATTTGCTTCTTTTTGTTCTAGAGCTTTTAGGTGTGCTGTCAAGCTGCTGACATATGCTCTTTCCTGTTTCTTTCTGCAGGCACTCAGCGCTATGAGTTTTCCTCTTAGCACAGCTTTCATTGTGTCCCATAAGTTTGGGTATGTTGTATCTTCATTTTCATTAAATTCTAAAAAGTTTTTAATTTCTTTCTTTATTTCTTCCTTGACCAGGTTATCGTTGAGTAGAGCATTGTTCAATTTCCACGTATATGTGGGCATTCTTCCCTTATTGTTATTGAAGACCAGTTTTAGGCCGTGGTGGTCCGATAGCACGCATGGGATTATTTCTATCTTTCTGTACCTGTTGAGGCCCGTTTTTTGACCAATTATATGGTCAATTTTGGAGAAAGTACCATGAGGAGCTGAGAAGAAGGTATATCCTTTTGCTTTAGGATAGAATGTTCTATAAATATCCGTTAAGTCCATTTGGCTCATGACTTCTCTTAGTCTGTCGACATCACTGTTTAATTTCTGTTTCCATGATCTGTCCATTGATGAGAGTGGGGTGTTGAAATCTCCCACTATTATTGTGTGAGGTGCAATGTGTGTTTTGAGCTTTAGTAAGGTTTCTTTTACGTATGTAGGTGCCCTTGTATTTGGGGCATAGATATTTAGGATTGAGAGTTCATCTTGGTTGATTTTTCCTTTGATGAATATGAAGTGTCCTTCCTTATCTTTTTTGATGACTTTTAGTTGGAAATTGATTTTATTTGATATTAGAATGGCTACTCCAGCTTGCTTCTTCTGACCATTTGCTTGGAAAGTTGTTTTCCAGCCTTTCACTCTGAGGTAGTGTCTGTCTTTGTCTCTGAGGTGTGTTTCCTGTAGGCAGCAGAATGCAGGGTCCTCGTTGCGTATCCAGTTTGTTAATCTATGTCTTTTTATTGGGGAGTTGAGGCCATTGATATTGAGAGATATTAAGGAATAGTGATTATTGCTTCCCATTATATTCATATTTGGATGTGAGGTTATGTTTGTGTGCTTTCATTCTCTTTGTTTTGTTGCCAAGACGATTAGTTTCTTGCTTCTTCTAGGGTATAGCTTGCCTCCTTATGTTGGGCTTTACCATTTATTATCCTTTGTAGTGCTGGATTTGTAGAAAGATATTGTGTAAATTTGGTTTTGTCATGGAATATCTTGGTTTCTCCATCAATGTTAATTGAGAGTTTTGCTGGATACAGTAACCTGGGCTGGCATTTGTGTTCTCTTAGGGTCTGTATAACATCAGTCCAGGATCTTCTGGCCTTCATAGTTTCTGGTGAGAAGTCTGGTGTGATTCTGATAGGTCTCCCTTTATATGTTACTTGACCTTTTTCCCTTACTGCTTTTAATATTCTTTCTTTATTTTGTGCGTTTGGTGTTTTGACAATTATGTGACGGGAGGTGTTTCTTTTCTGGTCCAATCTGTTTGGAGTTCTGTAGGCTTCTTGTATGTCTATGGGTATCTCTTTTTTTAGGTTAGGGAAGTTTTCTTCTATGATTTTGTTGAAGATATTTACTGGTCCTTTGAGCTGGTAGTCTTCACTCTCTTCTATACCTATTATCCTTAGGTTTGATCTTCTCATTGAGTCCTGGATTTCCTGTATGTTTTGGACCAGTAGCTTTTTCCGCTTTACATTATCTTTGACAGTTGAGTCAATGATTTCTATGGAATCTTCTGCTCCTGAGATTCTCTCTTCCATCTCTTGTATTCTGTTGGTGAAGCTTGTATCTACAGCTCCTTGTCTCTTCTTTTGGTTTTCTATATCCAGGGTTGTTTCCATGTGTTCTTTCTTGATTGCTTCTATTTCCATTTTTAATTCCTTCAACTGTTTGATTGTGTTTTCCTGGAATTCTTTCAGGGATTTTTGCGATTCCTCTCTGTAGGCTTTTACTTGTTTATTAATGTTTTCCTGTGCTTCCCTAAGTGTGTTCATGTCTTTCTTGAAGTCCTCCAGCATCATGATCAAATATGATTTTGAAACTAGATCTTGCTTTTCTGGTGTGTTTGGATATTCCATGTTTGTTTTGGTGGGAGAATTGGGCTCCGATGATGGCATGTAGTCTTGGTTTCTGTTGCTTGGGTTCCTGCGCTTGCCTCTCGCCATCAGATTATCTCTAGTGTTACTTTGTTCGCTATTTCTGACAGTGGCTAGACTGTCCTATAAGCCTGTGTGTCAGGAGTGCTGTAGACCTGTTTTCCTCTCTTTCAGTCAGTTATGGGGACAGAGTGTTCTGCTTTCGGGCGTGTAGTTTTTCCTCTCTACAGGTCTTCAGCTGTTCCTGTGGGCCTGTGTCTTGAGTTCACCAGGCAGCTTTCTTGCAGCAGAAAATTTGGTCTTTCCTGTGGTCCCGAGGCTCAGGTTCGCTCGTGGGGTGCTGCCCAGGGGCTCTCTGCAGTGGCAGCAACGAGGAAGACCTGTGCTGCCCCTTCCGGGAGCTTCAGTGCACCAGGGTTCCAGATGGTCTTTGGCTTTTTCCTCTGGCGTCCGAGATGTGTGTGCAGGGAGCAGTCTCTTCTGGTTTCCCAGGCTTGTCTGCCTCTCTGAAGGTTTAGCTCTCCCTCCCACGGGATTTGGGTGCAGAGAACTGTTTATCAGGTCTGTTTCCTTCAGGGTCCGGCGGTGTCTCTGGCAGGTGTCCTGCTGCTCCTGGGCCCTCCCCCACGGGAGCCCAGAGGCCTTATACAGTTTCCTCTTGGGCCAGGGATGTGGGCAGGGGTGAGCAGTGTTGGTGGTCTCTTCCGCTCTGCAGCCTCAGGAGTGCCCACCTGACCAGGCGGTTGGGTCTCTCTCTCACCGGGTCTGGGAGCAGAGAGCTGCTGCGTGCTGGGATCCTGGGGTGTGGGACTTCCGGTAAAACCCACTTTTTCTTTTTTAGTTTGAGTGTATCTGGTTTTGTGTGGAGGTCCTTTATCCTTTTTAAAACACAGGTATTAGGAGCTGAAGGAACCTGCAACCCCATAAGAAAAACAATACCAATCAACCAGAGCTCCCAGGGACTAAACCAAAACCCAAATGCTACTCTTGGACATACCCATGTCTCCAGCTGTCTATGGGGCAGAGGATGGCCTTCTTGGACACCAGTGGGAAGAAAAGCCCTTTGTCCTGCCAAGGCTAGACTCCCCAGTGTAATAGAATATCAGGGTAGTAAGGCAGGAAGGGGGGTGGTTAGGGAGGGGGACACCCTTATAGAAGAAGGGGAGGGAGATGCGATAGGGGGCATATGGATGGAAAACCGGGGAAGGGAATAACATTTGAAATGTAAATAAAAATGTACAATAATATATATATATATATATATATATATATATATATATATATATATATATATATATCACTTTCTCCATAGCTTTGCTTGTATAAAGATAACTGAACAAAGGAACAATAAAAATTTTCTGGTTATTGGTATAGAGAGCAACATACAGGCATGCACCTTGTATTGTGATTTGTGTAGTAATCATGATGAAGTGTTTTTCTTTCTGCTACAATAAAATTTAGTGATTTCTTTGTAGAAGAAGAAGAACAACAACAACAACAAAAAACCCCACAGTTATTAAACAAATGGACATTCGAGCCCAAGTATTCTTATAGGTCAAGGTGTCTACTGTCCCTTCCTTCTCTTCTTCCTTCTCCTCTCCTTTATCCTTCTCTTTTCCTTCTAATTTTGTCTTTAGTTTTTAAAAGAAAGAGGGAAATGATTGGCATAAGAAATAAGGAGTAAGAAAAATAAGACAATATACTATTTCTTAAATATAGTTCAGCCAAATGTTAATAAATTAACATTATAAGACACTTCAAGAGATAGGATGATCATATAAGCTGTAACTTCTATAATACAAGGTATGCATTTTATATTTATTGACAAATATTGAAGATAGTTTACATTAAAATCCATAGCATGCTTGTTTTGCCATTAGTTTACATATATAAGATTAGAAGACAATGGAGAATCTTAACATTAATACTCATTTTTAGCATAAGAATTCATAAATATTAATGTCAAGAAATAAATGGCTTACATTTCACAGGGATACATAATATTAAAACTTAATCACTGTCACTTTACATACAATATCTTCCTTTTGTTTATCATTTTCTCTACCAAGCATATGAAGGTTTGTTTGGTGTAACTTCATTTACTTTCTTTGCCTGTAGTTTGGAAGAACAAATTTCTAAAGTCCTTTACTAAGTAGCATAACTACATTTGAATAAAAATATTCATTTCAAAATAACTGTAAGAGTCAATTTGGAATTTTGTCAAACCAAATACACATGAATTGGGTAGCAATTATAACAATTACCTTGGGCTATTGTTGGCCTATTAAGGTTTAACTTTGGCTATTTTGCCCCACATCTATAATTATTTTTGTTTTAGCTAAAACTGAATGTATATAAAATTAGTTAAAGAGATATTTTTGGTGTATACCTATTATCCTATCTGTGGAAAAGACAAACTAAGAAGGTTACAAGTTTAAAGATATTGTGTGTTGTACTGTAGAGCCTTGTCTAAAAGTACAAAAAGTCACAAAAGTAAAACAATTCAATTTGACCCTCAAAGGAAGGCAAAACATTATGTCTTCATGTATGGCTGTACCCATAATTGAAAATAAATACATCATATATATATATATATATATATATATATATATATATATATATATACACACACACACACACACACACACATATATAGAGAGAGAGAAAGAGAAAGAGATACAGGTATAGATATAGATATAGAGATATAGATATAGAGATAAAGATATGTAGGTATATGTTTATATTTACAGTAATGAAGACAGTCAAATTTATATATAATATATTAATGTCATTAATGATCTTTAGAATACACTTATCTAAGTTTAGAAGATGATAAATATTATAATAAATCCCTTTCACCTTCTTCATGGCACTCCATGAAGTCCGAATAGGATTTTAGTGAACTCTTACCAGTTTTGAATGGGTTGAACCACTCACTAATTTTATAAGCAGGAGAGCTCAAAGCTTTGTTTCTCTTTTCAAGTTTTTTTTTTCTTTTTTTTTTCCTTTTTTTTTCTTTTTTCTTTTTTTTTTTTATTAACTTGAGTATTTCTTATATACATTTCGAGTGTTATTCCCTTTCCCGGTTTCCGGGCAAACATCCCCCTCCCCCTCCTTTTCCTTATGGGTGTTCCCCTCCCAACCCTCCCCCCATTGCCGCCCTCCCCCCATAGACTAGTTCACTGGGGGTTTCAAGTTTTAAAGTGTAGTTTTGCAATTGCTTTGAGGTTTCCTTTAACATTCCAGGTCAAACTTTACATTTGTTTAAAAGGAATGAATATTGCTGCTGAAAAGTGCTGTGAAAAATACACCATGTCTCCAAATATCCAGCTCTAGTCTTCCAGAAGTCTATGTGTCTGACCTCAGCTTTGCCCAGTTAGATGCATTTCTAACGGCTAATCCTTGAAAACTACCAAAAATGTTGACATTTTTTCCTACTTTATTAATAGCAGTTTCCCTGTGATAAATGGATTAATGCCAGGGGTTTTAAATCTAAAATGGTTTATCTAAATTTCCTCTTCGTTGCCTCATCTATTATGTAATCAACAGAAAGACTGCAGAAAAAAAGAATTTGTATTGAATAAACCTTTGATTGAAAATGCTATAAGAAATTGCACTAATATACTGGGTCAATGTTAATAAACTGATCTATGCTTCTCATTGGAGTACTTTTTGTTTGCTTATTTTGTTGTTTTTAACCATCTTTTTCCTATGAAAAAACTCCAGTGTCTAATTATGAGACAAATTAGCTTGTATTATTTTATTTACCCAGTTTGGAAGAGAAAATATATTATTAATTGCATGTACCAGATTATTTTGTATACCGTTTGGGGTTTCCATACATGTTCCTATTGTTTCTGTTGCTGTCATACTGCATGTCTCCTAGTGAAGATCATTGTAGATCTCTAATTTAGCCTACTGATCTACCTTCAAACCACTTGCAGTTTCCTATGAATTCTTAGGGAATTCAACTTTTTCCCCCCACTACTTATCAGTTATAAGGTTGAATACTTTTAAAAATTGAAATTAAACAAAAGTCTAATTCATAATGTTCTTCTACCCCAAAATGAGTCCATTGAAAAATGCTAAAATACTATATTCCCTCCTTAGCATAGGGCTCTCTATTTGCAATCCAGGAGCTATAGATGGCAACATACTAAGTCTTCACTATGAAAAATTCCTGTTAAATTTAGTTGACTTTCTCTGTGATACTTTCTAGTGTTATCTTCATGCCTTTCAATAAAACTAAACTTCTGTTATTGGATGCGTTAACATATTATCTTCTTTTCTTCACCACTTTTCAAATGCAGATTATGAGCTCCCAATAGAATTTTAATCCAACACACAAACTCCCTCCTACTTGATCCAGGAGGATAGTGACTCTCTGCATTGGGATCAATCCACACACCTGGCTGTTTCACTCACCTGCATCAAATTCCTCATTCCACAGTGGTACTGGGGTGGAGTCATTAGATGTTGAAAACAATCCTCTTTACAATTGGAGACATTTGCATACTGCTCCGGCCCCATAGTGTGCTTGATGACAGCATCCTGGGAATGGTGCTTCTCCCCTGCCTGTCCTTGATGCTGTTGTGTAACTCAATCTGCTTCAGCTGACTGCTGAAGCAATCATCCAAGTAACGTTTAATTCACAGGCATCTTTCTTTGGATATCTCGATTGTTTTTGTATTTAGATTACTGTGAAAACACTGAAGTTTGTCACCAATAAGGTTGGGACACAAGGCCCTCTCCATCTTCAAGCTTTCCTTCTTGTGAGACTCCCTTGTAATCTGAGTTTCTTTTCTACTGTATGTATGGATGACTTTTTTTTTTCTGTCCTACCATTTTTCCTTTCGGTCCTTTAGCCATGGCAATGTTCTGGCCACTGAGGCCCCACGGTGTCCAGATGGGACAATTTCAGAGGGCAACTTCAGGCGCTCCGAAATTTCCAAACACACATGGGTCCTGGATATGTGGTGTTTTTGTGTGTTAATTATTTTGGCTTTGTTTACTATTTGAAAATCAGTGTAAGCTGTATTGTCAGTTTTAGCGTTAACTAAATCATTTCCCATAGTAAATGATCTTTCCGAAATATATAATAGAACATTAATATTCATGTGCCTCTGACATATCTCTAAGGGAACCTCTCTTCCCAAGGCATTCAATAGAGTACATCCTGTGTCTAACTTCTTTTTTTCTTATATTTGATTGGAAAACAACACTTACTTTATGCAGTGCTCAAATCTTTTAATTGACATGAAGAGTTTCAAACATTTGGGAAGTGTAAGGCTCCTAATAGCAAAGCTGTATAAGAGGACAGTGGTATACCCAGAGGACCTGAGTTTGATCTTTGAGAGCCACATGGTGGAAGAAGAGAACCAATTTCCACAGGTTGTTCTCTGAGCTCCACACATGTACCACGGTGTATCTGTGCATGTGCATATCCTCCAAACACTCTAATAAATAGGTAGATAAATACCTAAATAAACAATATAGTATTAAATGTGATAAAATTAATCTTAAAATAAATGCCAATATTTTAATAGTCACGTGTGTCTAAATCTACCAAGTATGAATCACTTGTGTTGCTATTATACATGTTTATCATCCTAAAGAGTTACTGCTGAGAAACGGTGAAGTGGTTTCTTATATTTGTTTTCCAGATGATATGTAAAACCTGAGGTTCTCTATGACTTTCTATTAATATTTTAAAATAGTTCTACATAGGATGAGGGTCTTCAGAATTCATTTATTTATTTTTATTCAGCTTTCTCTGTATTCCAGAGTGATTATTACCACTTTGCAGGGCTAGCATAAAACCCAGAATAACTTGAACAATTGATATAATTAATTTAGATAGTGCTTGAACTGTATGGATAAGCTCTAGCCTTCTCTCACTCAGATAATTAACTTGGGATAGTCTCTCTTTTAGTACCCACCTGTATTTCCACAATACCAGTTTATATGTCTGAATCATTGAAAGGTTTGTTTTTGCCTGTTGTAAGTTTGGTTTTGTTTGTTTGTTTGTTTGTTTGTTTTATTTTTTATTTTTTACCAAGTTCTTTCTGAATGAAATTTCTAGAATTTTATTCAGGAAGTTTATAAACACTTTGTTTTTCTTTATTTTCTTATCTACATGAATGCTTCTTGTCTTAATCTGTCCTTTTCCTCAGTCTGACCCAGGTTTAAACCTTCTGGTCTACAATAACAAATGTTTTAGGACAATAGGTGTACTGTCATACTAGAACTATGAATGTTAAGGAGTAAAAAAAAAATTATTTAGTTTTAAGGCTTTCTTCTTGACAAGAAGCTTATACTTAGTATTATTAACGAGCACTTGTATTTCAATAGGTCGTAGGACCTTAGGGAGAACCTGTAACCGTTATGCTGCTAACTTGACAAAGTAATTGTTTCATTGAATTAATTGATTTCTAATGACTTATTGTTATGTCCATAGATCAGTGCAATTCTCAATTCTCATTAGAGAAGCTTCATCTTTCAGTAGATGGCAATTAATACAAAGATAAGCAATTAGTCATCTAACAGAGAGACTCCAGAGCGATCAGCCCTAAATGTAAGTTTTTATCATAGTCCCCACCCCTCCGTCTGAGGGTCCTTTGTGGATGAGCAAAATATATTGCATGAATTTATCAAAGAATTAGTGAAAACATTTAAAAGCACTATTCTGCTAAATGAGCATAGCAATAAAATGCCTCTTTATGATCTATAGCTGTGTTTACAGCTCATAGCATTGCTCAAGCCTCATTAGAGAAGCATCTTCTTGCAATAACATGTTTGTTGTCATATTCGGTTTTTTATAGTTGTTTTAAATTTTTGGTTTTGGTTTTGAGAGAAAAATGCACAGAGAGATAGCATGCTATTAGGTAGGAAGGAGGGGATAATCTTAGAGGATTTATAGAAGGAAAAGGATATGATCAGAATATATCAAAATTAAATAAAAATACTAAAACGACAGGATAAATTTCATTTTTGATAATATTAAGTTTTTGTAGTAAGACTGAAGAAAGGATACAAGGACAAAGGCGTAAATGCAAATAGACTGCCACTTCAAATAAACTTCTTTGGCTTCAATTGGGACTTTGTGGATGTTAGACATTAGAAAGCTATATCTTAAGGCTCCTTTGCTGCTGAAATATGTAAATTAACTCCACATGAAATGATCATCACTGCAGAGACTATAGAGGGAATAATTAATCCTGCTGTTTGTCATTTTATTATGATCAATGTAAAATTTTTCAGAAATGCTTACTTTATTACAAAAACATATTGCTATGTGAACCTCAAAGTCCGCCATGTACTAAATGTGTTCAATTATTAAAATGATTAAAAATATACAAGCCTGAGCATGTTAGTATTTACATGTTAACATAAAAATTTAATTTTTTATATGAAAACATTGACAGGAGTCATATATGCAGAATTTCATTGTACCCAAACAGCTGTTGAGTAAATACAAATTTTCCTATATGTAATTTAGTTATTCTTTCTAAAAATATTACTACAACAGAGATTCTGGTCAGTTGTAGATCATGTCTCCCCATCTATAAGATAATGAGAATAATTAAATTTCAACATCATCTGACATTCATATTTCCTTGACATAGATTTATGAGGAAATATTTAAATACTTTAATTTTCTTTAAATTTATATAAAACAATGTTCTCCTTAATTTTAATTTTAAGATTAATAACAATTGATTTAGAATATTTTATTTACAATAATTTTCATACAATATATGTTGATCAAATATTTTCCCTGCCCCAACTAGTCCCAGATCCTCTGCACATCCCTACCCACCAAGTTGGGCATTCTATTTCTAAAGTATAAAACCAATAAAAATATCAAAATCAAAAACATGCAAGTGAAAACTGATCAAATAAAAGATAATATATATACTAGACACAAATTACCAAAAAGAAACAGGAGACTTTCCCCACCCATCCAAAAAAGATCCTGTTGTTTAGCTGCTCTTGATATGTGGCCTGCCCTGAAATGTGGGTGACATATACCTAAGGGAACTCCATTATATAATGATGCCTTTGCTTTCTAAGAAAATTTCTATTGCAAATATTCTATTATAGTTAGGATAGGAAATTGTAAAAATTTTCCTTCTCAGGATGGGGATATTGTCTGCTTTGGAACCTATGTGTGTCTTAGTTCTTCCTAGAAGTTTTTTGTAATAGTGTTTGTTACAGCAATAGAATCAAGCTAGGATACTTTGATCACGTCTTCATCTCAGTCATTAGCACTTATCATCGTCACTAGAGTATGGTCAGTTCCAGCTACTGTTATTATATACTTTAAAGAGTTTCCATGGAATTTACTGCCTCTATTTCTATACAACACTTATAATTTCAAATATATTCATTAAGTAGTTCCACTGACGGTGTTGTAGATCCAGTTTTTATGAGATTATCAACCATAAGGTTATGTAACCTTTTTTTTTTTAACCTTTAGATCGGTGGTTCTCAAACTTTATAAAGCTGCAAAGCTTCAGTACAGTTCTTCACGCTGTGGTTCCTCCCAACTGTAAAGTTATTTCCATTGCTACTTCATAAATGAAATTTTGCTGCTGTCATGAATCATAGCATCTGATACTCAACCCTTGTGAAACAGTTCTTTGACCCAAAAATGCATTGTGATTCCCAGTTTGGGGAACACTGCATTAGATGGAATAAGTTCAAATATACTAACTTTTAAAAGACAAAGGGAGGAAAATAGCAATTTTACAAAATAAATCAGCTATTCTTCCTGTTTGTGAGGCACCATTATCAATCATCCTTGAATTGGTTCATTTCTAATGATTAAGAAATATAATACATAATGACTTAATACATTTTTTGTTTTCAAATCAAAACAATTCATTGATTTCAGTTTTTCATTAGTTTTTGAACAACCACAATTTTCTAGTCTTATCTTATAATTATTTAAATTATCATAAAATTAATCAAAATAGTCATTTAATTTTCTGTAATAAGAAATTTTCTGAAACCAATTACAGTAATGCATTAAAATACACAGCACCAGAAGTCACCTGTGGTTTCTTCCTTCTAGTCACTTGTGAGTTCTATGGTGTCTGATGTAAGTTCCTCTTGTGCATATCTTCTAATTGTATTCAAGTTTTAATAAGACACTAAATGTTCTCTGAAACATTTACAGAACCCATACAGGTCTAGTAAGTAGGAAGGCTTTTGGGTTGTATATTTTAGGAGGATCAAGAAGTTTCCCTGATTGTACAGAGTGATTATGTGGATGAGTACTACAACTACATATGTTAACCAGAGGTTAAGACCAGAGTAATTTTTATTTGCTTTAGGTCTGAAGAGGAGTTGGGTAAAGACAAGGAACTACCATCTGTGCTGGAAACTTGCATTCTCATATTTTATGGAATCATACCAACAAGTTCTTCAAGGTACATGAGTAAATTTGGTATCTATGCTCCCGTGAGCTGGTATTAATCAAGATACTCTCTCTGAAAACTAATATGTAGCTTTTTTTTCCAGTTGGATGGTGATAGGCAGCTTGATCGCCATCCTAGAAAGTGAGGTTAACGAATGAAAGGTGTTGGTGAAGAATTTGTGGTTTCTGTTTGATTCTAACCTACACCAGCAGACTGTCCAGAATTCTTGCCTTCAAGTCTTATAAATATTTTTTTGAACAAGAAATGGAGAAACATTTGGTTTTTACTTAAAAAAAAAGGTGCCTTGTGGCTGACCATACAAGTATGTACAGATGCGAGAATGTCTAGCATTTTGATAAACAGTCATTAAAAATTCTAAGAGGCATCTTCATGTCCTCCTAGTACTGGCTGGATCCCTGCTGCGCTATACTCACTCCTAGACATTCTGTGTGTCTCGTCCATTTGGAGTTTAAACATTCTTTGTCAGTCCTCCAAATCTACAGAGAGCATGGCTGCTTTGGGTAACCTCTCATTCACTTCTTACTCCAAATCTTTGTATTTTTCCATCACAGCCTACTTATTTCAAAACGTCTGTATTTATGTCTCCTCAATCTGAGGCAGATTACCCTTCCTAGTTTTTCTGGGCATATAGTGTCTATGATTACTAAAAAGAACAGTGGACATTGAAGTAGCACTTGGTTTTCCCTACTTTAACTTTGTTAGCTCCAAGATATTAACATTTGAAATGAATGTGCTACTTGTGACTTTGTTTGGACCCCTTTGTTTCTGGTTTTTGGTTTTGTTTTGTTTTTTTGATACTATTCTTGTTTGTTTCTTTGTATTTATTTTTTCATTTTATTATTATTTTTGGATGACTCGTTTTATTTTAATTAGAGAAAGAAAAAAGGGCATGGATTTTGGTAGAAGTGGAAGTGATCAAAACCTGGGAGCCTTTGGAAGAAAACTATAATAATGTCTATTTTCAATCTTAAAAAACAAAAACATTTCATGTGCTTTTTCTTGTCCTTTTAATAAAGATATGTGTCAATTTGGATGTCTCTAAAACAAAATAAAATGTATACAAATTATTAGTGTGCCACTATGGGAGGTTGGTAAGGAAAGAATCACCTAGACGGTACCATATTATCGATTGCAGATGGTATCAGTCAAATAAATTTGGCTGCATCCTCCATACCACAAGAATGCCCAGCTTAAATCCCCAAATCATCAAGGAGATCTTCCCAGATGGACAATACCAGAAAAACTGATAAATATTATTTCTTGTCTCTTCATTTATTATCGAAACCCAAAGGCACTGATGAACTTTTTTTTTTTAATAATCCTGTAAGAAACAATTAGTTGACAGTCACATTTATTTGTTTTGATCTCTAATAATTTCTTTTTTATGCTGATATTTTGTTTCAATGTTGCAGTCTTTGAGCTAACACAACATTGATTAAAACATCAGTAAGTCATCTTTGCTTTTTAAATTTTAAAGCTACAGGTATGTTAAGAAAAGACAAATATTAATCACAAGGACTACAATATAAACACTTGAATTGAATATTTACTTAACTTTAATCTCTAGTGAACAGGAGCATTTGAATTCTAAAAACAATCTTAGCAAAGTGAAATACAAGTCCTGATATGACAAGTCTATTAAACATTCACATACTTCAAAAGGATTGAAAGAACATGAGCCATTGCCTTTTAATCAATTAACTTAAGTTATCCATTTAAAATTAATAATCTCTCTTAAAACATTATGGCATATGCCTGACATTTTATTATATTTAAATACTAAATTAAGCACAGTTTATTAATACCTCTTTTAGTTAGTAATTAATTAAGTGATATATTCATCTGCTTAAATTTTTTGTACACAAAATTTACATACAAATTACATAATTTACAAAATTTATGTTAAAATGTACATAAATACCATAAAGCTAAATTTGCTAAAAGATAATTTTCTTTTATTTAAATGCATCTCTATTAGTTTTTTAAAAATATAAGGTAGACTCAAAATCAAAACTAATATTAAGCCATTACTTTTAAACTTACTTAATATTATTGTTAGACAATTAAACTTGTTAATTAGTTTCAGTAAAGAAGAGTACTAATAAAAAACAAGAAGGGATAAGTTATTTCTTTAATACGAATATGAAAAAGTAAAATTTGTGAAAATAATAACACATTTCGGCATTTCTATTTTTTTAATTTTAGGTTAAAATAACAATGATATTTATATTGTAAAACACTTATTATGCCTAACAATATTGTTCCTCTGAGGTATAAGTTAACTTTATTTCAGAATTTCTATACAATGTACCATGGGATTGATTGCATTGTTTTAATGATTTTATAGAGATCATGTTTACATCAGTGATTAGTTTTTCTTTCTTTAGATTATTTGAATGGTTAGATATACTTTGTATCTAGCAGTACTCTTATACTCACATTGTTCAGGAAATATTATGAAATTATTTTAATGATTTATTCATAGGACAAGATATACAGTTTATGTCTACTATGTTATTCATAGTATGTAACACCTAGAGTTGAGCACTTCATATTCTCATAAAGAATTACCCCTTGAACAAAGGTTAAGTGGGTCACATGAAATGATGTGGTTAAATAATAAAAGGAACATAAGTACCTTGCTTGCACTTGATGCAAAAGAGTTCTATATAAACTGCACTATGAACAAAATTAGCCAGTTTTACTCGTGTGTGCGGCAGGCCTATAATCCTTGCTACTTGAGAAGCTGAGGCTGCATGACACATTCTTTTCTTGCCTAGCCTCTGAAGAGCACTGAAGGTCATTTTGGGCACCTAGATGGAATGGCTAGTAAAACCCTATCTCAAGACTAAAGGTAAACCAAAAAAGGATCGGTATTGTAGCCACAGCACCAAGTGATTATATATAAAGTTTCATTATTACCAACATAAAATTAAGTAAATAAAATAACATTGTAGTTAATGGTATCTATGTGCACAGCTGGAGTAAATTTTCATCTTGACACTACTATCTTATTATTTATTTTACAATGATATATAAACATTTGTTTTCTGAGATTTATTTTTAAAAATATCACAGCTGTGATTAATTTTGTTGTTATATAAAGTTGTTATTCAAATTTCAAGATAGAAACTTTTTTAGTCAGTCCCACAGGATCAAATACATTTTCCACAGTATTTAACATCAAGCATGATTTACGTATTTTCTATTACTGAAAAACTGAGGTTGAAATTGCAAATAAGCATTCTCTGCTAATATTTATATGTCAGTGCACTTGAATAAACAATAGGAAGTTAAGTGCTCTTATAGATTGGAGTGGGGAGGTTAGGAATTATTAAACAGGGAGAAATATTTACCATATAACTCTGCTCTCCTGCATAGCCTTGCCTGGTATTGAAGGTCATCTGTTAGAGGGATACAATTAACAAACACACAAAACCTCTGAGGGGTTGCCATCAGTCTGAGGCACATTTTTCACAGTTCTTCTTAGGGATGCAATAGTCTAAAAAATTTATAAAATTGCTATGCTTTTAGAAGCAACCATGCCTCATGAGTAGATGTACAGTGTCTGTTAATTGAAAACAATTCAAACCGTTTTTCATTTACTGGGTTTTTACATCTATTTTTATTAAGCACACTTCAATGGTTTTTTTTGGTATAGTAAGGCAGAGATGTTTTCCTAAAGCTAAATGTATTTCATTTTCTAATTTGTAGTATGTTCACTTTCTTAAGATTTTATAGCTACCCACTATCCTCTAAGATTTGTATAGTAGAAAAAATTATATATTCAGCATAGTATTTTGTTCCATTGTAAGCAATTTCTATATTTGATATGGATTTTAAGATTCTTTGTTTGCAATTTAGATATTTCCCAGAATATATCCCATTCTGAGAGAATATTTATAACAGTCTAATATTTGTGACAAACATGGTCAGCACTGTAGAATTTTTACAACTGCTTTATTTCATTTTATTATTTTGTTTTTGTTTTACCATATCACTGTTTTTATTACTTTGTCTTTTTTTCATATGCTACGGAGGTTCCATAAGTTGGTTCCTGTGCAATCTCAATTTTTTATCTTGATTCAATACAAATATTAACTTGAATTTTTAAGTTTGGTAGATCATAATACTTTTTCTCTTAGAACAGTCTTTCCCTTTGTCCTTGCCCTCAACATTCACTTTGTTTTCAGGTAATTTTTGTGAACAGACTTTTTCTTTCTAAATAATATGATCATGTATCTTATAATTTATATTTTATGTGCTAGAATGCTGTTCCTTTTTACATTTATTTTATTATTTTAGACAATCTCAAGCCTGATTACTATGCATTATTATTACTTCATCTTTCCCCATTTCTGAATCTTTCCACACACTCCCTTTCAAATGCAGGACCTCTTATTCTTCAGTTATTAAAATGATAACCTTGACCTTGTGCTGATTACTTTTGTCAATTTGGGAAAGAAGACACTGAATTTAAATTATTTTTTTTCGGGAAACAATGTTCTATTCCTTAAATTTATATTAGTTACAGTGTTTGCTAAAAATTGTTATTTGAATTCTGCTACATAATGTATATATAAAAACTGGTGACTATCTATACTGGATACTAAATTAGCATGTCTATGGGCTTATATTTGTTCACTTTATTTTCATTTGAAGCCTTACATATACGGTAGAATTTGGCTAAGAAAGACTCTGTCAGAATCTTTATATACTCTTACTATCTTACTCCTTATATCAAAAATTCATTACTCCTTTAAAATTATGATTTACTTGGGACATGATAATAGGAGACCTTACTAACAAACAAAAATAATTAACTTTCCTGTGTATCAAATAATCAATTTTTTGAACATTTCTGAAATGCTATTAAATAGATTTGTATTAAGGAAAGAAAAATGTGCATAAACTATCTTGAAAATCACCCAAGATAAAAACATAAAAACATATTTTTCACGTTTTTCAAAATAAATATTTTTACCAAAATGTTTTCAAATATTTCTGTTTATCATTTATTTGTACATTTTGTTTACATGCTATGCTAATGTTATTTACATTTACTATGACAATTTGGGGAAGCAGCCTAGAGAAGAAAGAGTTTATTTTAGTTAATAGTTGAAGGTTATGGTCAGTGATTGTTGGGAAGCCAAAACAAATAGGGGCTGGAGAGAAATAATCTCAGTCAGGATAGAGTGATATAATGCTTACTTAGCTATGTAGTGTCCACCTATTACTGAAAAAAGCCAATGAAATAAAGCTTCCTCATTCCGGGGTGGAGGGGGGTCTGCCTACTTCAATCAATTAATCAAAGAATCCCTGTAGGTATGCACACTGGCCAATCTAGTCTTGAAAATCCTTTATTGAAATTTACTTCCCAAAGCGAGGCATAGGAATTCACATGCCTTTAATGCCTTTAACCTTAGCACTTAGCTGGCAGAAAACAAAGAAAGAAGAAAAAGGAAGGAAAGTTACTTGTGGGTGATTCTAGATTGTCTAAAAGTGAGAGTATCACACAGGCACTCAGTCTGGTATACCTGGAGCACAGATTAAAGAAGTGAGTTACTCAAGACCCTCTAACCTCCATTATCTGGTTTTCACCTTGCCCTTTCATCCTCAGGAGTCCTCCTGGATCCCAAGGGCATCCTGCTCACCTCACCCCCCATGGAGGCCTGTGGGTGTTTGGTGGACAAGAACTATCGGCTTGGCACAATGTTCCGCCAATCCCTTGCCAATGAGGTCCACCTGAGTCACAACCAGCAGATTTAGGTTACCTTACCTCCATTATCTGTAATCAGGCTCCCTCTACCTTCCCAAGACATCCTGCTGTCATCAGCATCATTCAGCCAACAGCAAGAAAAACCAAATGTATAAAAGACATCATATGAACAGAACCAACAAGAGCCAGTGCAATAGGGCACAACCAGAGCCTAGCTATCTAAGTCCAGCAAGCCTTGCAAATCTTATTGAAACTGACGCACTGGAAGATGATATGAAATTCAACCTTATAAATATGATAGAGGTCTTTAAAGAAAAAAGAATAAATCCCCTAAAGAAATATAGGAAAATGGATTCAATCCAGTAGAGGCATTAATAGAGGAAGCAAATAATTACAAAGAAACATAGGAAAATGCAATAAGCAGAAAATACATATAAACGATATGAATAAAATTTTTCAAGACCTGAAAATGGAAATAGAAGCAATAAGGACAACACAAACTGAGCTATCCTGGAGATGAAAAATTTAGATAAGAGAACAGTAAAGCAAACATAAGTGTCAGCAACAGAATAAAAGAGATGTAAGAAATAATCACAGGCATAGAAGATGCGATAGAAGATATCAATACATCTGTCAAAGAAAATGCAAAATCTAAAATGGTCATGACATAAAACATTCCAGAAATTTGGGACACTATGGAAAGACCAAACCTAAAATCATATGAATAGAAGAAGGAGTAGATTCCCAGATCAAGTGCACAGAAAACATCTGCAAAAAAAAATCATAGAATATGTTCCTAACCTAAAGAAATGGATGGCTATAAACGTATAAGGAGAATACTGAATGCCAAACAGATTAGCCAAAAAAGAAAATGTTTCTGCCACATAATAATCAAAACATTAAGCGTATGGAACAAAGAAAGTCTATTAAGAGCTGCAAAGTGAAAAATATCATGTAAAGGCAATCCTATCAGAATTACACCTAACTTCTCAACTGAGATTCTAAAAGATGCTCCAACATACAAAAAAGACACATGCTCCACTGTGTTCATAGCAGCCTTATTTATAATAGCCAGAAGCTGAAAAGAACCCAGATGCTCTTCAACAGAGGAATGGATTAAAGAAATGTGGTACATCTACAAAATGGAGTACTAATCAGCTATCAAAAACAATGACTTCATGAAATTCATAGGCAAATGGAATGAACTAGAAAATATCATCCTGAGTGAAGCTACTCAATCACAGAAAAACACACTTGATATGCACTCATTGATAAATAGGTATTAGCCAAAAAGCTCGAATTACCCAAGATGCAATCCATAGATAACAGGAAGCTCAAGTTGAAGGATGACCAAAATGTGGATGCTCCCACTCCTTCTTAAACGGGGGAATAATAACCATAGGAGGGGATATGGAAGCAAAGTTTAGAGCAATGGCTCAAGTAATGGCCATTCAGAGCCTGACCCACATGTGATATATGTGACCCACATATATCTCCACCAAAACTAGATAAGAATTGATGAAGCTAGAAAATGCATGCTGAAAGGGACGGGATATAGATCTCTCCTGAGAGACAAAACCAGAGCATTCCAATATAGAGATCAATGCTAGCAGCAAACCACTGAATTGAGAATAGGACCCCCTTAGGGGGAATTAGAGGAAGTATTGAAAGAGTTGAAGGAGCTTGCAACCCCATAAAAACAACAATGCCAACCAACCAGAGCTTCCAGGGACTAAACGAGTAAGGAAAGACTATACATGGACTGACCCAGGGCTCCAAATGCATATGTAGCAGATAATAGCCTTGTTGGGGCACCAGGGGAAGGGGAAGCTCTTGGTCCTGCCAAGGTTGTACCCCCAGTGCAGGGAATATGGGGGGATGTTCAATAGGGTGGGGGAGAGAATGGGGGCTATGGACAGGAAACCGGGAAGGGGAATAATGTTTGAAATGTAAGTAAAGAAATGTATCTAAAAAATAATTTTTTTTAAAAAAAGGAAAGCTAGCAGGGCCTAGTCAAATGTCGTACAGATCCTAAGAGTCCACACAGACTACTACATCCTGCAAAACCTTCAATCATCATAGATGGTGAACCCAAGATATTTTATGACAGGAGCAAATTTAAACTCTCTTTCCACTAATCCAGCCCTACATAGGATACTAGAAGAAAAAATCTGACCCAATGAGGCTAACTACCCTCAAGAAAAAAAATAAAAAATAGATATCACAAAATTAAAACCAAACAAAGACAAACACAGACATAGACACACACACACGCACACACACACATGCACATCACCAACACCAAAATAACAGGAAGTAACACTCATTGATCATAAATATCTGTCAACTTCAATAGTCTCCATTCGCCACTAAAGACACAGGCTAACAAAATGGATGCAAAACCAGAATCAATCATTCAGCTATATACATGAAACACACCTTAGCAACAAAGACAAAATTTATGTTAGAATAAAGGGTAGGGACAAGTTTTTCCAAACAAATGGACCAAAGAAATAAGCTGGAGTAACCATTTTACTATCTCATAAAATATACTTTCCACCAAAAGTAATCAAAAGAGTCAGGGAGGATCACTTCAAATTCGTCAAAGGAAAAAATTCACCAAAGGACATCTCAAATCTGAACATGTATGTGCCAAATACCAGTGCACCCATATTCATAAAGAAATATTATTAAAGCATAAATCATATATCAAATCAACACACTAACAATAGTGGGAATGTTCAACACCTCACTCTCACCAATGCACTGGTTTCTAAGACAGAAACTAAACAGAGAAATAATGAAATTAACAGAAGTTATGATTTTTATGGGCCTAACAGACGTCTATAGAGCATTTCACCGAAACACAGAAAAATATACATTCTTCTCATTACCTCATGGAACCTTCTCCAATATTGACCATTTAATTGATCATAAAACAAGCCTCAACAGATACAAGGATATTGAAGTAACCCAGTCCATATTATTAAATCACCACTTATTAATGCTGTATTTTAACAACAGCAGAAAAAGCAGACAACATATATATATATATATATATATTCATGGAAACTGATTACTCAATGATAATTGGGTTATGGAAGAAATAAATAAAGAAATAAAAGACTTTCTAGAATTCAATTAAAATGATGGTATACCACACACAAACTTATGTGACAGAATGAAAGCAGTGCTATGTGGCGAGTTCATAGCTGAGTGCTTCCATAAAGAAACTGGAGTATTCCCACACCAAGGAATTAAACGGACTCCTGCAACCTGCAGCAAATAAGGAAGAAAACACAACCAAGATTAGTAAACCCAGGGCTGAAAACAACCAATTAGAACAAAGAGAACAATGCAAAGAATGAACAAAACAAGCAGCTGGTTCTTTGGGAAAATCAACAAGATAGACAAACCCCTAGCCAAACCAACTAAAAAGCAGAGAGTTAATACCCAAACTTACAAAATCAGAAATGAAAAGATAGATATAACAACAGATACTGAGGAAATCAAAGGAATCATTAGTTCTTACTTAAAAATCCTATGCTCCATCACTTCTCTGGAGTTCCTGACTGGCTACAGGAGGTGGTTCTTCAAATTCCCCATCCCCAATGTAATGAGTCAGAGCTAAAGTCACTAAACTGATTCGTGGCTGCCTCCTTTATCTCAGGGATCTGTGTCTCATCCTGGAGATGCTCCTCACTTCCTCATCATGAGCTATAGAGGTAAGAACCCACACATAAAACTTAAAACCCCAAATTTCTCCTGTCTACTAGATATGCAGGCATAGGGGATGGAACAGAGAGTGAGGGAATAGCCAATGAAAAACTGGCCCAGCTTGAGATGCATCCCATGCACATGCACCAATCCCTAATGTATTAATGACGTTCTGTTATGTATGAAGACAGGAGCATGCTGTCTTCAAAAAGGCTCTACCCAGCAGCTGAAGCAGACAGATACAGACACCCACAACCAAACAGTGGATGGAGCTTGCGGTCTCTTATGGAAGAGGAAGAATTGTGGGCCCAATGAAATAGGAACTCCACAAGAAGATCAACAGTCAGCTAACCTGGTCCTTTGGGGCTCTCAGAGTCTGAATCACAAAACAAAACCATACACGAGCTGGACCAGGTTAGGCCTTCATGTGGGTCCAGAAAAACTCGAGCAAGGGGTATCCCAAAAACTGTTGCCTGTACTTCAGATATGTTCTACTATGGGGGTTGCCTTGCCTGGCCTCAGTGGAGCAGGGTGTGCCTAGATGAGAAGAGACTTAAAATATCAGGGTGGGAGGTGATGCCCAGGGAGTTCCCACCAGCACTTGCTTAGAGTAAAGAGGAAGATGGAGGAAGGTTTGTGAGAGGAGGTGAGTGGGAGTAGGCAGTGAGTGGGATATAAAGTGAATAACTAAAAATGAAAAGTTAAAAAAAAACCTGTACTCCATAAATTGGAAAGTCTAAATGAAGTTGATTATTTTCTAGATAGATACCAATTCCCAAAGTTAAATAAAGATTAGGTAAACTATCTAAATAGATCTATAACCCCTAAGGTAATAGAATCAGTCATTAAAAGCATGTGGACGAACGCAAATATTTATCACTTCACACAAAACTCAAGTCAAAATTGATCAAAAATTTCAACTTAAAACCAGATACACTAAATCTAATAGGACAGAAAATGGCTAGTAGCTTTGAACTCATTAGTACAGGAGACAATTTTCTGAACAGAATACTAATGGCTCAGGCACTAAGATCAACAATTAGTAAATGGAATTTCTGGTAACTGAAAAGTTTCTGTAAGTCAAAGAATACTGACATCAGGACAAAACAACAACCTAGAGATTGGGAAAAAAATCTTTGCCAACCTTATATCTGTCAGAAGTCTAATATCCAAAATCTATAAAGAATTCAAAACATGGGGCTAGAGAGATAGCTCAGTGGTTGAGAGCACTGATTGCTCTTCCAGAGGTCCTGAGTTCAATTCTCAGCAACCACATGGTGCTTCATAACCATCTGTAATGAAATCCAATGTCCTCTTCTGGTTTTCTGAAGACAGCTACAGTATATATATATATATATATATATATATATATATATATATATATATATATATATATATATACACACACACACACATATATATATGTATATATGTATGTATGTATGTATGTATGTATGTATGTATGTATGTATTCCACAGACCCAAAGAACCCAAATGACAAAATGGCATGGTTGAGTCTTTCTCATAAGGGAAAATAAAATAGATATCAGAGGAATGGAGAGGTGAAAATGGATGGAAGAACAATGGAGAAGGAATTGGTGTCTGGGGATCAGGTATAGGGAGAGCAGGGAAGAAAGAATGGGAATTGATGATGGTGGTGGCAATCACTAGGACAATCCAGAGATCTGGGACAGTTGCGGGTTATCTATGTGACTCAAGGTGAGACTCCCAACAGTAGGGGATATAGCACCTAAAGTGGACACTTTCTGTAGCCTGATAGGACTTCTTATGGGGGGGGGGGAAGGACAGAAATCCTCCCTCAAAACCTTCAAACTAAAATCTTTCCTTTCCACTATATGTACATGGACAAAGATAGAGCAAAGAAGGAGGGAATGGACACTGACCAGTCCAAATTCAGACACATCCCATGGGCAAGAACCAATCCCTGACACTATTAATGACACTCTAGTATGCCTGAAGACAGAAATCTAGCATAGCTATCTCGTGGGAGGCTTCATTCAGCAGGCAAGAAAAGCAGATGCAGAGACTTACTATCAAATATTAGACAGAGCTTAAGGAGTCTCATGGTAGTGCTGGGGAAAGGTTGAGGGACATGAATAGTACAGGGACTCCAAAGGTAAGCTAATGGAGTAAACTAACCTAGAATCTTTAGGGCTCCCAGAAAGTGAACCACAAACCTAAGAGTGAGGACAGGCTGAACCCAATATGCCTGCCACATATGTAGCAGATGTTCAGCTTGGTCTTCATGAAGGTCCTTCAAAAACTGGAACAGGGGCTGTCCCTGAGTCTTCTGCCTACCAGCCTGCCTGTGGATTCTGTTCCTCTAACTGACTTGCCTAGTTTGGCCTCAGTGGTAGAGGATGTGTCTAATCTTTCATTAACTTAATGTGCAGAGAGTGGGTGGGGGTGGGGGTGATAATGAAGAGAGAGGTTTAGGGGCTTCCCTTCTCAGAGGAGAAGGAGAGGGAGAAATGAAGGAGGATTAACATGAAGGGGTACAAGGAGGATAGAGGACTGATATTGGGATGTAATGTGAATAAATAAATACATTTAAAACAAAACAACAAAACACAAAATCAAAACAGAGAACAGAACAAAACTATACAACTAGATACAGTAAACATGCATATGTGCACACAGGCATTCAAGGATTGTGATTAAACTTTTTATTTACATATGAGTTTGAGAAATTTGTTCTGATAATTAGACATGTGACTATGAATATTGAGAAGTCACAATGGCATGCCATCTACAAGTAGGGAACATAGGAAAAAATGCTTCCTTGTTTCAGCCAAAGTCAGAAATTCCTGACAGCTGAAGGAACAGGAGTAATCTATTGCCAATCTGTAATCTAGGTGCTCTGGGACAGGAAAAGATATATGTTTTCACCTAAAGATGAAGAGGAAAAATTGTTTTCTGATGCCTTTTCAGCTTATTGGCACAAATATGCAACTTTCTGAAAATTCTCATCATAGACACATCAAACAGCCATACTGTAAAATTTATCTGGGTATCATTTAAGCTGATTCAAGCATTTCTGCATCACAAATCTTTTCTTTGCTTCCTCCCCTGCACCAGGGAGATAATTACCATGGATAATACATTACTATATATTTTGTGAACAAAGCTACTAAATTATTAGCAGATGATATTATATGACTAAAAATAGAATATGTTTTGGGAGGATAATAAATGTGAAAGTTGGAAACACTTGAAGCAATATCCTATGTGTTTGGAATGAAACGGTAAACAGTTTAAAACATCCTCAAATTTTATTGTTGTGAGTTTAGCCTTTAACAGCTAAGCTATACTGCTTCTGGGCATATACCCAAAGCATGCTCCACCGTGCTACAAGATATGTGCTCCACTCTGTTCAAACAAACATTATTATTAGTATTTAGAAGCTGGAAGGAACCCAGATGTCCCTCAACAGAAGAATGGATACAAAAAAAATGTGGCTCATTGACACAGTGGAATACTATTCAGATATTAAAGATAAGACCTTCATGACTTTTTCAGGCAAATGGTTAGAACTAGAAAATATCATCCCAAGTGAGGTCAAAGGACAGGCATGGTATGTACCACTGATAAGTGGCTAATAGCAAAAAGGAGAGCATACCCACGTCACACCCCACATACTCTAAGAGTTTTTTTTCTTTTGTTTTGTTTGTTTGTTTGTTTTCCATCTTTATTGAGTATTTCTTTTTATTTCTTTTTTTTTATTAACTTGAGTATTTCTTATATACATTACCAGTGTTATTCCCTTTCCCGGTTTCCGGGCAAACATCCCCCTCCCACCTCCCCTTTCTTATCGGTGTTCCCCTCCCAACACTCCCCCCATTGCCACCCTCCCCCCCACCAGTCTAGTTCACTGGGGGTTCAGTCTTAGCAGGACCAAGGGCTTCCCCTTCCACTGGTGCTCTTACTAGGATATTCATTGCTACCTATGAGGTCAGAGTCCAGGGTCAGTCCATGTATAGTCTTTAGGTAGTGGCTTAGTCCCTGGAAGCTCTGGTTGCTTGGCATTGTTGTACATAAGGGGTCTCGAGCCCCTTCAAGCTCTTCCAGTTCTTTCTCTGATTCCTTTAAAGGGGGTCCTATTCTCAGTTCAGTGGTTTGCTGCTGGCATTCGCCTCTGTATTTACTGTATTCTGGCTGTCTCTCTCAGGAGCGGCATACATCCGGCTCCTGTTGGTCTGCACTTCTTTGCTTCATCCACCTTGCCTAATTGGGTGGCTCTATATGTATGGGCCACATGTGGGGCAGGCTCTGAATGGGTGTTCCTTCAGTCTCTGTTTTAATCTTTGCCTCTCTCTTCCCTGCCAAGGGTATTCTTGTTCCCCTTTTAAAGAAGGAGTGAAGCATTCACATTTTGATCATCAGTCTTGAGTTTCGTTTGTTCTAGGCATCTAGGGTAATTCAAGCATTTGGGCTAATAGCCACTTATCAAGGAGTGCATACCATGTATGTCTTTCTGTGATTGGGTTAGCTCACTCAGGATGATATTTTCCAGTTCCAACCATTTGCCCATGAATTTCATAAAGTTATTGTTTTTGATAGCTGAGTAATATTCCATTGTGTAGATGTACCACATTTTCTGTATCCATTCCTCTGTTGAAGGGTATCTAGGTTCTTTCCAGCTTCTGGCTATTATAAATAAGGCTGCGATGAACATAGTGGAGCACGTGAATTTTTTATATGTTGGGGCATCTTTTGGGTATATGCCCAAGAGAGGTATAGCTGGATCCTCAGGCAGTTCAATGTCCAATTTTCTGAGGATCCTCCAGACTGATTTCCAGAATGGTTGTACCAGTCTGCAATCCCACCAACAATGGAGGAGTGTTCCTCTTTCTCCACATCCTCGCCAGCATTTACTGTCACCTGAGTTTTTGATCTTAGCCATTATCACTGGTGTGAGGTGAAATCTCAGGGTTGTTTTGATTTGCATTTCCCTTATGACTAAAGATGTTGAACATTTCTTTAGGTGTTTTTCAGTCATTCGGCATTCCTCAGCTGTGAATTATTTGTTTAGCTCTGAACCCCATTTATAATAGGGCATTTGCCTCCCTGCGGTCTAACTTCTTGAGTTCTTTGTATATTTTGGATATAAGGCCTCTATCTGTTGTAGGAATGGTAAAGATCTTTTCCCAATCTGTTGGTTCCATTTTGTCCTAACCACAGTGTCCTTTGCCTTACAGAAGCTTTGCAGTTTTATGAGATCCCATTTGTCGATTCTTGATCTTAGAGCATAAGCCATTGGTGTTTTGTTCAGGAAATTTTTTCCAGTGCCCATGTGTTCCAGATGCTTCCCTAGTTTTTCTTCTATTAGTTTGAGTGTGTCTGGTTTGATGTGGAGGTCCTTGATCCACTTGGACTTAAACTTTGTACAGGGTGATAAGGATGGATCGATCTGCATTCTTCTACATGTTGACCTCCAGTTGAACCAGCACCATTTGCTGAAAATGCTATCTTTTTTCCATTGGATGGTTTTGGCTCCTTTGTCAAAAATCAAGTGACCATAGGTGTGTGGGTTCATTTCTGGGTCTTCAATTCTGTTCCATTGGTCTATCTGTCTGTCTCTGTACCAATACCATGCAATTTTTATCACTATTGCTCTGTAATACTGCTTGAGTTCAGGGATAGTGATTCCCCCTGAAGTCCTTTTATTGTTGAGGATAGTTTGAGCTATCCTGGGTTTTTTGTTATTCCAGATGAATTTGCAAATTGTTCTAAGTCTTTGAAGAATTGGATTGGTATTTTGATGGGGATTGCATTGAATCTGTAGATCGCTTTTGGTAAAATGGCCATTTTTACTATATTAATCCTGCCAATCCATGAGCATGGGAGATCTTTCCATCTTCTGAGGTCTTCTTCAATTTCTTTCTTCAGAGTCTTGAAGTTCTTATTCTACAAATCTTTTACTTGCTTGGTTAAAGTCACACCGAGGTACTTTATATTATTTGGGTCTATTATGAAGGGTGTCGTTTCCCTAATTACTTTCTCGGCTTGTTTCTCTTTTGTGTAGAGGAAGGCTACTGATTTATTTGAGTTAATTTTATACCCAGCCACTTTGCTGAAGTTGTTTATCAGCTTTACTAGTTCTCTGGTGGAACTTTTGTGATCACTTAAATATACTATCATATCATCTGCAAATAGTGATATTTTGACTTCTTCTTTTCCGATCTGTGTCCCCTTGACCTCCTTTTGTTGTCTGATTGCTCTGGCTAGAACTTCAAGAACTATAGTGAATAAGTACGGAGAGAGTGGGCAGCCTTGTCTAGTCCCTGATTTTAGTGGGATTGCTTCAAGTTTCTCTCCTTTATTTTAATGTTAGCAACTGGTTTGCTGTATATGGCTTTTACTATGTTTAGGTATGGGCTTTGAATTCCTATTCTTTCCAGGACTTTTATCATGAAGGGGTGTTGAATTTTGTCAAATGCTTTCTCAGCATCTAATGAAATGATCATGTGGTTTTGTTCTTTCAGTTTGTTTATATAATGGATCACGTTGATGGTTTTCCATATATTAAACCATCCCTGCATGCCTGGGATGAAGCCTACTTGATCATGGTGGATGATGTTTTGATGTGCTCTTGGATTCGGTTTGCCAGAATTTTATTGAGTATTTTTGCGTCGATATTCATAAGGGAAATTGGTCTGAAGTTCTCTTTCTTTTTTGGGTCTTGGTGTGGTTTAGGTGTAAGAGTAATAGTGGCTTCATAGAAGGAATTTGGTAGTGCTCCATCTGTTTCAATTTTGTGGAATAGATTGGATAATATTGCTATGAGGTCTTCTATGAAGGTCTGATAGAATTCTGCACTAAACCCGTATGGACCTGGGCTCTTTTTGGTTGGGAGACCTTTAATGACTGCTTCTATTTCCTTAGGAGTTATGGGGTTGTTTAACTGGTTTATCTGTTCCTGATTTAACCTCGATACCTGGTATCTGTCTAGGAAATTGTCCATTTCCTGAAGATTTTCAAATTTTGTTGAATATAGGTTTTTATAGTAAGATTGGATGATTTTTTGAATTTCCTCTGAATCTTTTGTTATGTCTCCCTTTTCATTTCTGATTTTGTTAATTTGGACGCACTCTCTGTGTCCTCTCGTTAGTCTGGCTAAGGGTTTATCTATCTTGTTGATTTTCTCAAAGAACCAACTTTTGGTTCTGTTGATTCTTTCTATGGTCCTTTTTGTTTCTACTTGGTTGATTTCAGCTCTGAGTTTGATTATTTCCTGCCTTCTACTCCTCCTGGGTGCATTTGCTTCTTTTTGTTCTAGAGCTTTTAGGTGTGCTGTCAAGATGCTGACATATGCTCTTTCCTTTTTCTTTCTGCAGGCACTCAGCGCTATGAGTTTTCCTCTTAGCACAGCTTTCATTGTATCCCATAAGTTTGGGTATGTTGTACCTTCGATTTCATTAAATTCTAAAAAGTCTTTAATTTCTTTCTTTATTTCTTCCTTGACCAGGTTATCATTGAGTAGAGCATTGTTCAATTTCCACGTATATGTGGGCATTCTTCCCTTATTGTTATTGAAGACCAGTTTTAGGCCATGGTGGTCCGATAGCAGGCATGGGATTATTTCTATCTTTCTGTACCTGTTGAGGCCCGGTTTTTGACCAATTATATGGCCAATTTTGGACAAAGTACCATGAGGAGCTGAGAAGAAGGTATATCCTTTTGCTTTAGGATAGAATGTTCTGTAAATAGCCGTTAAGTCCATTTGGCTCATGACTTCTCTTAGTCTGTCGACATCTCTGTTTAAGTTCTGTTTCCATGATCTGTCCATTGATGAGAGTGGGGTGTTGAAATCTCCTACTATTATTGTGTGAGGTGCAATGTGTGTTTTGAGCTTTAGTAAGGTTTCTTTTACATATGTAGGTGCCCTTGTATTTAGGGCATAGATATTTAGGATTGAGAGTTCAACTTGGTGGATTTTTCCTTTGATGAATATGAAGTGTCCTTCCTTATCTTTTTTGATGACTTTTAGTTGAAAATTGATTTTATTTGATATTAGAATGGCTACTCCAGCTTGCTTCTTCCGACCATTTGCTTGGAAAGTTGTTTTCCAGCCTTTCACTCTGAGGTAGTGTCTGTCTTTGTCTCTGAGGTGTGTTTCCTGTAGGCAGCAGAATGCTGTGTCCTCATTGCGTATCCAGTTTGTTAATCTATGTCTTTTTATTGGGGAGTTGAGGCCATTGATGTTGAGAGATATTAAGGAATATTGTTTATTGCTTCCTGTTCATTCATATTTGGATGTAAGGTTATGTTTGTGTGCTTTTCTTCTCTTTGTTTTGTTGCCAAGACGATTAGTTTCTTCCTTCTTCTAGGGTATAGCTTGCCTCCTTATTTTGGGATTTACCATTTATTATCCTTTGTAGTGCTGGATTTGTAGAAAGATATTGTGTAAATTTGGTTTTGTCATGGAATATCTTGGTTTCTCCATCTATGTTAACTGAGAGTTTTGCAGGATACAGTAACCTGGGCTGGCATTTGTGTTCTCTTAGCGTCTGTATGACATCAGTCCAGCACCTTCTGGCCTTCATAGTTTCTGGCGAGAAGTCTGATGTGATTCTGATTGGTCTACTTTTATATGTTACTTGACCTTTTTCCCTTACTGCTTTTAATATTCTTTCTTTATTTTGTGTGTTTGGTGTTTTGACTATTATGTGACGGGAGGTGTTTCTTTTCTGGTCCAATCTATTTGGAGTTCTGTAGGCTTCTTGTATGCCTATGGGTATCTCTTTTTTTAGGTTAGGGAAGTTTTCTTCTATGATTTTGTTGAAGATATTTACTGGTCCTTTGAGCTGGGAGTCTTCACTCTCTTTTATACCTATTATCCTTAGGTTTGATCTTCTCATTGAGTCCTGGATTTCCTGTATGTTTTGGACCAGTAGCTTTTTCTGCTTTACATTATCTTTGACAGTTGAGTCAATGATTTCTATGGAATCTTCTGCTCCTGAGATTCTCTCTTCCATCTCTTGTATTCTGTTGGTGAAGCTTGTATCTACAGATCCTTTTCTCTTCTTTTGGTTTTCTATATCTAGGGTTGTTTCCATGTGTTCTTTCTTGATTGCTTCTATTTCGATTTTTAATTCCTTCAACTGTTTGATTGTGTTTTCCTGGAATTCTCTCAGGGATTTTTGTGTCTCCTCTCTATGGGCTTCTACTTGTTTATTTATGATTTCCTGGAATTCTTTCAGGGATTTTTGTGACTCCTCTCTATGGGCTTCTACTTGTTTATTTATGATTTCCTGGAATTCTTTCAGGGATTTTTGTGATTCCTCTCTGTAGGCTTCTACTTGTTCTCTAAGGGAGTTCTTCACGTCTTTCTTGAAGTCCTCCAGCATCATGATCAAATATGATTTTGAAACTAGATCTTGCTTTTCTGGTGTGTTTGGATATTCCATGTTTGCTTTGATGGGAGAATTGGGCTCTGGTGGTGCCATGTAGTCTTGGTTTCTGTTGCTTGGGTTCCTGCGCTTGCCTCTCACCATCAGATTATCTCTAGTGTTACTTTGTTCTGCTATTTCTGACAGTGGCTAGACTGTCCCTATATGCCTGTGTGTCAGGAGTGCTGTATACCTGTTTTACTGTTTTCTTTCATCCAGTTATGGGGACAGAGTGTTCTGCTTTCGTGCGTGTAGTTTTTCCTCTGTACAGGTCTTCAGCTGTTCGTGTGGGCTTGTGTCTTGAATTCACCAGGCAGGTCACTTGCAGCATACATGTTGGTCTTACCTGTGGTCCCGAGGCTCAAGTTCGTTCGCGGGGTGCTGCCCACGGGCTCTTTGCGGTGGCAGCAACCAGGAAGACCTGTGCCACCCCTTCTGGGAGCTTCAGTGCACCAGGGTTCCAGATGGCCTTTAGTGTTTTCCTCTGGCGTCCGAGATGTGTGCAGAGTGCATTCTCTTCTGGTTTCCCACGTGTTTCTGTGTCTCTGAAGATTTAGCTCAATTGAATATTTCGTATTTACATTTTGATTGTTATTCCCCTTCCTGGTTTCCCGGCCTACATCACCCTAACCCCTCCCCCCCATTCTCTATGGGTGTTCCCCTCCCCACCCTCCCCATTACCTCCCTCCCCCCAATCATCACTAAGAGGTTTAATAAGATTGAAGGCACAAGAAATGATGCTTCAATCCCATTTAGAAGGGGGAACAAAATAATAATGGGAGATACAGGGAGGGAGGAAACTGGGTGAAAAAGGTGAGGGGGAACGGAGAGGGTGGCAGGATCAGGTGTGGGTAGACAGGAGAGAAGCCCAGAGGGCCAGGGAAATGGGAATGTGCAGCTACAAGGAGTGGAGGTGGGGTGGGTTGTAGGAGGCTTCCAGAACTCCGTGGGCATGACTTCACCAAATGCCCAACAGTTGGGAGATAGAACCTGAAGAGTCCAGCTCCAGTATTTGGACAGGGCCCCCAGTAGAGGGATTGGGACATCAAGCTACCTTCAAATTTTTTGACTCAGAATTGCTTTTGTCTAAATAAAGTAAGGGGGGTTGGGGATTTGGCTCAGTGGTAGAGCACTTGCCTAGCAAGCACAAGGCCCTGGGTTCGGTCCCCAGCTCCGGGGGAAAAAAAATAAAGTAAGGGACAAACATGTAGCAGAATCCCAAGGAAAAGCTGACCAGTGGGGAGTCCAACTTAGGATCTGTCCCCATGGACGGACACTGAACCCTGACATTATTACTGATGCCACGTTATGCTTGTAGACAGTGGCTTAGCACGGTTGTCTTCTGAGAGTCTCTACCTCCAGCTGACTGAGACAGATGCAGATGCATGCAGGTAACCACTGGACTAAGGTTGGGGACCCTTATGAAAGAGTTACAGGAAATTTTCAAGAAACTGAAGGGGATGGTAATCCCTAAGGATGACCAACAGAATCAACTAACCAGGAACCCTGGGAGCTCCCAGAGACTAAGCCGCCAACCAAAGAGCACACATAGATTGAGAAATGCCTTGTCTGGCCTCAGGGTGAGAGAGTGT
The DNA here is from genome assembly GCF_021556685.1 of Rattus norvegicus. Taxonomy (NCBI): domain Eukaryota; kingdom Metazoa; phylum Chordata; class Mammalia; order Rodentia; family Muridae; genus Rattus; species Rattus norvegicus. The sequence goes on along the minus strand of NC_141539.1, from coordinate 87,796,026 downwards.
GACTAAACCTGTAGAGACTTAGTGCCCAGGAAAAAGAGATGCCCTCAGAGAAGGCATCCTCTGAGAGGCGGAGGGGACATATGGGGTGAAGAACTCTGGGAGTGGGGAAGAAGGGGGACAACATTTGGGAGGTAAATAAAACAAATCATTAAAAAAGTGTCCTCAAATTTTTTTTTCTCTGGAAAAAATGTCTTTATTTCATACTCCGTATTCAAAAGAGTGGCATATGATCCCGCAGTCTTTTGTCTAGTATAAAAGATAAACTTTATATGTAAGTCCCATTTATTCTTTGGTCAATAATGAACATTCTTCTATCTAGATTGTTTCTATCTCTGGTGATTCAGTTCGTCTCATACTTATGTGTATGTTATTGATTCAGAAACGGGCAGCCTTGCTGTACCCTGAACAGAATAAATGCAATAAGTATCTTTGTCATTTCCTGCAGCCCTTGCACGAGATATCCCTATGACATTTTCTGATGACTGTCTTCTCCATTATAAGCTCAATATAATAAATCTGCCCTTTGTGGCAGAGACTACAGCTCTCTAGCTCTTCTGAATATACTGAGAAGGTTTGTATTCTTTTGTTTGGTGTTTTTAAGAAGTTATCGGCAGCAGGTAATCGAGTACTTCTTTGTTCTTATATATTCCCAAGCATTGAGACTCTAGGCAGGAGAAGGAGGTTAAAGAGAAAAACATCAAAATATAGACATGAGAATTTTTATTTTTGAATGTACATTTGTATGCCTATGCAGCCTCGACAGCATGCCTCCATCCTTTTGATTATGAATAAACATTTCTGAAAAGAAGCTGTGTCTGGTTGTGAACAAAAACTCCTGAGAGGTGCTCTGTGACTGCAGAGACTGATTTGAATCTCAGTACCACAGAGAGACTGGAATTTTGTAGGCTCAGATGCTAATTATTTTGGGCTAGTTTTTGCTTTATGGAATGCCCATTTCTTGCCCCACTCTGTATATGATCTAACACCACATGACAATAAATATAAAATCTTTAGTACAGTGGTGTCAATCTTCCTAATGCTGTGACCCTTTAATTCAGTTCCTCAGGTTGTGATGAGCACAAATATTAAATTATTTTCATTGCTATTCATAACTCTAATTTTTCTATTGTTTTGAATCATAATGTAAATATCTGTGGTTTTGGACAACCCATAAGTGAAGAACTCATGCCTTAGACAATATTAACTTAGCAGAGCATTAACATCCACCAATCCATGAATTAAGAATGTCTTTTGTTATCATATTGGGTCTACAGAAAACCCTTCACACATCTTGATACAGTCCTCTTCCTTGTGTAACCACCAATGTATTTTAAAGGTGCTTTAATTTATGATATTTTTTGTTCTATAAAACTATTAAAAACAAAACAAAATGAAACAACAACAACAACAACAACAACAACAACACACACACACACACACACACACACACACACACACAAAAAACCCGTGAAACTGCTTTTATGTTCAGGGTAACCTAAATCTGTATCCCCTGGCCATGATCACTCAGAGTAGCTCCCAAACAAATCTTTTATTCTCTTTAAGCTGAAATCAATTGTTCTTTGTTGACATAATGATGTATCAATTTTGCCTTCTATGCACTACTTATTAATCCCATGCATCCATCAAGTTGCTGGATGCTGAAGATTTTTATGTCAAGAAGGAAAGATAATGGGGTTGGGGATTTAGCTCAGTGGTAGAGCACTTGCCTAGCAAGCGCAAGGCCCTGGGTTTGGTCCCCAGCTCCGAAAAAAAGAATAGAAAAAAAGAAGGAAAGATAATTTTATTGTTTATGAATTGCATTTGTATAGTTTGCTCTGCCTCTATCTTATAGCTCTCAGTCCAAATTTTTGTGAAATTGGTAAATACCAGTTCTGAAAGGCTTTCTTAAACTGTTTATGCATCTCAGTAGTTTTCACACACATGAGCTAAATAAATCTTTCAAGACCTTCAAGATTTATTTTTTGATTATTACCTTATAGGAAAATTATTCTTCGATGTATGTGTAATTAATTTGTATCCTGGAGTCAAAAGACATGAAGCTCAACAGAGAGGGAAAGCATCTAACCTGAAATAGCAACTTGCGCACCACTTGGTAAGTATAAAACCACCTCTTAAGGCAAGCATGGACTGGAAAGAAAGAAAATAATAGCAAGTGGACAATCACTCATAGACAGGACACAATTGTTAATAGATAGAAAATACAACATTATTATTGTATGCATTATTAATAATGCATAACTGGTTTTGGTGGATGCATACCAGAAGAGTGCCCCACAATTTCATTCATACTTATGATAGATAAAAGGCAGATGATGTTTTGATAGGAAGACAGACAGTACCTTTAATCACTGTTGTATACTAACTCGTAACTTCTTCTTGTGTAATATCATCAAATGTTATAATTTTATTGAACTTTTCTGGTTTGCTAGTAAGAAATTGAAGAAAATGATAACTGCACAGTATCTATTTGAAACTAGATTTAATCTAGGATAGAAAATAAGGGAGCATACAATATGTTACATAAACTTACTGGGTAAGATTTAAGTCACAAAGAACAGAACTAAATTATTTTTTGGTTTCTGAAATAGTTTAAAACATACCTTTGAGGTAGAGAAAATAAATTTCAATATCAAGTTCTGAAACTATATTAAAAAAGTTGGTTAAAATGTTCAAATATAAAATGTACTCCATTGGGAAGAAACAGAACACTGTTGATAATTCTTTTTTTAAAAAAATAAAAATAAAGTGTTCTGAAGAGGGGGATAATAAATCAAAAGTAACTCAAACAGAAACCAAAGCAGTACACTTTAGAGACTGAAAAATAAAAAAAAAGACAAACAGGAAAAATAGATTACCAGAAAACAGACATGCTATAGCAAAGGAAGTGAAAAAAGGAATCAGGAATGAAAATACAGTGAATTACACACACACACACACACACACACACACACACACACACACACACAGAGAGAGAGAGAGAGAGAGAGAGAGAGACAGACAGACAGACAGACAGACAGACAGACAGACATGCTTATGCACACACAAACACATTGCACATATATATCCAAATATTTTATGGCCATTAAGGCAAGTAACATTTGAATATGCACCTTTAGAGTTAGCTGTTTAATATGGCTGAAAGAAATTTCTAGACTGTCTCCGACATTTAAGTCATCAAGAAGTAAGTCTTCTTGGCATACTTAAATGGTAAATTTTCTAGAATCAACTTCATTATCATTCTCAGAGTTGATTAGCTTTAAATATTACTACGTTGGATTGGGTTTATATTCACAAGTTGAGAAACAATTCCACATAGTTTAGTTATTTCTTATGGTGAGGGAAGAGGTACACTTGTTTGGGAGGAGAGGAAAATAAAAGATACCTAATGTATATACCTAATGAAAGACAATCCAGTGTATATTGTTCTTGCATTAGGAGAACCTCTCAATTTGTAATGCTTAATGAATATATCATCATTCATTTACTAAACATGAATAATCCCTAACAACAATCTATAAACATTCGTCTTCATACACAAAGGCAACTGTAGTCCTCATCTCTCATCAAGAAAATGTCTCTTTGTAACAGAGACCACTACAGAAAACCATAACTAATGAAAATGCAGAACTGTGGAGTCCAGCCCCAATATGTTCATCAACGAAACACCTCTTCCATCTAAGGTTCAGAAGACACTGCAGAAGAGGGAGAAGAAGAATTGTAAGAGACAGAGGGTCAACGATTTTGCTTTGAAATTGTATCTACTAGCAATATCAGAAGCTACAATGATAAAGTGTCATTAGACTGCACAAACAGAAGCTGAGTGAACTGGAAAGAGCCCATAAGGCCTCAGTTTTATGTAAAGAACTACAGGTAACCTACTATAGGTGCAAGTGAGACAATGTTCTTCCCCAGAAAAGTGCATGCCAATTGATTGTCCAATACCAAATGGCAGCCCTGAAAACGTATGTACAAATAATACCCTATGGAATACAAAAATTATACATGAGAAAATATCAGCAAAAAGAAGCCATGGATTTGAAGGGGACCAGGGGTGTAAATGGGGTTTTGAAGGGAGGGAAGGAAAGAAAGAAGTATTTAAATTATATTAAATCCAAGAAAAATTAGGAAATAAGAGAAGAATGTAAAAATCTTTTTGGTAAGAAATAATGAAGGTAAAAGGTTTAATGCCTCATAGTGGAAAAGGCAAAGATTTTGTGTACATTTGTGATAGGAGTTCTTTTGTGATAGGTCAAAATTACAATGTAAGAGTCCATCGAATTAGAACATGGAGCACTCATTTGAGAGGAACCCCTTTTCTAGTAATCTGAATGCAGTTGATAACAGAAAGCTATTAGCAGCAAGTCCTTACAAATGGGCAAATTTCTTTCTTTTCAGAGATGGCCACTGCAATTTGCCTAACAATATACATCTTCCAAAGAATGTTTGAGATTTAAACCATTTGGATAATTATAAACATGACTCTAGTCTTTTAATTATTTTAAATTTTTGAAATGACTTTTACTCCTCTGATTTTTCTTGAGTGATAGTATCAAATATTTTATTAATTAATATTCATATATTATATTAGGCTAACTTCATAAAACTCTTGGTCATATAATGTGTATTTCTGAAATAGATATAACAAATCAATATTATCAGAATGTATATAGTGAGCTTTATAAATATATATGTTTATATTTCTCATAAAAGAGGCTCAGTATTAATGATTTGATGAATAGCTGTTTCTTCTAAGGCTAATGATTTAAAATTGCTCCTGGAATTCCTTTGTTCATATTGGTTCTCTATAACAGCTTACAATTACAGCATACAATGAGGTTCCTGGGTGATTTAATACAAAGAACAGATAAAATTATCAGCCCTGAATACATACAAACAAGTAGCATTATATGGGCAAAACAGCTTATATATAAGAATATATATAATATCTATATGCAAACATACATATGCATTCAATAACAAGGAATAAAATGGTGATGAATTTGAGAAAAAGTGAAGTGTAATATAAGGGAAAGCTAGAAGGTAGGAAATGAAAAAATATTTTGCAACTAAATTGTAACTGCAAAAATATAGTATGTGACATTTTATGAATTTGTATTCTCCTGTAAATTCATCACTGACTTATTTTAATAATATGAAAAGTCTAGAAATTAGAAACACTCATTCCCAAATGCATTGATCTTCCAAATATATAATAAATTCTTAAGGTAAATATCCTTTTGTCTATGAGAATTAATCTTCCTGACTTCTGGAAATGTAAATTTCAGTGCATGTCTGATTTTCCACACATACATGCTCACACACATAATGCTACATAAGAAAATATAGTGCTGGGTTGGGGATTTAGCTCAGTGGTAGAGCCCTTGCCTTGGAAGCGCAAGGCCCTGGGTTCGGTCCCCAGCTCCAAAAAAAAAAAAAAAAAAAAAAAAAAAAAAAAAAACAAAAACAAAAACAAAAAAAAACAAAACAAAACAAAAGAAAATATAGTGCTGACAGTAAATGATGAAGAACTTTGGAATGGCAACGCGAACCCACATCAATGGAAGTTAAGTCAGAAGGCAATAGTCAGATTGCTTGCTTATAGAGAGCAGGAATTGGAGATGAAGACAAAGCCAGAAATTTGGGGGTACTAGAAAAACAATTGTTGAAACCAATTTAATTATTTCCAATGATGTTCTAATAAAGTCTTTCAAATGTTAGTTACAATTCTCATTTACTTTTTAATCTCAGGTATATAGGAAAATATTGACTAATTCTATTTTTACAATAGTTTGTGAATACTTCTGCTTTGCTGCAATTACCTATGTTCTTCTGGCAATAGGTTTTGGATGGTTCCTGTATTTGTCCTGTGAGAGATGATACTGAATATTAACCAGTAAAATGTGGAGTTAGAGGGCACATGGAAGTATTAAGAATTAATTCTAAAATCACAATGATCATTTCACTTAACATGTTTATTTTTAGTATGAGATATAATCAATAGAAGATATAATATAAGGCTAATAGGATATCAATATATAATAGCATATAACAGATCAATAGGAGATATAATAATAGGAGATAAAATGCAAAATATTTGATATAAACCATAAACCATGTCTGTAATATTCATGCTTAATAAAATTGAATGTGAAAGAAAAATATATTTAAATTTGTCTTCATAATTTATACATTTATAATAGAAAAAATAAATTTACAATAATAGCTACTTGCTATGAAGGTAAAGTGGTTAGGAACTAATCAATTGGCTAAAATATGTATGAGGGCACTTGTCCATACTTAGTTTTTCAAATTATATTAAATTATAACTTTCTGATTTTAATATATTTGTCATTAAAATAAGCATTTTAGTGTTTAATGGTATTAAACAATTTCAATGCTGTTCAAATTCCAAAGTACATTGTTCACTTTGAAACAATTTCTTCATTAAGAGAAATATCACATACTTATAATACACAATGATATGACATAAGAATTCTTATTCACAATGAAGGAATGGTTTGAAAGTGTGTAAACATCAAACCAACACCAAAGCTTGGAACAATCCTGGAGATATAGGTATGCCATCTGGGACTTGTAATATTATCATATAAAGTTCAATGACCTTTGTCACAGCTTTTTCTCCAGTTCTGCTGTCTTTAAAACATAAACCCTCTCTTTACATACTTGACTTGAGATATATATATATATATATATATATATATATATATATATATATATATATATATATATATATGATGGTTTTTTAATTTATACTTTTTTGTTTTTTATTGGATATTTTATTTACTTAGTTTTCAAATGTTGTCCCCTTTCCCAATTTTCCCTCTAGAATTTCCCTATCCTCCCCCAACTCTATGAGAGTATCCCCCCACCCACTCACCCACCCACTCCCTCCCATCTGCCCAGGCATTCCCCTACACTGGAGAATGGAGCATTCACAGGCCCAATGGCTTCTCCTCTTGTTGATGCCTGATAAGGCCATCCTCTGTTAAATATGTGGCTGGATCCATGGGTCCCACCATGTATATATAGTCTTTGGTTGTTGATTTAGTCTCTGGGAGCTCTGGTGAGTCTGGTTAGGTGATATTGTTGTTTTTCCTATGGGCTTAAAAACTCCTCCAGCTCCTTCAGTCCTTTTTCTGACTCCCCCATTGGGACCCCGTTTTCAGTCTAATGATTGGTTGAGAGCATTTGACTCTGTATTTCTCAGACCTGGCAGAGACTCTCAGGAGAAAGGTATATCAGGCTCCTGTCAGTATGTACTTCTTGGCATCCACAAAATTGTCTGGGTTTAGTGACAGTATATGGGATAGATCCCTGAGTAGGGCCAACTATGGATGACCTTTTCCTCAGTCTCTGCTCCACACTTTTATTGCCTCCTGTAGATATTTTGTTCTTCCATAAGAAGGACTGAAGCATTCACTCTTTGATCCTCCTACTTCTTGAGCTTCATTTGGTCTGTGAATTGTATCTTGAGTAATCCAAGATTTGGGGCTGATATCCACTTATCAGTGAGTACATACAATGTGTGTTCTACTGTGATTGGGTTACCTCACTCAGGATGATATTTTCTAGTTCATTCCACTTGCCTAAGAATTTCATGAAGTCATTGTTTTTAACAGCTGAGTAGTACACCATTGTGTATATGTTCCACATTTTTTGAATCCATTCCTCTGTTGAAGGGCATCTGGGTTCTTTCCAGCTTCTAGTCATTATAAATAAGGCTACTATGAACCTAGTGGAGCATGTCTCTTTGTTGTATGTTGGAGCATCTTTTGGGTATATGTCCAGGAGAGATACAGCTGGGTCCTCTGGTAAAGCAATGTCCAATTTTCTGAGGAACCTCCAGACTGATTTCCAGAGTGGTTGTACCAGATTGCAATCCTACCAACAATGGAAAGTGTTCCACTTCCTCTCCATCCTTGCCAGTATCTGTTGTAGCCTGAGTTTTTTTTTTATCTTAGCCATTCTGACTGTTGTGAAGTGGAATCTCAGGTTTGTTTTGATTTACATTTCCCTGATGACTAAGGATGTTGAACATTTCTTTAGGTGCTTCTCGGCCAGTCAATATTCTTCACTTGGGAATTCTTTCTTTAGCTCTGTCTCTCAATTTTCAATAGGGTTATTTGATTCTCTGGAGTCTAACTTCTTGAGTTCTTTGAATATATTGGATAATAATCCTGCATTGGATGTAGGATTGATAAAAATCTTTTCTCAACCAGTTGGTTGCTGTTTTGTCCTATTAACACTGTCCTTTGCCTTACAGAAGCTTTGCAATTTTATGAGGTTCCATTTGTCGATTCTTGATCTTAGAGAATAGGCATTGGCATTCTGTTCAGGGAATGCTCCCCTATGTCTATGTGTTGAGACTCTTCTTCACTTTCTCTTCTATTATTTTCAGTTTATTAGAATTTATGTGGAAGTCCTTGATCCACTTTGACTTGACCTCTGTATAAAGTGATAAGAATGGATCGATTTTCATTCTTCTACATGCTGACCTTCAGTTGAACCAGTACCATTTGTTGAAAATGCTGTCTTTTTTCCCACTGGTTGGTTTTAGATCCTTTGTCAAAGATCAAGTGACCATAGGTGTTTGTGTTCATTTTTGGGTCTTCAAATCTATTCCATTGATCTAACTGCCTGTCTCTGTACCAATATCATACAGTTTTTTTTTTATCAACATTGCTATGTAATATAGGTTGAGGTTAGGGATCCTGATTTACCCTAGCAGTTCTTTTATTCTTGAGAATAGTTTTGCTAACCTGGGTTTTTTGTTATTCCAAATGAATTTTCAAATTGCTCTTTCCAACTCTATCAAGAATTGAGTTAGAATTTTGTTGGGATTGCATTGACAAATGCAATCTGTAAATTGCTCTTGACAAAATGGTCATTTTTACTATACTAACCCTGCCATTCCATGAGAACGGGAGATCATTCTGTCTTCTGAGATCTTCAATTTCTTTCTTAAGAGACTTGAAGTTGTGTCATACAAATCTTTTACTTTCTTGGCTTGAGTCATATCAAGGTATTTTATATTGTTTGTGTCTATTATATCCTGCTCCTGTCAGCATTAAGAGTGCCCTTTCCCTAATTTCCTTCTCAGCCTGTTTATCCTTTGAGTTGAGGAAGACTACTGATTTTGTTTGAGTTCATTTTATATCTAGGCATTCGTTGAAGTTGTTTATCAGGGTTATGAGTTCTCTAGTGGGATTTGTGGTGTCCCTTAGGTATACTATCATATCACCTGCAAATAGTGATACTTTTCCTCTTCCTTTCCAATTTGTATCCCTTTCACCTCTCTTGGTTGTCTAATTGTTCTGACTAGGACTTTAAGTACTATGAATAGGCAGGGAGAAAGTGGGCAGGCTTGTCTAGTCCCCGATTTTAGTGAAATTGCTTCAAGTTTCTCTCCAGTAAGTTTGGTATTAGCTACTGTTTCGAGGTATACTGCTTTTACTATGTTTAGGTATGGGTCTTGAATTCCTGATCTTTCCAAGCCTTTTAACATGAAGGAATGTTGAACTCTGTCTAATTCTTTCTCAGCATTTAATGAGATGACCATGTTTTTTCCCCCATTGGGTTTGTTTATATAGTGGATTGCATTGATGAATTTCCCTATATTGAACCATCCCTGCATCCCTGGGAGAAAGCCTGCTTGATCATGATTAATGATATTTTTGATGTATACTTGGATAATGTTTGCAAGAACTTTATTGAGTATTTATGCATTGATGTTCATAAAGGAGATTGGTCTAAATTTCTCTTTCTTTATTGGGTCTTTGTATGGTTTAGGTAAAAGTGTAATTGTGACTTCATACAACAAATTGGCTACTGTTCCTACTCTTTCTATTTTTGTAGAATAGTTTGAAGAGTATTGGTATTAGGACTTCTTTGAATTCTGCACTAAATCCATCTGGTTCTGGGCTTTTTGTTGTTGGAAGGGAGAGTATATTTTTAATATTTTGTTGAATATTTTTATTTGTATTTCAAATGTTATTCCCTTTCCTGATTTCCTATTCATAAGGCCCCTATCCCATCCCTCTGCCCCTTCTTTTATAAGGGTGTCCCCCTTCCCAACTAACTCCCCTTTTCACCTCCCCACCATGACATTTCCTTACATTGGGGGGTTATAACCTTGGTAGGACCAAGGGCTTCTGGGAGGGAGATTTTCAATGACTGCTTCTATTTCTTTAGGGTTTATAGCACTGTTTAGATGTTTTATCTGATTCTGATTTAACTTTTCTTTCTTACAAAAGAAAACATTAATTGGAGCTGGCTTACAATTTCAGAGGTTCAATCCACTATCATCATGGCTGGAAGCTAGCAGTGTTCTGGTAGACATGTTGTTGGAGGAGCCAAGAATCCTATGTCTTGATCCAAAGGCAGCTCGAGGAGTCTATCATTCCACACTGGGTGGAGCTTGCTCATAGTAGGAGACCACAAAAGCCAGCCCAATAGTGACACTTCTAACAAGGCTGTACCTTCTCCAAAGGCTCCATCTCTTATCTGTTCCACTTCCCATGGGACATGCATATGCATCTTTCACCAGAAACATGTTTACAAAATAATTTCAGTCATTCACTTATAATCTTCCTTCCTTCCTTCCTTTCTTCCTTCCTTCCTTCCTTCCTTCCTTCCTTCCTTTACCTTTTTCCTTCCTTATATTTTTTAACTTTAAAACTTTTTATTGGATTTTTTTTTTACATTTCAAATGTCATCTCCTTTTCTGGTTTCCTGTCCATAAGCCCCCTATCCCACACCTTGTCACCCTTCTTCTATGAGGGTGTCTCCCCCCAACCACCAACCCTTTCTGGCCTTCAGGCTGGACACTGGGGAGTCCAGCCTTGACAAGACCAAGGGTTTCTCCTCCCATTGGTTCCCAACAAAGCCTTCCTCTGCTACATATGCAGCTGGAGGATGGGTCTGTCAATGTGCATGGTGGTTTAGTCACTGGGAGTCATTTGGTATTGTTGTTCTTATGGGGTTTCAAACCATTGGACTGAGAACAGGATCTCCATTGGAGGAGTTAGAGAAGGAATTGAAAGAGCTGAAGGGGTTTGCAACACCATAAGAACAACAATACCAGCCAACCAGAACTCTCAGGGACTAAACCAGTTAACTGAGATTAGTAACAACTTTTATGCCACTATCCTTTCAATAATATCTGAGACCTAAATCACATTTTTTAAAGATCTTGCACTCATTTGTATAAGTAAACTACCAATGGTCACATATTCAAGTAACCCTACCTACAAATGTGGGAATATGAAAGTGCACTAGCTGCTCATCTCAGTTTATAACACTGTACATTGATCGTCAACTTATTGGGATTTTGTAGAACCATCTCTGACCAAGTTTGTGAGGGATTTTCAAGGTTCTATTAACAAAACCAGAAAGATGTACTAAGAATGGATCTGCTGTTGGAGTAATGTGACCATATGGCTCCTAGGCCTTAGGAAATGATTCAGGGAAGAAATGTAGAATAGTTTAGAACTTTGGACTAGAAAAAGTCTTTGAATGCTGTGAGGAGAAATTAATGAGTCATCCTGAGAGATTTTGGAAGCCAAGGATACTAACAAAATGCAGACACCTGGCTCATTTGATTTCTTAGAGGAACAATGACTTTATGAAAGCTAGTCTAGAGGCTATTTAATACAAGAATATTGCTGAATGCTGTACATTTTTTGAAAATAGGAATGGAGTTGAATGTAAGAGAATGGGCTGATTTCTGTGGTGGAGAAAATCACATCACAGCACAACACTAAGACTGGAGCATAGCTCTGCTGTGGTTCACTGATTGTTCTTACTCAGATTCACAATGAAAAGAGAACAAAAATCCATGAGCAATGTGGCTCAAAAATTCTGTAATTTAGCTTAAAACTACACACACACACACACACACACACACACACACACACACACACAAGAATGCAGAAGACGAATCTTCTATAATCATTAAGATAAACCCAACTCTTCTAATTGAGGCAAGAGGAAAGAGTCCTTGAAGACAAGACTCCATTGATAAAAAAATAAATGAAGGGTATAGGAATAATGAATGAGCTCAGAAAGCTATTTGTTGTATGGTTTTAGTTAGGGATAAATAAAATTAAACTGCATATTAAAGTTGCAAGAATAATTTTTGCATTGCAAAAGAATGTAATATGTTCTTCCTTTAAGGAAGTAAGTGTCAAAGTTCCCTTCGTTTTTAAAGTAGGTGTTACATATACAAGTCAGTAAATATATTTGTCAAACTGATGTAACTAGAAAATGTCAAGCTTTTGTATTGTTGTTTTGTTTGTTTCTTTGTTTTATTTTAGAAGGTTTACGCAACCAGAAATTTTCTTTGTTTTTATTCTGATTAAATGTAAAACAAATACTTGCATTACCATGACTATTTAAAAATAAATCTTACTGTTGTACATTATGGGTTGTTTTTAAATTTATGTTAAAAACTAACTTTTGAAATTGAAATTTATATGAATAAAAATCTTGAAAATAGTGTATGCCATGAGTTCCTATCTTGAATTGATAGGGCAGATTCAGCAACAGGTACCTACAGGGTGTTATTGTAAAAATATAAAAATAAAAAAGTAAAGTTGTCTTTTATCCCGCTAGCTCTGGCACCATAGTGTCCCAAGATATCTGCTAGATATCTTGGCGGAAACACATCCCCACACCTTGGTGGCCCAGCATCTCTTGCCGCCACAAATGTTCCTACACTCAAATGGTCACATAAAAGCACACAGAACACAATAATCTTTGACCCAATTGATAAGATATAATTGCCCACGTAAACATACAAAACCTGGTACCATCCATCCCTTAGGAACAGTAATAACAACCTGTAAATACACAGAGCAGAATCTTAACGTCACCTGCCATGGCTTCTCACTCTCTCCTCTTCCTTCCTCTCCTTTTTCCTCTAGTCTTCTCTTCTTCCTTCAAACTTCTCTCCCGCCCATCCTTCCTTCTCCTCCAATGACAGGCCTCTTTCTATCCTGTACCTGCCCCTCACCTGTACTTTACAAATTCATGGGGAGGTGGTTCTGGTGAAGTCACCTGAGTTCTGAGTACATGACTAGGCAGCTGTCCTTGGGGGCAATGGAATTAGCATCAATATACAGATAACTTTAGGACAAACCACAAAACAGGGTATATTTAAAATTCAACCAGAACTTGGCAGCATCCATCCTCCTGATACTGATTTCTTGGCATTAAATATGAAACTTAATGGGGTCAAGGAATACAGTTAAATGGTAATAGAGAAATGCTGTTTTCTTGCTAGGTAGTGTGTGTCTGGGTCAGAGTTCCAGTAACAACAACTACAATAACATTGCAGGATTTTGTAGCCCAAAGTTAGCAACTCACATTTCTTCTGTACGCAGTCTTACAGACCTAAGAAATTTGTTTGAGAAACAATGACATTGAATGTAAATACAAATTTTATTAGCGACAAGACTTTTTCCTATGACATGTGACTTAAGAAAAAAAGGAGTGGTCATTTCAGTTGACATTTTGAGGTTCAGGTTTGTCAGGGCAAAAAAGAATGGTGGCACCAAACAAAGGTAGTGTTACTTTGTATCCAAAGACAGGAGGCAGAGATCAGAGGATGCTGGTACTCATCTCTCTTCCTTTTATTTTGTCAAGACCTTAGCCAACAGAAAAATGTGGGATATATATCTCTGGCACATGGAATAGGAGTTATTTTGGGTGGAATCAAAAGGCTTATGGCTGTGACTACATAAGACTATGAATAAAATACACTGTTGTATCCCAGTGAAAGGCAGAGACTAATACTCCCCTTTAATAACCTTGTATCCTACTCCATCACAACTCAACTTACTGCACTAAATCATAACTTAACAAGAAACAGATGATAACACATATAGCTTATGAAACAAAATTGATAATGAAGATTCTTTTTCTGAAACTCCCTTGCTAGACCTAGTTCATGTATTGAAAGGTAAGATAAGTGTTTCAGTACATGCTATATAACCATATACTCATAAATTCCATTTGTTTCATCCCAGACAGAAAGCAAAACTGTAAACATTTCACATATGCTTAAGAGTATATCAGTTGCAGTCATATTAAGTGACAGATATCACCTTGTAACTTACACATAGAACTTTAGTATTATGTTAGCTCAAAATTACTTTTCCAACATATTTCACAAACTCAGTGTCTCAAACAATTGAAATTTATTTTTTAATATACATGTATCAGACATCTGAAGTCAGTTTTACTCTGCTGTCTCAGGGAAGAGACAGGCTGGTTCTGAGAGCTTCGGGGTAGACTGGTATCTTCTAGCTTTTAGATTCTGTTGCTGCCAGTCTTCTCTCATTCGTGGCCATATCACAGTAATTTCTGCTTCTATTTTTATGTCTTTTTCCTCTAACAAGTATAACACATCTCTACCCTCCTGCTTATTAAATAAAACTATTTATTTAGTAGATACAAAATAATAAAAAAACAAACAAATGTATTTTGAGATGCTGATTTGCTGGGAGTCTTTCATTTCTCCACGGGAATGAGCAGAGCTGTGTGTTTTGGTTCATGCTGTATGAAGACATAGCAATGTTAAGACAGGCAGCACAGTGGCTAACATGTCAGCAGAAGCAAAGCAGGGGCTCAAGCAGCTGCTGAAAGGATTGATAGGCACATGCCCTTTTAATATGAAGCTACTATACAACATGATTTTAAGTTTTCATCCTCTTATCCAACTTATCCATTGCAGTTTTCTATATTTGCAAATGACATATAGTACTTTTGCAATAATAATAAGTCTATGTCTCACTGTTTCTGTCTCTTGGTCTCTATCTGTTTCTGTCTCTCTCACTCTCTTGCTCTCTCTCTCTCTCTCTCTCTCTCTCTCTCTCTCTCCCTCTCCCTTTCACACACACACACACACACACACACACGCACAGACACACACACAGACACACACACACAGACACACACACAGACACACACACGCACACACACACAGACACACACACAGACACACACAGACACACACACAGACACACACACTCACACACACACACACAGACACACACAGACACACACACAGACACACACACACACACAGACACACACACTCACACACACACTCACACACACACTCACACACACACTCACACACACACTCACACACACACTCACACACACAGACACACACACTCACACACACACTCACACACACACTCACACACACAGACACACACACAGACACATACACACAGACACACACTCACACACACACAGACACACACACAGACACATACACACAGACACACGCACACACACACACACACAGACATGCTTGCTCACATCCATCTTGTCACTCATTATCAACTTAATATAATAATTAATGTTTTAAGGAAGTCCATATAAAATATTTGTAATCAGAAAAAAATGCATTCACATTTATCTATTTATGTAGACATATCTAGTACTATGTGAATAACTATAGCCCAGAAGTAAGAACATAAAGAAATACTCAATGAGCACGTTGGACCATGTTTAAAATACTGATTTTGGGGAGTAACTTGAATGAAAATGTTGAGAAACACAAGTATAAGTGAGTCATCAATCATTCCTACTCATTTCTTTATAAAACAGATGACTATGAGAGACGTTCCTGATTTTCATCAAATTAGGATTTTTCTGATTTGTAGATAGTGAGTATCAGTATTTCACACTACTTCTAAACTGTTTGTGGGTTTAGAGTACTATTGACATGATTTTAAATATTATTATATTTATGATTATTTTGCTACTTGTATTTCCTTCTCATTTCTATGAGAAGAAACCACAATATCTCTATATTTAAGCTCTATTTGCAAAGTTTCAATTTAAATTACTGCATATATTTTGGGCTAATTTGAAAGGGTTTGTGTGTGTGTGTGTGTGTGTGTGTGTGTGTGTGCCTGAAAATACACTTAAATGATGTCACAAGTGGCTTTGCACTTTCAATATAATTCCATTTATAAAAACTGAGAATATTCAAAGAAATAGTTTTTTATTTCACATGTTTGATACATAGTTTGATTTTTCCAAAGTTTCATTTTTGTTTCTTCTTTCTGAATTTTACTCAATTTGACTGGTTCTCCATAACAATTTTTTTCCAATTTATTAATTAGCTTTTTGTAATACATAAGGCTGTTTTTCTCTAAGAAAAATACATAGTATCTTAACTAACTAAAATGAGTATCTTCTCAAGAAACAAAGTATTAATTCAAGCAAAAAGTGATTTCTGGACATAAAATGTTCTTGAAGATTTGCATTAAGATGCCCATCTTTGCATTTGAGCTGGTGACTTCATTTCTTTCTACCTACATGCAATTATTTCATGTGTTATGAACAGGGGAGATATAACCCCAAAGCAGGTCTTGCTGCTTTGATTTTTGCCCTGTGAACCACAAAGTCTTGCTCACATGCATAGATGTAGTACTCATAAGCATCCTGTAAACACATGGATAGGCTGATAAGTACATATAGATTATATATAAAAGAAAACATACGAAATTTTAGTTAAGGCCTGCTAGATTTAGAAACATATGTATTAACACATTTTAAGCTACAGATTTGCCTTTCTTTGTTCACATTTTTTGTGTGTACACCATATTAAATTCATACAATACTTAAGTTTGTTTCCATTTCTTTCTTTGAACTCTCTCTCTCTCTTTCTCTCTCTCTCTCTCTCTCTCTCTCACACACACACACACACACACAACATACAGTTATACTCATTATTCTTCATACCACACACGTAAATATTCAAGTAGATGGTATTCATTTTGCAGATTGTAGTCTAGTTAGAAAATTGCCATAGTAGAAAGTGTGATGTGAGATTTCAACAAAAGATTCAAGAGCTATTTTCACGTCTTTATTGTTATTTAGTGGTTTTTGCTCAAGCATTCTTTCAATGGTCTACTTGTGCACTAGTGCCTGAAACACCTCATTCTGTGTGACATGAGAATTTACTTCTACAGTGTTTTCTGTACATGGTTGAGTACCTTTTATTGCTCTGTACAAGTATAACATTCTTTTGAGGTATCTGAAAAAGTAACACTAAAAACTTCAGTTTTCACAAACAATATCTGTTATTTCATAATCACTGTTGAATTTACTTGTTAGCTTGTTTGTTTTAGATTTCTAGGCAAAAATGTACAGTTAAGTAGTATATTCACTTTATTTTCTTTAAAGTCATATCTGAAATTGCAAACTAGATTACAGAGGATATAAACAATAATTATTACATAGATATTTTAAAACTAAACTTTTATATTTTGTTTTTTCCTACTAATCTTTCTAAATGTATTTGCATATAAATTAATATGTAAAAATTGTAGGGTAGAATGTTTTCAGGCCCAGTCTTACACTTTTTTTTGTCTTAAGTACTATGTGTTCATAGTACAAAAATCTATGTCATGACCAGAGGCCATGTCGTTTTGGAGCATTCCTTCACATCTTGCATTGCCTCTTCCATAATGTCCCGTGAGTCTTAAGGGGGGGATACCTACGACTTATTTAGAGTTAAGTACTCACCATTAACTAACAGCCATTGAATAAAGAAGTTTCTCTGAAAAAGACTAGAAGCAGCACCAATTTATTTTCAAAAATACATCTTTAGAAGGCAAGTTGGAAACAAGCCCTTTAGAAAAACAACACTGAGAGGTTTTCCCTTAGTAAGTAGGAGGTGTCACAGACAGGCTTTGACTTTGTGCTTCCAGCTCATTTTCCCCATGAGCTATGACTGAAGTGGGTAGTGTCTCAGCAGTCAAGCCTTACCATTTAGCTGTGGTAAACAGCATATCTTGGATTGTTTTGTAGTCCCTTAATAACTCATGGAGTTAAATTTCATACTTGGTTCTGGAATTATATTTAATATCATATAGCTTCTAAGACAAACATTATTGCCCATGCATATGGCCCCCATTAAATTTGAAAATTATATTTTAATAGATGCCTTAAAACGATAGTCTTTCATAGTCTTTTTTGTACTCCCTTATTTTTGCACATTCTTTACATCCTTCCTCTCTCCATCCTCTCAATCCTCCCAACACCCAATTGTTTGAACACAATTGAAAAGTGGAGCCATGAGAGTACAATTATGAGTGCTTGTGAGAAAATTCCAAGTGAAAGAGACAAGTCTTGTGACCTCAGTTATTCAAAACACAGAATTGTTTCTGGAATGGGTTGTCAAGTTCCTCCCAGGTGTAACAGCAGTGCATTTACTTCAAATTATACATTATAACTGGTTATTGTTATTTGTTTGTATACCTTTATAGAAAAACATATGTTTATCACGCGTGGCTGGTCTGACATATGCAGCTTGCCCTTGTGATTGAGCACATTACTCTTGAGACACTTCTGAACCTTCAGAGGATAAATTGTGTGATGCTTTGAACAAACTTAGCAATTGCATGAGATTTAGTCTGCCTCCTTTATTGGTTCTCAGAAGTTCCTCCTTTATTGGAAGCTCAGAAGACCAAGAGGGGGTCCCAGACATTGAATGGTTAGAATTTGTTTTTGTTTTTTATTGTGACTGTGCCCTGGTATTTTTCCCTCATGAAGGAAGAAAGTATTTTAGTGGAGCCCACAATTAAGAGACTTTGAATTGGAAAAAGACTTTGAATTTTAAAAGAAATTGGATATTGTAAAGGGATTAAAAATTTAATATGAAAGAATTTGTAAAGATTGTGGAAATTTTAAAGTTATTTGGATCCTGGGGATGAATTACAAAGGGTGGAGGCTTAATAGTGATGTGCTTGTGTGTCAAGTTGACAAGGGGTTAGTTGTACTGACTGGCTTTGTGTGTCAACTTGACACAAGAAGGAGTTGTCACATTACAAGGAGCCTCCCTTGGGGAATTGCTTCCATGAGGTCCAGCTGTAAGGCATTTTTTCAGTTAGTGATCAAGTGTAGCAGGGCCCACTGTGGGTGGTGCCATGCCTGAGCTGGTAGTCCTTGGTTCTATAAGAAAGCAAGCTGTGCAAGCCCAAGGGAAAGCAATATAGTAAGTAAAATCTCTCCATGGCCTTTGCATTAGCTCCTGCTTCCTGACCTGTTTGAGTTCCAGTATTAACTTCCTATTTGATGATAAGCAATGTGGAAATATAATCTGAATAAACCACTTGGTCCCCAACTTGTTTCTTGGTCATGATGTTTTGTGCAGGAATAGAAACTCTGACTAAGACTGTGGTGATTAGAAATCAAATGATTCCTGATTTCTAAGGTTTTGTCCATATTTGTAGTTTTTGTTGCATATTGTTGTTCTGCTTTTTATTGTATTCACTGTTTGCTAAGTGAGATTCTGTGACCCAGTCTAATTCTTTGTCACTAATGATCTCAAAAGTTCCTTTGTGAAATTTTGCTTTGGTGGGGAGCAGTATTTATAATAGTATTTCTTCCACTATTTCTTTAGGAACACTGGTTTGGGGACATGTATTTGACAGCTTGAAGGTTTCCCATTCAGCATTTGCTTGCCTCTCTTCTTATACAGAACTTGGTCACCAACCAGAATCAGAGCAGATTCTTCCTTATTTTCAGGTTTGCTCGTCTATGTTGCAGGAACACTCCAATCTCTCGACCACCACTGGAGAGCTTATGTTCCACATCATTATATTGATTTTCTTTTGGTTTCTCTCCTTATCCTTTTGTTTGCAGATAATTGTAGGAAAAATATACCCAAATGATTGATGTTTTGGGAATTTTTGTTCTTGATGACCTGAGAGAGTTAATGTTCTGATGGTGTTAATAGATCTCATTGTGTATTCCTATAAATATTTATGAGTAAAAATTAGAACAAAGTTAAATTTAGGGGTTTAATTTTGTAAAAAGATCTTTATCTCAGAAAATATAAATTGAAAATCAAATTGTGATAGAAAGTATAAAGGTCTAAGTGAGAGATAGAAAAAAGTATTATTTTTATAGAACTGTGTCTGTGATATGTGTAGTAAGTCTAGAATTTTTACCATTTTTACTATTATTATTTTTTTTTACTGTTATTTTTTTTTATTAACTTGAGTATTTCTTATATACATTTCGAGTGTTATTCCCTTTCCCGCTTTCCGGGCAAACATCCCCCTCCCCCCTCCCCTTCCTTATGGGTGTTCCCCTCCCAACCCTCCCCCCATTGCCGCCCTCCCCCCATAGACTAGTTCACTGGGGGTTCAGTCTTAGCAGGACCCAGGGCTTCCCCTTCCACTGGTGCTCTTACTAGGATATTCATTGCTACCTATGGGGTCAGAGTCCAGGGTCAGTCCATGTATAGTCTTTAGGTAGTGGCTTAGTCCCTGGAAGCTCTGGTTGCTTGGCATTGTTGTACTTTTGGGGTCTCGAGCCCCTTCAAGCTCTTCCAGTTCTTTCTCTGATTCCTTCAATAGGGGTCCTATTCTCAGTTCAGTGGTTTGCTGCTGGCATTCGCCTCTGTATTTGCTGTATTCTGGCTGTGTCTCTCAGGAGCGATCTACATCCGGCTCCTGTCGGTCTGCACTTCTTTGCTTCATCCATTTTTACTATTATTAAGCATATTTTTTCAAATCATCCTGGATCTTATCAAATTCTGTGATTGAATTATTTAATTTATGTCTTTGTTAAGATGGTCACTTTATACTTCTAATTTTGCATTGTTCTGCTTTTATATGCTTACGTAAAATTTGAGCAGGTTGTGGGGGCTCAGCTTCCCTCCTCTGAACAAGGTGGTTTGGCAAAGTGGCCATGCCTACCTGACCTTTAGAATGTAATACTCCGGCACCTGCCAAAGGCCACTGCAATGTTCCCTGAAGCGGCTGGGCTTTTGCAGGCAGCCCTTAGAAGCTGACATTTATGAAACTGCTGGTGCTCTCTGGTGACATCCTTGCATCTGAGCTGTCACTGGAGTCTATCTTTATCACAGTAATGGATACAGAAATGTGTTAGGGAATATCACAGATATTTGAAGGCAAAAAAAAAACCACACGATTACTTAGTTAATTGAGTATTAAAAGAATAAAAGTAATTTCACGGTTATTTTCTGTGACCATACAAATTCATATGCCTTTTACATATTAGTGCAACAATTTAGTTATCAGTAGGAAAAATTGTGCAGGGAAATGTCACCAACAAATAGGAAAATACTTCAAAATACAAAACTTAATGCCTCGTTCACCTTCCTTTGTATAAGTTGTATACTTCAAAGAGTATTTAGCAAAGCAATAAATGTTCCTATGATGTTTTTGCCAATATGAACAGCTGCATCTAAAAACAGTACTATAGTTCTTTATCTCAATAAGAAACTAAGCAAAGATATATTATAATGAAGGCATTAGATAAATACCTATGTATACACAATTTTAATTCATTATTATTATTTTATTAAAATCAAAAAGAGAAATCAGAACAAAACTTAAAGGGTTGGGGATTTAAGTCAGTGGTGGAGCGCTTGCCTAGCAAGCAGAAGACCCTGAGTTCGGTCCCCAGCTCTGAAAAAAAGAAAAAAAAAAGAAACTTAAGTATTTGCTGATTATCTAGTGTTCATAGATTAGAAGCTTGATATTATTAATATCCCAATTAACTGTAAATGCTATGAAGATTAATCATAATTACAGACAGGTCCTAGGAAAATACTGGTTTTATTTTTGTTATTCTCAGTACATGATGGTGACTTTCATAAAGATATTTTCTTTCAGTCCTACCACATGAAAAACTCTCTCATGTTTTTCCTTTTCTCATTCCTTTTCTTCCTATAGTTTCTCTCCAAGAGATCTTTTCAGGTTTTTTAAATGACACTTGGATTATAATATATTTATGAAGAATGGAGAACAAAAATAGTCAAAACATATAAAAATTAGAGCAAGCTTAATGCTGTTCAATATCTGATCCAATTTCTTAATGTAATTTAAGAATAATCATGAAAGTGGCATTAAAATCTAGCTAGACACAAAGAAACTTAAATAGATAAGTTAATTATATAATCATATAATGATTCAGGAGAGGGCAAAGATAACTCAAATGATAAAAGAATACGATAATATTCTACAGGATAAATGTATCATGTTTTCAAAAATCTGTTCATCTGTTCATAGACCCAGCTATACTACTCCTAACATATACCCAAAAGATGATATACCACCCCACAACGATGGCTGTTCCACTATGTTCCTAGCAGCCTTATTCATAATATCTAGAAACTGGAAGCAACACAGAAGTCCCTTGCTGAAAATAAATATAGAAACTATGTTACATTTATACAGTGGGATACTTTTCAGAAATTAAAAGCAAGAACATCATGAATTTTGCAGTCAAATAGATGGAACTAGGAAATATCCTGAGTGAAGTAACCGAGACCCAAAAGACATGCATGGTATGCCCTCACAAGTGGATATTAGGCAACAAGTACAGAACCTCTAGAAAGTCCCAGAGACCTTGGATAGGGACGGCACCCAGGTCTCAATGTGGATGACCTTTGAACAAAATGCTGCACAGTAGGGTAAATGGAACCTGAAGAGACGACCTCCGGAAGTAGAGAGGGTCCCCAATCGGGGACACTAACTCACCTTCAAATTTTTTGACCCAGATTTGTTCCTGTCTAAAAGAAATACAGGGACAAAAATGGCACAGAGACTAAATAAATCGCTAACCAGCGACTGTTCCAACTTTTGATTTGGTCAACTTGCCCCTTGGGCAGGCACCAAAGCCTGACACTATTCCTGATGCCATGTTGTGCTTGCAAACAGGATCCTAGCATGGCTGTCCTGTCCTGATAGGCTCTGCCAGTGACTGACAGAGACAGATGCAGATACTCTCAGTTAAACATTGGACTGAGGTCAGGGACTCTTATGGAACAATTAAGGGAAGGATTGAAGGAAGGGAAAGGGGTGGCAACTCCATAGGAAACGACAGTGTCAACTAACCTGGACCCTTGGGAATACCCAGAGACTGAGACACCACCAAAAAGCGTAAACAGGAGCCGAGCCCCCAACACATACGTAGCCAGAGAACTGCCTTGTCTGGCCTCAGTGGGAGATCATGTGCCTAATCTTGTAGAGATATGATGCCCAGTAAAAGGGAAATAGCCAGGGAGGAAAAACTTTTCAGAGGTGAAGAGGAGGAGGGGTGATGGCAGGAAGAACTCGGCAAGGATTAACCAGGACTGAAGCAAAATTTGAAATGTAATTAAATAAAATAATTAATTAATTTAATAAAAGCAATAGTCCTCTATAGACAGTAGTAGATGGCCAACACAAAATGAATAGTACTTTTCTAGACTTGTGGGAATATTTTGTCTTATTCTTCATTTGCTCATAAATTACGTTTTCTGGTTTTCTTTTTGTATGGGTTTTGTACACAAATGTGATTTTGACAATAAGATGTGTAATTGCTTAAGATAACTTTTTTATACAGTTATATGGATACAGCACAAGACAAGCATCCTTTGAGTGACTGTAACTTTAATTCCAAAGGAGCTATTAACATTTGTAGCATTAATATGTTCAAAACATGCACACACACACACACACACACACACGCCAGAGTCACTCATTGAACAAAGTAATGAAAGGAGTAGGGACATTTCAGAAGAGAGAAAAATATATCAGCAAAATAATGATATTCTTTATTATAAGAGAAATATCAATTAAAACTATTTTGCAATACCACCTCATTCCCATCAAAATGGTTGCCATTAAGAATTTTAACAACAAATATTGCAAATGCTGCAGGGTAAGAGGAACTATCCTTTACTGCTGGGGAGAGTTCAGAATAGTTATCGCCATTGAAGAAATTATATGGGAAGTCCACGGTGAGTACGGTTGTTTGCTGCGTTCTTCCCTTAAAGGTAGGTTACACAAACGTGCTGAATACGCTGCAGATCATCAGTCTCTAGGCTTAATCAAATTATACTATTAAGTGGATTTGATGTCCAGCACACCTTCCAGTTGCATAGAATATAAAAGTTATATTAATAATATTACCGTGTCTCATTTTTTCAAAATGTTTCTGAAAGATCTACCATATAGTCAGCTATAGGAGTCCTAGTCATATACTAAAGACTCCCTATCTTACAACAGATGTTTTACATTCTTGCGTTGTATCCATTAAAAAGAAAAAGAATCATTTCAGCTGTCCATCAAGAGATGATTGGGTAATGAAACACATAACACATATTACTCAAGTGTGAAAAAATGTGAAATCCTGAAATGTAGAAAAAATGGATGGATCTGCTAAGTTTCATATTAATGGAAGTGACTCAAGTACATAAATACAAAAGTCCAATACTTTCATTCATTTCCAAATCTTAGTCTGCAAAGTAGATATGCATAAACATAGAGAATTACGGATATGGGAGAAGCCTAAAAGTCTAGAAAGGAGACCCAAAGAGGGTACTATTTGGCAATAAGGAAATATGGAGACTCACTAAAAGGACATATGGGGCAGGAGAGAGCAAAGGAGTCTGGAGGTGGGAGCTTAAAAATATACTTTGTCCAAATGTGTCATAATACTTAACACACCTTGTCTTCCTCACTGGGAAAGGAAGAGCCTAGCCTTACAGTGAAGTACCAGGGTAGGGGGGATACCCAGGGCCCTCAGCTACCCAGAGGAGAAGAGGATGGAGGAGGAAGGAATGTAGAAGGGGATGACTCGAAGGGGGTAGTGAATGGGATGCAAAGTGAATAAGTAAAAAATATAAACAAATTAAATAAAAAGTCAATTAAACCAGAAATATTAATTTAAACTTCATTGGCAGTAGAAACGGGTTTCAAGTTTCTTAGAAGTGTATAATTGTACAGGCTTTAGGGAGACCAATTTTTTATAAAAAAGTCTGCAAATGTGTGTGTGTGTGTGTGTGCGTGCGTGTGTGTGTGTGTGTGTGTGTGTGTGTGTGTGTGTGTGTGTATCAAGCATAAATAAAATGATAAAAAACCAATAGGCTTGGAAACCAGAAGAGACTGCTCCCTGCACACACATCTCGGACGCCAGAGGAAAAAGCCAAAGACCATCTGGAACCCTGGTGCACTGAAGCTCCCGGAAGGGGCGGCACAGGTCTCCCTGGTTGCTGCCGCTGCAGAGAGCCCCTGGGCAGCACCCCACGAGCGAACCTGAGCCTCGGGACCACAGGTAAGACCAAATTTTCTGCTGCAAGAAAGCTGCCTGGTGAGCTTGGGACACGGAAGCAGAATTTCTCTAGGAGGCACGGTCTGTGTTTACCGGAAGTCCCACACCCGCGGATCCCGGCCCACAGCAGCTCTCTGCTCCCAGGCCCGGTGAGAGAGAGACCCAACCGCCTGGTCAGGTGGGCACTCCTGAGGCTGCAGAGCGGAAGAGACCACCAACACTGCTCACCCCTGCCCACATCCCTGGCCCAAGAGGAAACTGTATAAGGCCTCTGGGCTCCCGTGGGGGAGGGCCCAGGAGCGGCAGGACTTCTGCGCCTGAGACACCGCCGGAACCTGAAAGAAACAGACCGGATAAACAGTTCTCTGCACCCAAATCCCGTGGGAGGGAGAACTAAACCTTCAGAGAGGCAGACAAGCCTGGGAAACCAGAAGAGACTGCTCCCTGCACACACATCTCGGACGCCAGAGGAAAAAGCCAAAGACCATCTGGAACCCTGGTGCACTGAAGCTCCCGGAAGGGGCGGCACAGGTCTTCCTGGTTGCTGCGGCTGCAGAGAGCCCCTGGGCAGCACCCCACGAGCGAACCTGAGCTTCGGGACCACAGGTAAGACCAAATTTTCTGCTGCAAGAAAGCTGCCTGGTGAACTCAAGACACAGGCCCACAGGAACAGCTGAAGACCTGTAGAGAGGAAAAACTACACGCCGGAAAGCAGAACACACTGTCCCCATAACTGACTGAAAGAGAGGAAAACAGGTCTACAGCACTCCTGACACACAGGCTTATAGGTCAGTCTAGCCACTGTCAGAAATAGCAGAACAAAGTAACACTAGAGATAATCTGATGGCGAGAGGCAAGCGCAGGAACCCAAGCAACAGAAACCAAGACTGCATGCCATCATCGGAGCCCAATTCTCCCGCCAAAACAAACATGGAATATCCAAACACACCAGAAAAGCAAGATCTAGTTTCAAAATCATATTTGATCATGATGCTGGAGGACTTCAAGAAAGACATGAACACACTTAGGGAAACACAGGAAATCATTAATAAACAAGTAGAGGCCTACAGAGAGGAATGGCAAAAATCCCTGAAAGAATTCCAGGAAAACACAATCAAACAGATGAAGGAATTAAAAATGGAAATAGAAGCAATCAAGAAAGAACACATGGAAACAACCCTGGATATAGAAAACCAAAAGAAGAGACAAGGAGCTGTAGATACAAGCTTCACCAACAGAATACAAGAGATGGAAGAGAGAATCTCAGGAGCAGAAGATTCCATAGAAACCATTGACTCAACTGTCAAAGATAATGTAAAGCGGAAAAAGCTACTGGTCCAAAACATACAGGAAATCCAGGACTCAATGAGAAGATCAAACCTAAGAATAATAGGTATAGAAGAGAGTGAAGACTCCCAGCTCAAAGGACCAGTAAATATCTTCAACAAAATCATAGAAGAAAACTTCCCTAACCTAAAAAAAGAGATACCCATAGGCATACAAGAAGCCTACAGAACTCCAAATAGATTGGACCAGAAAAGAAACACCTCCCGTCACATAATTGTCAAAACACCAAACACACAAAATAAAGAAAGAATATTAAAAGCAGTAAGGGAAAAAGGTCAAGTAACATATAAAGGGAGACCTATCAGAATCACACCAGACTTCTCGCCAGAAACTATGAAGGCCAGAAGATCCTGGACTGATGTCATACAGACCCTAAGAGAACACAAATGCCAGCCCAGGTTACTGTATCCAGCAAAACTCTCAATTAACATTGATGGAGAAACCAAGATATTCCATGACAAAACCAAATTTACACAATATCTTTCTACAAATCCAGCACTACAAAGGATAATAAATGGTAAAGCCCAACATAAGGAGGCAAGCTATACCCTAGAAGAAGCAAGAAACTAATCGTCTTGGCAACAAAACAAAGAGAATGAAAGCACACAAACATAACCTCACATCCAAATATGAATATAAAGGGAAACAATAATCACTATTCCTTAATATCTCTCAATATCAATGGCCTCAACTCCCCAATAAAAAGACATAGATTAACAAACTGGATACGCAACGAGGACCCTGCATTCTGCTGCCTACAGGAAACACACCTCAGAGACAAAGACAGACACTACCTCAGAGTGAAAGGCTGGAAAACAACTTTCCAAGCAAATGGTCAGAAGAAGCAAGCTGGAGTAGCCATTCTAATATCAAATAAAATCAATTTCCAACTAAAAGTCATCAAAAAAGATAAGGAAGGACACTTCATATTCATCAAAGGAAAAATCCACCAAGATGAACTCTCAATCCTAAATATCTATGCCCCAAATACAAGGGCACCTACATACGTAAAAGAAACCTTACTAAAGCTCAAAACACACATTGCACCTCACACAATAATAGTGGGAGATTTCAACACCCCACTCTCATCAATGGACAGATCATGGAAACAGAAATTAAACAGTGATGTCGACAGACTAAGAGAAGTCATGAGCCAAATGGACTTAACGGATATTTATAGAACATTCTATCCTAAAGCAAAAGGATATACCTTCTTCTCAGCTCCTCATGGTACTTTCTCCAAAATTGACCATATAATTGGTCAAAAAACGGGCCTCAACAGGTACAGAAAGATAGAAATAATCCCATGCGTGCTATCGGACCACCACGGCCTAAAACTGGTCTTCAATAACAATAAGGGAAGAATGCCCACATATACGTGGAAATTGAACAATGCTCTACTCAATGATAACCTGGTCAAGGAAGAAATAAAGAAAGAAATTAAAAACTTTTTAGAATTTAATGAAAATGAAGATACAACATACTCAAACTTATGGGACACAATGAAAGCTGTGCTAAGAGGAAAACTCATAGCGCTGAGTGCCTGCAGAAAGAAACAGGAAAGAGCATATGTCAGCAGCTTGACAGCACACCTAAAAGCTCTAGAACAAAAAGAAGCAAATACACCCAGGAGGAGTAGAAGGCAGGAAATAATCAAACTCAGAGCTGAAATCAACCAAGTAGAAACAAAAAGGACCACAGAAAGAATCAACAGAACCAAAAGTTGGTTCTTTGAGAAAATCAACAAGATAGATAAACCCTTAGCCAGACTAACGAGAGGACACAGAGAGTGCGTCCAAATTAACAAAATCAGAAATGAAAAGGGAGACATAACTACAGATTCAGAGGAAATTCAAAAAATCATCAGATCTTACTATAAAAACCTATATTCAACAAAACTTGAAAATCTTCAGGAAATGGACAATTTCCTAGACAGATACCAGGTATCAAAGTTAAATCAGGAACAGATAAACCAGTTAAACAACCCCATAACTCCTAAGGAAATAGAAGCAGTCATTAAAGGTCTCCCAACCAAAAAGAGCCCAGGTCCAGATGGGTTTAGTGCAGAATTCTATCAAACCTTCATAGAAGACCTCATACCAATATTATCCAAACTATTCCACAAAATTGAAACAGATGGAGCCCTACCGAATTCCTTCTACGAATCTACAAATACTCTTATACCTAAACCACACAAAGACACAACAAAGAAAGAGAACTTCAGACCAATTTCCCTTATGAATATCGACGCAAAAATACTCAATAAAATTCTGGCAAACCGAATTCAAGAGCACATCAAAACAATCATCCACCATGATCAAGTAGGCTTCATCCCAGGCATGCAGGGATGGTTTAATATACGGAAAACCATCAACGTGATCCATTATATAAACAAACTGAAAGAACAGAACCACATGATCATTTCATTAGATGCTGAGAAAGCATTTGACAAAATTCAACACCCCTTCATGATAAAAGTCCTGGAAAGAATAGGAATTCAAGGCCCTTACCTAAACATAGTAAAAGCCATATACAGCAAACCAGTTGCTAACATTAAACTAAATGGAGAGAAACTTGAAGCAATCCCACTAAAATCAGGGACTAGACAAGGCTGCCCACTCTCTCCCTACTTATTCAATATAGTTCTTGAAGTTCTAGCCAGAGCAATCAGACAACAAAAGGAGATCAAAGGGATACAGATCGGAAAAGAAGAGGTCAAAATATCACTATTTGCAGATGATATGATAGTATATTTAAGTGATCCCAAAAGTTCCACCAGAGAACTACTAAAGCTGATAAACAACTTCAGCAAAGTGGCTGGGTATAAAATTAACTCAAATAAATCAGTTGCCTTCCTCTATACAAAAGAGAAACAAGCCGAGAAAGAAATTAGGGAAACGACACCCTTCATAATAGACCCAAATAATATAAAGTACCTCGGTGTGACTTTAACCAAGCAAGTAAAAGATCTGTACAATAAGAACTTCAAGACACTGAAGAAAGAAATTGAAGAAGACCTCAGAAGATGGAAAGATCTCCCATGCTCATGGATTGGCAGGATTATTATAGTAAAAATGGCCATTTTACCAAAAGCAATCTACAGATTCAATGCAATCCCCATCAAAATACCAATCCAATTCTTCAAAGAGTTAGACAGAACAATTTGCAAATTCATCTGGAATAACAAAAAACCCAGGATAGCTAAAGCTATCCTCAACAATAAAAGGACTTCAGGGGGAATCACTATCCCTGAACTCAAGCAGTATTACAGAGCAATAGTGATAAAAACTGCATGGTATTGGTACAGAGACAGACAGATAGACCAATGGAATAGAATTGAAGACCCAGAAATGAACCCACACACCTATGGTCACTTGATTTTTGACAAAGGAGCCAAAACCATCCAATGGAAAAAAGATAGCATTTTCAGCAAATGGTGCTGGTTCAACTGGAGGGCAACATGTAGAAGAATGCAGATCGATCCATGCTTATCACCCTGTACAAAGCTTAAGTCGAAGTGGATCAAGGACCTCCACATCAAACCAGACACACTCAAACTAATAGAAGAAAAACTAGGGAAGCATCTGGAACACATGGGCACTGGAAAAAATTTCCTGAACAAAACACCAATGGCTTACGCTCTAAGATCAAGAATCGACAAATGGGATCTCATAAAACTGCAAAGCTTCTGTAAGGCAAAGGACACTGTGGTTAGGACAAAACGGCAACCAACAGATGGGGAAAAGATCTTTACCAACCCTACAACAGATAGAGGCCTTATATCCAAAATATACAAAGAACTCAAGAAGTTAGACCGCAGGGAAACAAATAACCCTATTAAAAAATGGGGTTCAGAGCTAAACAAAGAATTCACAGCTGAGGAATGCCGAATGGCTGAGAAACACCTAAAGAAATGTTCAACATCTTCTGTCATAAGGGAAATGCAAATCAAAACAACCCTGAGATTTCACCTCACACCAGTGAGAATGGCTAAGATCAAAAACTCAGGTGACAGCAGATGCTGGCGAGGATGTGGAGAAAGAGGAACACTCCTCCATTGTTGGTGGGATTGCAGACTGGTAAAACCATTCTGGAAATCAGTCTGGAGGTTCCTCAGAAAATTGGACATTGAACTGCCTGAGGATCCAGCTATACCTCTCTTGGGCATATACCCAAAAGATGCCTCAACATATAAAAGAGACACGTGCTCCACTATGTTCATCGCAGCCTTATTTATAATAGCCAGAAAATGGAAAGAACCCAGATGCCCTTCAACAGAGGAATGGATACAGAAAATGTGGTACATCTACACAATGGAATACTACTCAGCTATCAAAAACAACGAGTTTATGAAATTCGTAGGCAAATGGTTGGAACTGGAAAATATCATCCTGAGTGAACTAACCCAATCACAGAAAGACATACATGGTATGCACTCATTGATAAGTGGCTATTAGCCCAAATGCTTGAATTACCCTAGATCCCTAGAACAAACGAAACTCAAGACGGATGATCAAAATGTGAATGCTTCACTCCTTCTTTAAATGAGGAAAAAGAATACCCTTGGCAGGGAAGGGAGAGGCAAAGATTAAAACAGAGACTGAAGGAACACCCATTCAGAGCCTGTCCCACATTTGGCCCATACATATACAGCCACCCAATTGGACTAGATGGATGAAGCAAAGAAGTGCAGACCGACAGGAGCCGGATGTAGATCGCTCCTGAGAGACACAGCCAGAATACAGCAAATACAGAGGCGAATGCCAGCAGCAAACCACTGAACTGAGAATAGGTCCCCTATTGAAGGAATCAGAGAAAGAACTGGAAGAGCTTGAAGGGGCTCGAGACCCCAAAAGTACAACAATGCCAAGCAACCAGAGCTTCCAGGGACTAAGCCACTACCTAAAGACTATACATGGACTGACCCTGGACTCTGACCCCATAGGTAGCAATGAATATCCTAGTAAGAGCACCAGTGGAAGGGGAAGCCCTGGGTCCTGCTAAGACTGAACCCCCAGTGAACTAGTCTATGGGGGGAGGGCGGCAATGGTGGGAGGGTTGGGAGGGGAACACCCATAAGGAAGGGGAGGGGGGAGGGGGATGTTTGCCCGGAAAGCGGGAAAGGGAATAACACTCGAAATGTATATAAGAAATACTCAAGTTAATAAAAAAAAAAAAAAAAAAAAAAAAACCAATAGGCTTAATTGTTTGAACAGAATGTAATTAAATGACTATATTAAAAAATAAATGTTTGTAAAAGTGTTATATTTTTCTTAATAATGGAGACAAAATTATGCCACAGAATTATATGACCTGTATGAGTACAATTACATTGTATTTTACATACATATATTCCCTGTGAAGTAAATATCCTACTTAGTGTAGAAAATGGATGTTTGGGCATTTGACATTTGTGTCATTTGTGTTTCTTGTTAAATAATTATTTATTTTCAGAATTTGGTACTGAGAATGTCTTCATATATTTTCCTCTTTTTATTAAGATTTATTTTTATTTATGTGTGTATATGTCTGTTTTGTAAGTAGATGCTGCACATGTGCTGAGCCCAGAAAATGTCATGAAATGTCAGTTATATGGCATTATTGGTAATTGTGAGCTACTCGTCATGGTTACTGGGAATGGAATTTGCATCCTCTACTAAAGCACGCCTAGCCGCTGAGCTCTCTCTCCAGCCCCAAATTTAATATTCTCCGTTGGTGTTTTTAATCATTGTTTACTAGTTAATGTTAACACACTGTTATAGTCGATAATTTATAACTTGTTAGATTTATTTTATTTTTGCTTTTCATTTTGTTAGAGATTCTATTTAGGATTTTAATATATTTAGTGTTAGTATATCTTTCAGATGTTCTACTTGTCCTAATTTCTTTGACTTTATATGTGTAATAACTTTAAAAGCTTTGAGTACAGTAGTCACACATTGGTAGAACATGTTTTGAATTAAGTATTGTTAGGAAGAAAGGATCACATTAGAATAGTTTCAACTCTGAGCAAGTCTTCTTTACACCTTCTATTCATCCAGTATATTTGGTCCATAGAAACCCATATAAATATTTGGTAATTGAGTCCTTGAAATATGCTGGCAGCAGATCACAAGTAAAATGCACATGGATATACCAATGTATTAATGGCATATAGGCATCATAAGAATAGAAAGTGGAACTGTAAAGCCAAAAAGATTTAGAAGTTTATCTTTCACAGCAAAGATATGAGTATAAAATATGGCTATTTAAGACGAATAGTAAAATTTTAGGGAAGAAGGGTTGATCCATATGGGAAACTTTGTTCTGACGCTGATTTTATAGTTTAAGGTGAAGGTATTTGTGTTTTTATGTCATGGTTGGGTATGTCATTTCTCAGTCTAGGCAGAGTTCATGCTATAACATAATCACTTTTTTTTGAACAGTGTCAGGCTTTCCCACTGTAGAGTTATTTTCCGTTTCCCCATTATTTTATGTATGCTATGATAGGTGGCTTGTTATATATAAGCAGGCCTGCAGTAAATTGGGAGCTGAATACCTCCTCATACTCAGCAGCCTTGGAACTAAAGGACAGGCACAGCTGGATTTTAATTAATGATCAAAAGGTTAGGACCTGGGTCATTTTTCTAGTTGTTGTGGGAAAAAATGACCTCTGAGGCTGAACCAATCTTCCGTGTTGCCAAAAAGTTAATAAATAACTATTTGGACCAAGCTACATGGAGTCCCAAAGTTCAAAAAAATATTGTATATTAGGAGGCAACCCAGCAAAACAAAATAAAACAAAACAAACCATAAACCAAAATCTGCCAGTCTGTTATATACATTCCAGAACCGTGGCCTGTAGGCATCATGTAGAGTTAGTCTAAGTAAGCAAGGAGATCACTTTCTTTGATTCAAAGATACTAACAAAAAATGTTTTTGCTATCACTGTAGATTAATTTCTCATACAATTCTGATTATCACCCAGTAGAGCAGTATTTCATTACTGCTCAGTTTTGTCTGTTGTTAATGTACCATGTCAGTTTACCATGGTGACAAGCCATTCTGCTTTTAATTTTGTGTATTTCAATTTACCATACTATTCCCTTAACAGAAGTATAAGATGCCTTAACACACATGTGCATGCACACACACTCACACATTCACACATTTTACCAACTTTTTTGTCTTTTACTACATATGTTATAGAATATTTCAATATAATAACTTGTAAGAAATTAAATACATGACAGACGTAATGTTATGAAAGTAATAGAAAATGCTAGGTAAATACCTCAGGATATTGACACAGTCAAAATATTTTGGAAAATAATCTAAAAGTCTAGAAATAGTAGTCAAATATATACAAAGAAATATATGAATCTAAAAGGTTCTTCACATCAAAGGAAACAGTCAGTTCATGTTGTATATCCTCTGGGTTGGAACGTTCTATTCAAGGGATAATCTTTCCTTTAGTCTCAGGAAATTACCTAAGTGTCTCAGGAAGTTTCTGAAATCTACCAGGTTCAGGTGGCCTGTAAATCCCCAAAGCAGGAAAAGCAGTAAGGACAACAAAGACAGAGACTTGCTGATAAATGCTCTTCCTGAAAGTAATACAGAAATGTTAAGGTTGGTGCTTTTATGAATCATCATCCATACTGGAAGCCTTTTTAAGTGATGCAATTATCTTTGAGTTGTACTTTATCCAGTAAGTATTCTCCCTTCATCCTGCAAGTAAGGCCAATAAACTTACTGGTTCACCAAGTTCAACCTTAGTGGAATTATCGCCTCCCTTTGTCATTGGATTCCTATCTGTGATTAGAATACACATATTCATGTCTCTCCAGTGTCATGGGAGTCTTAGGAGATGGGTCATCACCTAGCAGCCCTATTGAGTTCCTTCTATGCTACAGACAAAAGCTGGTGTGTTTTGGAAAGCTATCCACCCAGAAAGGAAAGCAAAGTGAGACTTGAAAAGCAGAGGGCTGCTAAAGAGCCAGATATAAGCAATGTGACAAAGTACTAGCCTTTGTGTGAAAGTGGAGCTCCTAAGAGTCCTAGATACAAAGTGACAGTTCCAAAGCTGACGGCAGTTGAAAGAGTGAAACAGCAACCGCTATAGATTGGTATAGAAGTGAAAAAGATGGGGTACAGAAAGAAAACAGAATAATTACAAACTATTAGGGCAGACAACTCCAATTAAGGATAGGAAGCTGTTGTAGAGGTGAACATCCTGTTTGCAGTTCTAGGTCAGACTATTAATAGGCTCCTTGGAATCTTCCCTACTGAGACTCCCTGAATGATCCTTTCAGGGTACCTAACCTTGGATGGGCTACCCCGTTCCCCCATAATCCCAGCTGTAGTTTAGCTGTTTGCAACAGTTATACTCTATTGGGGTTGGTGGAAAATCTGAAGGGCAAAGAGCAGCTCATCTGGAAGAGACCAGTCCTCTTGCCCAAATCTGTTTTAGTTTCAATCTTAACTCTTCA
Source organism: Rattus norvegicus (assembly GCF_021556685.1). Lineage (NCBI taxonomy): Eukaryota > Metazoa > Chordata > Mammalia > Rodentia > Muridae > Rattus > Rattus norvegicus. The sequence goes on along the minus strand of NC_141539.1, from coordinate 87,761,071 downwards.
ACAAGAAGACTCTCATTCAACAGAAAGGCCTTTAAATGTGAAAAATTATTTTCAAATTATACATTTGACTAAAACTTGATGTTTTTAGGTTTACATTGTAATACTCCAAATAATCATAATAAACAAAGATATAAACAATTACTTCATTTTAAAAAACGGAAATGAACTAGTGATATAGCTCAGTGCTTAAACCTGCAAAGGATTCTGGGTTCGGTGTCCATCATGTACCTCTGAAATGCAGCAGTCATCAAATAACTATAAAATGAAAGTTGTAGAAATGGCCAGGAAATATGTAAATAGAAAGTTCAACATTACTAATCATGGCAGAGCATAAACCAAAATCACAATGAGATATGGCATTATTTTAAATGGCATGGTTATTGCCAAAAGCATAAAAAACATACCATAAACAAGATAACAACACTGCAAACAAAACCTGATAATTAGAGAACAAAGAAACTTTTTGCCAGTCATTGCTGGAATTATCGACTATTACAAATATTGTGGGGACTACATGGAAGTTTTCTCAAAATTAGAAGTAAAATTGACACAGAATCCAGGGTTGCCATTGTCTGCATTAGTAGCTTTCAGTCAGTGTGTATCATTTGACATTCACGACCTTAAGGAAGAACAGTTTATTTGGGCTCATAGTTGCAGAAGGAGCAGTCGATGTGGGCCTCTGATCATGGACAGACAACTGTGGCAGTGGACAAGTGTGATTGGGACGTTTCTCCACTTTTTAAACATAAAAGCCCAAAGCAAGGAAGGCATTATGAACTTGGTACACACTTTAAAGGCAAATCTCCATTCACCATGTATCTAAAATTGTCAGATCTTCCAGAAATAGCATTAATATATTTGACACATGAGCCTATACAGGGTTATTTGAGATTCATACCTAAGAACTCACCAAAGAGTATATATTTAAAGAACACAAAAACAACAAACCAGAGAATTCTCCAGTGCTATTTTCGTTTCAGCGGTAGTCACTGAGGAGCAGAAGCTCAGACAACCGTCTTTATTAAGTGGTGAAATAATAAATTCTTCTCTACAAGATAACAAAGGACAATTAAATCAAAGGATGAAATTCTGTTAGTGGCAACACGAGGCTTTAAAGCAGACATCATTTGTTATATTAAACTGAGTAAAGGAGGCACAGGAAGGCAAACTCAGTATAGTTCTTCTCACATGTGGAATCGAAAATCATTGATGTCATACGCACTGAAAGTAAAATGGTGACTTTCTGAGGCCAGGGAAAGAAAAGGATAGAGATTTATTGATGAAATGGTGAGTATCAGAAGTGTAGGAGGAAGAAATTCTCTTGCGTGGTTCTACCTGAGGATAACTTTTGATAACAGTAACGTATCCTTTGTTGAAAAAGATAGGCTTTTCCTTGAAAATTTGCAAGCATAAATAAATGATATATATTTGAGGATATATTTGCCTAATCATATTTTACATTTACAAAGCATACAAATCATATTCAATTTAAGGTTTTAATGCTTCTAAATATCTTTAGCATTTAAAAAATCCAAGACCTCCTTATGAATTTTGTCCTTATTTTACCTATTATTAAACATTCTATTTTTAGCCAGACATATATTTTAAAATCTCTTGGCAGGCTTTCTGTTCCTCTGAACAATCTTTCTACTACATCTTCCAAGATGTTAGCTGTGCCTTAGTTGCAGGGGAGTATTGTAGATGTATCAGTTATGGCTGAGTACCATGAAAATACTTCATTCCTATATCTGATCCCTTGTGGTTTTCTCCAATGGTCTCCATCTGTGGCAAAGAAACATGCCTAACCAAGTCCTAAACAAGGAGAACAACAATAGAAGTGCTTACGTGGAAGATGAAATCTCACATTCTCCAACTCTACACAGAGAACTCCGTGCAATAAAAACACTAGAAAATAGAAGTGATAAATATTCTTCAACAGGAAAAAGCCCCTAAGTTGATTAAGTAACACCAGCATGTCATTCCCCATATCATATATATATATATATATATATATATATATATATATATATATGCGAGATTGTTCAGCTTGAGAAGGTTGTAATATATATTGTGGACACACACACGCACACGCACGCACGCACGCACACATGCACACACACAAATAATTAAAATATTTAAAAGGCCATATATGAGAGACAACAAAGGGGCAGGTGGCAGGAATTGGAGACAGGAATGCACAGGGATAATATAAAATAACATTTTACTTTCAAATAATTATCTTTATAAGTGACAACTTTAAAAAATATAAAATTTATTTAAAATAAATTGCAAACAAGTACTAACATCACCCAATGAGATCAGATACACTCAACATTTCTTTAGCTTAATAAATTTTTATACAATTAGAATTGGCATTCAAATTGAAATCTATAAAGCTTCCCATTAATTTTCTCACTTTCAGTATCAGATATATTTTATGTCCTTATCTACTAAAAACACCAAAACCAGTCCATGACAGTAGAACAAACAAGGCAATTATATTTTTGTCATCTTCATAACTGGGGTCCATTGACTTCTTTAAAAAGTTACTGAGAACTTTTCTATGCAATCTGGTCTCATCAAATAGACCAAAGTAAACTGCAATCCAATAATGCTGACATTTACAGCTACATTGATAAATGACCTTAAACAAACAACCCTTTGTCTTAGTTAGAGTTTTTATTACTGTAATATTAGATGATGACCAAAAGGGACCAGCGGGGGAAAGGCTCATTTCTCTTATACTTCTAGGTAACAGTCCACCACCAATGGAAATTAGTACAGGAGTGCAATACAGAGTGATAATTTGTAGGGAGAAACTCAGGATTAGAACGTTGAAGATGGAGGCTTGTTCCTCGTGTCTTAGAACACACAGGACTAGCAGCCAAATTCTAACATTGCCCACAGTGACTTTCCCTTTGTGTAGCAATCATCAAGCAAGAATCATAGGCCTGCCCTTAGGCCAGTGCGGTAGAGGCATTTTAACATTTGAGGATTCTCCTTGAGCAATGACTCTAGCTTATGTCAAGTTTACATAAAGCTAACAGGCATAGCTTCTGACCTTTCCTGTAACACTTTATCCTAGAAGAATGAAAGGATCATTACACTATATTGATCATAACAGAAGTAATTGTAAATTCTTCCTCAGCAACACTGATAGGTCAAAAGGTCATGCACTGCCATCTGGAAGGACTAAGTACAGGCCCAAGGGTGAATGTAAATTAATCTACAGTTTATATTCTACTTACATAATTCCTTTTGGAGATTGATTACCAAGTACTATTACCATGTAAGACTTTTTAACCCTTATCATTGCATTGAATTTTAATTGGTTAATTTACACAAATAATTTCATTCATATTTAATTATAATCTTTAACAAATCAATTTTTTTATTTTTACTATAAAAATGGTCCATGTTTTAAAAAATATTATATACAAAAGAATTGTGATTATATTTCTATATAGTGAATGTCATATATAAAGCTATTCTCATCAATTATTCATATATCTGTGATATTTATACTCAAATCTTACATGTTTAAGAATATTCATGAATGACACAAATAATAAGCTTCATGGTATTTTTAAACTGTCAATAGTAATATTAGAATAAATTTGTATAATAAAACTATGCATTTTTACGTGACAAAATTTCATAGAGCATTCAGAAATAATTGAAATATTGTCTCATCAAATAGACCAAAGTAAACTGCAATCCAATAATGCTGACATTTACAGCTACATTGATAAATGACCTTAAACAAACAACCCTTTGTCTTAGTTAGAGTTTTTATTACTGTAATATTAGATGATGACCAAAAGGGACCAGCGGGGGAAAAACTTTCTCTTCAATTATTGTGATTGAAATTTTGTAAGCATCTTATTTAAATTGATATTTTTTTAAAACTATAAAGCTAATGTATTGGCATCCAAGTCATTTTTGCGTTAACATTAAAATTAGTAACAAGTAATATGCTATTATTTATATATATCCATATAAATATAATTTAAATTTTCTTCTTTTCTCACATATTACATCCCCTCCCTCCATACCTCTAAGTCCCTTTCCCCACCTCCTCTCTCCATAAAGAGCCAGAATTCCTGGTCTTATTTTTTTCTCAAATAACTACTTAACCAGCAAATTGGAATTATATTGAAAATGTCCCAAATCATTCCTGCATACTGAGTCCTGACTTTAAAAATGATAAGCTCTAGCAGTTTTGACTGAAATGCAGTCTCCAAACCAAGGCAAATCTTCATTGTTCTCTCTATGCAACTGATGAAATAACTGTTTCCATGGGCATTATTCACGCAATAAAAATATTAAATTAAATTATCAGTGAATCAAGCAGCACTTATTAAAGATACTAACAATGTCTTAGATGGAATTAAGAACAGTTTAAACAAATTCATATGACTAGTGACATGGAAAATTACATTGCCCTATGTTTCTTGATGCCAAGTCAGCACGGTGCCTGAACCACTCCTAATACTTCTGCGTGTATTTCAATCAGTGAAACAAGCAAGCTGAGATAGGACATATTTGTTTAAAAGAATTTATTTGGCTATCTAAGTTTTAACCTCAAAAACGAAGGCATTTTTTTCTCCTGGCCTGCCTTGTAATTTGTTTTCATGATTTCAAATCCTCTTACATGAATTTCAGATAAAGATTTGTTAGACTGGTGATTTTCTTTCCTGTCATTTATTCACAGTCTTAAATTTTACTGTCCCTATGTGCTCTTCCAGTGACGGCCACGATGACTCAATAGCATGACATACAAGAAGAGCTCACTCTGATGTATGTGATGAGCACATAAGCAATACTTAGGGTGGAAATTGTGGAATTCTTGCCATTCTCAATCTGTTACCATCCTAACAAATCACACCCTAACCAACAATGGGACTTGAAGACTAAATGAATGTGGAGACAGTGGACACTGGGTAATTACCATTCTGAAAAACAATCAAGAAGGGAAAAATCACAACCCATAAAAAAGTTAACAGGAAAAGAAAGCCCTTCAGAATACTTTGGTTCCTCAATTCCAAACTAAGTATCAGAGGAACTCGTCAGTATTTATAATTCAAGTGTTCAGTATTTGAGAGAACACAGATATATTTAATATTGTCATTCTACAGAAAGAAGATTGACCCCATTAATAGTACAGGAAAGCAGAAGTCCAAGTGGTGGACGTTGATCTATGGCAAAAGGGCAATTCTATGGAAATTAACATAGTTCATTTCTGGTTGATGACTATGTGTTGGTGACTGTGACTAAAGTTGTATAGAATACCAGATAAGTAATACATTTCCACTGTGCGCATATGTGTCTATGTATGTGTGTATATATTTTAATGTTTTAAGCATGATTTTAAATTATTGTCAATATTCATATAGCCACAGCACTTATCCCTTCATTTCCTTCCTCTAAACCTTTCCATTTCTCTCCTTGTAAATTCTATGACCTCTTTTACTGCAAACTGAATTGCATTACATATGCACATAGATATATACAGACACAAATACACATACATATACATCACATGCACACATATATGTGTATATATACATGTATAAACGTACATATCTTTATAAATAGAGAACTTAAGCCCCAGTCTATATAATATTTATGTATATATATTTCACGGATGAAAACTAATCCATTTTTTTTGTAAGTAAAAAATAAATTTTAGTATTCTGGTCAGTCTACCTTGGAAGTTAACTTACTGATTTTCACACATCTGAGCAGATGACAAATGCCTACAATAAAATGTGTTCATTTTTGTCTCTAAAATTTTCCCTTTTTTTTTTCTGGAAATTTGTATTCATCTTTTTATATATTTGTCCACATCCAGCACAATGTAGTTCACAAAGTGAACCCATGTATTTTTAATGGAAAGGTGCTAGAAAGCAATTCTGAGAACTTTGATTTGTTTTTGCTATTTTTAAATATTATTAAATGTAATGATTTCAGTTATTAAGGGATTTTCTAGCTTATACAAAGGTAATGTTCTGCAAACAGTCAGTGAAAGTAGATAGCAGTGACATCTTCTAATGTGTTAAGTCTCAAATATTGGAACAAATAGTTGAGTTTCCTATTTACCATTGAAAGCAGATCTGGCCACCAAGTTCTCCCAGAATCCCTCAGTCCCTACCTGATATAGGGTATGGCTGGAATGTTGTTGTCAGAAGACAACTTACAGTGTACCTCTTCTTTTCATTTTGAAGCTTCTAAGTTGAGTCCAACTAATCAGTCTTGACAACAGACAATTTTATCTATTGTGCCCTTTTCTCAGCCTATCACAGATTGAGCCTCCTAAGACCCAGAGAAAGCACACAACAATGAAATCCTGATGGGCTAAATTGGCATTAAAATGAGATGCTCATAAATAGGTGTACCAATGATCATGTGTAGTTCAAGATATATAAAGAAAATAATGCGTAAAGAAGAGATAAGGACTTGGCAGTTAACTCAGTTGGTAAACTCCTTGCTACATAAATACTTAGGTTCTGTTCTCTGGTGTCCATTTATAAAGGGAGACGGTGTTTGTCAATACGTGAAGTGCTGGAAGAAGAGAGACAGATCTCTGAAGCTTGTTGGTATCTGCTTATCCAAATGGTGAATTCTGTATTCAGAGACAAGTCTGCTTTAAAGAAGAAAGAAAGAAGATGGAGAACAGTTCTGGAAAGATACCTGACACTAACTTCTAATCTCCATAGTCACACATGTGCACACACCACATGCAACCATAATAAAACATATACATATGTGTGTTCAATAAAAAATGCACACAATGTATCACAGATTTCTAATATCTGTGTCATGTGAACTTTTTCTAAGGAGATGCAAGCAACTCGTAACTGCATATAAATCTTGGGGAAGGTATAGCTTCCTGAAACCTCTTCTCTAGCAACGCTTAGCACTGTAGTGTTTGTGGAAGTGTGTGGTCTACTGAACTCCTCCTCAATATGTTGCAGAATGTCAATAAGCCCAGTCTAATCCAGGTGTCCTTTGGATAACATAGCTGCTGATGTTTCTAGAGGACCATGATATGCCAGAAGATACACTTTTACAAGCTAAGACAATAGAGTGGTTAATGTATGTTTTAGTCAAATGATAATTGTGTAGAAGGCAAATTTGAAGGTTTTGTTGTTGCTGTTGTAACTTTTGTTTGTTTGTTTTTGTTTTTATAGATTTCAATCTCAGCATTTTTTAAAGATTTATTTATTTATGCTTACCAGTGCTCTAGCTGCCTGTATACCTGTGTGCCAGAAGAGGGTGTCAGATCCCATTATAAATAGTTATGAACTACCATGTGGTTGCTGGAAACAATCTCACCATTTCTGACTACTAAGGTTATGTCAGCATTTTTTATTAGCATCCTTGAAGAATAAGGATAAGAATGCCCAGTTATTTTTGAAAAGTGTTTACAGTAAAAACAATATAAAATTTAATTTATGTAAGGTAAAAGTTAGTCTGTACAATACTTCCTGGAAAAATATTCTTATTACTCTTAGTGAATACTTGAATGAGGGTGTTTTGTTCATATATTCATTCATATTAGGGTCCACTGTTATGGGTTTATCAACAGAGATGACCACTTAAACAGCTTATCATCAACTTAAATTTTTTATTCCACCTGGCTGGGAAATCACTCAGGTAATTGAGTTTTAAGTGTAGCACCAAATGTCTAGAGCATAACGTTTTCAAAGACAGACACAGAATCCTGGTTTAGTTCCTAGAATAGAGTTGGGTCATTGTCCTTGGTATTTTCCACTAACGACATCAAATTCTAGTTAAATATGAAATGGCCTCATCAACAATACAAGATGAAATAAACTGCATTGCCTTCCACTGTCACAACACAGCTCTGCATATTTCTTGTTTTTTGTAGTGGTATCCACATCTTGTAAAGAAAAGTTTCCTTGCTGAGGGGTGAAGATTATACTTGTCCATGAGAATAAGGATTAGTGTTTATAGATTGCTGTTAGGGATTATGCTGCTTAGTAAATTAGTGGTTGTAGATTCTCTCCCATTAACCATACTTAAAGTGGTACTGAGTAGCTAATTTTCCATTAACTGGAATGGCCAAATGGTGAAAATATACATGTCTGTAACATTATATGGAATCAATAGGTTATAATTGCAAATGTATGGAATATATATATATATATATATTACATATATTTGTATGCAATAATAATTGATGTAAAGGAGGATAAATTTAAGAGATTATGGAGAAATGGCACATGAATTATCTTGGAAGAAAGAAAGGAAAGTGAGAAAATTTGTAATTAAAATACAATCAAAAATAAGGATACAAAAAAATTGGAATAAAAATTAAATGGTAAATTTCCCTTCCCCCACTAAAAAGGAAGTTGACTTGTCTGCAACTAACTGTGCTGTTAAAAGTGAACTTACTTTTCTTATTTTTCCCTAATTTTGTATACTTTCATGGAATATTGTCTTCAGATTATATTTATATCATGAATTAATTTGTTGTCAATTTTTGTATAGCCAAAGTAAACAATATACCATCATTTATTTACAAATTTCATGTAATTTTGATGATTTTCTCTACTAAAAGAACAACTATGCCTTTTCCCCAGTTCCTAAGGGATAAAGCAATATGACAAAGTCATGTAAATAATGATTTGTACCTTTGGGTAAGAATGCATTACTTGATATCCAATGAAGAAAATAACCATTAATTGCTAATAATTTTTCTTTTAACAAAAATATCTAAGTCCAAATTACAGATTGTAGTATTTGCATTTAATATCACCACCTGTAGGAGATGTATACAAATTGTTTCAAAACACAAAAACATCAGTTATGCTTAAAATTTATAATATCATAAAGAAATAGATAAATTAATTTGATCACTGTGGATTCTAGAGCATTTTATTCCAATTCTGACTTGAAGTAGCATTAGCATTTTATGTACTGTGAAATGAGCAGATATCCTGACATTCTGTTAAAACTTAATGCCTTGTGCACTGCAATGTTGGGATATTTGTCACTGCAAACTCATCTTATATTAAAAAATCATTTCATTATTAAACATTGGGTGTCCTGATGGTTTTCAATATCTTGTGAAGAAGCCTAGCTTGTGTTTCTTCCAGAAAACACACTGGACTGTAAAATTTATTAGTGGGCCAAACATACTTGAACCCCACTCAACCTTGCTTTCTTTATCCCTTCTGGTCTCCAAATTTCAACTCATTTTGGCTTGAAATAATGTGTGTAATGAATCACCTATTGGGAATTAGACAAGAAAAAACTGGGAAAACTGAGTCAAAAATGCAAGATTGAAGTTTTGGCAGTTTACCTACCTGTAAGGAACAATGACCTGAACTTCTTAAATAGTTTATATGTTTTTGGATCCTGATATATTTGATATCAATGCTTTCATGTATCAATTAACTTTACTTTGGACAACTTAAATGCAAACTAGCTTAGATACACATGATAATGGTCAACAAGGGTGATGTATTTTACTTTTACCTTGATCATTATTTTATATACTAAGTTCAGAACTTATGCTTTATTAAGCCATCATGGACTTTAATACAACTGGGAAGGTATAGTAGACATAATGTCCCTTACCTAACATCCTCATAGTGATCACAGTTTTAATCTTCATACAGAAAACTGTTATCAGATTAAGTAATGAAAATTAATTGTGGTCATTTACTTCTTACTCCATTGCAGATACATGTATGTTTCACGTTTGTGAATTACAGTTAAAAGTTCTAAGCTTAGCTATTTAAGAACGTGTGAGCAATTGTTTATATAAGAGCTGGAAGGTGCATTCTGATTGCAAAGCTATCAAGAAGAAAAAAGTGTTAAGAATATTCCAGGAATTGAGTTTCTCAGATTGAGTCTTTTTCCACATTGCAAATGCAGATATTATATTATAAGAAGATGACCTGTCCTTGGTCGCCATCCTTTGTTTTAGTATCTAATAAAGTGACTGATATAACTAGTGAACTACAGGCAACTACAAATCTAAATGTTATTGTTGTGTATGAGTTGCCCAGATCCTTTTCAAGACATGTCTGATTTCCACCCACTCACTCTCCCTGTCCTTCATTCTCCATACCCTTCTTTATATGTTTGGATATGGGAAGACAATACTACAAATAAAATTCTTCTGTAAATGAGTTGGAAGCAAAGAAGGAATAAAACGAAAGTTTCTCATTCTATAAAAATCCTTTATGTAAATTCAGAGTTGGCAAAAGAAAATGGGGATTGAATCCCCACATCCACATGGTGGCTTATAATAATTCCAGTCCAGGATATACAGTTCCTCCTTCTTATCTCCTTAGACAACCAGCTTTCATATGGTTCATAGCCATAGATATAGGAAATCACTCATATACGTACTAATCAATTAACAAGTTCTCAGTTAGAATTTCAGAACAGAATATTTAAACTCAGGATTTAAAACAAAATTAAAGAAAAAAGACATGGGATAGGAGGCTGATGAGATGGTCTTCTTGCAGAGAACCTGGGTTTGGTTCCAACCATCAATGTGTGTGGCTCACAATCATCTATCTGTAACTCTAGTTGCAGGACATCTGATAACCCAACTTAGCTTTCAGAGCACCAGGGAAATGTGATATTTATGATATATATATATGTATATTTATATGTATATATATATATGTGTGTGTTATATATGTTATATTTGAGTAAATATTTAAATATATATACATATATAAAGCATAACAAAAGATGTTCCAACATATAACAATGATACATCTTGCACTATGTTCATGGCAGCCTTATTTATAATAGCCAGAAGCTGGAAAGAACCAAGATGTTCTTCAACAGAGGAATGGATACAAAAAATGTGGTACATTTACACAATGGAGTAGAATGACTTCATGAAATTCTTAGGTAAATGGATGAAATGAGAAAAATATAAAATATCCTGAGTGAGGTAACACAATCACAAAAGAACACACATGGCATATTCTCACTGATAAGTGGATATTACCCCCAAATCTCAGAACAACCAAGATACATTCACAGATCACATGGAGCTCAAGAAGAAGGAAGAACAAAAGGTGGATGTTTAAGTCCTTCTTAGAAGGAGGAAGAAAATACTAAAGGGACATAATACAGAGAAAGATGTGGAGCAGGGACTTAAGGAAAGGCCATCCAGAGACTACCCCAACTGAGGATCCATCCCATATACAGACACCAAATCCCAACACTATGCAGATGCCAAGAAGTGCTTGCTGACAGGAAACTGATAAAGCTGTCTCCTGAGCGGCTCTGCCAGAGTCTGACAAATACAGAGGCAGATGCTCACAGCCAACCATTGGACTGAACACAGGGTCCCCAGTGGAGGAGTTAGAGAAAGGACTGAAGGAATGAAGGGGTTTTCAACCCATAGGAAGAATAATATCAACCAACCAGGTCCCCCAGAGCTCCCAGGAACTAAGCCACCAACCAAAGAGTATGCTTGGAGGGACCTATGGGTCCAGCTACATGTGTAGCAGAAGATGGCTTTATCTGGCATCAAAGGGAAGGAAGGCCCTTGGTCTTGGAGAAGACTCAATGCCCCAGTGTAGGGGAATGCCAGGGTGGGCAGGTGGGAATCGGTGGGTGGGTGGGGGAGCAACCTCATAGAAGCAAGGGGAGGGAGGATGGGATGGCTGTTTCCAGGGGGGAGACTGGGAAAGGGGATAATATTTGAAATATAAAAAAAATCCAATAAAAACATTTTATAATTTCAGGATATATAGCTACATTTCTTAAAATACAATTGTTCACTAGTGAGCATAGATTTATTTAGGATTAAGAAGTATATGGCATTTGTTATATCAAGTTTTCAAAACATCTTACAAAATAAAAGGAATTGAGTTACTAAATCTGAAAAAAAAAGCAAACATGCATTCCTGTATTCATTTCTCTTTGCTTTTGTCTATGCATGCCTGGAATTGTCAGATAAAAAGCACCCGGAAAACATGTAGTATAACATACATACATACATTCATACATATAATATAAAAATAAATACATTTTTAAAATTTATGATACTTTGCCACACACTAGGGACTGGAAATTTGGATGACTGGGCCAAAAATGTAAATCACTTACTGACTAGATTCAACAGGAAGCTGCTATAAATTAGATCCTGATTGTAGGGTTTTTCTCCTTCTCTAAAAGGATTAAAAAGCAGCTTTTATAAAAATTCAATTAGCACTTCTACTTTATAATGCTGCTGCATATGCCATTTATGAAACCTTAGTGAATATTCTCATCTGAAGGTGGATCAAATCCTCTCTTAATATGAAGATCTCAATTAAGATTTATTAAAATTTCTTATAATGAGGCAAATTAAGAAATTGTTGATATAAGCAAATGACATATATTAATTTACTTTGCACAGCACATGGTTGCTTCTAGCAGTAGGGGTTGGTTATTTAAGGAGCTAAATTGCTCTGCGGGGTGTAGATGAAGCCAGGCAATGAATGGCTCCAATCAAGCTACCCACATTCTTGTGGAATGTTTGTGACTATGGTATTATCATTACTATTACCCAAAATATGCTGCTAATTATAATCTCTGTTTTGAATCCAGGAGATTTTAAATGACATGCAGCTTGTAAGGGCTTACAGCAGTGCTGAAACTGTAATTTAACTATATCAATGATGCTATTCCTATTAAGAGTACAAAAAGATAGTTAACTCTATTAGATACTGATGCACACACAGAAGACACATCCACAAACCTTGTCAGTCATATTTCTTACAGTATCTGAAAGATTTTAGTGCTAGACTATTTCTATGACATTTAAAATTGAACGTAAGTTTGAAATGAAAGAGCTAGGCACAATAGACTTCCAGTTTAAATCCCTACTCATTATTGGGATTTGTTTGTTTATTTGTTTATTTATTTACTTTATAGAGAATAGTGTCTGTCTTGTCATTCATTCCAGGGACAGAACCTTAGATGTCTCAGAGGGTCTGAGATCAAGACAGCATTGTAAATAATTCATGAATAACTGGAATTCATGATATTCTTCTGTAGGCCTTGTCCTGTGAAACCCAAGTCAAACTGACTGTCAACTGATGTTAGTCACTAGGGGAAAGTCATCAGCAACATACATAAAAATCATGTAGTAGGGTAAAGCAAGAGAACCTTCATATTGATTGTAATCATTAACAACTATATTCGACTAGATACAATGTAGATTCCTCTGGAAAGTTTCCCTTTCCCTTCTCCTGTTGTTTTTCCAGTATCTCAATATGTAGCCCTAGCTGGTCTGCAGCTCAGTATGTGCATCAAGCTGTTCTCAGACTCCCCAATATCCACCGATCTTTACCTCCTAAATGATGGGATCAGAGGATACACACTAATGCCATGAAAATTGATTCCAGTGAACAATTGTTTATATTGGGTTGGACAGTTGGCATGTCTGTAAACAATGGTCTTAATTGACTTAATTGATGTGGATACTATCAGCCCATAGTGGGAAGCACAATTCCCTAGGCAGTGGACTGGATTAGTATGAGTAGAAAAGTCAAAGTGAACAGACAGAGAAGCAGGAAGGACGTATGGATTCATTCATTTCTCTTTGCTTTGATTGAATTTGAGGTGAATTTTCCTTCTGTTTATAACTGCAGTCAATGAGAATCCATACATTCAAAGTAAATTTATGAAAATTTAGGAGTCACTTTTTTTGTTAAATGTTTAATGTGTAGAAGTCTAGAGAAAAAAGTGGAAGCCTCAGATACAATGTTTTCTCACTTATTCAATGACTTTTTTAAAAAAGAGTCTACCTTCCCTTCCTATTTCTGTCTCTTCTTACTGTCTGTCTATCTGTCTGTCTGTCTCTCTCTTTCTCTCTCCCTCTCCATTCTCTTAATGTTTTATCTGAAAATGCCATACATTTATAAAATTTATGATAAACATACCCTTCTACTACTGCTTCCTTGTAAGCCACTCATCCAGTGCGATCTTCCCATCAACCTTCCAAATCTATCCCCACTGTATATTTTTTCTGCTTTGTCTGTTAATAGCTCTGATGTCCAGTTAGTGCCATATCATCAAAGAGTGACTCTCCATACTTCAGTATCCACAGTTTACCACTCTTTCCAATAACATGGTCCACAAGATTTGTGATAGGTTAAACCAACAGAGATACCATCATGAGTGGTGGAAGTAACACTCCAACTTCCCTCTCCTTCACTCTTTCCTTCATTCTCTCCTTTCTTTTTATTTTCCCACACTTTCCTTTCAATTAATTGTTGTGACGGTCATTCAGTATGAAAACAATGGCAATAACCACAAACAATAACGACAATGAACGTCCTACATCTTAATGATGAACAAAAGCTGCAGTGCCTTCACTTTATTTTCTTTTACTTTATTATTAAATTGTGTTTTGTATTTCTTTATGTAATGTGACTTTTACTTTGATGATAATATCAATAATCTAACTACTGAAAATGCGTACAAGTAAACTTTCACAACAATTTAGTATGCAGCATTCTAAATAAATGTAGTAATATAATCTTAATTCAGTTTTACAAAGAAAAATAATAACGTAAAAAAATAAACAGCTTGCTTGAGTTAGTGGGTTTACCAAATATCAGGCAACAGACATTGGGCTTCTCTGTCCTCTTGACCACTTTATATTGCTTTTCACACAGGACTTGCCAGTATCCTTAGCCTGTGTTCCTAGATTAGAACAAGGTCATCTTTTAGTGCCTTCCCGTGTTTATGATCAAGATTTTTTGTAATACTTTCTGGAGTGTCATGTACATTTAATGGGCAGTTCCTGGTGTTTGATTATCTTACATACAGTGAAACCGTTTTTATGGCTACCTCCTCATTATTATTGTGAATTTTGGACTACTCTTTCTGAGTGATTAGCTTGTATTAAGTACATGCATGCAAGTATTATACTATAGTTTTCCAGGCTCTCCGTGGGCAGGTGTTTACTCAGTGGGGTAAGGATACCTCTGTCTATCCACAACTGTTATTTCACTCACCTTTAGTGTCATCACCATCCTTCAGTTTATAACCTCAGAAACTGAGTTACTGCTGTTTTTCTAACAAGCAACTTTATGTCAAAGTCTATCCTTCTTCAGATCTGCTTGCATTCTGTAACAGATCTAATGAGGAATACTGTGGTTTGTCCAGGTCAACAAGTGTAGGTGCATACAGCAAAGACATTGTAGAAACAGGATTCCCTGGGTATGTGCTGTAGGCTCTTTGCGAGCTATCACAGCTGACATTATGATTCATTTTTTTTTTCTGAAGGAGAGAAGAAAATATATGCTATTTACTGGTTACCTTTAATGTGCCCTTAATGTAGTCAGAAGGCTGATGTGCTCCATAGGAGCATGATTAATGATTCCTGACCAAGAGCTATAGGATTATGTAAAAATAAAATGTGTTAAAATTTACTTCCATTATAATTAAAATAAAACACTGAATTCTGCCACTGAATTCTTGCTTGCTTCAGCTGAAACCCTGCCCTCTCTACTCCCTATCTTGAGAGTGCTAACACTTGTGAAAGCTATCTCTTAAAATAGACATTACAGAAGCTGCTAAAACCTTATCAGCCCCATTTCTGTAGTCAGGTCTAAACCACAATGGAATTTTCCCTCAGTGGCCATGATACACAGACACCATCTGCAGGTGGCCTCATAAGGGAAGATTTCAGCACCGTTTTTCAGCCTATAAATACTGTAAGAAGCTAGAGATTGGAACTGCGCTCTGTAGAGCATTAGTTTTGCTGAAGCCTTTAATATAAAACAAGTCTGGGTTCTCCCACTCTCTGAGCATCTTTTGGTTTTCCACTGGCTTGATTTCTCACAATAATTTCATTGACTTCTCTTGTATGATACCGTCATAGTTAAGGTTTCTATTCATGTGAGAAAACACCATGACCAAAAGCCATGGTGAGGAAAGGGTTTATTTTGCACATACTTCCAAAACACAATTTATCATTTAAAGCAGTTAACTCATACGGGGTAGGAGTGGGAGATCTGAAGACAAGCTCCCAGAATGACAGGCTATGGAGGGGTGTTGCTTACTGGCTTTCTCAGCCTACTTTCAACCAGAACTACCTGCTTAGGGACATCCTCATCCACAGAGGACTGTGTCCTCCCTCATCAGTCGGTAAAAATAAAATTCTTTACAGGTTTGTCAACTTAAAGCGTGATATTATGAAATGATTTTCTCAATTGGATATAAAACTAGGCATCATAGCTACCTTTAGTGATTAGCATAAGATCATAGTAGATTCTGCTACAGAGACTACTTCTGGGAGTTGGGAAGACTAGGCATAAATCTGATTATTTTATTACCCTGTGACAATACTTCCTGGCACCTTTAATCACCCTTTTAACATAAATTTATATTTGTATTTATGGACAACTGGGTTAAATCTACATTTAATAATGATCAAAGCTTTCAACTTCACTTTTTCTAACCTTTGTTCTAGTTTTAATCACACTTTGAGTCAGAGAGTGGTGTTCACATAATCTCTTTGAGTTGTTTATTTTAGTATTCCCTAATGCCACTATTTTTTTACCATCTGCTTGTAAACATTTAATTTCACTAAACCTGCTCTTACTGAGTTATAAATGCAACCTTGCCTCAAAGCCAACCTTATCTTGTCTAGATAATACAATATGGTCTAGTCTCTGTCATTTTATGTGATATGTAGGACATTAAATTCCAACTTACCTTTCTCAGGTCTCTGATCATATTGATTGTTAAACTAATTGTAGCTTAATAGCTAAAATAACACCAGGCAACTAGCACCTTACATTAAGGTAATCCACCACTATGTTAGTTCATTAGTTAATTGATTAGTTAGTTAAAATTATTAGGTCTCACTTACCTCTCTTTGGACAATATCGTCTAATTCCACCCCTTTGCATGAAAAATTCATGATGTCCTCATTTTTAATAGCTGAATAGTATTCCAGTGTGTAAATAGCCACACTTTCTGTATCCATTCTTCAGTTGAGGGATATTTGGGTTCTTTCCAGCTTCTGGCTGTTACAAATAAGGTTTCGATGAACATAGTGGAGCATGTATCCTTGTGGTATGGTAGAGCAACTTTTAAGTATATTCCCAGTAGTGATATAACTGGATCCTGAGGTAGGACATGCATGGCATGTACTCACTGCTGATAGGTGGATATTAGCCAAAATATTCAGAATACCCATGTAAAAACCCACAGACCAGAGGAAGCTTAACAAAAAGAAGGCCCAAGTGTGGATACCTGAAACCCACTTAAAAGGGGAACAAAATAATCATAGGAGGAAGAGAGAGGGAGGAAACTTGGATGGGAGACGGGGTTGGGGAAGGGAAAAGGAGGGGCAGGCTCAGGTACATTGAGAGAGAGGAGGGATGCCCAGAAGGTCAAGAGAATAAATTAAAATCTGCAGCACTGGGGGTTAGTGGGCAAGAGGAACTTCTAGAATGTATTAGCGACAGGGCTGGCTAACAGATTCTCAGTTTCAGTCCACTATCATCAAGGCAGGTGCATGGGAATATCCAGGCAGGCACAGTGCAGGAGGAACTAAGAGTTCTATATCTTCATCTGAATGCCACTAGGAGAAGACTGGCTCCTCACGCAGCTAGGAGGATACACTTCATCTTAAAAGGCTACATTTACTCCAATAAGGCCACACCTCCTCCTCCTAATAGTGCCACTTCCTGGCTCAAGCATATTAAACCAACACACAGGTCTAAGAAGGTGTTTTAAGGTACAAGAAATTTATATATATATATATATATATATATATATATATATATGTATTTGTATATGTATATATATCATATCTATATCTATATATATTTATATATAAATATATATTATATATGGCAATGTTTCATATCCCCCCATGTTTTTGTTACAGTAAAATTTCAATGTTTACAATTTTAACATTGATAAGTGGAGTTTTGATAAGTTAGTTGAGCAGTGGTCGCTTACAAGTCAATCACAATCTCAAATTTTAAATTCCCTTTGGTTTTCTCCTAAATATAGACTTAAAAGTCCTTCTCATCCTGTAAAAAAAATCTCTGTTCAATGTGCGTGTGTGTATATATATATATATAATATATATACAATATGTGTATATAAAATATATATATATATCCCTCTGGACTGAGAAAGCATATCCCATGTCTAAACACAAACCTATAGCTTTTGCTAGGTCTCAAATGCATGAGTCTATTACTGTTTTCTTATAGACACCTGCTAACTACTTTTTCTAAAATATAGATTTCAATATAATGATAAAACTAATGTGTATCCTTTTGTAAACTAAAGCTTACATAAATTTCAGGGAATCAAAAAGTTATAAGATTTGGATCCACTTGTCACAGTTCAAATGGGCTCCAGAGAAGTACACCTACTTTTTCTTAAAAACGGGATTTCCCTTGGTCTTAGAATTCCTTACATTTTCTAATAACTAGACAATTTTAACCTTGGTCCATAGTCTATATTTGTCTCAGCATGTTTTCACCTGACAGACAAGACTATGCCCAGGGATTACTTGTTGAGTTACGTACTTTGGACTTGCTAAAAGTCGATATTAACCAGTCCATCCAATGCGATTGCTCCCTGACAGTCAACTGGATCAACTAAATTAGATGATTCTTATAAATGGCCCATTGTTCAGTAACTGGCCCGCATTTCAGCTTTCCTGGGACCTATAGTAATATCCTAATGTCAACTGGAAGCAGTTGCAGAAGAAAAATATGTCCATTGTCCCAATTTACAGGCTGATATGTTTATATGTGTCCACAATTAAAAGGACCCCACTTTTTCATGATCCTGCTTTACCTGGTCTCAAAGAAAAAAAAACTGAGTTATTGATTTAAATCAATGAACAACTCAAGGGGGAGTGGGATTTTGAGGTCTACCCTCATCAGCGTAGTTGTAGCCATTTGGTTCTATGCCTTCTAGCTATTTCATATTGGTGCCGTAACATGCCTTCAGGTCATTAACATAGAAAAATTTACTTGATTCAGACCAAGGTCATGCTGAGAATATATCCTTTTCTGTTTGAGATTTGATAATTATAAGAAATTCCACAAAGTGGTACCCGTTCAATTAAAGGTCACTATGAACTGTTACGTCTAAAATAGCTTGAGTCAGAGACGACCACTGGGCAGCACTTCTTCCAACCGCACATGAGCTCCTTGTGTGTGTGTGTGTGTGTGTGTGTGTGTGTGTGTGTGTGTGTGTGTGTGTACGCGTGTGTGACATTTTTCTTTTTTAAGGCAGCCATGAGAAATATTTGGCATTGTAGTCTCAGCCCCAATCTTTGAGCTACAATCTGATCAATCAGTCTTAGGGCATGCATTCAATAAACCACGCCTGTCTGACAGAGATTTGTGCTGTGTGGCTTGTGGGGTGACTCTTATACCCCAAGGGATATCATATGAACATCTTACCTAGCACTAAGTAATCTGTAAGCTTTTTTCTTTACAAATTGATTTAATGGGGAAGGGTGTCTGTGTTCCTCCTAAGACATCCTTCATTTTTTGACTACAGTTGTTGGATCATCTTGTTTCTAATGAACATTGTGGTTTATCACTATTATTTCAATCTTATTTTTCATTCATATATTGTTGGAATAATTTTCTTATTTCACTTCAGACACTTTAGAATATTGTCAGTATATTTCACAGGAAAAAGTTATTACTTAGAATAATATAAACATTTTACAAACTCAAATCAAAGCATAAAAATATCCAGTGCCTTTGGCGGTCAATATTCAAGGACACAATGAATGGAAAAGAAATATTCAAAGACATAATAATTGATGAAGTTTGAGAAATGAAAAAAAGATGAGTCCTAAGGTTTTGATTAAACAAAATTTACAGCATAAAATACATTATCCATCTAACTGTACATGCATATACACACACTCACTTGTACACATATTTTACACTCTAACACATAAAAATACATAATAATTATCAGGAAATGTCCAAATTAAGTTAGAAATTTTCTACAAAACTAATATTTAGAATGACAGTATACCTTACACACATCACAGATACAGGAAATATACCAAAATATAGTATAATGAAATCATTAAATTGCTAAGAGGTAGGAAAAAATAATGCAACCTCGATTTAAAGATTATGATAATTTTCTTTTTTCTCTAATACTAAACTTTAGATTTATTAAAGTGTGTAAGAAACAGGAAGGTTATAATTTTGATGTCCAGATTCTTGTTAATTAATTTTAGGAAGACTGAAAAAGACATAAATTTAGAGGTCTGGGAGATGATTCTTCTCTTCCAGAGGTCACATTTTGAAATGCCCTTAAGTCCCTGGAATTTCCATGTCATCTTCTGGCCACTATTGGCACTACATATAAATGATGCACAGACACAGATTCTAGCCAAAGACAGATTTACACAAAATAAAAGCAACAGGGGAAAATAGTACATACTAAATTATTTAGGAAGAAGACATGAAGAAAATTAGAAATGCAATCAAAATGGAAAATAAAAAAAACATGAAATAAGTTATAGAGGTAAAATTAATATAAGAATTAATTTTGAAAATATGCAGTTGCTGTAAATATGTCTATTGTACAAGATATTTGTTGCAGTTCTTACATGTTAAAAATGGTCATGAAATTAGCAGGTAACAATTTAAAACACAGGTTCAGTTCTTTAATGAAATGTAGTTGTTTCTCTTCTAAACCATGATACCACAAATTTCATTCATTTCCAAATGCAGAATAAAATCTACCAAATAATGTGAAAGAATCTTATGTGGCTTAAATCAACTTTTGGTCAATGGAACTCCAGTAAAAGTTTGAGTCAAGACTGCTACAGGTTTCTGATATTAAACTCAGACATATTCAATAATGGGGAAATATTCAGAGGTATACAAGAATGATGTACACTTGAAACTGTCATTTCTGTGTGATAATTTTTGGGAATATTGTAGTTTTTGCAGTATAAGAAAATTCCATATGCATCTACAATTTATCATCAAAAATTTAAGATTGTTGTAAATAGATTGACTAACAGTGGAAGTATATTTTTCATATTATTAAATATTATTAAGTATATTATTTTTCATAATAAGTTAAGGTTAATTTTGTTGAAACCTACTATTTATTTTTACCTTCATAAATATTTTTACTTCTGAATTAGTAAAACAGTATATATATGTATATATATATAATATAATAGAATAGAGTATATATAGTATAGAACACACTAATTAAAATATACAGGATAGAGATTTGTTTACTTAAATATTACAAACTATACTGGACCTGGGGTTGCAGGAATATAAACATTCCAGGAAGTAGAGAAGCCAAAGCAAGGGAATTACTAGTACAAGGTCAACCCCGTCTACAGAATTAATAGAAAACTAGTTTCTACAAATTAATGAGATGCAGTCTTAAAATTAGAGTACTAGACAGATGACTGATCAGTTAAAAGCACTAAGCTGCTCTTGCAAGATTCCTGTACTTAATCACCAATGGTAGCACTCACATTAGGTCAACAATTGTCTGTAGACTGTAGTTCCAGTCCTAGGGGATTTGCCATCCTCTCCTGTGTGGGAACTCTATAGTAACACACTCACATATATAAAACAAAAACACAATTTAAAATTAATGTACAAATAGCTAGTAATATAATTCAGTGGTGAAGTGTTGAAGCACTTGTCTAATGTGTGGGAAGAGCTAGATTTATGGAGAAAATTATTAGTTTTGCTCTTCAGATAAAATTATTTTATGTTCAACATAAATGGCTTAATGGTCCAGTCTACATTATTAATTCATTTTAGGTGAGTCTCCCTATTGTAGTTTCCATCTCCTTATTTTTATGCATATGTGCACCACAGTGTATACATGTGCTGTGAATGTGTATTTGTGATTACTCGAATGTGATTACTCTACATACATGTAGAGGGCAGAGGTTTAAAAAGAAAATCAAGCGTCTTTCCTAGATCATTTTCCACATATACATTTTATGAGGTAAATTCTCTCACTGAACCTGAAGCTCATTTATTGTTATGAATGAACTGGTGTTACAGGCACGTGACACCATGTCTAGCTTTTTATCTGCTTTCTGGGGATTCAAACACAGGCTCCGGTGCATGTGCTGTGAGGTGAACACTTTACAGACTGATCTGACTCTCGGTTCCGCATATTTATTCTATTAAAAAAAAAACTTTAGGATTTCCATGATTTGGAGAAATTAAGCCACACTTTCCTCTGTTTACAAGGAAATGTGAAAACAACTTTAAGTGTTTGATTTTAAAGGACACATTGAATTTTCAATTGGGTAAGACATAATATAGAAAACTAGGGAACAATCTTTGTATTCATTTCCATATTACCAAGTTTGAAGCGATGCTAAAGTTCTTATCATTCATGTCTCTCTTTCCTTCCTTTAATTTTACCTTGAAGTATTGAGCAATAATCCCACAAATTTTATAGAGGTCAGTAATAACTACAGTTTTTCTACTGACTTTCCAACAAAGCTGACTGGGCTGAAGGTGTCTGTTAAGGCTAACTCAGGAATACATTTCCAAAACCGTAATTATTTATTTATTTATTTATTTATTTATTTATTTATTTATTTATTTATTTATTTATTTTTACACTCCAGATTTTATTTCCCTCCCAGCCCACCCCGTGACTGTTCCATATTCCAAATCTACTCACTGCTGCCACCTTCTCATCTCCAGGAGGATGTCCCCACTCTACCCCCACCCCACCAGACCTCTAAACTCCCTGGAGCCTCCAGTCTCTTGAGGGTTAGGTGTATCTTCTCTGACTGAACCCAGATCCGGGAGTCCTCTGCTGTCTATGTGTTAGGGCCGTCATGTCAGATGGTGTACGCTGCCTGGTTGCTGATCCAGTGTCTGAGAGATCTCAGAGGTTCATGTTAATTGAGATTGCTGGTCCTCATACAGGGTCCCCTCCTCCTCAGCTTCCTCCAGCTATTTCCTGATTCAACCACAGGTTCAGCAATTTCTGTTCATTGTTTGGATGCAAACATGTGCATCTGACTCTTTCAGCTGCTTGTTGGGTTTCTCGGAGACCAGTCATGGTAGGTCCCTTTTTGTGAATGTTCCATAGCCTCAGTAATGGTG
Organism: Rattus norvegicus; assembly: GCF_021556685.1. Taxonomy (NCBI): domain Eukaryota; kingdom Metazoa; phylum Chordata; class Mammalia; order Rodentia; family Muridae; genus Rattus; species Rattus norvegicus. The sequence goes on along the minus strand of NC_141539.1, from coordinate 87,737,945 downwards.
TCAGGCCTTGCAACCTCCCCTTAAGCTGGATTCCACTTTGGGGCTGTCACTGGACCTTCCTTTCCTCAAGATCTTCTCCATTTCCATCCATCCCTGCAATTTTTTCAGAAAGAACAGTTATGGGTCAGAGTTTTGACTGTGGGATAGCAACCCCATCCTCACCTGATGTTCTTTCTGCTGGAGAATACTTACTTCTAGGGTGAGGATCTTAAGCCCACACCCAAAGTGACATACCTACTCCAACAGGGTCATACCACTTACTGGTGACACCCTGTACGGCAAGCATATACAAAGCATCAAAATATCTTATTCCATATTCAATGAGAGAAATGACAGTGATGACAGAACATTCAGGGCCAGAAACACTGTGACTTTTTGTCTTTGTATTTGTGATTTTCTATATCTGTGATTTGCAAACTGTCTAAGACTGGACAGATGTAGTATATCCTTACTGAGGCACGCTACAAACACTTTATTTTAGAATTTTAGTTTTATTTTACAAGTGTTTTATCCTAGTTTATCTGGGAAAGAGGATGCTGAGCTCAGCTCAATTCAACATGTGTATGAAAAAGAATAAACCTTCAATTGTTGAAGGCAATTATGAAAAGTATTTTTAAATAACAGTATTACTAGGTGTCTGGAATACTATCCTGTGGTGCTTCACAGATAAAATAAGCCTACAGAACTAACTAAAAATTGGACCATATTTAGGCCTATAAGAATAGTGAAGAGTTATTTATAATCTATGTCATCAAATTCCAAACTTCAGAAATTTTGTTATAATTCCCAGGAAAAATACAACAGCACAGATAGCTAGCACCCATATTCACCTGCAAATTTCCCCACAGGAACAGTTTTCTTGTAAACTCAGTACAAAAGGAGGAGAAATAAGAGATGACCAATACCACAGTGGATGGATACAGTCTCAAACAATCACATGAAATTTATATTCACCATATAACTACTTGAATGTATACATATGAAATCTCTTGCATTGTTTGTTAAATAGGATTTTGTTATTTATTATTTTAATTATATGATTATACTTAATATTTATCAATATCCTTATTAAAAAGAAAAATTTGAATTTATGTATAACATATATTAAATCTTATAATTATAATATATAACATGTCATTATCTTAAAGATTCAAAACTCTGGATCATTTCTTATTTTTTATTATTATTTTAGTGGGAAAAGGTAGCTCCTTAGTAAGATCTTAAAGGGTAAACTTTCTGATCAATTAACCTGAGAAACTTTTGTTTTTAATCAATGTATGTGGTATGTGCATATGTATGTGTGTGTGTGTGTGTGCGTGTGTGTGTGTGTGTGTGTGTGTGTGTGTGTGTGTGTGTGTACTGTATGAGTATGTGTGTTTGCCACCCCTGCATATGGAAGTCAGAGAACAATGTTGAGTGCCAATCCTAGGTTTTTCTCTGTTGCCTGAATTAGGTGCCCAGGGAATGCAAGATCCACAAACTTAATGGGACTCTCCTGTCTCTGGTTCTGATTTTGCCAAAAGGAATGCTGACGCTGCAGATGTGCAGGACTTCATCTACCTTTACAGTTGTTTTCAGAATACAAATTTCATGCTTATGCCATAAGTGGTGTACCCACTGAGCTATCTTCCTGCTCCTGATGTAGTCTTTTTTGCTATTTTGCCTGGTTGATACCTGTAAACGTAACTTTTATTTGCCCTATGTAATTGTCATTCCAGAGACTTACTGCTGAATAAATTTACTATTTCTAGTTCCTTCTGAATTGTGGCTGGCTGGTTGAACTCATGTGTTCTGACCCAAACTTCTTTCCAACTGACTCTTTCAATCTGGCTTCTCTCAATTTCTCACTGAACAACTGTTTGCTTAGCCTCAAACTAAATAGGAATCTTTGCTAAACTTCTTGCTCCTTTTTATTCTTTGGCTTGTTCTCTCTTTATTTGCAACATGATTCTGTAAAACCGTCCCTGTAAAACTGTTTTTCCCCTCTGTTTCTGCTTCTCTCTCTGTTTCTCTGTCTTTGTCTCTCTATCTCTGTCTCTGCCTGCTCTCTGTCTCTCTGTCTGTCTCTGTCTCTGTCTGTCTCTGTCTCTGTCTCTCTCTCTCTCTCTCATTCTCTCTCATTCTGCACTGTGCTCTCAAGTCCAGTCCTGTTTTCATAATTAGCCTACCTTTCCTGTGCTGATCTTGTGAGAGTTGGACATACCTCATGTCTAACTCATTCTGTCAAATCTTTCTCTGATTTATGCCAAGTCCAGCGTATTTACACAAGGAATGGTATGACAAAATTCAAAATTTTCATGCTTGGAGAAGAGCCATCAGGACATAGGCCTCCAATAATGTTTATTGTTTGCCGGGCATAAGGTTGGTTTGTATAATAATGTTCATAATTTACTTTGTGTTCTTCCATTGAAAAATATTCTCTTTGTCAAGGTTAATGAATGCATGATAATTAGAATGAGCATGAGTCTGGGAGACAAGGCACAAGGATGAATGCTGTGAATTTCAGGACAGTTCTTAAGGCACTGGGAAAGAACTCTAAAAACATGAGTTCAAAAATTTATAATTTCTCAACTATGCAATATATAAGGATGGAAATAAAAGAACAGAGGCGGCTGTACTATAAGCCAGCTTGCCCGTAAGATATTAAGGAAGGAGATAGATTTAGGGAGTGGTGAGGATCCTACCCAGCTGAATTTATTGTCTGTGATTACAAGGGCAAGCAGATTTCTGAGTTCAATGTCAGCCTGGGACAGAGGTGGCTTAGGACCAGGTGTAGGGGTAGGGGTGGGAATGGTGTTCACAGAACCAGATCCCACCAAGCTAGCATATTGTCTCTGCTTACAAAACAGGCAGAACTCTTAATTAATTTCCATATTAAAAAATGTACTTGCTGTCTTCTAAGAATCAAGGTTCTAAGGTCATAAAATGATAAAATGTGGAATAATTAAAAGGAACCCTACAGTATATGACTGAATTTAAATGTAAATAAAAGACTGGAATTTGCTCTACAAGAAACAGTTACCCAGAGAGAACTTCTTGGAAAGTGAACACAACACATCTGTTTTAGAGTGTTTTTAACAACAGAGAGCTGTCTCAAGCAGAGAGAACTGTCAGGAGATAGCTGGAGAGCTGTCTGGAGCAGAACTAAGCTTGAAGTATATCTCATTGACTTCAAGTTGTTTCTTTCACTGCTCCCAAACACCCCTCCTCTGGAACTCCTCTCCAAGCCCAGGCTGATCCTTGGCAGATTGTCACTTTATTTATCCATAAACTAGACATCACTTTCAAACATGGCTTCTTCCTTTCTACAAACTAACCTTCCTTTCATTGGTAGGATTAAATGTGTATACTAAGGGTATATCTGTATTGCAGCCAAATCATACTGTAATCCAGGGCATGTCTGCATCCTGGCTGGATCATATAGACCTAAAAGTTCTTTGGATATAATCCCTTCCCAGAGCAGCCATTAAAATTCCTCTACTATGACCAGAACAAGAAAAAAAAAAAATTACAGATGCACACAGCCATTTTAGAATGTGGTTTATGTTAATATTCTCTCTCTCTCTCTCCTCTCCCTCTCTCTCTCTCTCTCTCTCTCTCTCTCTCTCTCTCTCTCTCTCTCTCTCTCTCCCCCTTATGGTGCTTTTATGAAAAAAATTAATAGAAAAACTTCATTTGTTTTCTTGTCTTATGAGAAATGATTTATTTGAGAGATCCCCGAAGAGAGACCCTTTCTAAAGTCGCGGGAAATCGCGGACCCCAGACACAGAGAGACCATTTTGGATGTAATAAGCAAAGGCGAGGTTTATTACGGAGATCTATTACGGGGATCTCCGGGTCGACACGTATCCTGCGCAGGAGCCAGAGGTGTCGACCCCGAAGCTCAAAAGTCAGGGGTTTACCTTGGCAGGGAATAGAGAGGCAAAGATTAAAACAGAGACTGAAGGAACACCCATTCAGAGCCTGCCCCACATGTGGCCCATACATATACAGCCACCCAATTAGACAAGATGGATGAAGCAAAGAAGTGCAGACTGACAGGAGCCGGATGTAGATCGCTCCTGAGAGAAACAGTCAGAATACAGCAAATACAGAGGCGAATGCCAGCAGGGCATATGGGGATATGTACAACAATGCCAAGCAACCAGAGCTTCCAGGGACTAAGCCACTACCTAAAGACTATACATGGACTGACCCTGGACTCTGACCTCATAGGTAGCAATGAATATCCTAGTAAGAGCACCAGTGGAAGGGGAAGCCCTGGGTCCTGCTAAGACTGAACCCCCAGTGAACTAGATTGTTGGGGGGAGGGCGGCAATGGGGGGAGGATGGGGAGGGGAACACCCTTAAGGAAGGGGAGGGGGGAGGGGGATGTTTTCCCGGAAACCGGGAAAGGGAATAACACTCGAAATGTATATAAGAAATACTCAAGTTAATAAAAAAAAAAAAAAAAAAGTCAGGGGTTTATATAGGGAAGGCTAGGGGGGTTGGCGCGGTTACACACAATTGGCTAATTTCTGGAGCGGCTATAAGTGATTGGCCCATTTAAACATGGCAGTGAGATTACAGCACAGCAGGAGAGTACGTATTGACTGGAGCATACAGGATTTTAGAAGCTAGGGGCATATCAGGATTTGAAGGACATCTGGTTAAGGTGTGACTCTGAGTAAGCTGGGGGAGGTGCCTTTCTGCCAGATGGTTTGGGTCAGTCCTGATAACTCGGGCTGGTTCCAGCATTCCTTTTCTTTATCTTTATGGTCTGATAGTCCTAGTGGCAGGGCGGGGCTGCCTGGACTTGCTTTTCACAGTGTTTAGCCCTGAGTTTGTGATTTTTGAAATTTACTCTTTTAACTTCATATTTTTAAACCTTAAATCTGTATAATTTTCCTTTCATATTCTTTCTACTTTAAAAACTTCTCCATGCAGGCCCTGCAGGCCACACTTCACAGAATAAACCATATGTAGTTGAAAATTCAGTTTTCATGTTCAACATTTCAATAGATCCTTTTTATATAAAATATGTACCTTTTTTAAATGAGAGCAAACAAAATATCTTTGAAGAGAAATAAACAAAGGTGTAGAAGTAGAACACAAAGAAATAGAAATAAATGAAATATTTGTTTAAAAGTTGAAGACTTATTAGTGTATTTCAAAAACCAGACCAGAAATAACTGATTTTTTTCTTGCCAGTCTTCCCAAGTTTGCTCAAAAGCAGAGCTAAACATTGCATTCTGTTGATTTTGTTTTTGAGATGCATTTGTAGAAAGGTACTGTGTGATACATCATTCCATTCAAAATGCAATTTAGGTAACTGAGAAATATAAAAGCAATATGGAGTATCGGAGTGGAGAAATTCCCAAGTTTTATTTTAAAAACTATATTAAACAACCTTTAGAAAGTGAGTGTTATGCAACCTATCGAGATTACTGGAAAGTATGCATTTCAGAAATACTGCAGTAGCAAATTACCGAGTAATAAATTCACTTCATACACTTATTTTTATTATTTAAGGTTAATTTCATCCTATCAGCATCCTTTCGGCTCAGTGTAATAGGAAGATGAAGTTATAATTTAGTTTACTCAGAAGGGAAAATATTTATTTTTCTTTTGTGAAGAATCATAAAGTTATTTTTAAGGAGTACCAGAATAACTTAACTTTGTATTAAAGACTAACTTCAAAATAAAATTGATAAACCTCAAGTCGTTAACTAGGTATGTTCTTGCTCTTCTCTTTTTCTCTTCTCCCTCTCTTGTTCCCACCCCCCTGTCCAAATCTTCCCAATAAACCTCCTCCATCTGAAAAATAAAAGACAAAAAAAACCTAGGTATATTCTTATTTATATGTAGATAATTATTCTCTTTGAAATTATATTTAATAATACCATTTCAAATTACTGTACAGTAAGTTATGTCCCAATAAAAGAGAGAAAGGAGGCCTGGCTTTTAAATTATTTTTATTATGTAGAAGACATTCTGGACTACCTAGGCTTTCTTATCATTGCAGTTGGGTGTAGAGTTTAACCACCTGTTTTTTTGTGTTTTAAGTTTCACTGTCTATTGTTTGGTGCTGATTATAAGGTTGTAGAATCTTTCAAACATAAAGTCTCACTGACAAGATGAGCCATAGAGGGAAGGGTTTTTCAATTTCATAGATAACTCCATTTCCTGCTTTCTCTTCTGTTCTTGCTCATCAGGATGTGACCATATTCTTCTACACTCCTGTCACCAAGGTAACCACGGTTATCATGCCTTTCTCTGTATGATGGGCTGTGCAATTCTGAACCTTAAGCCACAAAATTCCCTTCTCCATTAACTTTCCTCATGTGTTTACAGCATAAAAACATAGCAAATTTATTTATGTGTCAAGATGAAGTACTTGGTGCTGTCTCCTTAGATTCGGTTTTGTTTCATTTATTGTGTTTTTCTATCCTTATGTTTTATCCAGGCATTATAGTTATTATTATCGATTTAGATGTTTAAATTTTCATCTTGGGGGGAAGACCCTTATGGGGGAGGGAGAGTGGGAGGAAGAAGGGATAGGGGCTTATGGGGAAGAAATTGGGAAAGGTAATAATAATTGATATGTAAATAAAGAAATATATCCAATAAAAATTAGAGTAAAAATGTTTTTATACTTACTGTTCTCAGAGTTTTTAATTTTCAAATACATTATAAAATCAGGAAGTAATATTTTAAAATAAAAAACAAGGTAAGATTTTTGTTGAGTAAAATGCCAATTCGGAAGTAATTCGGTATAACAGAGCATGCGGTTTCCAAACCATATTGATATGAAATCCTTTACTGCCTTTGGTATTCTTCTATTGCTTAAATGACATTTAGTTTTTAAGAGTAGGAGGCCTTTATGTTTTTTAAAAGGAATATTTTTGGCTATATTTTTTTAAATTTATCTGTAAATAAATTTTATTAGTTCAGGTTTTTTTGTTGTGAAGATACACTATAACCAAGGCAATTCTCACACTAACAATCATTTAATTGGAAATGGCTTATGGTTTCAGATGTTTAATTTATTATCATTCTGAGAAACATGGCAGCATGCAGGCAAGCAGACATGGTGCTGGAGAAGGATCTAGGAGTTCTACATCTTGCTTCCAAGGTAGGCAGAAAGAGACTGTCTCCCTCAGGCAGCCAGGTCGAGGCTCTGATTCCACACTGGTAGACTTTAGGCATAGGAGACCTCAAAGCCCATTCCTTCACTTCTTCTAAGAAGGCCACACCTACTGGAACAAGGCCACACCTCCAAATGGTGCTATTCTCTGTGGATCTAGCATTAAAGCACCTTAGTCTATACCTGCCGGATTTGTCAAAGCCACCACATAAACAATGGATCATAAATGTGTAGCTCCCTAGATATTAAGGCACTGAGATACTTCTGTAAGTTATATACCTAGCTTAGACTCTAGTAGTGAAAATGTAGGAAAATATGAATGAAATAGGAAGAAACTGATCCATCAAAATTGTACACAAATTTATAGATTCAAATAACAAATATTATATGAAAGTTACTTCTTAATGTTTTCAATTACAATTGAATTATATCACTTCCCTGTCCATTCCCTTACTCTTGCCACTATCCTCCTCTAAACCACTACCATGTTCACTTTCACGCTTGTAGACTTTTATAATGGAATTATATTTGTTATATATGTGTTTGTATGCATGCATACACACACACACACACACACACACACACACACACACACACACAAAGTGGGATAAACCCCAGGTTCAAGAGGCGTTAATAGACATAAGGAACTGAAAGTGTTGGAAAAGGATTTTGTGTTTTCTCAGTACAGGTAAACATAACAACATGGGCTAAGAACAGCCCACATCTCTCTGATCTGTTGCATTCTGCTGTTGAAAATGAGAACAACAGGGCATCCAGTTCTTTGAGGTTCATATGTTGATATTAATGGCCACAAGAAATACTATTATATTTATAATCGTGCAGTGTTTTTAGCAGTAATATTAGATACTATGAGATTTTAAGTACGTGTGTGTGTGTGTGTGTGTGTGTGTGTGTGTGTGTGTGTGTGTGTGTGTGTAAAAGCCAGAATTCCACCTCAAATTTTGTTCTTCAGAAATAATATATCTTGCTTTTGAGTCAGGGTCAGGGTCACTCTGGCTTAAAGTTGTCCAGTTCACAAGGCTGACTGACTTGCAGAACTGGGTTTTGGGTGTACAACTCGGGTTTTTATGCTTGATTAACAGCTACTTCCCTTTATCTTTGTGATGTTTCATTGAAATTGACATCATTGGTTCCAAATTACATTTGCTCCAAATTTAGATTTTTCAATAATTTTAGTGTATTCAGATGGATACATCAAATTCTTGATTTTTATATGACTATCTACAAGTTCATTATCTATGACGCTGTTCATTGCCATTTTGTTCTATTGACAGTATCTTTGCCTCACAGAAGTTTTGCAATTTTATGAGGTTCCATTCGTCAATTGTTGATCTTAAAGCATAAGCCATTGTTGTTTTATTCAGGAAATTTTCATCTGTGTCCATATTTGAAGCTCTTCCACACATTTTCTTCTATTAATTTCATTGTGTGGGGTTTTATTTGGAGGTCTTTGAGACAATTGGACTTGAGCTTTGTACAAGGTGATAACAATGAATCGATTTGCATTCATCTACATGACGACTGCCTGTTGAACCAGCACCATTTGTTCAAAATGCTGTCTTTTTTCCACTGTATGGTTTTAGCTTCTTTGTCAAAGATCAAGTGACAACGGATGTATGGTTCATTTCTAGGTCTTAAATTTTTTTTCCATTAGAGCGACATTGCACTCTCTGTACCAATATCATGTAGTTTTTTTTTATCACGATTGCTCTGTAATACAGCTTGATTTCAGGGATGTAATTTCCCCAGAAGTTCTTTTTATTTTTTAATTTTATTGAATATATTTTTATTTACATTTCAAATGTTATTTCCTTTCCTGGTATCCTATTCATAACCCCTCAATCCCCTCCCCATCTGTCCCCTTCTTCTACAAGTGTGTTGCCCTCCGAATCCAAAACCCCCTGTACCCCCCTGAAATGCCCCTACACTGGGAGTCCATCCTTGGCAGGACCAAAGGGCTTCACCTTTCTTTGGTACCGAACAAGGCCATCATCTGCTACATATGCAGCTGGACCCATGTATAGTCTTTGGGTAGTGGTTTAGTTCCTGGAAGCTCTGGTTGGTTGGCTTTGTTGTTCTTATGGGGTCGCAAGCTCCTTCAGCTCTTTCAATCCTTTCCCTAATTCCTCCTATAGGGGTCCCATTCTCAGTTCAATGGATTGCTGCTAGCATTTACTTCTGTATTTGACATGTTCTGGCTGTGTCTCTCAGGAGACATCAATATCCGGTTGTGTCAACATGCACTTCTTAGCTTCATCAACCTTATCAGTTTTGGCGGCTGTATATATATATATATATGGGCTACATTTGGGGCAGCCTCTGGATGGCTATTCTTTCCATCTCTGCTCTAAACTTTTTCTCCATATCCCCTCCTATGAATATTTTTGTTCCTCCTTTCAAGAATGAGTGAAGCTTCTGCACTTTGGTCATCCTTCTTGAGCTTCATGTGGACTGTGGATTGTATCTTGGGTAATTCAAACTTTAGGGCTAATATCCACTTATCAGTGAGTGCATACCATGTGCGTTTTTCTGTGATTGGATTACCCCACTGAGGATATTTTCTAGTTCAATCCATTTGTCTATTAATTTCATGAAGTCATTGTTTTTGATAGCTGAGTAGAAATCCATTGTGTAGATGTACCACAGTTCTGTAACCATTTCACTTTTGAAGGACATCTGGGTTCTTTCCAGCTTCTGGCTATTATAAATAAGGCTGCTATGAACATAGTAGAGCATGTGTCCTTGTAATATATTGGAGCATCTTTTGGTTATATGCTCAGGAGTGGTATAACTGGGTCCTCAGGTAGAGTAGTATTCAGTTTTCTGAGGAACTACAAGACTGATTTCCAGAGTAGTTGTACCAGTTTGCAATCCCATCAACAATGGAGGAGTGTTACTCTGAGAAAGCCTTGCAACATGCTTGCCAGCATCCATTTGTGTCACCTGAGTATTTTATCTTAGCCATTCTAACGGGTGTGAGGTGGAATTTCAGGGTTGTTTTGATTTGCACTTCCCTGATGAGTAAGGATATTGAGCATTTACTTAGGTAAGTTTCAGCCATTCTATATCCCTCAGTTGAGAATTCTTTGTTTAGATCTGTACCCCCTTTTTAATAGGGATATTTACTGGAATAATACTCTCTGGAAACTAACTTCTTTAGTTCTTTGTATATATTAGTTATTATCCCTAATCAGATGTAGGATTGGTAATGATCTTTTCCCAAACTGTTGGTTGCTGTATTGTCCTAATGACAGGGTTCTTTGCCTTACAGAAATCTTGCAGTTTTATGAGATCCCATTTGTTGATTCTTGATCTTAGGATATAAGCCACTAGTATTTTCTTCAGAAAAATTTTCCCAGTGCCCATGTGATCAATATTCTAACCGCACATTTTCTGCTATTAATTTGAGTGTATCTGGTTTGATGTGGAGGTCCTTGATCCACTTGGATTTAAGCTTTCTATAGGGCTATAAAATGGATCGATTTGCATTCTTCTAAAAGCTGACTCCATTTGATCCAGCAACATTTGTTGAAAGTGCTATCTTTTTTTCCATTGAATGGTTTTAGCTCCTTTGTCAAAGATCAAGTCACCATAGATGTGTGGGTTTATTTCTGGGTCTTCAGTTCTATCCCACTGATCTACCTGCCTGTCTCTGTATAAATACCGTACAGTTTTTAATCACTATTTCTCTGTAATAGTGCTTAGGGTCAGGGATGATGATTCCTTAAGAAGTTCTTTTATTGTTTAGAAGAGTTTTCACTAATTTGGTTATCTTGTTATTCCAAATGAACTTGCTAATTGCTCTTTTTAACTCTTTGAAGAATTGAGTTGGAATTTTGCTGGGGATTGCATTGAATCTGTAGGTTGCTTTTGGCAAAATATCCATTTTTACTGTATTAATCTTGCCAATCCATGAGAATGGGAGGTCTTTCCATCTTCTGAGATCTTCTTCAATTTCTTTCTTCAGAGACTTGAAGTTCTTTACATAAAGATCTTTTACTTTCTTGGTTAAAGTAACACTGAGGTATTTTATGTTATTTAGAACTATTGTCAAAGGTGTCATTTCCTTAATTTCTTTCTCAGCCTGTTCATCCTTTGAGTAGAGGAAGGCTACTGATCTGTTTGAGTTAATTTTATACCCAGTCACTTTTCTGAAGTTGTTTATCAGGCTTAGTACCTCTCTGGTGGAACTTTTGAGTTCATTTAAGTATACTATCAGATCATCTACAAATAGTAATATTTTGACTTCTTCCTTTCCAATCTGTGTCCCTTTGATCTCCTTTGTTGTCTGATTGCTCTGGCTAGGACTTTGAGAACTATATTGAATAAGTAGGGAGAGAGTGGGCAGCCTTGTCTAGTCCCTTATATTACTGGGGTTGCTTCAAGTTTCTCCATTTAGTTTAATGTTAGCTACTGGCTTGCTCTATATTGCTTTTACTATGTTTAGGTATGGGCCTTGAATTCCTGATTTTTCCAGGACTTTTATTATGGAGGAATGTTGAATTTTGTCAAATGCTTTCTTAGCACCATGAAATAATCATGTGGTTTTTCTCCTTGAATTTGTTTACATAGTGAATTACCTTGATGGATTTCTGTATATTGAACCATCCCTAATACCTAGATGAAGGCTACTTCATCATGATGGATGATTGTTTTGATGTGCTCTTGGATTGAGTTTTCAAGAATTTTATTGAGAATTTTTGTATTGATATTCATAAAGAAAATTGGCCTGAAGTTCTCTTTCTTTGTTGGGTCTTTCTGTGTTTTAGAGAAAAGCGTAATTGTGGCTTCATAGAAGGAATTTGGTAGTGTTCATTCTGTTTCAATTTTGTTGAATAGTTTGAACAGTGTTTGTATGAGATCTTCTATGAAGGTCTGATAGAAGCCTGCACTAAACTTATCTGGTCCTAGGCTTGTTTTGGTTGGGAAACTTTTAATAACTATTTCTACTTATTTAGGAGTTATGGGATTGTTTATATGGTTTATCTGATCCTGCTTTAATTTTGGTACTTAGTATCTATCTAGAAAATTGTTCATTAAATCCAGATTTTCCAGTTTTGTTAAATATAGTCTTCTGCCATAGGATCTGATGATTTTTTTGGACTACCTCAGATTCTGTTTTTATACCTCTCTCTCTTTTTTTCTTATTTTCTTAATTTGAATACACTCTCTGTGCCCTCTGGTTAGTCTGGCTAAGTGTTTATTTATCTTGTTGATTTTCTCAAAGAACCTGCTCCTGGTTTTGTTGATTCTTTGTATAGTCCCATTTGTCTCTACTTTTTTGATTTCAGCCCTGAGTTTGATTATTCCCTGCCTTCTACTCCTCTTGGGTGAATTTGCTTCTTTTTGTTCTAGAGCTTTTAGGAATGCTATCAAGGTGCTGATATATGCCCTCTCCAGTTTCTTTTTGGAGGCACTCAGAGCTATGAGTTTTCCTCTTAGCACAGCTTTCACTGTGTCCCATAAATTTTGGTATAGTGTGTCTTCATTTTCATTACATTCTAAAAAGTCTTTAATTACTTTCTTTATTTATTCCTTGACCAAATAATCACTGAATAGAGCAATGCTCAACTTCCACGTATATGTTGGCTTTCTGTCATTATTGTTGTTATTGAAGACAGGCTTTATTCCATGGTGTTCTGATAGGTTACATGGGATTATTTCTATCTTCTTGTATTTGTTGAGACCTGTTTTGTGACAAATGTTCTGGTCAGTTTTAGAGAAGGTACATGAGTGGCTGAGAGGAAGGTATATTCTTTTATTTTAAGATGAAATGTTCTATAAGTATCTGTTAAATCTATTTGGTTGTTAACTTCTTTTAGTTCTTCTATGTCTCTGTTTAATTTCTGTTTCCATGATCTATACATTGATGAGAGTGGGTTGTTGAAAGCTCCTACTATTATTGTGTGAGGTGCAATATATGATTTGAGCTTTAGTATAATTTCTTTTTTGAATGTAGATGCCCTTGCATTTGGGGCATATATACTTAGGATTGATAGTTCATCTTGGTGGATTTTTCCTTTGATGATTATGACGTGTCCTTACTTATCTTTTTTGGTAACTTGGTTGAAAGTCGATTTTATTCTATATTAGAATGGCAACTCCAGCTTTTTTCTCGGGATCATTTGCTTGAAAATTGTTTTCCTTCCTTTTAATCTGAGGTAGTATCTATCTTTATCACTGAAGTATCTTTCCTGTATGCAGCAAAATGCTGAGTCCTCTTTACATATCCAGTGTGTTAGTCTATGTCTTTGTATTGGGGAATTGAGTCCATTAAGGAATAATGATTGTTTTTTCCTTTTACTTTTGTAGTTAGAGGTAGAATTACATTTGTGTGTCTCTCTTCTTTAGGTTTCTTTGCAAGGAGATTACTTTCTTGCTTTTCCTAAGGTGTAGTTTCCCTCCATGTGTTGGTGTTTTCCGTCTATTATCCTTTGTAGGGCTGGATTTGTAGAAAGATATTGTGTAAATTTGGTTTTGTCATGGAATATCTTGGTTTTTCCATCTATGTTAATTGAAAGTTTTGCTGGATATAGTAGCCTGGGCTTGTATTTGTGTTCTCTTAGTGTATGTACGACATCTCCTGGCTGTCATAGTCTCTGATGACAAGTCTGGTGTAATTCTGATAGGTCTGCCTTTATATGTAACTTGACTTTTTTTCCTTTACTGCTTTTAATATTCTTTCTTTGTTTTGTGCATTTCATGTTATGACTATTTCATGTCGGAGGAATTTCTTTTCTGGTCCAATCTATTCAGACTTCTTGTATGTTTATGGGCATCTCTTTCTTTAGCTTATGAAAATTTTCTTCTATAATATAGTTGAATATACGTATTGGCCCTTTATGTTGGGAGTCTGTACTCTCTTCTGTACCTGTTATCCTTAGGTTTGATCTTCTCCTTGTGTCCTGGATTTCCTGGATGTTTTGTTTTAGGAGTTTTTTGTGTTTTACATTATCTTTCACAGTTGTTTCAGTGTTTTCTATGGTATCGTCTTTTCCTGGGATTCTCTCTTCTATCTCTTGAATTTTGTTTGTGATATTTGTGTCTATGACTCCTGATCTCTTTCCTCGGTTTTCTATCTCCAGGGTTATCTTCCTTTTGTCTTTTTTTATTTTTTCTATTTTCACTTTTAAATCCTGGATGGTTTTGTTCAATTCTTTCACCTGTTTGGTTGTGTTTTCCTGTAATTCTTTAAGGGATATTTTTTGTGTTTCCTCTTTAAGGGCTTCTGCCTTTTTATTTGTGTTGTCCTGTATTTCTTTAAGGAGGTTATTTATGTCCTTCTTAAAGTCCTCCATCCTCATCATAAAATGTAATTTTAATTCTATATCTTGCTTTCCCATTGCGTTTGGATATCCAGTATTTGCTTTGGTGGGAAAACTGGGATCAGATGATGCCAAGTAGTCTTGCTTACTGTTTCTTTGTTTACTATACTTGCTTCTCACCATCAGGTTGTTTCTGGTGTTAGCATGTGTTGCTGTCTCTAACAGTGGCTTGACCTTCCTGTAAGCCTGTATATAAGCACTCCTGTAGACTTGTTTTCTTTCTGCTGAATCTTGGAACAGAGAGCTACTCCTTGGTGTGTGTCTCAAAGCCTCCTGGCAGCTCAATTGGAGCAGAAGAGTTGGTCTTATTTCTGCTCTTTGGTATGTACTTGCTCTAGTCTAGACACATGCAGAAACTGGAGGGGTCCTGCCCCTGACTGCTCCTAGGTTCCTGTGCCCAGAGGGCACAGAGGGTACTAGGCAGTTTCCTCTTGGGTCAGGAATGTGGGAAGAAATAATTGTCTACCCTGAGCTCTCAGGATTGTCTACACTGCTGAGCTCTCTCTCCGCACTGCAGATTTGGGTACAGAAGGTTGTGGGAGTAGTTCAACTCTGGGTGTAGCCAGAAACCGGAAGTGTCTTGTTGAAGAGGAAATCTGCCTTTGTGTGTCCTGAAGCCACCAGGTAGGTTGCTTGGAGCAGAAGAGTTGGTCTTATCTCTGCTCTCAGGTATGTTGGTGCTCCTGGAAACTGTCTCTGAGCTCTCAGTGAAGGCAGAAACTAGAGGGGCCCTGCCTTTGACTGCTCCTAGGTCCCTTGTCCAGAGGGCACAGAGGGCACAGAGGGTACTAGGTGGGTTCCTCTTGGGTCAGGAGTGTGGGCAGAAATAGTTGTCTTCTCTGCTCACAGAATTGTCTTCACTTCTGGGAAACCAGCTTTCTCCCCAATGGAATTTGGGTACAGAGAGCTTTGGGACAAGTTCAGTTTATTTCCAGGAACAGGCAGAAACCTGAAGGTGCCTGCTACTGACTGAGCTTACATTTCTGTATCCAGAGGACACTAGGCCGGTTCCTCTTTGGCCAGGAATGTGAGCAGAAGTGGCGGTCTCCCCTGAGCTGTCAGAATTGTCCACAGTTCTGATAGTCCAGCTCTCTCCCCCACCAAATTTGGGTACAGAGTACAAGTATAATTTAAGGAGGAAATTGAATATCAAAATACTGTTTGTTAAACTACAATCGTTTGAATAATGCAGATAGAGTATAATTATTGATGAATAATCATCACCATAAATAACTCTTTAGGGCAAGCATTAAAAGAAGCTATTAGGAATTTCATGCTATGTTCTCAAAATATAATGAGTTAGTAGACACCTGCAACAGCTATTTAGAGATGGCAGGGCAGATTTTAGTGTAAATTTTTTAGATCAATTAAAAAAAGTCTGTTTAGTTTAAGTAATCATTCTACTAAAATTTAAGTCACTAATAAATGAAGCGGAAGTACCCCATAGGTAGCAATGAATATCCTAGTAAGAGCACCAGTGGAAGGGGAAGCCCTGGGTCCTGCTAAGACTGAACCCCCAGTGAACTAGTCTATGGGGGGAGGGCGGCAATGGGGGGAGGGTTGGGAGGGGAACACCCATAAGGAAGGGGAGGGGGGAGGGGGATGTTTGCCCGGAAACCGGGAAAGGGAATAACACTCGAAATGTATATAAGAAATACTCAAGTTAATAAAAAAAAAAAGAACTTTCATTACTTAATCTATTATTAAATGTGCCAAATTTTATATTTTAAATTAAGTTGCAATAACTGTCATCATACAATGATCACAAAATATAATGATTGTATTTAATCATCACAAAATGATTAAAACTAAAGCCCTTCTTTTCAATTTGAGAGATTTCCCTTACTCCTGCTGTCTTTTTCCTCCTCTTTCCGGGTATGTGCACACAGGTGTTCACACTGTAGATGGTATGGTTGAACCAATGAACACAGTCAGATCCTGAAGTTATTATATTTCTTAAATTTTCCTGGAGATCAATACCAAAAACAAAACCAAACAAGAAAAATACTTCTTCTGACTTTCTGTACACAGATAGTATTTTATTAAGAGTATATGGTGTTATAGAACAAACAAAAGTATAAATACCCAGATATAATTTAATTGTAATATTTTTCTATACTGCATATATTATTTATGAATATTTCCACAGTTGAATAATGATTTACTGCCTGATATAGTAGTCTCCCCTTGCATAAAGTTTCACTTCTCTTGGTTTCAATTATTTATGCTTGTCCTAGTTTGTTTTCTGTTATAATAATCAGAATAACCCAAAGGAAGTTGGATAAAAAGGACATTATTTGGTTTTTTCATATCTTACAGGCTATAGTCCATAGTTGTAGAAAATTCATATAAGGAGCTCAAATAGGGCAGAAATTTGAAGCAGAAACCATACAGGAATTTAAGCATCTTACTGGCTTAGCACCAGGCTACCTTTCTTATAAAACACAGCCACACATGCCTAAAGATGACAACCTGCTCCCTACACACACACACACACACACACACACACACACACACACACACACACACACCAAGCACCTGGATCATCCTACACCAATTAGCTGTCGAGATCATGTTCTTCAAGTCACAGAGAGCATCAATAGCTCAGGAGGTTTCAACTCTCCACAAAAACATACAGGCAACTAGGAAAAGTTGAGAGTAGGAAACATAAACCTCCCCAATGAAGAGTATATCAAATGGTTAGTCAATATTAAATTTTCCTTTCTAAAAGTATACATGTACAGTAAAATTATACAAAAATGATCAGGGTGTGTGTGTGTGTGTGTGTGTGTGTGTGTGTGTGTGTGTTTGTGTGTGTGTGTGAAAAAGAGGCCATGAAT
Source organism: Rattus norvegicus (assembly GCF_021556685.1). NCBI lineage: Eukaryota > Metazoa > Chordata > Mammalia > Rodentia > Muridae > Rattus > Rattus norvegicus. The sequence continues at coordinate 87,720,633 of NC_141539.1, read as the reverse complement.
TTGAAAGTGAGTAGGGACAGTGTGGTGTAACAAAGGAAGAAGAAAATGGAAAAGTGAAAAATGTAATTATACTCTAATCTTAATATATATAATATATACATATAATATATATAATATATATAAAATAGAACACGGTCACTGCCACATGATAATCTGATCAAGACAATCCTTTATTAAAGACTTCCTCAAATAACTCTGTCACAAAACCATTACTGAGTCATGGGTTTTAGCTGAAACTCTCTAGGAGAACAATACACCTCCTTCTGAAAATATTACATGGAATTTAAAAAAAAATGCCTGTTTAAATTTTCCTCAGATTTAAATAACATCATAAAAACTCAGATTTTCCATTCCATCCCCCAAAGTATTGACTTTATTTCAAGTCTACTATGCACAAACTCTGTCTGAATGATACTCTCATTAGTCACACATTGGTCGTTAGATGAGATTACCACTCTCAGCTGCACAATAGAGCAGCTACTGGGTGTATTCATGTAACAATAAACACACCCAATTCATTAGTTATTTGCCCATTGGTTATGACCAGGAGAAAATTCATTACAGCTCAATAAGAATTTTTTGAAAGATCACACACACAATGTTTTATTACAATCCATTGTTATAATTCTTCTCCAACTATTACTGTTAATTTCTTAGTGTTCGTTGAAATCAACTTTTTATGGACACCTGATTGCAGTATTAAGGGTTGTGTATACAGTTTACTCTTCTCAGGTTTTCAGGAATACTATGGTGCCTCAGAACACATTGTCTAAAACTAACCAGGGCAACAGCAGTAGATGTAGTTTATTTAAATCTTGAATTGGAGTGAGATTATCAGAACACAATTCCCTGATATTGCATAACCATCCTTAATTTTAGATTAATTTGGAGCTGGGGTTTATTCCTGGAATTGCTTTTATCTCCACTTGTTTCCCATGTGGTTTATTTTATCTCTTTTCCTGAGACATTTCCTTAATGGAGATTTGAGAAGTTGTTAAAAAAAATCTGCAGAGGTTATTGGATTTAATAGTCAATCACCTGGTAGAACTTGATCGCTGTGACCTTCTCACCCCAATATCTTCTCTCAGAAGAAGACACTCTGTGGTGCTTATCTCCTCTCTAGAGACGCTGAGCAATTTATCTGTTTCACTTTTTTCTCACCTATACTGTATTGCTCTGCTCTAAGTTCAATGTTGTGTGAAATGATTTTTCCTTCAGAAATACTGGGTTGTTCCAGAGCTTGTCCTTTTTTATTCACTAAATAAATCAGGTGACTTCAATTCTCTCATTTTCACATTGGTATCTTCTGTTACTCTGTCTTTTACTTTATATGATGATGTGTCTTTCGCACAGTGTTTGAAAATGTCATTGATGATTTAACTTAACATTATAGAAAATAATGGCACAGTACCTTCATTATACATATAGCTGTTTAATGATAAAAGAATTAACCATTCAATTATACTACCTATGAAAATTTTTCAGAAATATTAGGTTCAGTATAGTGATATACAACAAAATTTAGGAGAAATAATTTACTATTTAATCTTAAAATCACTCAGGTGGTTTTAGTAATATATATGACATAATATATTAATTCTTTGTGGAATGAAGGAAAGAACACTGAATTTACTCTGAATGTTTTATAGTGTATGAAACGACATTGAGAAAATAACACTTGTCAAACACATATCTGGAAAATTTATTTTCATATCACTTGTGTAAGTTAACTTTTAAGTCTTTCTTATCTGTATGACTTCATTTAGCAAAACTCTTGAGAAAAATACATTTATAGAAAAAAGTTAAAATAACACTTATTTGTAACAGTGACTAAAAAAAATCTGACAATATATCACTCCAGTATATAATGAGAACCCATAAGTATATTTGAAAAAGGAAAATTTTGAATGTATACAGTAAACCACCAAAACGTGTGAGCACCAGGCACTTATATGATAGGTTTGAGCAAGGGAAATTATATTTCTTCTGTAACTTTGGTAAAGGGATGATATATACTCACAAATCATTCACACATTTTTCCTAGAGATTATACCTCATGGAAACAAGAAACATGGTTCACAAAATATAGATGGAAACAAGTCTTTATTCATAGATGGATAATAGTATTTAGAAAATACTAAAACTGTGAAATAAAATCACTATTAAACTAAGTCAGCTTAACAAGATAAACTGATGTATAAAATGATATGAGACATATACACAACAAATGTACAATATTGAAATGTGCAAGAAAGTTCTGTTAAACTCTTTGCTTAAAGATATAAAGGCAACTTTGGTTTCAAGGCAAAATTTTTTCCACAATGTATGGGGTAGATAATTATTTATGATTATATGTTATAATCCTTCCTCAGATTAGAGAGTAAAAATAGAGTCAACAATACAGTAGTCACACAATAGTGCTAAGTATTGAGAGTACTCATTCACATATACTATCACAAAACTACGAAAGTCAAATGAAAAGAATCTATAAAACTTATGCACATGATATATTTATTTTAATTTGTTAAGAACAGTTACAATGAATTCCGAAGCTACCCTCATAAAGTCTCACCAACAGTGTTGCCTAAAAATGACCTGAACAATGATGGCACCATTTGACATGTTAATTTGGGAGAGAAAAATCCCAGGAGGCCTGAACTCTACACAAAGAACCCTCAAGAAACTAGAGGCATATTGAGAGTAGAACACATTCTTCATTAGTTAAGAGCACACCAAGAGTTAACCAGTACCAAATGGTCACGCGTGAAAATGTACAAACAAGTAACATTATAGCCACAGACCTAATGTGTTCTGGAACCTGTGTGTGTGTGTGTGTGTGTGTGTGTATATATGTATGTATATGTCAGTTTTTCATCTGAGTTTGTTGTATGCATCTGTCTACCAATTTGGCCTTGACTTTCATTGTTGTTAATATATTAAATAGTATTTTATATATATTATTAATATGCATCAATATCTATATTTAATATGTGAAAATAATATTAAATATATTATAATGTATATTTAATGAGAAACTGAGGCAATGAATTTGAAAGATGGCAAGGAAGGGTGTATGGGAGGTAATTTTGAAGGAAGGAAATTAAAGAAGGAAATGATGTAATATTTTATAACTTTGAAAAATCAAAAAACCAATGAATAGAATTCTTATAAACATTTTTATGGAGTTGTGTATCTATTATTAAGAAACAATTACATACTAGTTTATTAGACATATAACACAAAAGACTGGTGATAAGTAATTATGGCAAAGATGTAGAGACTTCCTCTGCTCACAAATTTTGGAGATATTTTTGGCCCTAATTTCTCAGCCTAACTTTGCAATACTTCATGTTTGCAGAGCTGAATCATTCACCTGTGGTTTAAACATAAATCATGCTTGTCATGCTTGTGTTTGCCAAGCTATGTTCTGAATGTGATTTCATCTATTGTGTCAGAGTTTCATTAGTTTGCAATGTTCATTTATCTGCTAATGTCACCTTGAAGTTCATTGTTTTTAATAACACTCATGGGTATTATCTAGGTTAGGATGGGGCAGTAATCTTGCACTTCCACTGGTTTTCATTTCTATACTTGCTTCATTATATTTCCATCTGATGCACCTGCTCAGTCAAGCACGTCTCTGTTTTTTTAATCACCTTATCTTAAAACTAGCTATCAATAGTTGAAAAAAGATTTTTCTATTGCAAATGAAGTATTTACAACACAATAGAAAATCTAAATGTTCCAATCTTGTTCTTTCTTAAGAAAGCCATTATTATCATAGACTAAACTGTAGAAAATGGTTGTGGTTCTGAGAAAGGATGTCACAGACACCCAACATCTGAAATTTCTATATTTCATAGAATTACAAGACCTTGAAATCAAAATTATGACAACTCTGTTCCCTTTCATATATTTGTATGTAGGAATATTACTGAACAACTAAATTGTCACTAATATTTATTAATGTTTAAAAAATGTGGAGTTTATAAATATTAGAGATATGAGGTATTAATCATTTCCCCATATGGAAGAATGAAGTAGATTTATAGAATAAATAATAAATAATAATAAATTCAAGAAGTTTCAATAAGAGAAAATTAAGTGATTTTTAGATTATAGTTTCTTAGTTGGTTCATTTAGCCTCTGACAATTTTTGTTTAACTGGAAAGAAATACAGCTATTTAACATTTGAAAGAAAACTTTAGAAGACAACATTGAACAGTCTTTCCCCACAGGCATTGGTTGTTAACATTTTTAAAAAGGTGTGTAACTGTTCCAAGTGTGAAGATACAAAAGATCAACACTATGAAAAGGCTTCTCTCTGCACTCAGCACTCAGTTTAGAAAATATCAACAAAAATCAATAGTAAGAAAAATCACAGTCTGTCATTTGAGTATGACACTCTGGAGGAAGATCCATGCTGCCTGTAAAGGGGACTGCTGAGATGGTCTGGGATATTGCTAAAATCTTTAAGGAAGTAGGGAAATCAACAATGTACGATGAGTTTTGAACAGAGGCCTTAAATAGATTTTGGAATATTAGCCTGTTGATGCATTCCAAGATATATACAGAGGGAAACGGTGAAAGTAAGAGCTGGAAGAATGTTTATTGTTTTCAGGGTAGAAAGGGAAGTTAAGTTGCAATAATTATAATTCAATGGGAGTGTCTCAAGCATGACAATAGGAACTGTTTTTTGTTGTTGTTGTTACTGTATTGGTTGTCAAACACAGGGTCGCATAGTTATTTCCCAAGAATTTTATTGATGGTCCCTTGGATGAAGAAAGCAGAGTTATTGCTTTTAGTAGCCTGAATATGAGTTGGCTTTAAGTAAACTTATTACATCAGTTACTTATTTTACTCAAAAAAGGAATAACTTTATTCTACTGTAGGAATATCAAAGGAAAAGGCAAGAAAAGTAGTAAAAAATATTTCCCAAAACTTAAGCAACACACATTAGACTAGAAAATGGCAATAAAATTTAAGCGTTGGTGAAATTGCCGGGAAGCATGAATAGAGAGTATGGAGTTGTTTTGTATCAGAACCTCCTGGGTCCCGTCTAAGTACCCCTGTTGTGACTCACAACCATCTGTAGCTCCAGTCCAGGAAAATCAAATTCATTCCTTTGATCTTTCCAGCATCAGCTTCCCACATGGTGTTAATTCATGCACACAAGCAAAACATTCATATAAAATAAAAAGAATAAAATAAACAACTTTAAAAAGAACGTTGTTTGTGATTCTGCTAGTATTTTTTAATAAGAGACTAAAGGAACTTATTAATAAGGTAGCATGTTCCAACAAATAAAAATAATGGAAATTGAGATTTTTCAAGCCTATGAAAATAGTAGACTGGCCTTGAATAAAGACCATTCTGGTTTGGTGAAGGTAAACCTTAGCCTCTCTTGAACATGTTAAAAGGTATACATCTTAAAGTGTTCTGGTAGAGAAGCATTTCAACTATAGGGTTGATCTAGGCTTTTATCATACATGTGTTGAGGGTCTAAAACAACACCATGCTTATTCCCTGAAAATCAATGCACTAATCAAATAATTACAGATGTATATAGTCAAGATATGCTTGTTACAGGAGATGTCTTGAAGCAAAAATACACCGTCTATCTGAAAAGATCAGGCGTTTTTCTGTGTGTGCAGAGTACTAAATAATTATGACCAGCACTCGATTCGCTGAATACTATAATGTCTAGACAGTCTTTGCAAAGTAACTCCGAAAATTGCTAATTACTGGTGCAATCAAACTAAAGTTTTAATGATGTATTATATGTTCTTAAGAAAATTATAAAATAATCTTGTCTACATAAATATTCAACAGATAATAAATAACCTATATTGTATCTGCCACATGCAGTTCCACAGCTCTCAGCACCATAGAAGACTATAACATATTCTTCTCAGTTAATGAGCAAATATTTGAGCATAATTGTTAAATATAGTCTCTTTGACACAGTTTTACCATTTTTATTTATCCAGGATCTTACATTCCCTACGTTTCTTTAAGCTGCGATAATTTTCCAGAATTACCTTTCTTTTGACTGATTCTGAAGTACAGTTTCTGCTATTTTTGTCCAATGTCTACCTATTGAATGAAATTTATTTTTTATGAGTGGGTTTTCAGAATTTATAAAGGAGATCTCAGAGAAAATTCTTTTAGTACATCATTATATGGGTATACATTTCCACAAAATTTATCATTGGAGCTATCTAGACTGATGTTAATGCTGATTATCTGACAGAAATAATATAGTCAGGTTTCCCCACAGTATCATTGCTCTTTATTACTCTATTTTCAGGAGCTACTCATCAGAAAGAAGTTGGTAAAAATACACCATATTTAAGATCAGAGCGGATTGGGAATTATTCACAAGATGTTTCTCTTTTTCCATCCCTCTATTAACCCATCATGATTAGCAAATTAGAAAGGACGGTGTATTTTTATTTTATATGGAGTTTATAGTCTGACAGTATTTTATGTTTTCCTTAAATTATATAGCTTTGGCTTCCAGCTAATCCGTGTATTGCTTTGATGTATGCCTATTTTTGTGTGAGTTTTATATATGCAAAGGCTAGTGTGCATATATGTTTGTTTGTGTATATGTACATATGAATATATTTGTGACTTCAAAACTTATTTGGTTTCTAGCACCTCTTGATTCTCCCAGCTGTGAAGTTTTTTTTTCCTCTCTCAGTCTTAAAATCTACCACTTATTTCTCCACAGAGATGTGGTTACATTAATGAAGAATGATATTACAAAGCGAGATCTGGGTAACAAATTTGCTCATGAACACTGAGAGTATTTTTTATTGACTTTTAACAGGAGGAACAAGGAAATGCATGCATACATACTGAAGTGTATAGATACAAAAATAAATCAATATTTGTATCAGCAAATATCTGTGTCTGCAGTAAATGAAGCAACTGTTATTACTGATGTCTCAAAATCTAATCTATTACCACATGAATCATTCCAGTCTCTGGCCCTTGCTTATGTGTATTCCTCCTCTGGTAGTGAGAAATGTAGCTGTCATGCAGCTGTTAATTTAACTGTGCAATTTAAGTATACATGCATAACAGTGTCAAAATAAATAGATCTATATCCATTTGGGGCCCTTTTATCAACAAAAGTGCTTATATGTGTTTCATTTTGCTTTAGTATTACAGCCTCCATTCATATCCAGGAATTATTTTTTCTTTCTCTTTTCAACCTCATTTCCCATGTCCTCCTAAATGAGATTTTTATTCACAACACATTTAAAGCACAATTATATTCTGTATTCAAAATTGACCTGCCTTTCTGGTGCGAACAAATCTCGATGATTTCTCTTTAGAAATGCATACATTAAGATTGTCTCCTAGAGTTCTGTAGCTCCATTGGTTTTTAAAATGAATAATATCATGCATTTACCAATGCAATGCCGTGCCAAACAAAATATTCTTTCAAATAACTTACATTTATGCATCCATTTCCCCTTAAACTTCTAGCAGTTAATGTTTTCAGTATCCTCATAGTTTGACTTTGAGAGAATGTAATTGGAATGGTACAGTTTGTGGCCTATTTATTTGTGTGGGTGTCACATAGCAATATGCATTTAACGTTTCTTCATCATTCGATAGTATAGTTTATTGTTATGGCTAAATAATATCCTGTCATGTTAATGTACAAGCACATAATCAGAGTTTCTCTTAAATTGTTTGCTTTCTTTTTAAATATATATGTGAATCTACCTAATGCAATGTGAGTGCAAAGATTCTACGTTCACAGTTTTTAAAATCCAGCTGAGTCATTATCTCCAGCATTATTACTGTTTCCTGTGCTAGAACTAAGAATGTTTTAGTAAAAGCATGTTTATTTTTCCTTATGGCTTTGACAAATGAAAGCAGTACATTGTATAATAGTAATGGTAATAATTGTCACAATTAACCACCTCATTTTAATTTTAAATGTATTATTTTGGGTTTCTCCCTTAAGCAGAAAGTTGATAACAGATATCTGTATATAGACTTTGTTATTATGCTGACGTATAATCTTTCTATTAATTTCTTCTGGGATTTTTTCATGAAAGAATGTTGAACACTTTACATTGATTGAGATAATCATTTGATTTTGATCCTTGATTCTATTTATGTTCTCTTTTATTTTAATTTACTTTCATGTTGAATCTATCTTGCATCAGTGGAGTGTCAGAAAATTTATCAAAAGTTTTACTCAAGAGTTGTAGACAAATATTCATAAAACAAATGGATCATGAATTTTTTCACTTCATTTTATTAGTTTTGGCACCATATTATTATTATTCATTTCACTATAGAATTAACTTGAAAACCTCCATTTTTTGTATTATCTAAATTAATTTTTTGAGTTCATAAGTTTTTGTAACATTATTCCTTTCTTTTCCTGGAAATTCTCTCATATACCTTTCTCTGTTCTCTTTTACAATCATGGTATTAAGAAAAACCTGTATATATATATATATATATATATATATATATATATATATATATATATGTATGTATATATATATATATATATATATGTATACACACACACACAAACACACACACACATTCACAAATACATCTGTTCAGTCTACATAATGCTACCTCTGTGTATAGTTTAAGGGTTGGTCATTTGGACCTGGGCAGTCATTGGTGTGCTAGTCCCTGGGGAAGGTCACTATTCCCATTCCTAGCTTCTTTGGTTTCTTATAGTTTTGGGGATAGGGACAATGGCTATTGACTCTCTCTATTCAGCTTGGCAGGTTTTCTTCCTTGTTCAGCTCACATTTGTGTAATCACACTGGTGACATTTTATGTTTGCAGCTTCTGAGCTTACTAGGAAATAGAATCTCACAGTAAAGTCCTTCATCATCTGGCCTTTACAATCTTAAAAGCCACTCTACTTCAATGTTCTTTGAGCCTTGGGAGTGGAGTGTTTTGTAGATAAACCATTTGAAACTTGGTTCCAAAACTCTAAATATCGATTGGTTGTGGTTTTCTGTAATGCTTTCCATACGCTGCATTGAAAACTTCCCTGATGAAGGATGAAGCCTACACTCTTCTTTGGCTATAAGGACAAATGCTTTTAAATGTTGTCAGGGATTGTGCTGGATTAGCAATAGATTATCATTCAATAACCATGGCATTACTGACACTGAGTAGTTAGCTAGGTTTCCAATACCAAGCATGATCTCTCTCTCTCTCTCTCTCTCTCTCTCTCTCTCTCTCTCTCTCACACACACACACACACACACACACACACACACACACACACATTTAACTCAGAATCATTTATATATTTATTTGCTTGTTGAGGTTGAGGAGTGGGTCTCTAAATCCAATTAGAGAGCTGTCAGTTGCTTCCCCAGTAGGGCTACCCTAATGATTATTGTGTCATGTTCGTCACTGATATACTTCATAGGCATCATACCTATTGCCTTTGTATACCTCATGTTTTAATTTAAGACCCCATTGCTATAAACGCTATGTACTCAAGAAACAGGTGAAGCAACTTCTATCCTGGACCTGACTTAAAATCCCTTCCTGACTAGATTTCATGGTACCAGAAGTTGCCATGCAATCTCTCTTTGTCTTTAATAGAGTAGTATGAAAATCATTGAGATTAGTAAATTTCTTAATTGAAAATAAATTTATCAGAGCTATCCTGAAACTAAATATATCATTCCTGAACTATTCACTTTGGGTAGATTCATCAATATTATTATTTCTTTTTGCTAATTACAGATTTTTTGATTTATTATATTTTTGATACATTTTATTAAGTGATATTTATGTTTAAATATAATCCAAAATTTTAGATTCTACCAAATTATTTGAGTATAACTTTATGCTAATTAAATGAGATGTATTTCTTTATTTTCCAAGTGCAGACATTCATACCTGTTTCAATCCAAAACCATCTTTGTTTTGCCTTTTATGTCCTCATAATTGGTATCTTCATTTGATTCTAGGAAATTAAATTTTCACCAAATTTTCTCAGTGAGGAAGTAATTCTTCATTACCTGATGTTTGATTTCCAGGTTTGAATAGATTATTTTTGCATTGTGATCTGAGAAGAACCACAGTTACTTCCTTACTTTGTGGGTAAAGCTACGGGACAGAATGTATATTCTGCAAATGTTGGTGTGATTCTTCTCCACAAGTGTCTACTTATTCCATTTCATGTGTAATACAGTTTAAAGCTATGGTTTCAAGGCTATTTATATAATGGTCCATCTATTAATAAGAATTCAGAATTGAAATTGTTTTTATAGGAATGCTTCTGTGACCTTATGTCCAATCATACTTGACTTGTAAATATTCAACGTTTAGTGATTACCTGTAATTATGTCATATTTCAGTGGACAGTTGTGTTTATTATTTAGGATTTAGTAACCTTCTTTATTTATTCTGACTAGTTTTTACTTTTAAGTCCATTTTTGTTACAGGAATGTAAATCTTCTATAATTTATTTTCAGATTCCTTTTGTCTAAAGGTTTATGTTTTCATTATTTTATATTTAGTCTCCTTTCTAGTTTTAAGTGAAATTAGTTTCTTGCTTATAATTTCTTTTGTCTAAAGGAAATACAGGGACAAAGACCAGAGCAGGGACTGAAGAAAAGGCCATCCAGAGACTGCCCCACCTGGAGATCAACCCTATGTGCACACACCAAACCCAGACACTATTGCTGATATCATGAAGTGCTTGCAGATGGAAGCCTGCTTTAGCTGTCTCCTGAGAGACTCTGCTAGAGCCTGACCAATACAGATGCTAATTCTTGCAGCCATCCATAGGACTGAGCAGGGCACTCCAATGGAGGAGTTAGAGGGAAAGACAGAAGGAGCTGAAGGGGTTTGCGACCCCATAGGAAGATCAGCAATGTCGACCAACCAGACTCCCCAGAGCTCCCAGGGACTAAACCACCAACCAAAGAGTACACATGGAGGGACCCAGGGCTCCATCAGCATATGTAGCAGAGGATGGCCTTATCAGGAATCAATGAGAACGAGGCCCTTGGTTCTGTGAAGGCTCTATGCCCCTGAATAGAAGAATGTTAGGGGAGTGAGGCTGAAGTACGTGGGTGGTTGCGGGAGCACCTTCATAGAAGCAGGGAGGAGGGGTGGTGAGATAAAGGGTTTGTGGAGCGGAAACCCAGAACGGGGACAACATTATAAATGTAAGTAAATAAAATAATCAATAAAAAATTGAGCTCTTTTCATTGTTTTAATACAACCTAAAAATCTGCCTTCAAAGAGTTAAGGCAGTTTGCATTTAATGCAGTTTGAAAGTGAAAATCCTAAAATATTGTTGGTTTTTTTCTTGCTTGACATCACTATTGTTACCTCTTAAAATCTACTATAAAAGTTTCTAGTTTGTTAAGGTTTTTGTTTGTTTTTTTTGTATGTTGGTTTTGTTATTATTTTTTGCTAATTCTTACACTGAAATCTGATCTTTTACAAGTTATTTTGATTATAAGTCTATTATCCTCATGTGTATAGATGTTCTTTAAATGATTTCTAAAATATTCCCTTTGTCATCATGGATTACATTTTAAATGATTATATTTGAGATCAATACATTTCCATCAATTTGAAACAATAATTCTAATGTATTTGGTAATCTTACCTGGCAAATATCCATTCTCAGGAATAAAAAGACATTTTCATTTTTAAAAATTATAAATTATTTTATTTATTTACATTTGAAATCATATCTGCCTTCCCAGTTTCCCCTCCACAAAGTTCTTATTCCCTCCCCCTTTACCTGCCTCTCTGAAGGTGTCCCCACTCCTGCCTCAGCACCCTAGCATTCCCTTACCCTGGGTCATCCAGCCACCACAGGAACAGGGGGCTCCCCTCCCAGTTAAACCATTATGACACCTGTATTTGGAGGCGTAAAGTTCTCTCTAGTTTTAGTTTAATATCTATTATACTTTTGTTGAATCAACCTCCTATATTTTGTTTTGTTTTGTTTTTCTTCCCTTTTCCTTCATTAATTGAAAATAGTTTTTTCTCATACAACATATTCTATTTCTATACTCTGCTCTAAGCATTTCCTCTACAGGTCCATCCTCTCCTAATCCACCCTCTTTCTGTCTCTCATTAGAAAAAATCCAGTCGTCTAAGAAATCCTAACCAAATATGGCAAAATGAAATATAGTAAGATGAAAAAAATCCTATCATATTGAAGTTGGGCACAAGAAAACAACTGGAGAAAATTAATAACAAAAGGAGTCGCAGGGTCAGGGACCTACTCACTTTCATAGTCAGGAGTGCCATTAAAAACAAAACAAGTCTCCAGACACCACCCGGACCTGAAGGGAACAGATCAACAGTCCTTTGCACCCAAATCCTATGGGAGGGAGAGTTAAACCTTCAGAGGGGCAGACATGCCTGGGAAGCCAGAAGAGACTACACTCTGCCCACATTTCTGAATCCAGAGGAAAACACTGAACACATCTGGGACCCTGGTGCACTGGGGCTCCTGGAAAAGGCAGCACAGGCCCTCCTGGCTGCTGCCCTCACAGAAAGCTCAAAAGCAGTCCCCCACAAGCAACTTGAGCCACAGGATCACAGGTAAGACCAACTTTTCTGCTCCAAACAACCTGCCTGGTCGACTCAGGACACAGGCCCACAGGAACAGCTGAAGACCAGTAGACAGGAAAGAGTACATGCCAAAAAGCAGAAGACTGTTCCCATAACTGGCTGAAAGAAAACAGGAAAACAGGTCTACAGCACTCCTGACTCAGAGGCCTATAGGACGGTCTAGCCACTGTCAGAAATAGAGGACAAAGTAACACCAGAGACCATCTGATGGCGAGAGGCAAGGGCAGGAACCCAAAAACAGAAACCAAGACTACATGGCATCATCGGAGCCCAATTCTCCCACCAAAGCACACACTGAATATCCAAACACACCAGAAAAGCAAGATCTAGATTTAAAATCGTATTTGATCATGATGATGGAGGACTTCAAGAAAGACACAAAGAACTCCCTTAGAGAAACGCAGGAAAACAGAAATAAACAAGTAGAAGTCTATAGAGAGGAATCACAAAAATCCCTGAAAGAATTCCAGGAAAACATCATCAAACAGTTGAACGAATTGAAAATGGAAATAGAAGCAATCAAGAAAGAACAAAGGAAACAACCCTGGATATAGAAAACCAAAGGAAGAGACAAGGAGCCATAGATACAAGCATCACCAACAGAATACAAGAGATAGAAGAGAAAATCTCAGGAGCAGAAGATTCCATAGAAATCATCAACACAACTGTCAAAGATAATGGAAAATGGAAAAAACTACTGGTCCAAAACATACAGGAAATCCAGGACTCAATGAGAAGATCAAACCTAAGGATAATAGGTATAGAAGAGAGTAAAGACTCCCAGCTCAAAGGACCAGTAGATATCTTCAACAAAATCACAGAAGAAAACTTCCCTAACCTAAAGAAAGTGATGCCCATAAACATGCAAGAAACCTACAGAACTTCAAATAGATTGGACCAGAAAAGAAACTCCTCCCATAACATATTAATCAAAACACCAAATGCACAAAATAAAGAAAGAATATTAAAAGCAGTAAGGGAAAAAGGTCAGAATCATATCAGTCTGCCATATCATATCTGCCAAAGGAAGTCTTTCTGATGATTACTGGGTAAAGCACTGCTCAGTGTGTATAACAGAACATCATTTGGAATCACTTTATTGATTGTTGATTTAGAACAATAGTGTTTTACCCTAGATCTCTTGGCTACATTATCTCTGGGTGTGGATAGATTACCCAAGCAGTGCCCTGTGTAAGTTCTTTTTCGTAAACTGGGCTTAGTCAAATCGTACATTTGTGGACTAATATCAAAAGTTCTATGCTAACATTGCCCTAGCATATATTGTGTCACATTGATTTTCTTGGTTCTCTTTCAGTAGCCGGAAGGAAAACTTCCTGCATTAAAACACCTAAAATAGAGGGTTGACAGCTATATGTTGGCAACAACTAATTTTCTCCAAGTACAATGAATTGTGAGGGTACTTGGCAATAGGGACCATCTTGTCAGATAGTAGAGAGCAGGGTTTTGTCTTAGCAACACCCTGGGTTCTTTGGAAAATTCAGTGCAACCCTGTGGCCAGTAACTCACTTGAATGTACCTTATCCCAACCAGGATTCTTTTAGCTATGCTGGATTTGTATATCTACTATGTTTAGTTATGTCCCTTGTTTTTGTTGTTGTTGGTAGTCTGTATGTGAGTATGTACGTTTGTTTGTACGTGGATGGTGGCTCTTCTTTTGATTTTGCTGGTATGAAATTATTTATTCCTTGTGTTTACATGTGTATGAAGCTAATTTCTTTACGTTAGAGTTTTTCTTCTAGCACATTCTAGAAGACTGGTTTTGTAATAGATGTTGTTTAAATTTGATTTTATCCTAGAATATCTTGTATTCTCCATCTATGATGATGGACTGTTTTGTTGGGGGGAGTAGTCAGCGTTGGCTCTTGTGATTCTTCTTTGTCTGCAGAACACTTATCCAAGCATTCTGACTTTTAGTTTCTTCACTGAGAAATCATGTATAATTCTAATAGGTTTGCTTTTATATGTTACTTGGTTACTTTCCCTTGCAGCTTTTATTATTTTTTCTTTGCTTTGAATGTTGAGTCTTTTGATTATTATATGGCAAAGGAATTTTCTTTTCCAATTTGTTAGGTATTCTTTATACTTTAAAGATTTTTTTATTCATGGTACATGAAGCTCAGTGACCCCAACCCGGTCACCCCCTCCTACGATTCTTCACTCCCATTCTCCTTTCTCCTCTGAATGGGTGGGACCTTCTGGCTACCATGGCACAAAAATGTCTCTGTGAGACTACGTATATTCTTTCCAACTGAGGCAAGTTAAGGAAGTCCAGCTAGAACAACATATCCCATGGACAGGAAAAAATGTTTTGGGATAAGCCTGCTCTAGTTTTTCAGGACTCACATATAGACCAAGCTGTACTTCAGCTACATATGTTTGGGGAGGCCTAGATCTCCCTCATCTGAGAGACTTCTACATGA
Organism: Rattus norvegicus; assembly: GCF_021556685.1. NCBI lineage: Eukaryota > Metazoa > Chordata > Mammalia > Rodentia > Muridae > Rattus > Rattus norvegicus. The sequence continues at coordinate 87,705,571 of NC_141539.1, read as the reverse complement.
AGGAGATGGGAACCAACACAGAGAACCGCAGGCAGTTATTGCTAAGATATCTCTCTAAATTATGTTTCTATCCAATCCAGCCCATCTGAACTCAGGAGTCTCTACAGATTAGGATACAAAAGGAGTAGGAGAAACAACTTAATGGTGGACAACAGGAGAAAAAAGTCCTCTAAAATGACTAAGCAAAACTCATCCAAACTCACAGAGACTGATGCAACAATCACTGGGCAACATGAGTCTGCACCATTCTATGTATTTGCATATCTATATGCCTTAAATAGTTTTTATTGTTTCTTTGTTAAATTCATATCATGCATACTTATTCATCCTCCTGTTCTAGTGTATATGTCCTCTGGTCTTGCAACCACCTCCCTCAAAATAAAATAAAATAAAATAAAAAAGAAACAATATTTAAAAAGGGAAAAAAATGAAACAAAAGAAAACTTTCCATGGAAGCTATAGTGTGTCACAGTGTATCACACAGTATACCATTTTCCCTTCACACCTTTACTTATACATGATCATTTGCAAGGAATCATTGGTCTCCTTCTAGTCCTCTGGCTTATGCTACATTATCTATACTTGATCCTCCCCTGGGCTCCTCTTGGATATCCTGTTGTTGTCCTGTGTCATGAAGATCCTGCTGTTTGGATCTGCAGGATCAGCCTTCACAAACACCAGGAGATAATGGGTGGGGTAAATGTTGGGGTGAGCCATATAAAAGCCCAGGACCTGACCTGGGAAATATCTAAGTTGGTCAGCCTGCCAGCTCTCCCAGGCCTATACCACCAAGGTGAACTCTCCAGTAGTATTCCAGCTAGCTCACCTAAGTTACAGTCTGCAAAGGCAGGGTCAGCTCTCCTCCCTTCATGCCCTCAAGGCCAGCTCATCTACCTGTGACAGATGATAAGGGGTTGGTGGGGGAAGTCTTTGCCCTGCAGAATGATTTCCCTTGTTGTCTTGACCTTTGATGCTGAGAATATTCTAGATGTATTCCAAGAAGCCTGATTTGCTCTTTCCTTATTTAATACTAGGAGGCATTTTGTTTCCACATTCACATGAGATTCTGGAGATGATCAAGCCTCTTGAGATATTTCAGTTTTCAGGGTGATACTTTACTCTCATAATTTATTAGAATATTCACATGAATGAGCTTACTTACTATGGCCCCAGGAGTTTCCTCTCCACAGAAGTTATGGTGGAAGTCATCACTGCACGTATCTATCTCTTTGGAGTCTAAGTGCTTGAAAGTCTTGCAATTTCAGTTCAGCAGAAGAACAAATGAAAAACATTCTTGTTTTGGATCATCTGTTTCTTCCAAGATGATATTCATAACTTCCAAGACTTTTACATGTGAAATCTAAAATAATTTTAGTGAAGTTTCATACTCATATTTTATAACCAAGAGATGGTTTTATGTTAACGAACTGGCACAAATAAACATATAGCTGGCCATGGTGATACATGCCTTTAATTTCAGCATGTGTGAGGCAGAGGATCTTTGTGTTCAAGGGTAGCTAGGGCTTCATTCAGAGACTCCCTCTCAGCATCAAATAAACAAAAATAAAGATGTATTTGTTTTTATCAAGTGCATTATCCATAGACACTTAAGCTTGTGGAGAGAATCTCAATATAAAGTTATACTTGGTGCCTATTCCATGTGAAATTAGGATATATTTCCCGAGAAAGGGACCTTTGCACTACAAATGGATATTTTAAAGAACTCTTTTAGGAACTGAAATGATTGTTCAGTGATAATGAAAACTTGCTGCTCTTGCAGAAGTTCAAATTTAATTGTCAGCACAGCACAGTCAGAAGGTATGCTCTAGCAATCTGTTGTACTTGTCTACCTTGGCAGACACACACACATGCACACACACACACACACACACACACACTATCCATATGAAAATAAATCTTAAAAAAAATTCAGTCATGATAGTATGTAGATAAATGCTTTGGAAGGGGCTTGGGGATTTAGCTCAGTGGTACAGCGCTTGCCTAGGAAGCGCAAGGCCCTGGGTTCGATCCCCAGCTCCGAAAAAAAGAACCAAAAAAAATGCTTTGGAAGATAGGTGATATCATTTATATAAATACACATGTAAAATTTTTTTTCTTTTTTTTTTGGAGTTGGGGACCGAACCCAGGGCCTTGCGTTTGCTAGGCAAGCGCTCTACCACTGAGCTAAATCCCCAACCCCCCACATGTAAAATTTGATGTAAATTTGATACTTTTGAAATACAGATGAATTTTCAAGTCCTCACTAATAAACTTTAATATATTGGGGGCTCAACAGAATGTTTCCTGGCCATGTAAATTTAACAGTGAAACAGGAATTATTTCTTTATAGGATGTGGGCCCACACTAGTTTATAAACTAGTCAGGTAGCCTAGAACCAATCAAATGAAGTAGTTTGACTTGTAATTACAAACTAATAAGGGAAGAAAGTACACAGAAGTAAATTGTGTTATTTAATTATTGTCTGATGAGATTATTAGCAATCACCTCTCCAGTTGTCTGGAAAAGTCATTCAACTGGAGTCTAGGCCATATAATTGTTTACTGCTGCATTCAATAATGACCAGTTGGAAACCAGTATAATTGAATATCTATCTAGTATCCTCCACAATTTTTCTGAATGACCACTGAGCAAGGAGACAGGATGGCAATCCTTCCTTTGAACTCCTCCGACTTTCAGACATCCTTTCTCGTTTTATGTTAATAAATAGATATTTTCTCACTCCTGTTCATACCTCTGATTTAGGAACGTTGTCAATTACTGATTTTCAATAATTCAATCCCTTTAAGTTTCTCTCATAAAGAGATGTGAAAAGTTTGTCCCTTCTGAAAGAAAACACATAATATATATGCTAAAGAGTTAAAAATATTTTCCATTCAGTTTTAACTTTGGAAGCACTTCTAATGGCACTAAATTCTGCACATCAGACACATACTTGATGAGCATATTAAAATTTCTTTCTTGAAATAGGGCGTTTCCGTCATTGTCTTCAATGAGATATTTATAATAGCCAAATCAAGAATAAAAGAAACTGAAAAAAAAGTAGCAACAAACCCCTGAAAGACACTGAAGGACAAGGTAGGATAGGGATGATACTTTAATAAAGATGACGTGATTGTGGACATAACACACTTCTTCACTGCACTTTTATCATGACATTTCAACAGGGAAGCAGTTGATCTGTTCTTTATCAAAAAGCATGACTAATCTATCATTACAAACCACTTACTGGTACAAGATTTAAACTTAACACTTAACATTATAATAAATACATAAAATAAGCTATGAACATACTTCAGGACACAAATGTCCTTATTGTAGAAAACCAGCCTTTTAAGTTCTTTTTCTTTATAGCTTATTACTCCCACTAGATTCCTTCCACCAATTTACATAATATTTTATTACATCGACAACATTTTAATATGCAGAGCCCACACTAGATGTAATGAGAGCTGCAAGGAAAACCATTTTATAGTAAGTATATTCTTGTGAAAACAATTGTTTTATTTTATGTTAACACTGAGTTTTAACCGAAGTAACTTTTTTATTGGATGTTTTGTTTATTTACATTTCAAACATTATTTCCTTTCATGGTTTCCCCTCTGCCACACCCCTATCCCAAACCCCTCCCTCTGCTTCTATGAGTATCTTCCCCCACCACACACCCACCTCACCTCACCTCACCATGCTGGTGCTCCCCTATCCTGGGGTATCAAGTCTCCGCAGAACAAAGGTCTTCCTCCCCCATTGATGCCACATAAGGCCATGCCTCTGCTACATATGCAGTTGGAGTCATGCAAGTCTCTGTAGCTCCTTCAGTCCTTCCCCTAACTCCTCCATTGGGGTCCTTGTGTTCAGTTCAATGCTTGTCTGCCAGCATCCATATCAATATTTGTCATGATTAGGCAGAGCCTCTCTGGAGAGAGCTATAACAAGTTCCTGTTACCAAGCACTTTTTAGCATTCATAATTAGTGTCTGGGTTTGGTGACTGTATAAGGGATGGATCCCCAGGTGGGGCAGTCTCTGGATGGCCTTTCCTTCATTCTCTGCCCCACACTTTGTCTCCACATTTTATTCAGACCAGAGCAATTCCGGGTTTAAAAATGGGAGGTGAGTGGATGCATCCTCCAACCAGGTGCATTATCTAACCTCAGAATATGCTCTCTAAAGGTTCTCCCTCCTTTTTGTTTAGCATTTCAACTAAGTTCACCCCTGTTGGGTCCTGGGAGCCTCTTGCTTTCCTGAGACTTGTTGGTGGCTATCCCAAGTTCCCAATACCCCATTGTTACACAGCTCAGTTCAAATTCCTGAACCTCTATCATCCCCAACTCATCCCATGTGGGATTCTACCCCCCTTTTTTTCTGGTCTCCCTTCTCTCTTCCTCTCAAGTTCTGCTCACCTCCTGTAAGTATTTTGTTCCCCATTCTAAGAAGGACTGAAGCATCCACATTTAGGTCTTCCTTCCTCTTGAACTTCATATGGTTTATAAACTATATCATGGATATTCTGAGTTTTTCTTTTTCTTCTTTTTTTTTTTACTTATAATCTACTTATCACTGAGTACACACAATGTGTGTTATTTTGTGACTGGGTTACCTCACTCAGCATGATATTTTCTAGTTCCATTCATTTGCCTCGAATCTCATGAAGTCATTGTTTTTAATAGCTGAGTAATACTCTATTGTATAAATGTAACACATCTTCTGTATCCATTTCTCTGTAGGGCATCTGAGTTCTTTCCAGCTTCTGGCTATTATAAACAAGGCTGCTATGAACATAATGGAGCATGTGTCCTTGTTATATGTTGGAGCATCTTTTGGGGAGCTGGGTCCACAGGTTATACTCTATGCAGTTTTCTGAGGAACCCCAGACTGATTTCCAAAGTGGCTGTAACAATTTGCAATCCCACCAAAAATTGAGGAGTGTTCCTCTTTCACTACATCCACAAAAGCATCTGCTGTCACCTGACTTTTTGATAGTCATTCTGACTGGTGTGGGGTGGAATCCCAGGGTCATTTTGATTTTCATTTCCCTAATGTCTAAGGATATTGAACATTTTTTAGGTGCTTTTTGGCCATTTGATTTCCAAAGTTGAGAATACTTTGTTTAGCTCTGTACCCCATTTTTAATAGAGTTATTTGAGTCTCTGGAGTCTAACTTCGTGAGTTCTTTGTACATGTTGGATATTAGCCCTCTATCTGATGTAGGATTGGTAAAGATCTTTTCCCAATCTGTTGGTTGCCCATTTGTCCTATTGACAGTGTCCTCTACCCTACGGAAGCTTTGCAATTTTATAAGGTCACATTTGTTGATTGTTGATCTTACAGCATGAGTCATTGGGAGAGAGTAGGCAGCCTCGTCTAGTCCCTGATTATGATGTGATTGATTCAAGTTTCTCTCCATTTAGTTTGGTGTTGGCTACTGATGTATATTGCTTTTACTACGTTTAGCTATGGTACATGAATTCACAATCTTTCTAAGACTTTTACCATGATGGGGTGCTAAATTTTGTCAAATGCTTTTCCAGCATCTAATAAGATGATCATGTAGTTTTTTTTCCTTTGAGTTGGTTTATAAAGTGGAGTATGTTGATGGATTTCCTTACACTGAACCATCCCTGCATAAAATGATTTATATAAACAATTGCCCTAGTTAGTTTTCTCTTGATGTCATAAACACCATGATCAACTTAAGGGGAAATATTTTATTTTATGTTGTAGCTAAACAGCTGTTAAGAAGAGAACTTATGCCAGAAACTCTAGACAGGAACCTGGAGGCAAGAACCAAAACATTATTATAGAGCAATGCTGCTAACTGACATGCTTTCTTTGACATACTCAGCTTGCTTTTTGTGCAGCCAAAGCCAAATGACAAAAATTGATACCATCCACAATAGACTGGGTGCTACCCCTTATCAAGAAAATGTCCTACAGATATTTGTACATAGTAACTTGATGAATGCATCGTCTCAATTGCTATTGTCTCTTCCCAAATGCGTTTACCTTGTGCTTCACTGACAAAATCTAATGAGAACAACTTCTTTATATATTGTCTGGCCAACTATTTTATACTATATCAATCTTTATAGCTTCACTACAAATTAACAATTGTTATTCTTATAAAAATGGTTATTGATCCAAGAATGTTGCAGGACATGTGATAATTTCATCTACTACCAATTTGCCAAAGATTTTTTTTATCAATTTTAGATATTTTTTCTGGTGGAGTCTTCTATGTAAAGAATTGTATCATCTGCAAATAAGCATACTTTCATTTCTTGTATTTCTATTGTATTTCCTCATCCATTATTTGTGTTTGTTTTCATTCTGTGCAAAGATAGTGAGACCTGTCATGGGTGGCAGAAGAAAGTCTCTTGATTCTATCTTTCTTATAATGCGTTCATGACCCTACTGGGAACTGTAATGTGTAGACATGATATTTATTAAATATCATGGGATTATAATTTCTCAACAATTTTTATGCTGTTCAGTATAGTATATAATATACAATATATTTGTTCCTGAACAACTTATGTCCTATATTATGATACATGCTCTGAAAATAAAAAAAAAGTTTTGGAATTGAATATAAAATCATGACTGTAGCTTTATTTAGGGGGTGATATATGTCTAATATGTTAAAAATAGAACAAAAATGATGCTGATACTAGAAAGAGGATCATAGTCATAATTTTATGAACATTATTTCATCTCACAAAAGAGAAATCACAATAATTTAATATGGCTCCCTAAACTGAAGAGAACACAATTAGAGTATGAATATTACAAATTATTTTTAGAAGATGAAGTGTGCGGTGATGCACACTGACTTGATATAATACAGAATTTGAGTTTTCAGCTGTTAACTACTAGTTGCTGAGATTTTAATGTTTTTAATTTTAAAAATTTATTCTTTAATCTTTTTTACAGTCCAGTCTTTATCCGTCTTCTGTCCACCCCCTCACTCTTCCACATCCAATAATTCCTCTCCCCATCTCTAAGAGGGGGTCCCCACCCCCTACCCCTGCCCCACCAGATCTCCCCACTGCCTGGGGTCTCAAGTCTCTTGAGGGTTAAGTGCATCTTCTCTGACTGAGTCCAAATCCTACAGTCCTCTGCTATATATGTGTATCATATCAGCTGGTGTATGCTGCTTGATTGGTGGCTAAGGGTCTGAGAGATCTTGGTGTCCAGGTTAGTTGAGACTGCAGGTCTTCCTATAGGATCACCCTCCTCCTCACCTTCTTCCAGCTTTTCCCTAATTCATACACAGGCATGAGCAGTTTCTGTCCATTGTGTGTAAATATCTGCATCTGACTCATGTAGCTGCATATTAGGCCTTTTCAACGGCAGTCATGATAGATCCCTGTTTGAAAGCACACACTGTAGCACCACTCTAATTTTTTACCTTATTTTTAATGATAGTTTTTTAAACATTTTAACCTTCCTTCTAGCCTATCACACTAGAAGTAGTGGAAAAGAAAGGATACTGGGTGAGTGGACCTGTTTAGAAATGGTTCTTTGTAGCAACTACCTGATGCAAGCTAGCAGGAGGGACCAGGAGGAACACCAGAAATTCTAGGAAAAGCAAAGATCAGTGAAGATGCCAGTCCCACAAGCTTTGCACAGCTAGATCTACAAGCAAGCCAAGCTCAGCCTCTGTCACTGTCCTTCAAGTCCTTTTTACACCCTCCTAACTTCATGCATCCTCCATGAGTCTTACCTCAGCAGGTGTCTGGCCTCTGCATATGCTTTGCCTCAGCACATGTGTCTTGTCTTAGCTAATGAACCTGAGTCTGTGGAGGAGGCAAGAAACTTGAGCACACCACCAGAAAAATTTGGTGCATTTCTGTCTATAGAGCCCTGACTAATGGAGCTCAACTACCAACTTAAGACAGACCAGTACATGTGGGTCCTTAGTAAAAAATTCTTCATCATGTGTCCTTTAACATGCTTGTTTAAGCAATACATCCTTTCTCATGTGTCTGCTTTAGTGAAAGGCCCCTTCACAAGTCTGCCTTAGTCTTTCACCTGTATCTACTTCAGAAAAACTCTCCAACATGTGTTTGTTCCAGCAAAACGCCATCTAACACTACTGAGTTTCAAAAAACTATATCCTTAAGTTTCTACTTCAAATTGTACATAAAATCTTGTCTCATTGTCAACCATGTCCAACATCAATTTTCTGTTAAATAATATAAATAATTTATTAGTTAATAAGGAATTAGTGTATTTTAGAATACTTTTAGTTCTATAAATGTGTAAAGTTCATCTAAATTAAACAGTTTAAGTTTATGTTGACATGTTTTATATGTACATTAAAGTATCAAATATTATAAAATTAAAATAAAGGTTATGTCTTCATACATAACTATTAGACATTTTCTCAAAATCAAGTAGAATTAAGCATACCCAATGTTCTTTAGTATAGTATAAAAATGAGAAAAATAAATTCTTCCTAAATTTAATACTCCTATAAAAATGTCACTCACTCTAGGACATTATGGTTTTTTTTTTTTTTTTTTACCAGCGTCTGGTTTTTACATTAAATTTAATTTTGAAAATATCAGACTAGACAATATATTTTCATATATAGATCCATTCTAGTGAATTTTGAATGTATTACCCTGATTTCTACTCTACTAGCAAGGAGTTCTAAAGACTTCTTCTATTGAAAAGAGGAAATGGAAATAAAACATGTCATCCTTTTTTTATTCCATCTATAAGAACAAGACCCTTAAATATACAGGGTGCTCCTACAAAAAGTAATCAATAATAGCGTCCCCTCTTAGCACACAGAAGGATTTACTCCTATGCAAAGTTTCACAGCTTGTCTGTCACATTATCATGCCCATTCAGAATGATGTATGTTGAACAGAATGAGATGCCATCATGTAGGAAATGACCACGATATAAGTATTACTGTTTCTTTCTCCTTATACATATTTTTAAATAATTGAACTCACTTTTTTCCTGTGACCTATTCTTTTAGTGTGAGGATTAAAATGTTATTCTTTTGTTCGCCTGCATAAAAGCAGTTGTCATGCATTTTATTTATAGTAAGTGCCTGAGAGAAAATGGAATGTTTTAGTGCCACAGAGAAATTCACACCCTGGAAACATCTAACAATGATTGCTTACTTATCACCTCTTTAAAAAACAGAAACTCCAGGAAATGATGTTATATACATTCATTTAATTATTATATTAATTTAACTTATATTTGCTATATATTGCTTTCCATAATGAATTCTGAATTGACTTAGATATAAATTCCTAAATAAATGTATCCCAATACACAAAAAATTAAAATTCATTATGATATATGATATATATATATATTAGAATTGTCATTTGAAAAATGTTTATTATGTCAAATTACTTTAAATATGTAGACCCACACCCACATCAGAGGTAGAAAGACCATAGAGGGTATTACAAGGAGAGGAAACTGCATGCACTTGTCTTACATCAGCATGCTTTGAGCATCTAAAGATAATTTGGATCCTTAACATTACAATTTATTGACCTCTGTTCCTTATGTTCAAAGTGCTTCTAAACGTTGGTACCTAATTAACTGATTTTATATTATGTATTCTGAGTCTTCTAGAAATAGAACACAATTTACTATTAATCTCAAAATCTATACTTTCTTTTTTAAAATTAAGTGTTTCAGATGATGGAATTTTGTATGATAAAATAATTCAAAAGCTTTTTTTTTACACATCGCTTTTGAAATCATGATACCATCACCATGACCTTTCACTTTAAAAGAAAAAAATTGTTTCAAATTCAATAAATGAGCAACTATATGAAATAAAACAAATTTGTCAAATTAGAAACCATTCTTAATGATTTTGAAAACATTAAGAGGAAAACATGTGCAATTAAAAGTTTAGAATAATGCAATTGTAAAGCAAGTAATGTTAAATATGTTACTATTTCTGAGATGAAATTACTAAGATATTGTAAAATCATGTCAGATTAAACATATAGGCATAGTAATTAACATTTTCTGAAAATGCAAATTATATATGGTTCTTCAGTTTTCAAATTGGTTCTGCCGCAATGACAAAATAAGGAAACTGAAATTATGTTTAAACTATATAAAAATCAAATACAGATCAGAGAAAAGCAGAAAAGTTTCATACCTCATGGAAAGGTCAAGGAATAAACATTTATATGTAGTTTTTAGAATATTCTCTCACAGCTTCCTTTACACAGGCCTGGCTTCTTCCACTCTGTGAATGCTCATTTTGTAAAATTTTGTTTTAAGAACACACTAGTGTTTATCTCCCGATTTTCACAGCCAAAAAGCCATTGTTTCTGAATGGAAACCAGTCGTGGCAGGAAATATTTTCCAGTTTGTATTTTCTTGTATTTTGTATTTCATTACTGTCTTTTTTTCTTTGTGAATTCAAATATAATTACTTAAATAAGCTATAGGAATAACTCAAAATGAAAATGCAAAGAAATATTATATACATTTGTAAATTGTAGATTTCTTTTAGTGGTGTACAAAAAGAAGGTTCCTTGATGCTGGATGAGGATACGGATATAAGGAGAGATACTTAGAATGCTGTTAGAGACTTTGATGATTTAGAAAATTTGCCATTATAGGTTTGCAACTGAGGATAGATCATTACAGAAAATCTCGACCAACAAAAAGTGCTGAAGGCCTGGGGCCAGCACTGATGATGGTTAGGTCCTAAAGAGGAGAGTTAAGAAGTCTCCATGGGAAAGGTGAGTCAGACCCAGAGATAAGAGGAATCTTGGAGCCTGCCTAATTGACATGCTGGGTGTTTATTTATCAGTAGACAGGGAAAGATTCATATTGTTTCAAAATATGGATCATATTTTATTTTGTCGCTGGATGCATGTTTTAAATTCTTTTTGTTCCTATGTTTAGTCAGCATGGCTAAACTGTGGCAGAACAGAGCTGTCTTTTACAATCACTTCTCTCATCAACCATAAACCAACTTTTAAGACTACAGAGGCATATTTTACCAAAACTTTGCTTTCTCAGGCTGGTAGCTCTTGTGGTTTCAAGGGCATTATGCAGAAAGAAAATCTCCAAGCGAGTTAGAGCAGATTGTCATGCCCTGAACAGTAACTTTTAATGGCCGGTGTCAATTGTCATTAGGTTCCCCAAAATCCTCGGGTCAAAGCTGATGCAGTTATTTAATTTCTGCTATAATACAATATTTATATCTTTGTATAATTTATTTATATGCTTAGTGTTGATATCCTTTTGTTCCTTCACTACTGCAGTAGTCCTTCACGAGCTAATTTTTCTAAGAATGGGAGCTCCGGGGGTACCCCATTCTTTCATCATTTTTTTACACTTTTCTTTGTCAACAAGGATAAGCCCCTGTGTAGGGCAGAGAAAACTCCAGCCAGTCTAATGTTCCTCAAGGGGTATATCATACACGGTCCCAATGTTATAGGTTACGCAATTGCCTGAGCACATAGTAGGAAGAGGCTAGGCTTTTAATCAGGTCTACTGCCAACTTCTCTAGCCAACTGAATCTACCTTACCTTTTCCAGTTTACTTTGTTCTTATTATCTTGTTGCTGAATAGGCACAGGAGCAGATGTTCCAAGAGTTTCTTAGAGTCAAAGCCTCATAGGTAGATCTTCGGCATCTTCATTTGAGTCACAGCCTCCGTGGTATAAGGAAGAACTTCAAGTAAGGCCAGATAAGTGCTCTCTCTAAAAGCCGAAGGAGTAGTATCATCAGAACGTTTTTGGAGAAACTTAAAACAGTACTCCTGGGAGAAGACCTACATGATTTCTAAGAAATTTCCATCAATCCAATATCCCCAAGTGTTACAAATATTAAAAGTCCCTCTAGCATGCACTACGTGGAGATCAAGATCAAAAGTGTTAAGACCAACCTGACAGCGAATGCATCACTAGGCTCAGCTTTGCTGGATCTTTGCCAAGCAGTTGTGCTGGCTTTAGGACTTTCGTTGTTCAAATTAGATATGGCTGTAGCAGCTGAGTCATAGAGCTCAATCACAATGAATATAGGGACAACAGAGTTCCTAGAGAAGTAGATGCACAAAGGTTGTAAGAACGAGAGGTACAGGGAGTGCACTGTGAAATTGTGTCTCCTACAAATGCCATGTGCTACAAGCATGAAATCTCACAAACATGACTGCCTAATGGGAACAGAACAAAGATGATAATACACATGAAATCACAACTAATGTGCATGGAGGAGTTCACAATCCTAAATAAAGAACTACAGACAACTAACACACCAACTGGTTACCCAATACAAAATAACCAGTCCTCAGGACAAAGCTGCTGCAGGTCTTTAACAAAACTCACCAGGTGGCACTTTAGTATTTAAATGTATCTATCTATATTTATATTAATAAATATACTATTTTTTTTCTTTTTTTTATTAACTTGAGTGTTTCTTATATACATTTCAAGTGTTATTCCCTTTCCCGGTTTCCGGGCAAACATCACCCTCCCCCCTCCCCTTCCTTATGGGTGTTCCCCTCCCAACCCTCCCCCCATTGCCGCCCTCCCCCCATAGTCTAGTTGACTGGGGGTCCAGTCTTAGCAGGACCCAGGGCTTCCCCTTCCACTGGTGCTCTTACTAGGATATTCATTGCTACCTATGGGGTCAGAGTCCAGGGTCAGTCCATGTATAGTATTTAGGTAGTGGCTTAGTCCCTGGAAGCTCTGGTTGCTTGGCATTGTTGTACTTTTGGGGTCTCGAGCCCCTTCAAGCTCTTCCAGTTCTTTCTCTGATTCCTTCAACGGGGGACCTATTCTCAGTTCAGTGGTTTGCTGCTGGCATTCGCCTCTGTATTTGCTGTATTCTGGCTGTGTCTCTCAGGAGCGATCTACATCCGGCTCCTGTCGGTCTGGTCTGCACTTCTTTGCTTCATCCATCTTGTCTATTTGGGTGACTGTATATGTATGGGCCACATGTGGGGCAGGCTCTGAATGGGTGTTCCTTCAGTCTCTGTTTTAATCTTTGCCTCTCCCTTCCCTGCCAAGGGTATTCTTTTTCCTCATTTAAAGAAGGAGTAAAGCATTCACATTTTGATCATCCGTCTTGAGTTTCACTTGTTCTAGGGATCTAGGGTAATTCAAGCATTTGGGCTAATAGCCACTTATCAATGAGTGCATACCATGTATGTCTTTGTGTGATTGGGTTAGCTCACTCAGGATGATATTTTCCAGTTCCAACCATTTGCCTACGAATTTCATAAACTCATTGTTTTTGATAGCTGAGTAATATTCCATTGTGTAGATGTACCACATTTTGTATCCATTCCTCTGTTGAAGGGCATCTGGGTTCTTTCCATTTTCTGGCTATTATAAATAAGGCTGCGATGAACATAGTGGAGCACGTGTCTCTTTTATATGTTGAGGCATCTTTTGGGTATATGCCCAAGAGAGGTATAGCTGGATCCTCAGGCAGTTCAATGTCCAATTTTCTGAGGAACCTCCAGACTGATTTCCAGAATGGTTTTACCAGTCTGCAATCCCACCAACAATGGAGGAGTGTTCCTCTTTCTCCACATCCTCGCCAGCATCTGCTGTCACCTGAGTTTTTGATCTTAGCCATTCTCACTGGTGTGAGGTGAAATCTCAGGGTTGTTTTGATTTGCATTTCCCTTATGACTAAAGATGTTGAACATTTCTTTAGGTGTTTCTCAGCCATTGGGCATTCCTCACCTGTGAATTCTTTGTTTAGCTCTGAACCCCATTTTTTTAATAGGGTTATTTGTTTCCCTGCGGTCTAACTTCTTGAGTTCATTGTATATTTTGGATATAAGGCCTCTATCTGTTGTAGGATTGGTAAAGATCTTTTCCCAATCTGTTGGTTGCCGTTTTGTCCTAACCACAGTGTCCTTTGCCTTACAGAAGCTTTGCAGTTTTATGAGATCCCATTTGTCGATTCTTGATCTTAGAGCATAAGCCATTGGTGTTTTGTTCAGGAAATTTTTTCCAGTACCCATGTGTTCCAGATGCTTCCCTAGTTTTTCTTCTATTAGTTTGAGTGTGTCTGGTTTGATGTGGAGGTCCTTGATCCACTTGGACTTAAGCTTTGTACAGGGTGATAAGCATGGATCGATCTGCATTCTTCTACATGTTGCCCTCCAGTTGAACCAGCACCATTTGCTGAAAATGCTATCTTTTTTCCATTGGATGGTTTTGGCTCCTTTGTCAAAAATCAAGTGACCATAGGTGTGTGGGTTCATTTCTGGGTCTTCAATTCTATTCCATTGGTCTATCTGTCTGTCTCTGTACCAATACCATGCAGTTTTTATCACTATTGCTCTGTAATACTGCTTGAGTTCAGGGATAGTGATTCCCCCTGAAGTCCTTTTATTGTTGAGGATAGCTTTAGCTATCCTGGGTTTTTTGTTATTCCAGATGAATTTGCAAATTGTTCTGTCTAAGTCTTTGAAGAATTGGATTGGTATTTTGATGGGGATTGCATTGAATCTGTAGATTGCTTTTGGTAAAATGGCCATTTTTACTATATTAATCCTGCCAATCCATGAGCATGGGAGATCTTTCCATCTTCTGAGGTCTTCTTCAATTTCTTTCCTCAGTGTCTTGAAGTTCTTATTGTACAGATCTTTTACTTGCTTGGTTAAAGTCACACCGAGGTACTTTATATTATTTGGATCTATTATGAAGGGTGTCGTTTCCCTAATTTCTCTCTCGGCTTGTTTCTCTTTTGTATAGAGGAAGGCAACTGATTTATTTGAGTTAATTTTATACCCAGCCACTTTGCTGAAGTTGTTTATCAGCTTTAGTAGTTCACTGGTGGAACTTTTGGGATCACTTAAATATACTATCATGTCATCTGCAAATAGTGATATTTTGACCTCTTCTTTTCTGATCTGTATCCCCTTGATCTCCTTTTGTTGTCTGATTGCTCTGGCTAGAACTTCAAGAACTATATTGAATAGGTAGGGAGAGAGTGGGCAGCCTTGTGTAGTCCCTGATTTTAGTGGGATTGCTTCAAGTTCTCTCCATTTAGTTTAATGTTAGCAACTGGTTTGCTGTATATGGCTTTTACTATGTTTAGGTATGGGCCTTGAATTCCTATTCTTTCCAGGACTTTTATCATGAAGGGGTGTTGAATTTTGTCAAATGCTTTCTCAGCATCTAATGAAATAATCATGTGGTTCTGTTCTTTCAGTTTGTTTATATAATGGATCACGTTGATGGTTTTCCGTATATTAAACCATCCCTGCATGCCTGGGATGAAGCCTACTTGATCATGGTGGATGATTGTTTTGATGTGCTCTTGAATTCGGTTTGCCAGAATTTTATTGAGTATTTTTGCGTCGATATTCATAAGGGAAATTGGTCTGAAGTTCTCTTTCTTTGTTGTGTCTTTGTGTGGTTTAGTTATAAGAGTAATTGTGGCTTCGTAGAAGGAATTCGGTAGTGCTCCATCTGTTTCAATTTTGTGGAATAGTTTGGATAATATTGGTATGAGGTCTTCTATGAAGGTTTGATAGAATTCTGCACTAAACCCATCTGGACCTGGGCTCTTTTTGGTTGGGAGACCTTTAATGACTGCTTCTATTTCCTTAGGAGTTATGGGGTTGTTTAACTGGTTTATCTGTTCCTGTTTTAACTTCGATACCTGGTATCTGTCTAGGAAATTGTCCATTTCCTGAAGATTTTCAAGTTTTGTTGAATATAGGTTTTTATAGTAAGATCTGATGATTTTTTGAATTTTCTCTGAATCTCTAGTTATGTCTCCCTTTTCATTTCTGATTTTGTTAATTTGGACGCACTCTCTGTGTCCTCTCATTAGTCTGGCTAAGGGTTTATCTATCTTGTTGATTTTCTCAAAGAACCAACTTTTGGTTCTGTTGATTCTTTCTATGGTCCTTTTTGTTTCTACTTGGTTGATTTCAGCTCTGAGTTTGACTATTTCCTGCCTTCTACTCCTCCTGGGTGTATTTGCTTCTTTTTGTTCTAGAGCTTTTAGGTGTGCTGTCAAGCTGCTGACATATGCTCTTTCCTGTTTCTTTCTGCAGGCACTCAGCGCTATGAGTTTTCCTCTTAGCACACCTTTCATTGTGTACCATAAGTTTGGGTATGTTGTACCTTCATTTTCATTAAATTCTAAAAAGTTTTTAATTTCTTTCTTTATTTCTTCCTTGACCAGGTTATCATTGAGTAGAGCATTGTTCAATTTCCACATATATGTGGGCATTCTTCCCTTATTGTTATTGAAGACCAGTTTTAGGCCGTGGTGGTCCGATAGCACGCATGGGATTATTTCTATCTTTCTGTACCTGTTGAGGCCCGTTTTTTGACCAACTATATGGTCAATTTTGGAGAAAGTACCATGAGGAGCTGAGAAGAAGGTATATCCTTTTGCTTCAGGATAGAATGTTCTATAAATATCCGTTAAGTCCATTTGGCTCATGACTTCTCTTAGTCTGTCGACATCACTGTTTAATTTCTGTTTCCATGATCTGTCCATTGATGAGAGTGGGGTGTTGAAATCTCCCACTATTATTGTGTGAGGTGCAATGTGTGTTTTGAGCTTTAGTAAGGTTTCTTTTACGTATGTAGGTGCCCTTGTATTTGGGGCATAGATATTTAGGATTGAGAGTTCATCTTGGTGGATTTTTCCTTTGATGAATATGAAGTGTCCTTCCTTATCTTTTTTGATGACTTTTAGTTGGACATTGATTTTATTTGATATTAGAATGGCTACTCCAGCTTGCTTCTTCTGACCATTTGCTTGGAAAATTGTTTTCCAGCCTTTTGCTCTGAGGTAGTGTCTGTCTTTGTGTCTGAGGTGTGTTTCCTGTAGGCAGCAGAACGCAGGGTCCTCATTGCGTATCCAGTTTGTTAATCTATGTCTTTTTATTGGGGAGTTGAGGCCATTGATATTGAGAGATATTAAGGAATAGTGATTATTGCTTCCCGTTATATTCATATTTGGATGTGAGGTTATGATTGTGTGCTTTCATTCTCTTTGTTTTGTTGCCAAGACGATTAATTTCTTGCTTCTTCTAGGATATAGCTTGCCTCCTTATGTTGGGCTTTACCATTTATTATCCTTTGTAGTGCTGGATTTGTAGAAAGATATTGTGTAAATTTGGTTTTGTCATGGAATATCTTGGTTTCTCCATCAATGTTAATTGAGAGTTTTGCTGGATACAGTAACCTGGGCTGGCATTTGTGTTCTCTTAGGGTCTGTATAACATCAGTCCAGGATCTTCTAGCCTTCATACTTTCTGGCGAGAAGTCTGGTGTGATTCTGATAGGTCTCGCTTTATATGTTACTTGACCTTTTTCCCTTACTGCTTTTAATATTCTTTCTTTATTTTGTGCGTTTGGTGTTTTGACAATTATGTGACGGGAGGTGTTTCTTTTCTGGTCCAATCTATTTGGAGTTCTGTAGGCTTCTTGTATGTCTATGGGTATCTCTTTTTTTAGGTTAGGGAAGTTTTCTTCTATGATTTTGTTGAAGATATTTACTGGGCCTTTGAGCTGGGAGTCTTCACTCTCTTCTATACCTATTATCCTTAGGTTTGATCTTCTCATTGAGTCCTGGATTTCCTGTATGTTTTGGACCAGTAGCTTTTTCCGCTTTACATTATCTTTGACAGTTGAGTCAATGATTTCTATGGAATCTTCTGCTCCTGAGATTCTCTCTTCCATCTCTTGTATTCTGTTGGTGAAGCTTGTATCTACAGCTCCTTGTCTCTTCTCTTGGTTTTCTATATCCAGGGTTGTTTCCATGTGTTCTTTCTTGATTGCTTCTATTTCCATTTTTAATTCCTTCAACTGTTTGTGTTTTCCTGGAATTCTTTCAGGGATTTTTGTGTCTCCTCTCTATGGGCTTCTACTTGTTTATTTATGTTTTCCTGGAATTCTCTCAGGGATTTTTGTGTCTCCTCTCTATGGGCTTCTACTTGTTTATTTATGTTTTCCTGGAATTCTTTCAGGGATTTTTGCGATTCTTTCAGGCATTTTTGCGATTCCTCTCTGTAGGCTTCTACTTGTTCTCTAAGGGAGTTCTTCACGTGTTTCTTGAAGTCCTCCAGCATCATGATCAAAAATGATTTTGAAACTAGATCCTGCTTTTCTGGTGTGTTTGGATATTCCATGTTTGTTTTGATGGGAGAATTGGGCTCCGATGGTGCCATGTAGTCTTGGTTTCTGTTGCTTGGGTTCCTGCGCTTGCCTCTCGCCATCAGATTATCTCTAGTGTTACTTTGTTCTGCTATTTCTGACAGTGGCTGGACTGTCCTATAAGCCTGTGTGTCAGGAGTGCTGTAGACCTGTTTTCCTCTCTTTCAGTCAGTTATGGGGACAGAGTGTTCTGCTTTCGGGCGTGTAGTTTTTCCTCTCTACAGGTCTTCAGCTGTTCCTGTGGGCCTGTGTCTTGAGTTCACCAGGCAGCTTTCTTGCAGCAGAAAAGTTGGTCTTACCTGTGGTCCCGAGGCTCAAGTTTGCTCGTGGGGTGCTGCCCACGGGCTCTCTGCAGCGGCAGCAACCAGGAAGACCTGTGCCGCCGTTTCCGGGAGCTTCAGTGCACCAGGGTTCCAGATGGTCTTTGGCTTTTTCCTCTGGCGTCCGAGATGTGTGTGCAGAGAGCAGTCTCTTCTGGTTTTCCAGGCTTGTCTGTCTCTCTGAAGGTTCAGCTCTCCCTCCCACGAGATTTGGGTGCAGAGAACTGTTTATCTGGTCTGTTTCCCTCAGGTTCCGATGGTGTCTCAGGCAGGGGTCCTGCCGCTCCTGGGCCCTCCCCCACGGGAGCCCAGAGGCCTTATACAGTTTCCTCTTGGGCCAGGGATGTGGGCAGGGGTGAGCAGTGTTGGTGGTCTCTTCCGCTCTGCAGCCTCAGGAGTGCCCACCTGACCAGGCGGTTGGGTCTCTCTCTCACAGGGTCTGGGGCAGAGAGCTGCTGCGGGCTGGGATCCGCGGGTGTCAATAAATGTACTATTTATAAATAAATAGATATTAATAAATTTACTATGTACATACACTACTTGTTTGTATACTTATATATTTCTATAATACATTTAAATATAAATATTATATTATATATAAATATTATTACCACATATATTTATAGAAATATATGTACATAGTAACAAAGAGTAATAAAGGCTGGTATGCAGGAGGGTTTGGAGGGAGGTAAAAGAAGGAGGGAATGATATAAAAATCTTAATAAACCAACTAAATAAACTGTTATATGTATATAAAAGTTGCTTACTGCTCAGCTAGAATGCATCCCCACAAGGTAGATGTTCAGGTTAGGTTACCACCCCTTCCGTATCTACAGCAACAAAAGCAATAGCCCAGAATTTTGTGAATATTCTCTCTGCAAAATTAATGTATTCAATATTTTCTAAATACTGTGCATATTATATAATGTTTTTACTTTCACAAAAGTCATGTTTATCTTATTTACACAATTAACTATATAAGTCAAACATTCTTATTTAGAAACACAATATTTAGACTTTTCTTAGCTTTTCTGAAATATGGTCAAAGGTTTACAGTAGTGTTCTTTACCTGTGGCTCCTGACTACTTGGGGGTCGAATGACCCTTTCACAGGGGTATACAAAGACCATCATAAAACACAGATATTTCCATTTTAATTAGTAACAGTAGCAACGTTACAGTTATAAATTAGCAATGAAAATAATTCTATGGTTTGGGGTCTCGAAAACAGAAGAAACTATATTAAAAGCTCACATATCAGGAAGGATAAGAACCACTGGTTTATAGGAAATTGACTGTGAACAGTACCACTTTAAAAGAAGCAGTGTCAAGGAGAACACTGGCTTCCAAATGCAGAAGACAAGTGAAATGTCTTAGTGCTCCCATTTCTGTTGCATGAACAGAAACCATGATACGTTACCATAGATATCTTTCTCATTCCATTCCTGCACATAATCCTTATAATAACTTGCACATTTTCAGTAAATGTTGAAAGACCTGTATTCTAGTAAAGTTTTATTCTGATTTAAATAAGAGAATATAAAGCTGATGTGAAGATGCCTCCTGGATTTTTTTCATTCTTTTATTTTACAGGAAACAATCTATCTTAATTCCTGTACTAGACAACCTGTTAATGACTTGTTAGTAAAAGGTTTTCCAAATGTTCTATAAAAATATTTCAGAATGTATCTAAGCAGGGAGCATCCTCAGAGTACAAACAAGGAGACAAAGCAGGCTCATGTGTAGAAGCTGTGACCATTACCAAGTGGACTCTGACATTCTGATGTATATATACAACCAATAACGACCTGCTTAAAGCAAGCAGCCCGGCTGACACCTTAAACATCTACCGCTTCCTTAGAGAATAATTTGTAATCTACGTCGTCAGTTTTGTTGCCACACTGTACAACCAAACATTGGAATTTATTTCTTCTATCTAATTTCTAATCTTGTCCTCATGTAAAATGACTTTCTTCCATTTTGCAAATAAGTGAACTTATAAGGTATTTGTCTTTTGATACTTTATTTATTTCACTTAGCATTATATCAGCCAGGCTCAATTGTAGTGCAGATTTCTGATTATTTATTTTCTTTGTATATGAGTGATATTCCACTATGAGTTTACACAATATAGTACACTTTTCATCTGTTGATGAACATTTAGACTATTTATGTTGTCTCTTAGAAATAGTAGTGCAATAAAGGTGGGAGTATTGATCCTGCTTACAGGCTGAACAAATTTTTTGAATTTATGCTATTAGGATTATAGGACCCTATGGTAAATAATTATCTTTCTACTTTTATGACGGCTGCACTGACTTAAAACAACGTAGTAGAATATTTCTTCTTTCTCTTTACCCTCCCAAACATTTATTTTTATATTTTCTTAAGTCACCATTCCAAACACTTACTGTGGTTTTAATTTTGTCAGTACCTGGTTTGCATATATTATAACTGATTTCAGTCAGGTCTTTGCACTTTCTAATTTTAATTGTTTCTTTCCTGTTGAGTCTTCTAAGTTCTTTATGAGTTCTGGGGTGGTTCACACATATATTTCACTTTCAGTTCATCTGTTACTAGTTTCTTTTGTCATGCAGAAATTTTGAACTATTATACAACCCCATTTGCTTTCACTCTTATTTTCTGTCCTTTAGGGTTTATGTGAAAAAAAAAAAGATAAAAAGGACCTTTTGACCAGTAATTTTAAAGTGCTTTCTTTAATTTTTCTTCTAGTCCTTTAATAGATTTGGGTGTTACAAATGCTTTTTAAAGACATACAAGGAAGTATACTATAACTGGATATTAGCCCCAAAGCTCACAATACCTACAGTACAACCCAAGACCAGGCTGTGGATGCTTCAGTCCTGCGTTGAAAGGGGAACAGGATGATCGAGGGAGGTGGATGGAGGAGGGACCTTGGAGGGAGGAAGGAGGGGGAGGAATTAAGGAGGCACATTATCACGGTACTGGAAGGGTGTAGAGAGGTAGAGAGTGTCAGGGACTCGAATAAATGTATGTAGTAGGGTGGATAAGGAACTGGGGGAAAGCCACTGGAGGGTCACGGAGGTCAAGGAAAGATGAGGCTCCCAGAACCCAATAGGGATGACATTAACCAAAAGGCACATAGAAGGGGAGACAGAACTTATAGAGACCACCTCCAGTAGATAGGCATAGCCCACTATCAAGGGATTCCGCCACCCACCAATATCAAAGATTTTGACCAGAAATGTTTCTGTACGAAGGAAAGATGGACAAAAATGGGGCAGAGAATGAAGGAAGTGTCATCCGGAGACTGCCCACCTGGGGCATCCATCCTGTCTGCAGATACCCAACCCCTACAAAGTTGCTGTTGCCAAGTGCTTCCTGACAGGAACTTGGTATGGCTGTTCCTTGGTTGGTTCTGAAAGCAAATGACAAATGCAGATGTGAATGCTTGGAGACAAGCATCAAACTGAGCTCCTGGACCCTGGGGCGGGGGGGGGGGTGGCAGAAGGACTGGAGGAGTGGAGGGGGATTGCAACCTCATAGGAAGAACGATGTCAGTTGGCTAGACCACCCAGTGCTCCGAGGGACTAGACCACCAACCAAGGAGTGAACAGGGAGGATTTCTGATAGATAGATAGATAGATAGATAGATAGATAGATAGATAGATAGATAGATAGATAGATAGATAGATAGCACAGGATGGCCCTGTCTAACATCAATGGAAGATAGTCCCTTGGTCCTGTGGAGATCTGATGCCCCACCGTAGGGGGATGCTGGAGCGGTGGGGCTAGAGTAGGTTGACAGGTGGGGGAGCATCCTCATAGAGGCAAAGGGGAGGGGAAAGAGGGCAGATGTGGGATGGGGGTTTGTGGAGGGGTAACCAGGAAAAGGATTATCATTTGGGATGTAAACAAATGGAATGACTCATAAGAAAGAAAAAAATCAGTAAGATAAGATCCCTACTGGAGTTTCACAATTTTAGGTAAACAGTATTCTCTAGGAGTAAAAGACAGCACTGTTACTGGACATTTAATAAACTCTGTTATTGAAATAGTCTTCTGATTGCATGTGTACATATGTTTATGAAGTGATATATAATAATTATTTCCTGTATAGTTTTCAAATTGACAGTGAGCTGCATTGCTTAAGGATAGTTCAAATTTCTAATCCCACTGTGTTCTTCAGTGTTACTCTAATAAATTAGCTCATCTGATTAGTGATGGATGTAATCAAAGTACTGCGTTTATAAAATGTTTTAATAAGTGCTTGTGGTTTGTACATTGGTTACCAAGAAGGAATTACTGTTTATTTCACAAACTCCTTGCCAGTGAAGTTTCATTAACTAATTTCATTCGCTAACATTTTAAAATGTTGAACTTTAACTAAGAAAATAATTATGTAACTGGGCAGTGTCTTTCATTGTGAGTCTGTGTTTTGGAGACATGAGAAATTACAAAATATGGTTATACAAGCATATACAAATATTAGAGAAATGTTGAAGAATAGAGTACGAATAGCCAGCTGGTTAATGAAGAGTGTTGTAATTGTAATTAAAAAGAAGTGGAAGTCACTTTAAATTAAAATGCAGGGGAACTGAGGATTGACTTTGAAAGGTCTATCACCAGCTCCATTAGTTCTGTTTATAAGCCACAAGACAAAGAGTGGCACTGTTTTAACTTATTAACAACAGTCAATTTGTAACCCGTATCAACTGACAGTGGCTGCCATTCTCTGTTAAGCAACTAGATCCCTCTGAAGTAAAGAAGTCCCCAATTAGACAGGAGAGATGTAGTAAAATTTATTTTAAAAGGCTGATTTTGAATTTACAAAAAATGTTAATAAATATTTGTTATGTTAAACTGAAGTCAATAAATTATATATACTTTATATATTATATTATATATATATTAATTTTATAGGCATGAATTTAGTTTGGTCTTCCAGTGTTTGTTCTTTTAGTCATAGGTTATTCTGGTTGCTCTGAATTGATTATGGCTATAATATATAAGCATTCCTATAACAAGAAAAATTTAAATCTATTCTGATAGGCAAAATATAAATAAATTAAATATCATGCTGTTAAATATTTTATTAGGTTTCAAAGTTTTGTGTGTGTGTGTGTGTGTCTGTGTGTGTGCAGTGTGTGTGCAAGTTTTCTGAAGACAGAAGAGGGCATTGAAATCCTTCTAGTTGGAATTACTGGTGGATGGGAACTGACCTGTATGAGTGCAGGAAACCAAATAAGAATCTTCCAGAAGTCCAGCAAGTGCTCTTAATTCTGTGCTATCTCTCCAGATTCTACAGTGAATATTTACAATTGGGATTGCTCTGTTATTCCTGGACTACTTATTGTTAAATTTCCTACCCTTACTTTCAGGCTCTCATGCACCCAGCTTCTTTAAAAACGAACAAAACAAAACAAAAAACTCGAGCATCTTCTGTGTATGAAAATTTGACTCCAGAAAATAGTCAGAACACTTTTTCAGAGACTGAAACTTATACATTTATGAAAATGTAGTGGCAAGGCATCACTGAAATCATGTGTCTACTGAAAAAAAAAAGAGATAACAATGTATTTCATTTATTTGGAGATAATCTGCTATTTGCCTGACAAAACTTTCAGAAAGTCTTACTTTTGGCAGCAATACTAACTGTGCTCTAAACTTATAATTAAAATCATATGTTTAATGTGACATCCCGAGGACTCTTTTAAACCCAGTGTTCACTTTCAATTTCCAGAATATTTATGTCTACTATTTTAAACTATGTTAATACATGCTTCTGCTCATGTTTAAAAGATCTGGTTATTCATCACCTGTCATTTCAAACTTAGCTTTTATGTTATTTTGTCTTTGCCTCATCATGTCTAAACTCTGTAGTATTTTAGAAAAACTACACCTGTCTATATTAACAGTTTTGCTTCACAAAATGCATGGAGTTTAGTTTTCTCAGTGAGTGAAACTGTGATTATTTTCCTAACTCTTGGCTGCTTTTCCTCTTCACAGTGCAGTTTGAAGCCTGGAGTCTTACATAGTTTCATGTGCAGCAGGAGAGGCATAAGGCAGACCTTAATTGATTAGAGCTTAATGAGGAATTCCAAGAAAATGGACTCATGCAGTACAGAAATACTGCTATCTGCCTAAATTTCACATGAGGAAGAGTTATACTTAGAAAAAATATTTTATTTAATTCTTAACCTACATTTGTAACCTACACAGAGAAGATTAAGAGAATTAAAAGTCTAAAGATTCTGTATTCATTTTATAACTTTTCAATTTCTCATCACAGTAAACATATGCAGCCACACATTTGGGATCCAGTGTCAATGTCTGTTCAGTTAGCTATTTGCACCCATTGAAGTAACATTGTGATGATGGTGTGCACAGCGATTTTTCTACATTGTTCTATTTTATGTAGTATATTAAAACTTAAAAGCTATACTCATTAATGACATGTATGCTAGGTTTTAATACATGGATACCTTGACTACTGTTTACATTCCATGTATTTATCCCATCAGACACATACATTTTATGTTGTGAAAATTTTTCAAAATCTCTTCTAGGTTTTTGAAGAGTAAACTATCCTGTCATTTACTCTCCTATAGTCTGGATCTTAGTTTCATCCTATTCTTAGTATACTTATTGATTCTACAGGCTTTAATTCTAGCTTTGGAGATCAAAAACTAAAGTTGATATGAGGAATGTTCACTGCCAAGGCAAAACCTTTTTTTAATTCTAGTGTAGTCTTTATTTATACAATATAAATCTGTATGATCATACAACTTGAAATCATTATTTTTCAAACCACAGTTATTAAGTTAATAACACACTTTTTTAAAAATTTCAACACGATTTGTTCGGCTAAAATAATATTGCTATCTGTAGATGAGGCAAAATGGCTAAGTAAACAAGGATTAAAGAATTATAACAAAGCTTGTTAACAATAATTTATATTTTGGTCATTAAAAGACAATAGTATGATGAAAAACAAATATATCAGTCAACAATTCTACTTTGGTTTATTATCGGCACAACTGTCTTATGTACAGTCTAAAACTATATAAAGGCTGTAGCTAATTCTTTTTGACACAATTGGCTACAGGTGTATTTAATCCTCAAAATCAGGATGTTTTCTTAATTCCCTATTTTGTGCCCTGCTCTTTCTCTTCATTTTACTTATCCATACTTTTTCCTTTTCCAGTTGTCTCGAACTAACTTTATTAAACTGACATAATAGGTTGTCAGTTGAAGTACTTTTTTTTCAAATTCTATTGTTTAATATTTATTTTTATTGGACATTTATTATTTACATAACAAATGCTATCCCCATTTCTGGTTTTTTCCTTCTGGACCCTCCCTATCCCATCCCCATCGCCCTACTTCTATGAGGGTGCTCCCCCACAAACCCACCCACTCTCAACTCAATGCCCTGGTGTTTCCCTACACCGGACAAAGGGCTTTTCCTCCCACTGATGCCAGACAAGCCATCCTCTGCTACATATGCAGATGTAGCCATGGGACACTACATGTGTACTCTTTGGTAGTTTAGTCCCTGAAAGCTCTGGGATGTCTGGTTGGTTGATATTGTTGAAGCAAACACCTTCAGTTCCTTCAGTCCCTTCTCTAACTCCTCCATTGGGGACCCAGTTCTAGTTCAATGGTTGACTGTGAGCATCCACCTCTGTATGTGTCATGCTCTCGCAGAGCCTCTCCGGAGACCGCTATATCAGGCTCCTGTCAGCATACACTTGGCACCCTCAACAGAGTCTGGGTTTGGCGACAGTATGTTGGATGGAGTCCCAGGTGTGGAAGTCTCTGTTTGGCCTTTCCTACAGTCTCTGTACCACACTTTGTCTCCTTATTTCCTTCTGTATTTTGTTCCTTCTTCTAAGGACTGAGGTATGCAAACTTTGTTCTTCCTTCTTCTTGAGCTTCATGTGTTTTAAAAATTGTATCTTGGGATTTCTGAGCGTGTGGCTAATATCCACTTAACAATGAATGCAGACCATGATAGTTTTATTGTGACTTGATTACCTCATTCAGGATGACATTTTGTAGTTTCATACATTTGCCTAAAAAATCCATGAAGTCATTGTTTATAATAGCTGAGTAGTACTCCATTGTGTAAATGTACCACAATTTTTTTTTTATCCATTCCTCTGTTAAAGGACATCTGGGTTCTTTCCAGCTTCTGGCTACTATAAATAAGGCTGTTATGAACATAAGTGTAGCACGTGTCCTTGTTATATTTTGGATCATCTTTTGGTTATATACCCAGGAGTAGTATAGATGGGTCCTCAGTAGTACTAATTAGTACTAATTTTTTGAGGAACTGCCAGACTGATTTCCAGAGTGGTTACACCAGCTTGCATTCCCACCAAACACGGAGCAGATTTCCTCTGTCTCCACATTCTTAACAGCATCTGTTGTCACCTAAGTTTTTAATCTTAACCATTCGAACTGGTGTGAAGTAGAATCTCAGGGTTGTTTGATTAGCATTTCCCGAATGACTAAGGATGTTGAACATTTCTTTTGGTGCTGCACAGATATTTGGTATTTCTCAGTTGAGAATTCTTTGTTTAGCTCTGTACCTGATTTTAAAAGGGTTATTTAATTATTTGCAGTCTAGGGTTGTGGATTTAGCTCAGCAGTAGAGCGCTTGCCTAGCAGGCGCAAGGCCCTGGGTTCGATCCCCAGCTCAGGAAAAAAAAAACTAAATTATTTGCAGTCTAGCTTCTTTTTTCTTTAACTTAACATTTTTTCCATCTTTATTAAATTGGGTACTTCTTATTTACATTTCAAATGTTATTTCCTTTCACTGTTTCCATACCAATATCCCCCTAACCTCTCCTCCTCCCCTTCTATATGAGTGTTCTCCTCCCCATCCTCCCCCCATTGCCGCCCTCCCCCCAAGAAAGCCATTCACTGTGGGTCCAGCCTTGGCAGGACCAAGGGCTAGCCCTTCCATTGGTGCCCTTACTGGGCTATTCATTGCTACCTATGCAATTGGAGCCCAGGGTCAGTCCATGTATAGTCTTTGGGTAGTGGCTTAGTCCCTGGAAGCTCTGGTTGCTTGGCATTGTTGTTCATATGATGTCTCAAGCCCCTTCAAGCTCTTTCAATCCTTTCTCGGATTCCTTCAACAGGGGTCCCATTCTCAGTTCAGTGGTTTGCTGCTGGCATTCGCCTATGTATATGCTATATTCTGGCTGTGTCTCTCAGGAGAGATCTTGCTTCTTGAGTTCTTTGTATATATTGGATATTAGGCCTCTATCTGATATAGGATTGATAAAGATTTTTTCCCAATCTGTTGGTTGCCATTTGGTCTTAATTACAGTGTCCTTTGCCTTATAGAAGCTTTTCAGTTTTATGAAGTCCCATTTATTGATTCTTGGTCTTAGAGCCTAAGCCATTGATGTTCTGTTAAGGAAATTTCCTCCTATGCACATGTGTTGGAGGCTCTTCCCCACTTTCTCTTCTATTAGTTGTAGCGTATCTGGTTTTAGGTGGAGTCATTGAGCTACTTGGGCTGAGCTTTGTTCAAGGCAATAAGAATGAATTGATTTGATTCATCTACATGCTGACCACCTGTAGTTGAAATAACAGCATTTGTTGGAAATGCTCTTTTATCTACTTGATCTTTGTCAAAGATAGACTGACCATAGGTGTGTGGGATCATTTCTGGGTCTTCAATTCCATTCCATTGATCTATCTGCTTATGTCTTTACCAATTCCATGCAGTTTTTATCACATTGCTCTGCAATACTGCTTGAGGCTAGGTATGGTAACTTCCCCAGTTCCTTTATTGTTGACAATAGTTTTCACTATTCTTGTTTTTTTTTATAATTCCAAATGAATTTGCAAATTGCTCTTTCTAACTTTATGAATAATTGAGTTGGAATTTTGATGGGGATTTCATTGAACCTGCAGATTGCTTTCAACAAAATTGCCATTTTAACTATATTAATCCTGCCAATACTTGAGAATGGGAGATCTTTCCATCTTCTGAGACCTTTTTTGATTTCTTTCTTCAGAGACTTGATGTTCTTGTCATACAGATCTTTCACTTGCTTGGTTCTTGGTAGAGTCAAACCAAGGTATTTTATATTACTTGTGACTATTGTAAAGGGTGTCACTTCCCTAACTTCCTTCTCAGCCTATTTATCATTTGAGTAGAGGAGGGCTACATATTTGTTGGAGTTAATTTTATACCCAGCCACTTGGCTGAAGTTATTTATCAGGTATAGGATTTCTCTGGTGGAATTTATTCAGTCACTTAACTGCACTGTCGAATCACCTGCAAATAGGGATGTTTTGACTTTTTCTGTTCCAGTTTGTATCCCTTTGACCTCCTTTCATTGTCTGATTGCTCTGGCTATTATTGAAGCATTAATGCATCCCTGTACCTGTGAGATGAAGCCTACATCATCATGGTGAAGTATCATTTTGATGTGTTCATGGATTCAGTTTGCTAGAATATTATTGAGTATTTTTCATCAATATTCATGAGGGAAATTGGTCTGAAGTCCTCTTTCTTTGCAGGAGCTTTGTGTAGTTTAAATATAAGCATAATTGAGCTTCAAAGAACAAATTGGGTAGCACTCCGTCTGTGTCTAGTTTGGAGAGTATTGGTATTAGGTCTTCTTTGAAGGTCTGATAGAATGCAGTACTGAATCCATTGAGTCTTGGGCTTGTTTTGTTGAGAAAATTTTAATGACTGCTTTTATTTCTTTAATGGTTACATGAATGTTTAAATGGTTTATTTGATTCTGTTTTAACTTTGGTACATAGTATATGTCTAGAAAATTGTTCATTTCATAAAGATATACTAGTTTTGTTTGAGTGTAGGCTTTTGTAGTAGTATCTGATAATTTTTAATTTCCTTGGTTATGTCATCCTTTTCATTTCTGATTTTGTTAATTTGGGTACTGTCTCCTTGCCTTATCATTAGCCTGGACAAGGGTTTATTGATCTTGTTGAATTTCTCAAAGAACCAGCTCTTAGTTTTATTGATTCTTTGTAGAGTTTTTTTTTGTTGTTTGTTTGTTTATTTCTATTTGGTTGATTTCAACTCTGACTTTATTTCCTGCTGTCTACTTCTCTTGGGTGTATTTGCTTCTTTTTTCTAGGGCTCTCATGTGTGCTGTCAATTATACTAACAGCACAATTTTTGGAGGCACACAGAGCTAGGAGTTTTCCTCTTATCACTGCTTTCAATTTGGCATGTTGTGACTTCATTTTAATTAATTGCTATAAAGTATTTAATTCCTTTATTTTATTGACCAAGTTATCATTGAGTAGAGCATTGTTCAGCTTTCATGTGTATATGGGCTTTCAGTTTTTTTTATTGTTATTGAAGACCAGGCTTAGATTGTGACGACCTGATATGATGCATGGTGTTATTTCAATCTTCTTGTATTTTGAGTCCTGTTTTTGACCATTTATATGGTCAACTTTGGAGAAGGCAACATGAGGTGCTGAGAAGAAGGTATATTCCTTTGTTTTAGGATGAAATGTTCTATAGTTATCTTTTAAATCCATTAAGTTCATAACTTCTCTTGGTTTCACTGTGTTTCACTTAGTTTCTCTTTCCATGATCTGTCCACTGAAGAGATTGCGGTGTTGAAGTCTCCCATTATTATTATATGAGGTGCAATGTGTGCTTTGAGTTTTAGTTAATTTTCTTTTATGAATGTGGGTGCCCTTCATTTGGCATATATATGTTCAGAATTAAGTTCATCTTGGTGGATTTTTCCTTTGAGGAGTATGAAGTGTCTTTGTTATCTTTTTTCATAAAATTTGTTTGAAAGTCGCTTTTATTTGATATTGTAAGGGCTTTTCTAGCTTGTTTCTTGAGACCATTTGCTTGGAAAAAAAGTTTTAGCCTTTTACTCTGAGGTATACCTGTCTTTGTTACTGAGGTGCATTTCCTGTATGCAGCAAAATGCTGGGTCTTGTTTATGTATCTAGTCAGTAAGTCTTTTTATTGGGGAATTGAGTCCATTCATATTAAGAGAGATTAAGGAAAAATGATTGTTGCTTCCAGTTTTTTTGTTGTTAGAGTTGTAATGATATTTTTATAGTTAACTTATTTTGGGTTTCTTGAAAGAAGATTACTTTCTTGAATTTTCTGGGGTGCAGTTCCTCTCCTTGGATTGGGGTTTTCCATCTATTATGTGTTACAGGGTGGGATTTGTCCATTGATATTGTGTAAATTTGGTTCTGTCTTGGTTTCTTCCTCTATCTTACTTGAGAGATTTGCTAGGTATAGTAGCCTGGGCTGGCATTTGCTTTCTCATAGTGTCTGTATGACATCTGCCCAGGATCTTCTGTTTTATATATATATATATATATATATATATATATATATATATATATAATCTCTGGTGAGAAGTTTGGTGTAATTCTGATAGGTCTGACTTTATACGTTACTTGACATTTTCCCCTTACTACTTTTTTTTTTTTTTTTGATTTTTTTTTTTTATTAACTTGAGTATTTCTTATATACATTTCGAGTGTTATTCCCTTTCCCGGTTTCCGGGCAAACATCCCCCTCCCCCTCCCCTTCCTTATGGGTGTTCCCCTCCCAACCCTCCCCCCATTGCCGCCCTCCCCCCATAGACTAGTTCACTGGGGGTTCAGTCTTAGCAGGACCCAGGGCTTCCCCTTCCACTGGTGCTCTTACTAGGATATTCATTGCTACCTATGGGGTCAGAGTCCAGGGTCAGTCCATGTATAGTCTTTAGGTAGTGGCTTAGTCCCTGGAAGCTCTGGTTGCTTGGCATTGTTGTACTTTTGGGGTCTCGAGCCCCTTCAAGCTCTTCCAGTTCTTTCTCTGATTCCTTCAATAGGGGACCTATTCTCAGTTCAGTGGTTTGCTGCTGGCATTCGCCTCTATATTTGCTGTATTCTGGCTGTGTCTCTCAGGAGCGATCTACATCCGGCTCCTGTCGGTCTGCACTTCTTTGCTTCATCCATCTTGTCTAATTGGGTGGCTGTATATGTATGGGCCACATGTGGGGCAGGCTCTGAATGGGTGTTCCTTCAGTCTCTGTTTTAATCTTTGCCTCTCCCTTCCCTGCCAAGAGTATTCTTTTTCCTCATTTAAAGAAGGAGTGAAGCATTCACATTTTGATCATCTTACTACTTTTAATATTCTTTCTTTTGTTCTTTTAGTGATTTGAGTTTCATGTGATAGAAGGAATTTCTTTTCTGGTCCAATTTATTTGGAGTTCTGTAGGCTTTTTATAAGTTCATGGGCATCTCTTTAGGGAAATTTTCTTCTACATTTTGTTGAAGATATTTATAGGCCCTTTAATTTTGGAATTTTCACTCCCTTCTATACCTGTTATCCTTAGGTATGAACTTCTCATTATGTCCTGTATTTCCTGGATATATTGTATTTGGAGATTTTAGCATTTTCTTTGACTGTAGTGTCAAAGTTTTCTATGATACCTTCTATACCTGAAATTTTCTCTTCTATTTGTACTCTATTGGTGATGCTTGCATCTATGACTACTGGTCTCTTTCCTAGTTTTTCTATCTCCAGGACTGTCTGCCTTTGTGCTTTCTTTATTGTTTCTATTTCCACTTTTACATCCTGGATTGTTCTATTCAATTCCTTCACTTGTTTGATTTTGTTCTCCTGTAAATTCTTTAAGGGATTTCATGTGTGTGTGTGTGTGTGTGTGTGTGTGTGTTTCCTCTTTAAGGGCTTCAACCTGTTTACCTGTGCTGTCCTGTGTTTCTTTATGGGGTTATTTATGTCCTCACTAATGTCCCCTATCATGATTTTGAGATGTGATTTGAAATCTGAATCTTGCTTTTCCAGTATAATGGGTTATCCAGGACTTTCTGTAATGAGGAATGTTGTGATAATGCCGAGTAGCCTTGGTTTCTTTTGCTTATGTTTTTGTGTTTGCCTCGTCCCATCTATTTATCTCTAGTGCTACCTGCCCTTGCTGTCTCTGAATGGAGCCCGTAACTTCTGTGATCCTGGTTGAGTCAGAACTCCTCAGAGTTCTGCTCTTCTGTGATCTTGTGATTCTGGGATCCTAAATTTCTGGTGTGACCAAGGTCTTGAGATCCTGTTCTGTCAGACAGAGTTCCCTGAAACCAAGCTTTCTCGGGCTGTTGCAAGAGTGGGTAGTGAGCCAGAGCCTGCTCTGGGTAGAGTTGCAAACAGGAAGGAACGAATTCCTCTGGCTAGGCAGGGTTTGGGTTTCCCTCATTCCTCTGGGGGTCCCAGTTTAGTTTGGTACTGGGAAAGATGTTATGGCCTCACCTGTGATCTTGAGTGTGTCAGACCTCCATTGTTCCTGCTGTGTCTGATCTCCTGGAAGTTGAGCTTCCTCTAAGATCTTATGATCCTGTGATCCTGTAATCCTGTGATCTTGTAATACTGGTTATTTCAGAGCACCTGGGAGTTAGCCTCCCTGTGGGTGTGGATGCAGAGCCAGCCAGAGTCTGCTTCAGGTCCAGGTTCAGACTAGAAAGAACCTGTGCCACTGCTTAGCGGGGGATCCTGTGTCCCTGGATCCTGGGGGACCCAGTTCCTCTGGGTGCTGGGACAAATGTGGTGACCTCCTCATGTACGATCCTAGGCTCATTACAGCACCTGGGAGTTGAACTTCCTCTGGGTGTTGTGGGACTGGGTGTGAAGCCAGTGCCCAAGGTCTGCTCTATGTCCAGATTTAAAATGAAGGAACCGGTCCCATTGGCTGGGCTAACGCAAAATATTCTTAAGGTTTCTCATCAAATAGGCAATTCTCTTTTGGTTACAATTTAAATTTGTTGTGGATCTATTCTTTCAACTTCTAGTAATTTAGAAAGATGGTCATTTCTTGAGTCGTTTAATAACTTGATTCAGCTCCAGGTGATCTAATCTCTACAGTGTGTTTTCAGACAGATATGAATTTTACTTGCATAGAGGAATAAACAGAGAATTTTCACTAAAGTGTAACAATTGATACTGGTATTGAGGATGATATGAAAAAACACTTGGAGAACATTAATGTATTTAAGGGAAATAGATAAATTTGAGAAAAGAGAAATGAGGAAGGAGCACCTTTATTTTTGTGCAGGCAGCGTTGGTAGCCTTGAACTTTACGTTTATACATCAACAACAAAACTGAACTCAGCAGCCATAAGTACTTTAGTGGTGTTTGTGTGGTATGTGTGTGCCTGTGTGCCTGTGTGTATGTGTGTGTGTGTGTGTGTGTGTGTGTGTGTGTGTGTGTGTGTTTGTGCCTCTCTGTCTGTCTGTCTCTCTGCCTTGTGAATTTGTCTATGCCTTTATCTTTTATACATATATGCATAAAATAATAAACAAAGATAAGAAGGCAACAAATTGGAGTTTGGGAGAATGTGGAAGGGGTTCAGAAGAGGGTAGGTGGGAGAAGCTGGAAGGACAAAATGATGTGGAAAATGATGTCATTCTATTTCAGTTTCTTAAAGAACATTAAAAAGTAACATAAAGAATTCTAGAATTGAGGGACTCAGTTGAAGACCAACATATACTCAGGAAAGTAAGTGAAATATTTGCAATAGATAGATCGATCGGTCGATAAATTAGATAGATAGATAGATAGGTAGATAGATAGATAGAGAGACACACATAGACAGATAATATTAGAGGCTAATTTATTTGTATGAGATGAAATAGCCTTAGAAAAATATCAAGAAAAACAGAGAAGTAAATCATTTTGTGTAACATGATTTCACATGGAAATCTTTTTGAACATGACTGGAATAAGTAACATAAAAGTAGGCACTATAAATTTATTGATATTTATAGAGTGAGAAATATGATGAGACTGTTTGAATGGCTATATCAAGAACATTTCATCTTTTATCCATGCATAATTTTAAATGGAATGATGTTCACAAAATTTGCTCCTTGCTTCTCCGTTTAATAATTATTTTCTACACTAGGTATAATAACTTCACCAAAGATTGTCTTAGAATATTCTAATGTCATAGAATTTTCTCTATGTCTTTGCATACTAGCATTTAAAAGAAAGCAGATTTTAGTGTTTTCATTCCTTATCAGTTGTAATTATGAATGGATAGAAATTTATATTTTAATACATGAATATATTTCCTATATTTAAATTAGATTAAGTATATATTTAGCTCATCGAAAACTTATTATTTCAATATGAATAGAACAGCTGAAAACTTTTCCTTTAGCCTTTTGAATTGTATAATCCATTAGATATATCCACAGCAGACTTGCTGTGCAAGAGAACATCAGGTTGATTGATTCTTATCCAAATTTAAATCAGAAGTATTGATGTAAAAAATTCATTTCTCATTGTTGTATAAACCAATCATCAAATATTATATTTGAAAAATCTAAAGGTTTTAAAATAATATGGAAATCAATTTTGAATCCCGTTAAGTAGCCTGTAAATTTTGGAATGCTAGTTAAAAATGCATTAAAATTACTAAAGATAAGTATAATAAGAATTAGTATTGAATTCAAATTTCATCATGTGTTTTTAATGTATATATACATTATTAAAATTAAAATTCATGATGCTCAAACTGAAACAACTGTATTTTGAAACTTATTTTTCAAAAAAAATGTTTAAGCAGTAGAACACACTTAAAATAGACAGGCAGATAGTAAAATAGTGTGGGGACTGGGAAGAGAGGGGAGGCTCCAGTCAGGAAGTAAAGTGAATTAAAAAAATTATTTAATAGATTTCAAATGGTGAAAAATTACTGAATCAATTAATAAATCTTAAGGGCATGAGTTTTTAAGTCAGTTTCTATGAACCAGCTAAGTGATAATTGAAGAAAAATAGACCTGGAATGTATTTTATTGAAGAAGGTCATCCAGACCTGGAATATGTGATGTATGCTTCTTGCCTGCATGGCAGTATATTAAGGTTTCATATCATTTATACAATAAGGAACCCTGTCAGCAACCAGGGGCTGATGACGAGGCAATACAAACAGCATTGTCCACTGTTAGAACCAGGAATCTTATTCAGGAATAGCAAAGAGAAGCTAGAACTTGTCCATCATCCCTCTTAGGCTTAGACAAAATTTACTGGTAAAGCTAGCCTTACCTACAGCTGTATGGAGATATACAATGACCTATTAGCAGCAAGACCGTAGATGAAGAATCTGCATGTCCCATTGAAAGTAAATATGGATTATGAAAGGGCACTATTTCTCATAAATGCCTCTATCTAAAATTATATTCTTATGAAAAAATAATTCCAGCGATGAGATTCATTCATGGTGTATTAGACCTTGTTAGCATTTATTTTCCAGTGTCCCTGTGTTGTTAAAGATCAATTGACTTTTGTTTGGAGTGGAAAGATGTTGAATTTCAGATATCCTACACAGATTTGTTAAAGGTTCTTTTCATAATGCTTACCCTTGAATGTCTTATTTCATACAAATTAAAACATATATTTGAATATAAATTCTGAACATGAGAGAAGCAGAAGTTATTTCTAGTTCAATCCATTCTCCTCTGAATGTCATACCTTCATCTTTATTTACATTAAACTAAATTTCACTGTGTAAGGCAAAAAGATTGAAGAGAAACTTTTTGTAAAATCTGCTATATTCATTCTTTGGTGACATTTTAAAGTGTCACAAAGTACAATCGACTTGTATAATGAGAATATAACCTGGTAAAGTACCTTACCTGTTATTTGATACTGAGTTGGCAGGAACAGCCAAAAATGGGATAAAGGAAGACTAAAAGCTTCCTATATTTGATATTGAACAACACTTCTATAAAAAAAAATAGTAAATACAATAATGACATGTTAGAAATTGCAGTTTCTCCAAATTGGACTAAATCAGGCTGAGGCTAATATGAATCAGGGAAAATAATTCTCTCTGATAAAAACAATGGTAAGTTTTGTTGAATGAGGGATAATTCTACTCCTTTAAGAATAGTCGAATCTGGAACTGTAATGATCTTTAGAAGTCCTGTTTATTAGTCTTTCAGAAAATACTTGATCTTTTAAGAACAGATGTTTATTAGATTTTTTTTGTTCAGGCATTCAGAGCTATGAGTTTTCCTTTTAGCACTGCTTTCACTGTGTCCCATAAGTTTGGGTATGTTTTGCCTTAATTTTCATTAAATTTTAAAAATATTTAATTTCTTTCTTTATTTCTTCGTTGACCAGGTTATCATTGAGTAGAGCATTGTTCAACTTCCATGTATATGTGGGCTTTCTCTCATTTTTGTTGTTATTGAAGACCAGCCTTAGTCCAGTCTGTGGTGATATGATAAGATGCATGGGGTTCAGTGAACTAGACTGGTGGGGGGAGGGCGGCAATGGGGGGAGGGTTGGGAGGGGAACACCCATAAGGAAGGGGAGGGGGGAGGGGGATGTTTGCGTGGATACCGGGAAAGGGAATAACACTCGAAATGTATATAAGAAATACTCAAGTTAATAAAAAAAAATAACCATACTAAAACAATAAAAAAATGGGGTACAGAGCTAAACAAAAAAAAAAAAAAGAAAAAAAAAAGAAAAAAAAAGATGCATGGGGTTATTTCTTTCTTCCTGTATCTGTTGAGACCTGTTTTGTGACCAATTACATGGTCAATTTTTAAGAAGGTAGCATGAGGGGCTGGTAAGAATGTATATGCTTTACTTTTAGCAGAAATGTTCTATAAATATCTGTTAAGTCCATTTGGTTCATAACTTCTTTAGTTTCTCTATATTTCTGTCTAATTTCTGTTTCCATGATCTGTCCACTGATGAGAGTCGGGTGTTGAAATCTACAATTATCCTGTGAGGTACAATGTGTGCTTTCAGCTTTAATAAGGTTTCTTTTATGGATGTAGGTGCCCGTACATTGGGAGCATAGACATTTAGGATTGAGAGTTCATCTTAGTGGATTTTTTTCCTTGATAAATATGAAGTGTACTTCCTTATCTTTTTAAATGACTTTTGGTTGAAAGTCAATTTTATTAGATATTAGAATGGCTACTCCAGCTTGTTTCTTCGGACCGTTTGCTTGGAAAGTTGTTTGCCAAGCATTTATTCTGATGCACTGCTGTCTTTGTCTCTGAGGTGTGTTTCTTGTATGGAGAAAAATGTTGGGTCCTCTTTACATATCCAGTCTGTTAGTCTATTTCTTTTTTTCTGTGCTTGCCTCTAGCCATCAGGTTATCTCTGGTGTTAGCTTGTCTTGCTGTCTCTGACAGTGGCTTGACCCTCCTGTAAGCCTATGTCTCAGCACTCCTGCAGAACTGTTTTCTTTCAGCTAGTTTGGAACGCAGATATCTGCTCTCAGGTGTGTAGAAGCTCCTGGGGACTGGCTTTTTGTTCTTGGAGCAGGCAGAAACCAGAAGGGTCCTGCCCCTGCCTGCTCCTAGGTACCTGTGCCCAGGGAGACACAGATGGCACTAGATGATTTCCTCTTGGTGGAATGTGGGCAGAAAATAATTTTCTCCTCTGAGTTCTCAGGAGTTTCCCCACTTCTGAGGGTCTAGCTCTCTCCCACAAGCGACTTGGCTGCAGGCAGCTGGGTGACTGGTTCAGTTCAGTTCTGGGTGCAGGTAGGAACCTGCTGCTGACTGCTCCTATATTCCTGCATCCAGAGCCACTAAGGAGTTTCTTCTTGGGTTCAGGATCCGAAGTGGGCAGAAGTGAGTCTGTCCTGCTGTCTCAGGATTATCCACACGTTGGGGAGTTTAGCTCTCTCCCCCATGGGATTTGGGTGTAGGGAACTGTGGGATTGGTTCAGTTCCTAGATTTTTTTTATTGCAAACATATTGATTATATAAGTGCTATTTTGGATGGACTCCATACTGATTTCTTCAGAATCAGCTATGTATTCATTATTTTTCTTGTTCCTTTGATCGAATGCTTAACTAGAAGCAAGATAATGAGGACAGATCTATTTAAACACACAAACAGGCGATAGAGTCAGTCAAGGTGGAGATGGCATTGTGTCAGGAGTGACTTATTCTTTGATAAAAAAGATTTGCTTACATACTAGCATTCCAGGCAGTAGGAAGAAGGTCATGCCTTTGCCTAGCTTTCTCTCACTTCTACCACATTTATTCAGTAAAGGAGTATCTC
Organism: Rattus norvegicus; assembly: GCF_021556685.1. Taxonomy (NCBI): domain Eukaryota; kingdom Metazoa; phylum Chordata; class Mammalia; order Rodentia; family Muridae; genus Rattus; species Rattus norvegicus. The sequence goes on along the minus strand of NC_141539.1, from coordinate 87,667,025 downwards.
CCTAAAGATTTAAGTCTTCTAGTTCTATCAAGGGAGTTGTTTCCTCAATTAATTTGTTCTCTCTGACGAATTACTCACAGACAGCCAAAGTGTGTATCACTGTTCTTTCTCTGTCTTCTTCCTCCCTTCCTTCTTCCCTTCCTTCCTGTGTTTCTCTGTTTCTTTCTTTCTTCTTTTCTTTCTTTTTTCTTTCTTTCTTTCCCAAAATTCAACACACCTTCATGTTAACATAATAGACACAGATAACAAACATAAAATACCTTGATGTGTCTAACCAAGCAGGTGAAAGCTCTGTATGACAAGGATTTCAAGTCTCTGAAGAAAGAAATGGAAAAAGATCACAGAAGATGGAAAGATCTCTCCCTTTTCCTTTCTTTCTTTCTTTCTTTCTTTCTTTCTTTCTTTCTCTCTTTCATTCTTTCTTTCATTCTTTCTTTCTTTCTTGAAATGTGAAATTGACAGAAGCCATCTTGGAAAGGCTTTGGTAAGCAACTGAGTTTCCTGAAGATTGCCTACCATTTCACATGGCTGTGATGGGTACACTCTGCAAAGTCACAGTCTCAGAGACTTCATCCAAAGATTTCTTTTCCAAGCTGATAGGAATTTGCTTCCATTAGTAAATAATATAAGGATTCCTGGCTATCAGCTCACCCTATCCAGCAAATTTTCTGCGTATCAACATGAAGATAAACTTTCATGAATTAATGCTATTTACATGAATTAATGAATTTATAGAATTCCTGTTTCGACTCAAATGATTTTATGAAGAAAGTTTAAGGAGAGAGTTTTAGTTGTTTGGCCAGAAAGACATAGTAAAATAAAACAAAAATAAAATGAACCCCCTCCTTGTAGAATAATAAGTAAAGACTGCATAATAAGAAATATAGTTAGACTAAGTTGAGAAATAGCCTTGGAACAAAAAAAAGAAAAGCATTCATTCTAGGTCAGGTCCAAGGATAAAACCATACTTTGAACTTTTGAGCTATGAAACACTGCTTTGAACTTACTAGATATATGTGTATGCAGGTAAGTATGCACAAACACTTGTGGAATTGTTGACACCGATTATAACTTTCTTTTGTTTAATATTTTATCTACGAGGTAATTTTAGAAAGAACTTTAGTCTAAGAAAGTATAAGAAGGCCAGACAGAGAAATAAAGTGTAGTAATTGGGGCTCAGCCCTATCTACCAAATGTATCTGTGGCACTTGGGGCTCTGCCTCTTCTGTCAAATGAATATATTTTATGTTTGACTTTCTAAATGTATATAGATATATGTGTATAGGTATATGTATAAAGATATATGTAATTATGTGTGAACACTGTGGATTGGTTGAAACAGACTGTTGAACCTGGTCAAAGGGTGTGCATCTGTGTGTATCTATGTCTGCACTTGAATTCTTTCTTTCTTCCTTTTCTTTTTTCGCTGTCCCAGGAAGAGTTAATGCACTCCAAACCACTCAATTGGCCAGAGGAATCCTTGAGCCAGAGAAATCTAAGAATATTTTCTTACTCTTCTGCTTCTATCAACAGGATTCAAATTAAAAGCAAGCACCTTTTAGACATAAAGTAGCCATGGGAAGTGGACCGTAGGCTCAAGATGCTATCTGATGATATACTTGCTCTTAGATTGATGGAAACTAGTGTACTGCTAGGTTAATAACTTGTAAGTGGTTTTCATTTATTATCATAGTGCGCTAGCTCAAATAGAGTGGAGCAAAGAATGAGTCTTCTAGAAGTTTAAAATTACTGTAAGGTAAAGAAATTAGCCTATGAACATACAAAATTCGAATCTCCCCACAGAACTGAATTTCAGGTCAGTCAATCTGTCTCTGCAGATACAGATCATAGGAGTTTTTTGCTGCTGCTGCAGCTCTTGTCATTGATAGCCAAACACAACTATGTTTTCAGGAATTTTCATTTATACTTACCCCTGTCAGCCAAGCATCACATTTTGTGCACATAGGGCTCAAATATTAAATATAAAAAGGTCTCCTGTAGGTAAAAGTCCCATTCCTAAAAATCTGATGTAGATGAGGTCAGTAAATCAGTTTTCAGGAGAACATAACAGCTAGTAAGTGCAATTAAGAAAGAATATCATGGATTATGTTAAAACTATTACCATTATGATCTGGATCTGAATATTTTACACTTTTATTTGACATAACATTTACATGTGTCATAGATTATTAAAATTAAGTGCTCAAAAATAAAGTTTGTCCAAATAGAGTGAAGATTACAAATGGAACACATATCAAAAGTGAACTATATATATGCATATATATATTTATATATATATTTGTATACTTATATATTCACAGATGAATTATTTTATTTTTTAAAGCTATAGTTAGAATTGGAAGATATTATGGAATTACTGTAGTATTCTCTCTCTTTTTTTTTATTGAATTACTTTTTTTATTTACATTTCAAATGTTATTCCCTTTCCTGGTTTCCTGTGCATAAGCTCCCTAACACATCTCAACTTCCCCTTCTTCTATGTGGGTGTTCCCCTTCCCCCACTATTCCACCTCACCGCCCTGACATTTCCCTACACTGGGGAATCCAGCCTTGGCAGGACCAAGGGCTTCTCCTCCAATTGGTGCCCAACAAGACCTGCAGGAGCCATGGGTCTTTCCATGTGTACTGTTTGGGTACTGGTTTAGTCCCTGCGAGGTCTGGTTGGTGGATATTGTTCTTAAGGGGTTGCAAGCCCCTTCGGCTCCTTCAAACCTTTCTCTAACTCCTCCAATGGAGACCCAGCTCTCAGTTCAATGGTTTGATGCTAGCATTCAACTCTATATTTGTCATCCTCTTGATGAGATAGCTATATCAGGATACAGTCAGCATGAACTTTTTGGCTTTGTCAAGATTGTCTAGATTTGGTGACTGTTATTACATGGACTAGGTCCCCGGGAGGGGAATGCTCTGATTGATCATTCCTTCAATCTCTGCCCAAACTTTGTTTCCATATCTCCTCCTATGAATATTTTTATTCCCCCTTTTAAGAAGGACTGAAGTATCTGCCCTTTGGTCATCCTTTTTCTTGATCTTCATGTGGACCATAAATTTTATCTTGGGTTCATTCTAGCTTTTGAGCTAAAATCAACTTACCATGGAGTGTATAGTATGTGTGGTTTTTTCTGTGATTGGATTGCTTCACTAAGGATAACACTTTTCTAGTTCCATCCATTTGTCTATGAATTTCATGAACTCAATGTTTTTGATAGCTGAGTTGTACTTCATTGTATTATATAGATGTGCCACATTTTAAGTACCCATGCCTTTGTTGAAGGGCATTTGGGTTCTTTCCAGCTTCTGGCTAATATAAATAAGGCTGCTATGAACATAGTAGAGCATGTGTCCTTGTTATGTGTTGGAGCATCATTTGGGTATATGCCCAGGAGTGGTATAGGTGGGTCCTCAGGTATTACTATATCCAATTTTCTGAGGAATCTCCAGACTGATTTCCAGAGTGGTTGTACCAGTCTGCAATCCCACCAACAATGGAGGAATGTTCCTCTTTCTCCACATCTTTACCAGCATGTGCTGTCACCTGAGTTTTTGATCTTAGCCATTCTCACTGGTGTGAGGTGGAATCTCAGGGTTGTTTTGATTTGCATTTCCCTGATGACTAAGGCTGCTGAACATTTCTTTAAATGCTTCTCAGTCACTTGATATTCCTCACCTGGGAATTCTTTGTTTAGCTCTGTACCCCGGCTTTTAATAGGGTTATTTGGCTCTCTGGAGTCTAACTTCATGACTTCTTTGTATATTTGTTGATTCTTGATCATGAAGCATAAGCCATTGGTGTTTTGTTCAGAAAATTTTCCCCAGTGCCCATATGTTTGAGGCTCTTCCCCACTTTTTCTTCTATTAGTTTAAGTGTATCTGGTTTTATGTGGAGGTCCTTGCTTCACTTGGACTTAAAAGCTTTGTACAGGGCAATAAGAATGGATCGATTTGAGTTCTACATGAGGACCTCCAGTTAAAACAGCACCATTTTTTGAAAAGTCTATCTTTTTCTCCACTGAATAGTTTTAACTCCTTTGTCAAAGATCAAGTGACCATAGGTGTGTGGGGTCATTTCTGGGTCTTCAATTCTATTCCCTTGATCTACCTGCCTGTTTCTGTACCAATGCCATACAATTTTTATCACTAATTCTCTGTAATACAGATTCAGTTGAAGGATGGTGAATACCCCAGAATTTTTTTTTTATTGTTGAGGATAGTTTTCACTTTTCCTGAGTTTTTCATTATTCCACAAGAACTAAACACCAAAAAAAGTTATGATCTAGAAAATGACATTTTAACTCTCTGTAAATTTAGTGACACCAAGACCAGTAACATTTGATCATTTAGAAATATATCACATGAAACTTAAAGGAGACATCCTCCTGCAGATGGGGGAGGAGGAATGAGATGAGAAAGTTTTGGAGGGCAGAATGGAAGGGGGATAATTATTGAAATGTAACAGTGATTAAAAATAAATATAAAAAGAAAGAAAACATGAAAAATTATTTAAGAAATACAAAAGGTGAAAAACATTTAGTCATTCATAGCTCTCAATTGACAGTGGCCTGAAGACGAGTACATCTTCAGCAAGTTTGATGTCTACATGACTGTGTTTTAAAATGATGTACAGACGTTCAATGCTTTCTAGGAATGATTTAGAAATACCTAGAATCAGAATCAAGTCTTTGATATGATGTTTGTTTTTATTTAGTGGATGAAATCATGTCTTTTATTTTTAAAGAAGACTCTAGTTTAAATATTACTAATCATAATTAAAAATCTTTTGAATACTATATGCTATTTGTTTATTTAATAGACTATATTTTAAACAAATTTATAATAGACAAATTAAAATATTCTTTCATTAATTTTTTAGATCTAATTGATAAGATATAATTGCCCACTTAAACATAAAGCCCGGTACCATCCATCCCTTGAGAACATTAATTACAACCTATGTAAATATACAGAGTGAAATCTTTACGTCAGCCTCCATTATCTTGCCATGGTTTCTCTCTCTCTCCCTCTCCTCTCCTCCTTTCCATTCCAGTCTCCTCCTCTTCCTTCAAACTTCTCTCCCACCCATCCTTCCTGCTTCTCCAATGACAGGCCTCCTTCTACCCTGTACCTGTCCCTCATTTGTATTTTACAAATTCAATGGGGAGAAGTTTCTGGTGAAGTCACCTGATTCCTGAGTATGTGACTAGGCAGCTGTCCTTGGGGCAGTGGAATTAGCATCAGAATACAGATAAGTCCAGGGAAAACCACAACATTTCCCCCTTTTTGTCCAGTTAAAAAGCCTTTTCACTAAATGAATACAATTATTACCATTCTACAGTTTATAAAACATATGATATACTCAACACTCAGTCCATCACTATATCAGTTAAACAGAACATTTAGTTATCCATTCCAGCTTAAGAAAGGCTTAAAACCTATATTATATCTTAATTTAACAATGATAGTTTAGGCTTTTTTAACTTAAGGAACCCATAGTATTGAGTCCTTCTGCAAATTATCTTTCTTTTATGTGTCTTTTCTCATTATATAATCTTCATATTAATTCAGGCTTTCAGGTGTTTTTATACCCCTGTTCTTTACCATTTCATGGACAAGAAAATTTTGACTAAGTATCAAAAGATTATCAAATAGGTTAAAGAATGTGTCTATGGTTTATTATTTAATTTTAACTACTGTATTTTGGTTTTGATATTTCCCATTGACAGATTTTTTAACTTTACTGAAAAGCATGAACTGATGAAGTTAAAATATATGGTATTTGATTCAAAGGCACACTATTTGCTCTTTGTATGTTAAATCTAACATGATGCACATGTTTCTGGTAATGATGATATATGCCTGTAATCTCAGCACCGTGAAGGCTGTAGTAGGAAGAGTGTGACTGTAGAGGCAGATGGGCTACACACTGAGACTTTGCCAAAAGGAAAAAGAAAATTGGTGCCTCTTTCAATTTTATATTATTTTCACTAAAAATCATATGAAAAAAGGTTTTTTTTTTACATTTTGTCAAATATTTTCAGAAATAAATTTCTCATTTGTTTTTGAAAATAAAACTGTAGGTTATATGATTAGTGCAAATCTGGAAGAAATATAAACATACATTTAAACTATGCAAAGTCAAAGAGGTATTACATATTTAGGATTTGAACTAAAATACTTTAAGTTAATGTCACTTAAACTTTTGCAATGTTTTCCTATAAACAGAAAATAGGTAGAACATGTTTGGAACTGTCAAATACAATAATATAACAAGATTAGATTAAATTTTACATTTTTACAAATACCCTTGGTATTTTGTTTTTTGTTTGTGATCAATATAAGTACATCCTTATCTATCTCCATATATATGAAGAAACACATGAAAGCAAAAAAGGGGTCAGGAAGAGACTAATTTTGTTTTAAGATAGACAGCTAACTTTGAAATCTAATATAAGTTTTGCAAAATGCTTTTTGTATAGTGGTAAAAGTTGATCACAAATCAAGGTACACACTTACTGTTGAGCTATCGAAGGATAGCATTGTATGACCCTGCCAAACAGTAGATTAAATGTATGTGTAGTGTTGATTTGAGATTAAGAAAATATGAAATTTGTACATAAATTCCTAAGTAGAAAGGTCATAAAATAACTTGTGATGAACATTAGAGTAAGCATGCATTGATAGCCTCCATTCATGTCATATTTATTTTCATTTCCCGAGGCATTTTGCTCTGTTTCTTGGATTTAGATTTATATGCATAGAAGCATTTATATGTATATTATGTAATACATTATATTCATTTTTCATAATAAATCTATGAAGTAGAGACTTGAGGTTTCTTTTGAAAATTAGTAATGTCCAATGGCGTTTTTACCTGGGCACACAGATAAAAAAGGATGTTTTGGTGTAGCAGGCAAGTGACAGGAAGCACGATGAAGGAATGTAAATGTGACCCACAGACAGTGTAAGCTTGCGCGTCAGTTTGCTCTGTGATGCCTTGCTATTCTTCACTAACTGCTTACATGTACTGGTTCACTTTACTTTGCTGTTGCTCAGCTCTGCTTGTGCCACCATAGAGAAATTTGCCAAAAAAAAAAAAAAAAAACAAACAAGAACAAAGACAACAACAAAAACAACAACAAATCACCTTCTTATGAAGTTCCTGTGGCTTCTTACCACTATTATGTCTTTGAGCTGTTTGGCCAGTGTATTACAGCTGCTGCTTCCTGTGTAGTGTCTGCTTGCAGAGAGGACTGGAGTGCAGCTTTTGATTCATATTTGGTATTTGCTACTGGACAAAACTGCTGATATCCTGACAACAAAGATTAGACTTGCCCCCAAAGAACAGGTCCACTTCCCTGATATCCTAAAAACATTTCTCTTCCTATATGTCTGGGGGTGGTAGGCCAGAGGAGAGGTTGAACCCTTACAAATATAGGTGAAAAATTTATGCTTACATATCTATCTCTATCTCTTTATCATTATCTCTGTCTATCTATCTATCTATCTATCTATCTATCTATCTATCTATCTATCTATATTTGATTACATAATGCCCATTAAGATTATTGCAGAAGTGGAAGAAAAATTATGCAAATCTCAAATAAACACACATTAAAAAGTGTATTTTTCCAGGGAAATATTCATGATTTTGACAGGATTGTTTGATTTTCTCTCTCTTTAATGAAGCTTGTGTCCTTAGTCTGTGAAAATTACACTACACTTACTTGTTTTTCAATTTGGCAAACTTTAATCAGATATCTGTTGTGTTCTATTGTAATTTTATGAGATGGATAAAACTGAAAACCAAACTGTCTCCCTTAGGTTTTGTATTTCTGTACGAAACATCATGACCAAGAAGCAAGTTAGAGAGGAAATGGTATATTCAGCTTACACTTCCATATTGCTGTCCATCACCCAAGGAAGTCAGGACCAGAAGTCACACTGGGCAGGAACCTGGAGACAGGAGCTGATGCAGAAGCCATGGAGGAATGCTGCTCACCATGGCTTGCTTACCTGGCTTGCTCTGCTTGCTTTCTTATAGAAACCAGAATTACCAGCCCAGGGATGTACCCTTTCATCAACAATGGGCCCTCCCACCTTTGATCACTAATTGAGAAAATATCTTAAAGCTAAATTTCATGGAGGCATTTCTCAAGAGAGGCTCCTTTCTCTGTGATAACTCCAGCTTGCATCAAATTGACACACAAAATCAGCCAGTACAATTGGCCCCTTGTCAACTTGACACACAAACACATCAGTATTAAGCCTTAACCCTTACTTTCCTACTCTTCCCCTGTGGAGAGCGGGTGTCGCGGCAGTCCCAAGATGGCGCCCAGGACTGCAGTTAAGTCTCATGACTAGCACCTGACTTCTTCACACACCTGAAACTAGCCACATCCATTGTGAGAGCTGCGCAGGCTGACGAGGCGGAGTTGAGGGAGGATATAAGGGAGTGTGCTAGGGGGGCTGGAAGGAGAGAGAGAAAGAACAAGAAAAAAAGTTTCCTGCTTGCATGTTTTAAGGTTCCTGAATATATTGCTTTGAGAAGAATGCTGTATTGTCGATCTTTCCTGCGGGTCGGAGACAGAAGCGACATTCCCCAACATTTTAAATAACTTTAAAAATCCCACAGAATTTACCAATTCTTACATATTAAAATTTCAATTCCTTTAAAATATCCAATCTCTCTTGAAATTCAAAGTATTTTTACAATTCAAAGTCTCTTAACTGTGGGCTCCACTAAAATACCTTCTTGCCTCAAGAGGGGAGAATATCAGAGCACAGTCACAATCAAAAGCAAAATCAAACACTAACTGTCCAGTGAGTGTGATCCACTCATGATCTTCTGGGCTCCTCCAAGGGTGGCCATCACTTCTCTAGCACTGTTCTCTGTAGTACTCTAAGCTCAGGTTGAGCCATTCCATTAACACTGCTGTTCTTGGTGATCATTCCATGGTGCTGGCATCTCCAATGCACTGGGGTCTTCTGCTGCAACTAGGTTTCACTAATAGCTGCTCGCAGGCTCTAGGAACATTGATAGCAGCTCTGAGAAATTATCTCAACTTTTGATTTCCTAGATCACAGAAGGTAAAATTTTGATCATCTTAGCTCACTCAGCCTGTAATTAAGTATATTTAATAACTTTGTTCTTCAATTTCTTAAAAAACTATCTGTGGTACATAAATGTAGTAAATGAAGGCTTGGGTTCAGATCCTAAAAAGTCTTGAGACAATGAAGAAAATTCTTTGAAGAAAACAGCCACTCCTACTGTAAAATTCCCTTCAAAGCTATTCCTCATCTCCAATAAATACTGTGAAATGAAATTTAAAGGATTGTAGCAATTTTATATACTTTATATGATCTCTTACATATTTGCCTGGTTCTCTACTCTGCTAAAAATCTAGCATTACAGGTTGGACAAGATGAGCTCATTATCTCATAAAACTGCTGCTGTCCTTTCTTTTCTATAGGAATGGTGACAATTTTTCTCCAAAAATTACCAAATGCTCTTGTTTAAGGAAGAAAATATTCACAACTTGCTGTTTAGCTGGAAGTGGTTCTGACTCTCTAGTGATTACCAGATTTCTATACCTTGCACAGTTTTACATGCAAATCCCTACCTATGTCTTATAATTTATCTTGGTTTTAATTCCTTTGTGGTTGAAAAAGTGGTGAATGACCGAGTACATTTCATCAGCATGATTAAAGTATAAAAATGATAAACATATATAATTCCTTTCACTCAGTGCACTGTCTTCTTGTTCATGAAGGACTATTTTATTCTAAGGATGAGGTTGATTTTATGTTTTGCAATCTCAGAATCTCTGACTATATTTTTAAAGTGATGACCATGTTATTAAAATGGCTACTACTAGGATTAAATATTACATGCTTTCACTTGTATAAGTGAATTTAATCTGTCAATCATTTTTACTCATAAATCAACCATATTACATAAACCATGAGGCTAAAAAGTGTCTTTGAAATGAAGGCAAGCATTGTAGAAGGCAGCGGTCCTTGAAATTCAGCTTGCAACAGAATCATCTGAAGAGATTTATAAGAACACAGTTTGCCTAGCCTGCCATAGAGGCTGTAGATACAGTGGTCTAGCATGGGTCTGCAAATGCACACTGCCTAAATTCTCACTATTAACTGCTGGTAGAGGCCACAGTTGGAGGATCACTGGAATAGAGAAAGAATCAGGTATATGGTCTTACACCTTTCATTTTAAATTTATGTAACCTGCAACTATGAAAAGTGTAGGTGAGGGGAAAGGTTCCAATAGCTTTCAGTTCTGTTCTATAATTTGCACTCACAAATGGCCTGTCAGTTTGTTATGTGATCAGCTCTTTAAATATTGATGAGCATTTCCCCCCTCACTTCTGTTCTCAGCTGAGCCAGCTTGGAACTGTAAGCAAATCACTCTGTCAGTCATTGCGAGCTGCGCATGGCATTCTTTTCCTTTCTCTCTGTCTTCCGCTAATAATTTCCAGTAAAACTTGCTGCTTCTCTCTGTGGTGGAGAGCAGCAGCTCAGGTCATCCATCAAAATGGCACTCTTTGTCAGCAGCTTCTCAGATGATAGAAGGTGATTCTCATATGGCATAACCATCAGAAAACCACAAAGAGGAAGTCACAGTTGTCAACTTAGGTCATAAAACAAAGAAAATCTCCATGAGCCTTCTAGTACTTGCCAAGGCTCATTTAGAGAGACAGGAGATGCAATTCCTACACAGCTATCTAGCTACAAACAGCCGGCATATGAGGCTTTTGGTATTAAAATACATACCTTTAGAATAGTGTGAATCTATTGCAGAAATCATGATGTTATCTTTTCGGAAGTTTTTCCTGCAGCACTTCTCTACAGATGGTTTACATGGGCAGATCCACTTGGGAGTCATAGCCCTAGTCCAGCTTTGATGAATTTTGTCGTGTTAAAGGTAACCAAGTTTGGTTTTTCAGCATTTACAGCTTCCTATGAAATAACAATGATTTTAAAGCCTAAAATATTTCTTTTTCTTAAATTTTGTAAATGAGGACAGTTTCATGTAATTGTAATTTAATGATTTAAAGAGAATAAAATCGCTTTCTTGAACCTCTTGTCTTTTGTTACCCTTCATTGTATTAAAAAACATCATCATTTCAAACCAGTAACAGACAAAGAAAAATAAATACTGACTGCTTTTAATTTTAAGTTCTATGCCAAATATGTTTTGCAAATATGTAGAACATATTTATAAAGTGAAGTGGATGTATTACGTGAAAATACTATTTTAAAATGAAAAGATCTACTGAAAAAATACATTTCTAAAAAATATGACTGAATTACCAATGTTGAGAAGATCACATTCAGAATTCAAAGTATTAACATTGAAAACACAGACTTACTGTGGGATTCTCCACGTTCGCCATTTTGCTCAAGTGTAGAATGTACCTCTTCCTCTCTCCACATTTGCCTTTTTAAATATTATTCTAGTGCTTAAGGGCATCTGTACGACCATCTGAACATACATGCAAACTTTTTCATCTTATTTTAGTGCCAGTGAATATCACGCTTTAAATCTTCTGTAATGTTCTCCTGGCCTTTCCATACAAACACGTTTGCTATGCCAATGCTATAATTTGTACATTCCTTTGAGTAGACTTGCTAGCTGTTATTTGTGTAGCTTTTTTTTTTTGTTTGCTACAGTGCTTATTAACTTATTTATATTCTTTGCATGTATTACTGCCTGCTCCTGCATGTGTGTATGGAAATCTGAGACTGGTACTAAGTCTCTTTCTAATTTGATCTACCTTATTTCTTTTTGTGAAGCAGAGTTTCTTTCTAGGGTTGGAGTTCTCCCATGTACCGGGACTGAGTGGCTGAAATAAGGAAATTTCTCTATCTGGCAGTACGTCTGGCTTTATATGGGTTCTGGGAGCAGTGTTTCTTGCTTATGTAGCAAGCCCTTTATGTACATACATTGCTCCCAATCTATATATGTGTTCCTTATTTTTAAAACACAAGAACTGGAAGAGCTTGAAGGGGCTCGAGACCCCATATGTACAACAATGCCAAGCAGCCAGAGCTTCCAGGGACTAAGCCACTACCTAAAGACTATACATGGACTGACCCTGGACTCTGACCTCATAGGTAGCAATGAATATCCTAGTAAGATCAACAGTGGAAGGGGAAGCCCTGGGTCCTGCTAAGACTGATCATGGTTGTTGGGGGGAGGGTGGCAATGGGGGGAGGATGGGGAGGGGAACCCCATAAAGAAGGGGAGAGGGAGGGATTAGGAGGATGTTGGCCCGTAAACCGGGAAAGGGAATAACACTCAAAATGTAAATAAGAAATACTCAAGTTTAAAAAAAAAATAAAAAAAAATTTAAAAAAAAGAAAAAAAAAACACTTTTCACTTGAATGGTGCTAGTTACAAATACCTCATAAGTATTAATATTTATGTTTAAGATAGAAAAACTAAGCAATGCCTGGATTCCATAAGCATAATAACCAACAGGATTTTTTGATATAGCTGTTCCTTTTTAAAATTAACTAGTTAATTTGTTTATTAATTTATTTACATTCTGATCTCTGCTCCCTCTCTGGGTCCTGGTCCCTCCCTTCCCCATCTCTGTTCTCTAACTCTTCTGAGAGGATTCCCTCTCTTGGGGTATTACCCCACCATGGCACATCAAGTGTTTGCCAGATTTGGCACATCTTCTCTCACTGAACCCAGACAAAGCAGCCATAGATGGTCCTGTCTAAAAGAAATGCTGGGAAGGAACAAAGACTGGAGAAAAGGCCAAACAATAATCAGCCTAACTCAAAACACATCCCATGGGAAAGGACCAATCCCTGACATTATTAATGACATGTTGTTATACTTGCAGACAGGAGCCTAGCAGACTGTCCTCCATGAGACTATACCCAGTAGCAGACTGAAACAGAAGCAGATACCCACATCCAAACATTTGACAGAGTTTGGGGACACTTATGGAAGAGTTGGGGGAAGGATTGAATGCCCTGAAGGCGAAGGGGACCTCACAGGAAGACCAAAAGTGTCAACTAACATGGACCCCGGGAGCTCTCAGAGACTAAGCCACTAACCAAAGAACATACACAGGCTGGAATGAGATGGCAGCACATATGTAGCAGACAGACAGGACTGTTTCTTAAAACACTTTTTAATATGTGGCATGTCTGAAATGGAGATCTATTATGGAGAGTATAAGAAGCACCCCCTTCAGGTTCCTGGGATGACACAAAGGTTTAGTCATCACTAGTGCTCATCTTCCATGTAGAATTTGTTTCTGTTACGTGTTTATGTCATACTTATTTTGGAAATCTTCAGGAATAGCAAGAGAAATTTTGTTTTTGCTTTTGTTTTTTGTTGTTTTTTATCATTATGGAAAAACAAGTTAATTAATCCATTAATAATCAAAGGGTTCACTATGTTTGAATATGAAAAACTCTAACTAGTTTTTTTTTTTTTTTTTTTTTTTTTTTTTTTTTTTTTTTTTTTTGGAGCTGGGGACTGAACCCAGGGTCTTGCGCTTGCTTGCTAGGTCTAACTAGTTTTAAGGCAAATTTAATGATAAATCAATTTTAAAACTTTAGTCCTACAGTTCTACTAAAGAACATTAGATACTTTAGGTAGAGATTCAGAGGAATGGTTGATGACTACTGTAGATGGTAATTTGGTCTTTTAAGCTAACCTCAACTTTGTTTTTCTTTCCTTTTCTTATTTATTATTTTATTTATTTATTTTTCAAATGTCTTCATTCCTGGTCTCTCCCCACCATCCCATCCACACTCTGTTTTGCTTATAAGAGGGTGCTCCTCCACTCACCCACCCACTTCAGTCTTACCTCTCTACAATTCTTCTACACTGGGGAATCAAGCCACTACAGTACAAAGGAAAACTTTGTTTTCTTTATTTATATAGTTCTTTGTGCTTGGTGAGACACTTGATGTGAAAGTCCAGATCTTTGCTGGGTATAAAAGTTGTGGATTCTTATATTTTTAATTGTGTGTAGTAATGAAAATGGATGATGACTTCCAAATTAGAAAATCAGAAGTGACTATTTTCTCCAGTTCAAAAATATTTTTACAATCATTACCAATTATTGCCTATGACAGAAGTCAGCAAAAATTAGATTTTGTATAATTTTATTATAGTCTCATTCTTTTATGTTCCCATTCCAACTTTTCTCTTATTACAGAATTTTTAAAAATCTCATTTATTTCTTTTGTCTTTCATACCTTTTACTCTTCTATTTAATTAAGACTAAATTTACCTAAATGATAAAAATGATTTGTAAGAAAAGGAGATTATTCTACCATACCTGTTGGAATATTCACAGATGAACTGGAATGAGACAAATAAAACAAAATAAAATTTAACTGGACAGAGCAGATTATATTAAATAAATCAAAATAATAATTTAACTAAAATGAGATAAGGCCCTAAGTTTTTCCCTTCAAGCTTCCAAATATGCTTCAGTATGAAACACAGTCTCCCTTTCCTGTCCTCAGGTGACAACACCCTTCTTTCAACAACATTGTGCCATGAGCAATCAGTAGAGCCCATGGTTGTAAATTCTGTATGAGCATAGAGTATCCTTCCCACTCTCCTCTTTCAAAAGCAAGGAATGCGCCATAGCCCTGAAGAAGGAACAGCCACCTCTCACTGTACAGAGAGGTTCAAGCACATGGTAACAGACCTGACAAGGTAAAACTTCTTTCATTTTCCAGAAGACAGAAGGCACATGGCCCCCAGCTCTTCCCCATCTGAAGCACTCATGTCTATCTTGGAATGGTAGGAAAGGAGGCTTCATTAACCTTTCCTAGCAGACACCTTAAGAAGCTAAAGGAACAGAGAACCTGAGGATGCTGTCCTGTGCAGTAAGGGTCTTAGTGGAGTATCAGTGATAACATATCATTAAGGAGATTCATTAAGCCTTCACTTTATATGCCTTGCCTTACGTGTAAAACTGTGGAATGAAGATTTTTTTTCTCAGTTTTCCCTCTGCCTTAGAAATACAACAAACTGTAGCTAATGTAGTCAACTGGCCTGTCAGGCATGTTGGGAATCTTCTAGATTCACCCTGTTTTTCCAGAAAGATGGTAAGGGCTATGTCATCTGTCTTTACATTAATATTTCACCTGTTGAGTATATTCTTCATGTGTGAACATATGAGAAGAGCTGGGAAGTTTAACTTGTGAATGTATTTTTATTTCTTTGTTTGATGGCTTCATATTCCCCGTCCACTTTCCTCTATCCCCTTCCCTAACCCCTCCTCCTCATGCTTCTTCTTTTTCCTATCACAAGTTTCTCGCTGTCCAGAAAATGGAGTAAGGTATTATGAGTTGGATAGGGAATGGTGAAAAAAATAGACATCTTTAACAAAGAGGCACACAGAGATGAAATATGGATTGTGAATTTTCTTCCAACTCATTTGTGGAAAGATACAGATATTTTTCAAATAAGTGATAAAATTATTTCTTCAGATTCATGTAATTGAAGTAGATGCCAGTATTTATACACCAATTTTATGTCATAAGAATAAATTCAGCCTACAGCCAAAGCTCTGACCCATAATTTTCCTGTCTGAAAAAAATACAGGGAAGGAAACGGAGAAGAGCCTGAGGAAAAGAGGGCCCAGTGACAGGCCCAAAGTGGGTTCCAGATCAAGAGGAGGTCCCAAGACCTGACGCTATTGCTGAATCTATGAGGCATTCACATATAGGGACCTACCATGACTGCTCTCCAGAAGATCCAACAAGTGGCTGAAAGAGTAGGATGCAGATATGTGCACCCAACCAACAAACAGAAGCTGCTGACCTTTCTGGTTGAATCAGGGAAAAGCGGGAGGAAGATAAGGAGAAGGGCAACCCTGTAGGAGAACCATCATCAGTCTCTATTAACTTGGACCCCTGAGATCTCTTAGACACTGGATCACCAACCAGGCAGCATACATCAGCCGGGATGAGGCCTCCAGCACATATACAGCAGAGGACTCCCAGGTCTGGGTTCATCATCAGAAGATGCACCTAACCCCCAAAAGACTGGAGGTCCCAGGGAGTTTAGAGGTCTGGTGGGGTGGGTCGGATAGGGACATACTTGTGGAGATGGGGGGAGTACGGGAGGGTGGGGAGAAGGTATTTGAGGTGGAACTCATGCTGGGTGGACTGGGAGGAGAATAAAATCTGGAGTGTAAAAATAAATAAATAAATAAATAAATAAATAAATAAGCAAAAAGGTAAATAATTAAAAGATAAATAAAAAAAGAATAAATTCAGAATGCCTCATTAAATTTTGGGGGACTTTTAACCCAGTAAATCGGCTGCTCTGGCAAGGGATTATATCGAAAGTCCTAGATCGGTTTGATCTGGTTGACATGAAGCATTCTTAGTATATATAGTTAAGATAAAATTAGTTCGTAGGAGGGAACAGCCAAGGTTGAAAGTGATGTCTAATTGAAGTACAAAGTGACGAATGAGAGAAAAATTTGAAAAAAAAATGAATCAGAGATAAAATAAGCCCAACTCTCATGAGAACAGCACAGGAAAGAGAAGCACAGGGAGAGTCAGTCACACAGGAATCAGCACAGTGCAGTGCAGTGGAGTTGCATTCCATTGTGAGGTCATGCAGTTCAGTTCAGTTCAGCTGAGGCAACTGAAGCCGGAGAATAAGAAAGAGACAGAAGAATAGGAGATAATCGCCAGGTTTAGTTTGAGACCAAGCAGAGCAATTCAGTGAGAAGCTGAGAGAAGCAAGATTGAGTCAGCTAGTCTGGAGTGGAGTTTGAGCCAGAGCAGCTGAGTGGAACTAGCCAAAAGAGTTCAGAATGAACTAGAATGGGTGAGCTTACTCATCAGTAAGCCTCCAAGATGATAATTACTTCCAATGAATAAAACTTGCATGTAAAACAAATAAAGAACGTGCTGAACGTTGCACTGCAGAAAAGGAACAAGAAAATGTCTCGCAAGGGCAGACTAACACAAAAATTGAGTTTGGACTCTTTGTCTTCTTTGTATTAAGGGAAGTATTGGGTATGTTGGTAGGCAAAGAAATCGTTGTCAGAATATATCCAAATAACTGAATTTCCTCATGTTTTATCCAAAAATGTACTTTAAACTAGATGAAAACTATTTCTGATAAGCAGAGATTCATAGGCAGAAATGCCACAAAAGAAATTGACCTGTTTTATTGCCTTTTAGTTTGGATTATTTTAAAATACATTACATTATTGTGTTGTTGGCCCTTATTGAACTTTTAGTTGAGGAATGTTAACTTCCACTTCAAAGTTTCACTGTCTATCATTGAAAAGGTTTTATAGCAACAAAATTTTCCTGCTCCTTATTTTACATTCTAACCATGCATGCAGTGATTATATATATATATAAATGTGTGGGAAATTCTAATATATCTGTTATAGGTAGGAAAGTATAAATAAATAGAACAAATTTTATTCACTACTTTTCAGAAAAATAAAATGTGAGCTCTCTTACTAAAATTTAATGGTCAGCTGCCATGAAAAATACGCCCTATTAATTTTAAGGAAGTTTACAAGAAGTAATATTGAATTTTTCAAGAAAAATAATATGAAGAACAAATGCTGAGGAGTGAGAAAGCATGCATGCTGTTCTCACAAAGCAGTCAAGTTTAGTTCATGGCTGCCATTCCAGTCATTTGGGACTCAGTCTCCAGGGGTTCTGATGCTTCCTACCTCTACAAGTACTTAAACTCAGGTGCAAATACCCACACAGAGACATACAAAATATGCAAATAAATTTTATAAACGAAGGAAAATTTTAAAATAAAATAACAAATCCTTTGTGTGTCATATCCTTAGTAAATCACAACTTAGCTTCTAGTTTATGGATTGCTTGAATATCACATTTGGGTACTTTTTATTTATTATAAAACTTAAGCAACCAACAGCAACAAAAATCAAAATCAAATCAAAAATCAAAACAAAACCAAACATGAAAGAACAGAAACAAACAAACCAAATGACAACACATTTTACTTCAATGAAACTCTTGTTCTAGTTCTTAACGAAGGCAGAGACATTGTTCAGTAAGCAACCTGGTCTTTCCTATGCTAGTTTGAAATCCTAAACTATTAGCTTCTTCCATGCCCAGTTCTTTACCTTCTTTGTTTGTTTCCTTTTGCAAACATAAATGACATTTTTGCAAACAAGTCAGATTTTGTCAAGGGCTGAGAAAGGATTGAAAATTTGTCTTAGCCACTGCCATTCAATGATCCTTTATGATGTACCTTCTAGAAGTTCCCAGAATTAGTCTCGATTGCCATCATTTTTCATTCTACTCCTGAGATGAGTATTCTTGTCCCTTTAGATTTAATGCTTTATTGATGGTGTTGAACCAATTCGAACTAATTTTCACACACGCAGCTCCATCACTTTTCTCAACTCTTGTTTGTACCCTTTTGATGTGGCTAATTCACTTACCTCTGGCAATGAATGGAAGCTTGTCTCTAACGTGAAAATGAAACCAAACTAATCATGCATATTACTGTGCCAATCAAGAGAGAGAGAGAGAGAGAGAGAGAGAGAGAGAGAGAGAGAATGAGAGATGAAACTGTATTTGATTGATGTGATTCATAATGCTATTGTTACTCAATGATTACCTATGTTAACTTCTTCAGCCCCTGAATGAATAAAATCAAATGAGAGCATTAATTTTTCTTAGATATTGCCTCTACTTAAATTGAACTGCTTTTGCTTCAGTCCTATTCTTAGTCCATAATGAGAAGCCCATGTAGAACTGTACTAGGAGTACTGGGAGCATGTTATTATTGTAAGAAACAGCCATGTGTATTTAACTTCACTGATTAAGGAGTAGATTGTGTGATGTTTTGTTTGATACTGACTTGTGCTTATTCTTCCCAGCAGGCTAAATCTTGTTGCAATCTCAGCTGGCTATCTTCTCTGTTTGCTGTTATTGGTATTTTCATTCTTGATTTTTTTTTAACTGCTGGTCTTTCAGCTGAATTGTTTTCATTTTTGTTTCAATGACTTCTTCTACATCCAGACTGTGTCCTCTTGTTTCCTTTCTGAATAAAAGCAATTATTATGCTTGTGAATCCATTGCAGTTTAGAAATAGATCAAAATCTTCTCATACCCCCTCATTACTCCAAATTACATATAAAAAATTTTGAGACCCTGTGAGAGAGAGACCCAACCGCCTGGTCAGGTGGGCACTCCTGAGGCTGCAGAGCGGAAGAGACCACCAACACTGCTCACCCCTGGCCACATCCCTGGCCCAAGAGGAAACTGTATAAGGCCTCTGGGTTCCCGTAGGGGAGGGCCCAGGAGCGGCAAGACCCCTGCCTGAGACACCACAGGAACCTGAAAGGACAGACTGGATAAACAGTTCTCTGCACCCAAATCCCGTGGGAGGGAGAGCTAAACCTTCAGAGAGGCAGACAAGCCTGGGAAACCAGAAGACACTGCTCTCTGCACACACATCTCGGACGCCAGAGGAAAAAGCCAAAGACCATCTGGAACCCTGCTGCATTGAAGCTCCCGGAAGGGGCGTCACAGGTCTTCCTGGTTGCTGCCGCTGCAGAGAGCCCCTGGGCAGCACCCCACGAGCAAACTTGAGCCCCGGGACCACAGGTAAGACCAAATTTTCTGCTGCAAGAAAGCTGCCTGGTGAACTCAAGACACAGGCCCACAGGAACAGCTGAAGACCTGTAGAGAGGAAAAACTACACGCCGGAAAGCAGAACACTCTGTCCCCATAACTGACTGAAAGAGAGGAAAACAGGTCTACAGCTCTCCTGACACACAGGCTTATAGGACAGTCTAGCCACTGTCAGAAATAGCAGAACAAAGTAACACTAGAGATAATCTGATGGCGAGAGGCAAGCGCAGGAACCCAAGCAACAGAAACCAAGACTACATGGCACCATCGGAGCCCAATTCTCCCATCAAAACAAACATGGAATATCCAAACACACCAGAAGCGCAAGATCTAGTTTCAAAATCATTTTTGGTCATGATGCTGGAGGACTTCAAGAAACACATGAAGAACTCCCTTAGAGAACAAGTAGACGCCTACAGAGAAGAATCGCAAAAATGCCTGAAAGAATCGCAAAAATCCCTGAAAGAATTCCAGGAAAACATAAATAAACAAGTAGAAGCCCATAGAGAGGAGACACAAAAATCCCTGAAAGAATTCCAGGAAAACATAAATAAACAAATAGAAGCCCATAGAGAGGAGACACAAAAATCCCTGAAAGAATTCCAGGAAAACACAATCAAACAGTTGAAGGAATTAAAAATGGAAATAGAAGCAATCAAGAAAGAACACATGGAAACAACCCTGGATATAGAAAACCAAAAGAAGAGACAAGGAGCTGTAGATACAAGCTTCACCAACAGAATACAAGAGATGGAAGAGAGAATCTCAGGAGCAGAAGATTCCATAGAAATCATTGACTCAACTGTCAAAGATAAGGTAAAGCGGAAAAAGCTACTGGTCCAAAACATACAGGAAATCCAGGACTCAATGAGAAGATCAAACCTAAGGATAATATGTATAGAAGAGAGTGAAGACTCCCAGCTCAAAGGACCAGTAAATATCTTCAACAAAATCATAGAAGAAAACTTCCCTAACCTAAAAAAAGAGATACCCATAGACATACAAGAAGCCTCCAGAACTCCAAATAGATTGGACCAGAAAAGAAACACCTCCCGTCACATAATTGTCAAAACACCAAACGCACAAAATAAAGAAAGAATATTAAAAGCAGTAAGGGAAAAAGGTCAAGTAACATATAAAGGGAGACCTATCAGAATCACACCAGACTTCTCGCAGAAACTATGAAGGCCAGAAGATCCTGGACTGATGTCATACAGACCCTAAGAGAACACAAATGCCAGCCCAGGTTACTGCATCCAGCAAAACTCTCAATTAACATTGATGGAGAAACCAAGATATTCCATGACAAAACCAAATTTACACAATATCTTTCTACAAATCCAGCACTACAAAGGATAATAAATGGTAAAGCCCAACATAAGGAGGCAAGCTATACCCTAGAAGAAGCAAGAAACTAATCGTCTTGGCAACAAAACAAAGAGAATGAAAGCACACAAACATAACCTCACATCCAAATATGAATATAATGGGAAGTAATAATCACTATTCCTTAATATCTCTCAATATCAATGGCCTCAACTCCCCAATAAAAAGACATAGATTAACAAACTGGATATGCAACGAGGACACTGCATTCTGCTGCCTACAGGAAACACACCTCAGAGACAAAGACAGACACTACCTCAGAGTGAATGGCTGGAAAACAACTTTCCAAGCAAATGGTCAGAAGAAGCAAGCTGGAGTAGCCATTCTAATATCAAATAAAATCAATTTCCAACTAAAAGTCATCAAAAAAGATAAGGAAGGACACTTCATATTCATCAAAGGAAAAATCCACCAAGATGAACTCTCAATCCTAAATATCTATGCCCCAAATACAAGGGCACCTACATACGTAAAAGAAACCTTACTAAAGCTCAAAACACACATTGCACGTCACACAATAATAGTGGCAGATTTCAACACCCCACTCTCATCAATGGACAGATCGTGGAAACAGAAATTAAACAGTGATGTCGACAGACTAAGAGAAGTCATGAGCCAAATGGACTTAACGGATATTTATAGAACATTCTATCCTAAAGCAAAAGGATATACCTTCTTCTCAGCTCCTCATGGTACTTTCTCCAAAATTGACCATATAATTGGTCAAAAAACGGGCCTCAACAGGTACAGAAAGATAGAAATAATCCCATGTGTGCTATCGGACCACCACGGCCTAAAACTGGTCTTCATAACAATAAGGGAAGAATGCCCACATATACTTGGAAATTGAACAATGCTCTACTCAATGATAACCTGGTCAAGGAAGAAATAAAGAAAGAAATTAAAAACTTTTTAGAATTTAATGAAAATGAAGGTACAACATACCCAAACTTATGGGACACAATGAAAGCTGTGCTAAGAGGAAAACTCATAGCGCTGAGTGCCTGCAGAAAGAAACAGGAAAGAGCATATGTCCGCAGCTTGACAGCACACCTAAAAGCTCTAGAACAAAAAGAAGCAAATACACCCAGGAGGAGTAGAAGGCAGGAAATAATCAAACTCAGAGCTGAAATCAACCAAGTAGAAACAAAAAGGACCATAGAAAGAATCAACAGAACCAAAAGTTGGTTCTTTGAGAAAATCAACAAGATAGATAAACCCTTAGCCAGACTAACGAGAGGACACACAGAGTGCGTCCAAATTAACAAAATCAGAAATGAAAAGGGAGACATAACTACAGATTCAGAGGAAATTCAAAAAATCATCAGATCTTACTATTAAAAACCTATATTCAACAAAACTTGAAAATCTTCAGGAAATGGACAATTTCCTAGACAGATACCAGGTATCGAAGTTAAATCAGGAACAGATAAACCAGTTAAACAACCCCATCACTCCTAAGGAAATGGAAGCAATCATTAAAGGTCTCCCAACCAAAAAGAGCCCAGGTCCAGATGGATTTAGTGCAGAATTCTATCAAACCTTCATAGAAGACTTCATACCAATATTATCCAAACTACTCCACAAAATTGAAACAGATGGAGCACTACCGAATTCCTTCTATGAAGCCACAATTACTCTTATACCTAAACCACACAAAGACACAACAAAGAAAGAGAACTTCAGACCAATTTCCCTTATGAATATCGACGCAAAAATACTCAATAAAATTCTGGCAAACCGAATTCAAGAGCATATCAAAACAATCATCCACCATGATCAAGTAGGCTTCATCCCAGGCATGCAGGGATGGTTTAATATACGGAAAACCATCAACGTGATACATTATATAAACAAACTGAAATAACAGAACCACATGATCATTTCATTAGATGCTGAGAAAGCATTTGACAAAATTCAACACCCCTTCATGATAAAAGTCCTGGAAAGAATAGGAATTCAAGGCCCATACCTAAACATAGTAAAAGCCATATACAGCAAACCAGTTGCTAACATTAAACTAAATGGAGAGAAACTTGAAGCAATCCCACTAAAATCAGGGACTAGACAAGGATGCCCACTCTCTCCCTACTTATTCAATATAGTTCTTGATGTTCTAGCCAGAGCAATCAGACAACAAAAGGAGATCAAGGGGATACAGATCGGAAAAGAAGAGGTCAAAATATCACTATTTGCATATGACATGATAGTATATTTAAGTGATCCCAAAAGTCCCACCAGAGAACTACTAAAGCTGATAAACAACTTCAGCAAAGTGTCTGGGTATAAAATTAACTCAAATAAATCAGTTGCCTTCCTCTATACTAAAGAGAAACAAGCCGAGAAAGAAATTAGGGAAATGACACCCTTCATAATAGACCCAAATAATATAAAGTACCTCGGTGTGACTTTAACCAAGCAAGTAAAAGATCTGTACAATAAGAACTTCAAGGCACTGAGGAAAGAAATTGAAGAAGACCTCAGAAGATGGAAAGATCTCCCATGCTCATGGATTGGCAGGATTAATTTAGTAAAAATGGCCATTTTACCAAAAGCAATCTACAGATTCAATGCAATCCCCATCAAAATACCAATCCAATTCTTCAAAGAGTTAGACAGAACAATTTGCAAATTCATCTGGAATAACAAAAAACCCAGGATAGCTAAAGCTATCCTCAACAATAAAAGAACTTCAGGGGGAATCACTATCCCTGAACTCAAGCAGTATTACAGAGCAATAGTGATAAAAACTGCATGGTATTGGTACAGAGACAGACAGATAGACCAATGGAATAGAATTGAAGACCCAGAAATGAACCCACACACCTATGGTCACTTGATTTTTGACAAAGGAGCCAAAAACATCCAATGGAAAAAAGGTAGCATTTTCAGGAAATGGTGCTGGATCAACTGGAGGGCAACATGTAGAAGAATGCAGATCGATCCATGCTTATCACCCTGTACAAAGCTTAAGTCCAAGTGGATCAAGGACCTCCACATCAAACCAGACACACTCAAACTAATAGAAGAAAAACTAGGGAAGCATCTGGAACACGTGGGCACTGGAAAAAATTTCCTGAACAAAACACCAATGGCTTATGCTCTAAGATCAAGAATCGACAAATGGGATCTCATAAAACTGCAAAGCTTCTGTAAGGCAAAGGACACTGTGGTTAGGACAAAACGGCAACCAACAGATTGGGAAAAGATCTTTACCAATCCTACAACAGATAGAGGCCTTATATCCAAAATATACAAAGAACTCAAGAAGTTAGACCGCAGGGAAACAAATAACCCTATTAAAAATGGGGTTCAGAGCTAAACAAAGAATTCACAGCTGAGGAATGCCGAATGGCTGAGAAACACCTAAAGAAATGTTCAACATCTTTAGTCATAAGGGAAATGCAAATCAAAAGAACCCTGAGATTTCACCTCACACCAGTGAGAATGGCTAAGATCAAAAACTCAGGTGACAGCAGATGCTGGCGAGGATGTGGAGAAAGAGGAACACTCCTCCATTGTTGGTGGGATTGCAGACTGGTAAAACCATTCTGGAAATCAGTCTGGAGGTTCCTCAGAAAATTGGACATTGAACTACCTGAGGATCCAGCTATACCTCTCTTGGGCATATACCCAAAAGATGCCTCAACATATAAAAGAGACACGTGCTCCACTATGTTCATCGCAGCCTTATTTATAATAGCCAGAAAATGGAAAGAACCCAGATGCCCTTCAACAGAGGAATGGATACAGAAAATGTTGTACATCTACACAATGGAATATTACTCAGCTATCAAAAACAACGACTTTATGAAATTCGTAGGCAAATTGTTGGAACTGGAAAATATCATCCTGAGTGAGCTAACCCAATCACAGAAAGACATACATGGTATGCACTCACTGATAAGTGGCTATTAGCCCAAATGCTTGAATTACCCTAGATCCCTAGAACAAACGAAACTCAAGACGGATGATCAAAATGTGAATGCTTCACTCCTTCTTTAAATGAGGAAAAAGAATACCCTTGGCAGGGAAGGGAGAGGCAAAGATTAAAACAGAGACTGAAATAACACCCATTCAGAGCCTGCCCCACATGTGGCCCATACATATACAGCCATCCAATTAGACAAGATGGATGAAGCAAAGAAGTGCAGACCGACAGGAGCCGGATGTAGATCGCTCCTGAGAGACACAGCCAGAATACAGCAAATACAGAGGCGAATGCCAGCAGCAAACCACTGAACTGAGAATAGGTCCCCCGTTGAAGGAATCAGAGAAAGAACTGGAAGAGCTTGAAGGGGCTTGAGACCCCAAAAGTACAACAATGTCAAGCAACCAGAGCTTCCAGGGGCTAAGCCACTACCTAAATACTATTCATGGACTGACCCTGGACTCTTACCTCATAGGTAGCAATGAATATCCTAGTAAGAGCACCAGTGGAAGGGGAAGCCCTGGGTCCTGCTAAGACTGAACCCCCAGTGAACTAGACTATGGGGGAGGGCGGCAATTGGGGGAGGGTTAGGAGGGGAACACCCATAAGGAAGGGGAGGGGGGAGGGGGATGTTTGCCCGGAAACCGGGAAAGGGAATAACACTTGAAATGTATATAAGAAATACTCAAGTTAATAAAAAAAATTTTTGCTCCAAAATAATTTATAATGTCTCACCCATGCCTGGTTTATAGGATTCATAAAAGTTGCACAAGTGATTAAGGTCTTTATGAACTGTGATTATTTAACTATGATGATATAAATAGTACAAGGTATGTAGAACCTGTGTTCTAATTGTCTAAGAACCTGGAAATCATTGTAATCAAGGCAAATCTATTTATACAGGGACATACATCAAAGAGAGATACTAGAATGAGATGTTCTTTAATGCATGATGCACAAAAATAAAGTAAGTCCATTTCTCAACCCTAGGTAGAGGAAAAAAAATTCTTTAGAAATGTTTTTCTCCACAGATTTATAAATAAGTCAAGGATCATAAGTTAAAATCATTCTTGACTTAGAGTGAACTGTGTATTAAAGGGTGACTTAGAGTGAACTGTGTATTAAAGGGTGTCTCAGAGAGACAAAATCAAAAGGCAAAGGAACATCAGAAAGTAGAGACATATTAAAGCGATTACATCTTTTGGACCAATGAGTCTACCAAAACATGCCAAAACATGATTGATAGGCTTCCAAATTAGTGTGATATAAATTAATGGATATTGGAAGAGACAATTTGTTTGATATTTTTATTTAGTGTATATGTCCTCCAGGATTACAAGACAGTAAACTTATGGTGTTTAAAATAGCAATGTCATTATAAAATGCTCAAGGAGTCCTAGAAAAATTATGAATGATTTTTATGATATTTCTGCAACCATAGTTTTATGATTTCTGAATGTGTACAGCATGAGCTATAACACACACACACACGTGCACACACACACATACACACACACACATTATATATTCATGCTCACGTAAAATGAGAGTGTGATGTTGATATATGAAGTCTCTGTAAGGTCTCTGGAAAGCTGCTGAGATCTCTGGCATGTGATGATGTTGGACACCATGTGGATGTTCCTGGTTCATGCTATTGTAAGAAATCACATGGAAGCCCATGATCCATACTCCTGCCAAGAAAGCTACTTTTACAGTAGTATTGATTTCTATAAACTCAAAGTTGAGAAAAATGGTCATAAAAGGCTTCCGTGACAATACCTACTGCCTCCCAAATCCCCACCCCCAATAACAGCCTAGAAAGAAAGTCATTGAATAAAACAATTAATTTTTTGACAAGCTGCCTAATTGTAGCTCTCCACAACTGATGGTTTCTTGTAGGTGTTCAGGTGGGGAAGGACTCTGTTTTCTTTAAGGGAACAACTACTAGGAGTTTTACCAAGCATATGTGAGTATATAGGCAACAAAAAATAGGAATTCTTCTTCTGCCTTCTCCTCCTCCTCCTCCTCCATATCTCCTCCTCCTCCTCCTCCTTCTCCTCTTCCTCTTCCCTTTCTTCTTCTTCTTCTTCTTCTTCTTCTTCTTCTTCTTCTTCTTCTTCTTCTTCTTCTTCTTCTTCTTCTTCTTCTTCTTCTCCTCCTCCTCCTCCTCCTCCTCCTCCTCCTCCTCCTCCTCCTCCTCCTCCTCCTCCTCCTCCTCCTCCTCCTCCTCCTCCTCCTCCTCCTTCTTCTTCTTCTTCTTCTTCTTCTTCTTCTTCTTCTTCTTCTTCTTCTTCTTCTTCTTCTTCTTCTTCTTCTGTGGGAGATCATCATGGGGGATCAGACCTGGGAGGACTGGAAAGTGAATATTATAGGGGTATATGATGTAAAAATCTAACATAACAAAAATAATATGTAAAATAGAATGAACTTTTTAATACTTGATGTGGTGTACAATGACTTATAATTAGGTGGAATACTTTTATTTTTAAGAAGCTAGCGAGCTGGGGCCAAAGAGATAGCTCAGAGCTTAAGAGCACTAGCTGCTCCTCCTGAGTTCAATTCCCCAGTCACCACATGATGGTCCATAACCATCTAAAATGGGAATCACAGTGGTCAGAGGGATGGAGAGACGTGGCTGGGAGAGGGGCCAGGGAGGGGAACATGATCAGATATTGGGTGGGGGAAAACAGGAGTGAAGCCCTGAAAGCCAGCAGAAAGAATGAAAACAGGCAATCTCAGGAGATAGGAGGGGGGAAGAATCTCTAGAATGTACCAGAGACCTGGGAGGTGAAAGAGTCTCAGGAATCAAAGGAAGAAATCTTAGATGAAATTCCCTACAGTGGTGAGAAGGAACTTGTGAAGTCCAGCTCCAGTAGAAAGACAGGGCATCAAGTCCCATCCCAACAGTCAAAAACTGTGACCCAGAACTGTTCCTGTGTAACAGAACTGCAGAAGCAAAAATGGAAAAGAGATTATAGGAAAGGAGTTCCAGTGACCAGCCCAAACTGGGATCCATCCCAAGGGGACCTTCCAAGGCCTGACACTATTACATAGCTGCCCTCTGAGGGGCCAACAAGCATATATCACTGAGATCAATGCAGATACTTACAAAGTTGGAAGAAGTTGTGGAAGTGGACAACCCCACAGGAGGGTGAGCAGTCTCCACTATAACCTGAACACTTGAGATCACTCAGACACTGAGTCACCAACCAGGCAGCATACACTAGCTGGTATGAGGCCCCTGACACATATACAGCAAAGGACTGCCTGGTCTGGTCTAAGTTAGAGCAGATGCACCTAACTGCTGAGAGACTTGAACCCCCAGGGAGTGTAGAGTCCTGGTGGGGTGGGGAAAGGTTAATAGGAACATTCTCTTGGAGACAGGGTAGGAGGAATGGGATGAGGAACTGTTGGGGGTACGACCTGAAGGTTAATAATGATTGGACTATAAAAAAATTAAAGAATATTTTTTAAAAAAGCTGGCAAGCCACAGAGACATGAATCGGATTTAAAAATGTGTACAGTGTTTCCAACTATCCTGTAGCAATGGTAAAAGACATCAGTTTCTCAAAGACTTTAGTATGAGGAGTTGTGTCGGAGTTTTCTTGAATGAAAGAACAAGGATGTTTTACCAGTTGGAGATGTTCTGGATCACATTAGGAGAAGAAATATGATGTTAATGGTCCATGACCAATGCAGAATGTGACAAAACCATCAGGGTGAATATTAAATGTGTGAATTTGTTTTCTTGAAGGTGGTGGGTGAAATTTTTTGTGACATAAATAACTTTGTAGAGAGGTGAAATTACTCTGTTCATAGGCAAGACACAAAAGAAACCATAAGCTCTCTATCTTAACTGATGCTTATATTAAACAATTCTGAATATGTTTCAATAAAGCATGAAGGAAAACAATTGGTAGATTTCAACAGCCTTTGGGAATGATAGTGAAAATTATAGAATAGAATAAAAATAAACTTATATTCATCAGCTATGATGTAGATGTTTACAGGTAGAAATCTTTAAAGAAATGGTGTGTACATTTCTCTACTAATGGAATTCAAAGGTAAATACTGTCTATTAATACACAAGTAAATTATGTATCATATCTATTTACCACACAATAGATGTGTTACATTTATAGCTTTCACTCTCATAGAAAAACCAAGACTTCATAGACAAAGAGGTAAGTATAAGACTGGTGGAAAAATACCAAACCAAAAATAAAAATACAAAAAATGCAATATTAGAAAATGTTCAAAAAAGGAAAAAAAAAACAAAACACTGACCAAGTTATGGCAATATGACAAGGTGACTGAACAACAGCTAAAGCAAGTTGAGGGAACAGGGAAAAGAAACAATGAGTAGAGGGAAGAAATATATAATGAGGAAACAAAGGAATGGAGGAAATAGAGGAAGGAAGGAAAGTAAAAATTCAACATCATTGATGAACATAGATACAAAATTATGACTAAATAAATATCATATGTGTAGAGCAGAAATATCATGTACAGAATTCCAGATGTACTCTCATTCCTTATTAATGGGCTATAGAGGGCTAAGTGGATAACAAAGCCATTAAACTCTATGCATTGAGCCAGTGATCAATTCCTGAATCTTATTTCATATGGTTTATAGCCATCTATAATACAACACCATCACATTAACGTTTTAATGTTATATAGCATTATAACAAATCTCTAAGTCTCTAAGAAAGAAGGCCCTAAGGTGATAGGATAACTGTATTTAAAGAGATGCTAGAACCTAGGGCAAAGATTGGATAAAATTAAAATTATAGAAGGTACATAGTTTAATAATAGTAAATACTGCCATCAGTAATTCACCAAATGCTATCATCAGGAATAGTAGATGACAATTTATCAATACATTTAAATATACTAATATTTAATATTTAATTTGATATTGATCTATAATATCTATACTTAGCAAAATTTTTTAATTCCATAAAACTTCTGATAATTTGGAATTGATTATTCTATCTTTAGAAATACTGGGAAAGTGATCTGACACACAAAAACTTAAGAAGAAAAATTATAAATCTATTGGTTAAAAAATCTCAACTACTCTCATCTTGTATCCTGAAGAAAGAGATAAAGGGCATAGCTTTGAATTTGGGTGGTACTCAAATGAAACTAGAACACAAATATTTACAAACACAGCATCTACAATCAGAAATTATGTTGACAAAACCAATCTTCAAGATCATGTAACTTCAAAATCAGAGTCTGATGAGATGAGATTATGGCAGATTTCCTCATTTGGAAAACAAGCCTACCTTAGTGGGAAGCTACATCTCTGTTTTCCACATAAAATCTAACAAAATTATCCCATGGACCTGTTGATGAAGCTGTCATATGTTTTCAGTACTGTAAGTTTTCTAGGTCAGATAATTTATTAAATTTATACACTACTTGAATAATTTTTAAATGCAGTAGTTATATTTCATGATGACTTTCTTCCTTAACATCTGAAATTGTTATTATGTAAAAATATTGTGTAAATACCTCATTTTTTTATATTTTCTTTTCCTGAGAGATACCTATTATGAATAAAGCCACTATGAGCATGGTTAAGCAAGTGTCATTTTGGTAACATAGAGCATATTTTGGGTATATGCCCACCAGTAGTATATAGTTAGGTATTGAGGAGGATGGAGTCTCGATTTTCCAAGAACTGGCATATTATTTTCATAGTGACTGTACAGTTTTGCACTCCCACCATCAATGGAGGAGTGTTCCTTTTGCTTTACATCCTCTCCATCATGAGGTATCATTTGTATCATTAGGCTTTAGCCATTCTGAGAGGTATAAGATGAAATATTAAAGTAGTTTTCATTTGCATTTCCCTTATGTCTAAAGATGATGAACATTTCTTTATGTATTTCTCATCCAGTTTAGGTTCCTTTATTGAGAACATTCTATTTAAATATGTTCCACATTTTCAATTGGAATTTTTGTGCTCTTTATATATTTTGAATATTAGACCTCTATCTGATAACCTGAGACCCAAGTCACAAGAGAAGGCCCATGCTTGACACTGCCTGGATTACCACAATCCATAACTCTATAACTCAGAGACGTACCGTAGAATCAAACACAATTTTTATAAAACAATGAGATTATTCCTTATGCCATAAATGATGCTTTGCTATATTATTAGGTTGGTAACTAATCAAATACTTATTAGAGATGTTTCTTCCAGCAGCTGATGGGAGCATATGCAGAAAAACACATCCAAATCTTAGGTGGAACTCAGGAATCCTGTTGTAGAGAAAGGAAGGCTTATAGGAGCCACAGGTATGAAGGACACCAAGGGACCACGGTGTGTACATAGTCTAGTCACCTAAGGGATGCCCATAGCACCTCACAGAGACTTAATCACAACCATGAGCTTGAGTGGTTCTACCTTAGGACCTCTGCATACATGTTGTGGTTATTTATCTTGGGGATTTTACTGGATTCCTAAAAGAATCTGTGGGGTTGATTCTGAAATGGGCCTATGGAACCCATTTCCTTCTTCTGCATTGTCTTATTTAGCCTTGCTATGAGGGTTTATGCCTACTCCCGTTGTATCTTTTCTGAAGAGAAATAGAGGAGTAGTAAGGGAAATGGGACTAGTGGATGGAGTGGAGGCCACAGTAGGGATATATTGTATGTGAGAAAAATAAAGGAAAAAAGGAATTTTTCAGTGCTAATCTGTTTGTCTCTACAGTTATTAGTTACATTTCTCCTACTTTCTCTGTTATTTGATCGTTAATATTTTTATCTCAGTATCTATGACAGCAATTTGTGTGGAAAGTCTGTGTATGGGTATCATTATGTGATACTTTTCTTTCTGAAACTATTTTTACATTTAGCATCATGCTTATCAATTCCATCTTTGATATTGTAAACCTTAGGGTATAACCTTTCACATAAATGATATACCATAGTGTCATTATCCAGGTTGCTTCCCTCCTTTAGATCTTGTGAATAGTGCTGGTAATAAACTGAGATTTCAGTGTTTTTACAACACAATGAGCACAGTACTGGGGCTTAAACACAGTGTTAGAATTGAGGGATCATATTGAAAAATTTTAACAATATTTACAACTTCTATAATGCCTTTAATTATATGAACAGTAAGACTGTACTTGAGTTTCCTTCAATCCACACTGGACATTTAGTCATTTCCAGACCCTCCCCTACCCCACCACCTTCACCACTTCCCCTCTCCCACCCCCTCCCCCTCTCCTTTCCCCACCTCCCTCCTTTTCCCTCTTCCTTTCCAACTCCCTCTCCTTCTCCCTCTCTCTCTCTCCTACCCTACTCTTCCTCTTTCTCACTAAAATATTTATTGTCATGTAAAATTTATAAAATTGGTATAAACATTTTTTCTCATTTCTGTAATAGATTATAAATTAAAATGGATAATTAATTGTTACTCTAGCAAGCACCTATGATCTGAGTATAAGGGCATGTTGGAGTAAAAGGCAGGCAGAGAAAGATGGTATATAAATACTTGCTGCTTCTAGAGTTCAATCTTATATTACTTAGGCTTAATCACATAGATTTTAAAGTATTAAAAACTTTCAGTATTTCTTGTTTGACAACATGAACAGCACAGTAAAAACAATGTGAAGAGAACCTGTTTTGGTACATTGTGGACCAATGTGGTGAAAAAGGAATGCTGATACATTTACTAATATTTTTCTAGAAAAAAAAATTTTGAGCAAGGACACACACACACACACACACACACACACACACACACTGTCCCCCGATATCAAAGGGGATATTTCACTGCCTTGCCTAAAATCCTTCTGTGGAAAAGCACATAATCATAATTAACAAACCATCAAAAGCAGCTCTCTTCCTGCACAAGTGAGAATCAGCTTGATTAAATGAATAAGGCTTTGAAGTTAAACATGAAAACTCCCGGTGAAACTGGCAATATTTTAATTTTCTATTCAAAATTTCAAGCCCTCTTCCAGTGGAATCATGCTATTTAAAACTTGTCAGCTCTGCAGTAATTCTGATGGAAATTACAATAAATGTCAGTGAAGGAGAATTTTAATAAGTGAGATAGTTTCTGAGTTAAGCATATTTTCATCCCCTCCAGAATTTACCACCTGCTCATACAGCACATTGTTCCGCCTCTGAATGAAGAATATTCACATTTCTCCAAAGGTAACAGTTAAGATCGTTCAGTACATGCATCCGCTTAGCATTTAACAAAAACCCACAAAGTTTAATTTAGTGAAAAGGCTACAATCGAGTGCCTCAGGTGTTCTTGTTAAATTCTGGTCCTGTCAATGTGAAGTGATTAGCAACTGCTGGATCAACTACTGGGCCCTGATCTGGATGTTACATAGTCACCACTGGTTACTAGCGATGCAGTTAAGCTCATTAATTTAATTTAGACTCAATTGGTAATGGGAGACAATGCATAACTTAGACCTCCCATGGCTTGTCTAAAATTTTCAACTTAAATACTTAACGTAGGAAAAAAGGTATTATTAATTAGATACTCTTCAGACCATTTGGTAAATTAAACATATGGTGTCAACTGGTCCAAAGTAACGTTTCAATATCCCCACAGTGCTACTCAGAGTAAGTGACAGATAATTTAGATATGAAAGAGTATGACTGTCAATATTTCAGTTACGGGATTCTATGATATTGTTTTTGCAACATTCTTTTGTCATGGTGGCCATCCTTGCTTAGTTCAGGAATGGATTGCAAAGAAAAAGGAAAGACAGGAGTTAAAACACTTCATGGTCTAGAGCGAAATTCAAGATTCACAATTATCATAATATCAAGAGGGTTAAGAATATCTTAGAAAATGATAATTGGGCCTGCAGACACGGGCTAATATGTAAATATACTTGCTGCTCTAAAATGAAAGCCATATGGCCTAAATTCAGTCCCTGGGCTGACCATGAAAACAGAGGTGAGAACAGATTCCATCAAGGTATTTTCAATCTCCACATGACCACAGAGGAGGTAGCATGCATTCACCTCTCAGACAGAAAGGAAGAATTTATTTCTCTAAAAATACTATCACATAAACTTTTATTTTATCCAAAGCAACACCAATTTGAGCTTTCTAAGATTTGATTGCAAAAATTCCCAAACTAAGATATGGTGACTAATAATTGTTATCAAAGCATCAACAGCTGACACAGGAAGATTACAAGTTGGAGGGCAGCTCAAGTTCCAAAGGATCTTATCTTTCTAACATAAGAGTAAACACAAATTTTTTTCAGGAAAAAAACTTTGAAAATATATATTCTCATTTTCCTAATTAAACAGAACTCACTGGGGCACGCACATTGATTGTTTGACTTTCTTATCTTTGCATTTGTGATAAATGTCATATCTATTATTTTATAAACTATTTCTGGAGTTGAATAATTTCTGTCTTTGCGCCTTGATTATAGGTGATGAATCTACCAACAACCATAAACTACACTACCAGTCTAATAATTGAAAGTACGATTTTTTTTATTATTAGAGGATGCCTATATTTTAATGTGCTTTCTCACATATAAATATAATGATGGACAACATAATGCACATGTTTTGTCTTGTTTCATAGCTTATGATATTACTCAGAATTTTTTGAACTCAATTAAAATGCAAAATAATAAACAGTTGATTTTTTGTCTGAATATAACTGTTGATATTATCATAGATAAGATTCTGTTCCAATAGTTGATCCAACATATTTTGTCTTTTGGTGAAAGGACTGGAGGGATGACTGCTGATATTACAGATTATTATTTATTATTATTTGCTTTAAGTGGGTGTCATGACATTTTCCCCTTAATTCCTGGATGACGTTTACTTCACAAATAAAAAGAAAACCATAAACCATAACACATAATCTCTACTTCTTACAATCTCTTTCAAACTGCAATATGAGAAACAAGCTTGAAGCTGTTCTTTACTCAGAAAGTAAAATTTCTTGTCAAAAGATTTCTTTTAAATTTGAACTGTTATTTAAAAAAATTCTTCCTGGGGATTTTTGTCATAACTCAATTAGAGCTGACAGCACATTTCAAATTCTGGTTTTACTTTAACAAATTACTCTACCGATGTTCCTCCAGGCTGCACTTTGATTATTAATTAGCATACATATCATGCAGCTAAAGGGAGGAGGATTTTTTAATAGGATTTTTTTCAGGATCAAGTGTTCTAAGTATAACAGCTTATTCATTTCAAGTGACTTGGGGGTTAACTTATAAAACTTATCTTTGCATCTTCATTTATTTTTCTCAGATGAAGGGTAAGAACACATCAAATCTCTCATAGCTACTGGCCAGTCTCACTCTCTAGACTAACTGATGTTTTTCCTTAGATATCACTTCACTTTTTTTTTTAAAGTCAGATCATTGCATTCTTAAACCAACTCAGTGCTGTGTTTCCAGGAGTTCAGCTTATAATAGTCTACAGTCAGCAAGTGTTTCAACTATAAAAAAATAGTGAAAACGTGCACAATTTTATATAAAAGTATGCCATTTTAGTCATCAATTTTAAATGTCTGGATTAATGTCACTTTAAAAACCCAGTTACTTTTCTGGAAGATTTGATTATAAGATATCTATTTATTTTACTAGAATTATATACTCAAATTATTTTACTTTATTATCATTTAATTTTTTATTGGCCTTGTTTTTTTTTTCTCTTTCTAAGACAATTCAGAAAGACTCTGAATTTGATCCAAGATTGCCAATGTTCCTTTTTTTCCTGCTTTATGGAATAGTTTGAGTAACATTGGTATTAGCTCTCTTTAGAACATTCAATAGAATTCTGCTCTAAAACCATCTGGTCTTAGGCTTTTTTGCTTGGGAGACTTTTAGTGCCTTCTTCTATTTCCATGGTGGTTATAGGACCTTTTAGACAGTTTATCTGATGTTGATTTAACTTTGGTAAGTGGTATCTGTATAGAAAACCATCCATTTCTTTAATTGTATTCATTTAATTTTTATTTTTTTATTATTGGATATTTTATGTATTTACATTTCAAATGTTTTCCTCTTTCCCGCTCTCTGACTCCCCCTACCCCTTCCCCTGCTTCTGTGAAAATGTTCTCATTCCCACCCACCCACTCCCATCTCAACATCCTGGCATTTCCTTACACTGGGGAAATGAGCCTTCACAGGACCAAGGGCTTCTCCTCTTATTGATGCCAGACAATGCTATCCTCTGCTACATATGTGACTGGAGCCATGGCTCCCTCCATGTATACTCTTTGGTTTGTGGTTTAGTTCCCAGGAGCTCTGGGGGGATCTAATTGGTTGGATTTTTCCAATTTTTGTGAAGCACACATAGGATTTTGAGTAAGAATGATTCTTTGAATTTCCTCAGGGTCTGCTTTATGTTTACTTTTTCATTTCTGATTTTGTTAATTTGGGGCTTGTTTCTTTGCATTTTAGTTACTGTGACTATGAATTTGTCTGTTTTGATTTGTCTCAAAGAAATAGCTCTGGTTTTGTTGATTCTTTGTATTTTCTATTTGTTTCTAATTTACCAATTTCAGCCCTGGGTTTGATTAATTCCTGTCATTTCTTCTCTTAGGTGTTTTGGTTTCCTTTTTTCTTTCCCCCAGACCCTTCAGGTTACTTTACATTGTTAGAACAGGAACTCCCCGATTTCTTCCTCGTTTCCATGTTTGCTGCCACTACTGACACATGAAAATAGCAGATATACATACTTACTGAAACTACAATCTTCAAAGTATAATAAACAAGAAAAACAGAGGTTTACACCACTCACATGGAGCTGTGATGAAACAGGAGTTTTTCACACAAAAGTTGGGCTAGCATTAGATTCTTACTTTTCTGTATTTAGGTCTGTGTTCTCAAAATCAAACAAACAAACAAACAAAGCAACAACAACAGAAAACAAAAAAACACAAAAAACACAAAAAAAACATAAATTATGGACAATCAAACTTTGTGCAGCCAAGTAAATTTATAGTCTTTTGTTTCTCTAAAAGTTTTACTAATTTTGTATACTGATTTTGTAGCAGTGGGTCAAGTGGTACTATTTCATTACTGTGGATTACGTATCTGTTTAGAGCTATGCAAATTTTAGAAGACAAGTAGTGGACTCTGTTTTCACCCACTAAGAGGACAGGATGAATCTTCACTTCTCATCAGCAATCAGTTAACGGAGGAATATGTTTAAAATGAAGAGAATAATAATTTCCTCTTCAGGAGACAAATTGTTGCATATTTATAAACGTGTTTGGGTATGTACTCAAATTATACTATGTACATTTTCATATTTACATATATATGTATAGATATGCTATACAAATGAAATGTGTATGTGTGAATAGGTATAAATAAAATGTAATTTTATATACTGTATCTCATAACTTATCACAGATAGACTATAAAATATATTAAAATTGCAGTTATTGAAATGATAACTAACAAAGGGGTATACAAGCAAAAGCTTTTAAGATTTTCTTTTATGTATTGACAGAATTCTGTTGAGAACAGACATTTTATCTATTAATACGAATAAAAATAATGACAAAGATAGCTTATATAACTAGATTTAAAGAGAAAAATAATTACTTCCAGTGTCTCCTAAAACTTGAAATAGAATCAGTTTGAATGATGCTCCTCTTCAAGGATAAAACATTTTATAAAGGACCTAGGAGAAGAAATTGTTCTGAAGTTTAGCTCTGCTTCCATTAGTTTATTTTCCCAAGATTTTGCTATGAATTTATTGATGAACAGAAAATTGTTACTTTTGCTATCATGGATTTGAGATCATTTTTCTCCAGGAGTCTGCTCACCATTTTCAATTTGTAATCTAGAGATAGGATTAATGCACCACTTGAAATATGACTGATTTTCATCTGTTCAATTTTATCTCTTAAATAGCAAAATCTGGAATCCAGTTTTTGGATCGACTTATC
Organism: Rattus norvegicus; assembly: GCF_021556685.1. Lineage (NCBI taxonomy): Eukaryota > Metazoa > Chordata > Mammalia > Rodentia > Muridae > Rattus > Rattus norvegicus. Next base: position 87,629,094 of record NC_141539.1, on the reverse strand, counting down.
ACAAGCAAAATATGCCTTGTTCATTTCAACATTCCACAACATATCAAAGATATATAATCCCTATCTCCACGATCAGATTGCTATGCACTTATATTCTATGATGCAAAATTTTACATTTAAACTATGACATTAAATAATTATTAAATAATTTGGTATCCACAGTCTTTAGTGAATCAGGAGAAACTGTGATAGGTTAAAATTGAAAAGGATAATATGACTTTGATATGATGTTGAAGAGCAAATCCAATAGGCTGAAGGCTGCTAAATTCATAAAATATAATATGGAAATATATGAAACAAAAAGAAAACATAGTAGCTTATTTCGTTATGGTTATGTTAGTTAAATAGCATTAAAAACCTAAATACTAAGAATGACATATTGAACAAACCATTCTTATTCTTTATTAATAAGGAATAATTCTAAGAAATAGAGTGTATGTTTATTAGCTTGCGGACACAAAGAAGTTTGTGTTTATCTCTTTTCTTTCTCAAGAACTCCCTACTTGTGCATTGTGGCTGACAATGATGTACATTGTGGAAAAGAAGGTATTTTGGATACCTGTACAATCCTCACTCTGGCAATGACGAAAACAAGCCTTCAATGACTAATATATGTTTAGAGATAAAAATATAATGAAAAATTCTTTTCATTAGTTTTCCTTAAAAAAAAACTTGCATTTTATGTGTTGTTATAAAATATGTGGACATTAATTCCTTTAATGAAATGCAAATATGACAAAAGCAACAAATTAATCTTTATGAGCTTCTAATATTGTAACAAAATACTAAGAAGTCAGTATTTAAAGAACTATAAGCATTTTTAGCTCAAAATTTGAAAATGTTATACCTTGTTCTCTTCCTGTCCTTTGCTTTTGGAGACCCATTGTGAGACAGTCCATTTTCCATTTTCACAGTAGCATAAGATAATTCAATTGCTTTTTGAATTTTATTCAAAAGTTGGGTCCACAAAAGAAGAAAGATTGTGTAGATAAAAAGATAAAACAAACCAAATCCCTATTTTTATTTTATACCAGCCAGTATATTTACCATTTGACTCAGAAATATGAATAGAAGGAAAGAAGATACAGGATGAAAATAAATACTTATTTTTATGATTATTAAGGTAATAGAATCCTGACTTACTGTTTGCTTTTATAGGCTTATTTGCTTGTTTACATGAGTATTTTGTATTTGTGTATTTAATAGTTATATGTATAATTATGACTGTGTGTTTTATTTATATTATTAATCACACTAAATTCCTCTGTGTTTGCTTTTACTCTTAATGATAAATATAATTTTAGAAATTAATCTATTGAAGTGAAAGGAACTTTCTCTGTTTTGGGGTTTCCTTTTGTTTGTTTGTTTTAGAGAATTTGCTTTTGGAAATTTAATTTTATGTATCCTTAAAACCTTTGCATTTAAATAAGTATACTGTATCATGATTAAAATTATAAGGTTTTATAGAAGTAATTAATATCAGACACTGGGTCACACAATACTATATGTAATTCTCATTATTCTGAGTTAGAAGTCAAGGAAAATAGCAAATCGGAGACCAAATTGGGCAACAAAAGAAGACTGATCTGGAAAGAACATCATTCAAACGGAAGAGAAAATATTTTGACTGAAGATAGGTTATATTGCAACCTACAATTAAAACGACACACTTAAACTCATGATTCTATTCACAGTGCAAGTTAGTGAGAAATTATTCAATATAAAATCTTTAGAACACGTCTTTACACCTTCCACAGTATGAAAGGCATTGAGGTTATATTTGCCTTTTTTCCTTTCTGTAAAATGGAGTATAGTAATGATTCCACTGATATCTAATCATTTTTAATTTAATTGGCAGTTGAACTTGACATAGAGGTTATTTCTGATTAAATTTTTGACCTATCATCCTTTCCATAATGGATTTTATTCTACTCCAGATTTATATGGATATATTTTCACTTTTATGATTTCACAGAAAATAGCCTTGTAGTGTCGAACAGTAATGGACAATAAAATGCAAACAGCTGAGGCAGAGGAGCAAATATGGCTCTGTTTTTGAGAAACCCAATTGTAAAATATGATTCCTAACTCAATGTCTGACAACTGATATTTGAAAGATAAAAAGCAATTTCTAGACTTTTTTCTCCCATTTTCCTGGCTGATAAGGTTGTAGCCCCGTGAAGATTTTTATCAGCCTCTCTTCAGAGCTGTTTCTCCTTCAGCTTCCAATGTTGATTCAAGGTTGCAGCATCAGCAAAGTCACTTCTTGGTCTGTTTACTCACTCCTTGTGCTCCACTCTCAGGCAAGTGTGTTGGAAATGATATGTCTAATAGTTAATAGGATGATGTTTTTAAGTCTGATTTTCTTTATTGGTTGTTGACATTTGTTACTAGGAGCTAGGAGCATGCTCTTTCAATGGTTAAGATTTACCAAAGTACCTTGGTAAAGGCATTTATTCAGACTCTTTTCAGTTTTCTGTATCTAATTTGCACCATGTGGAGAAAAAAAGACTTCCATTTAAAGGAGTCCAGGGTTTGTACCAGGTCTGCATTGATTATGTAGTTCTGCGGTCGAATCCAGGATGGTAATTAAAAAATCCATAGAATATATTTGGCAAAGGTACTGGGAAAGCACTGTTTGGAGTGGTAGAGTGACTGGTTGAGTAGGGTATTTTGTTGTGGCCAGCAAATATAAAATGGGGAGAGAGTTTTGAAAACATGGGAAAATGTGGAAAAACAACCTTTAGCAGTAGCATTACTGGTAGGACTGGTAGAGTTTAATGAAGTTGTTTCATTTGATTTTGTGAAAATCTAGTTTTAAAGTCAGAGGCACATCACTCTAGACAAATACTTCTGTTTATCGTAACTCACTTGGACAACTAGAAATAAAACTCATTGATTGCCTATTTTTTAAGAGCCAAAAGGTCCTCACACTTTAAACCTGTGGAGTTTGGACATGAGTCACCTGCCTTGTGGATTCAGTGGTTAAAGGGAATGAACTGTTTGCATTTAAATCTGATCCTTCTTCCAGAAGGATTCCATGCTGCATTCCTAGGGAAAGGGCCCAAACCAGGGGGCAGCTATTTCTCTCACAACTCTGTTTAGTGTGTGTGTGTGTGTGTGTGTGTGTGTGTGTGTGTGAAGCAATTCTCAATCGGTGTGTCACAACCCTCTAGGAACCAAGCACCCCTCTCAAAGGGGTCACATATCAGATACCTGTATATCAGATATTTACATTATGACTCATAACAGTAGCAAAGTTATAAAGCAGCAATGAAATTAATTTTATGGTTGTGGGTCATTGCAAAATGAGGAACAGCATTAAATAGGGGGTCACAGCATTTGGAAGGTTGAGAACCACTGCTCTAAAAAATATACCCCTTTTACGTATTTCTTATTAGAATTGATTCCAGAAGTTCTCTAGCCTAGTCAGATCTTCATAGTGTCTGAGCTAAGCATTCAGAGACAGCTTTGAGATTGTCATATTTTATAATTAAACTCTTCTAGTTTAGAAAAGTTATAAGACTACTGGTCTATAAGACATTTTTCAAACTGAAAATGCGTGTGAATTGTTTAATCCCAAGCAGTATGACGAATATAGGGACAGAGCTCATCAATCTTTAAAAAGGTGAGAGAGGAGAGTAGCCTTGCATATACTGAGAGCTTAGGTGTATTACCAACACTGGTAGATCATTTTCCCCTCGCATTTACTGATGCTCACTAATGTAACAAATGTGTCTGCATGAGTGTTTACTGTAGGTAGTTACATTAGCAAGGTGGTACAGTAGCTGGTCTGAAGCAGGTTCTCCATGGTGATTATGTCGGAGTTGTAGGATGACAAGCACCTTTGTGTCTTTTGCGTGTGAGTAAAGAACTGAATTTACAGTGAAAGAGAAACAATTGTCTGATGGGCAGAGATTTTCTTCCTGCTGTACCCTGTGCTATATACCAGTAGCACCTGGTTTTTTACAATATATGAATGACCTTTAGAAGACACTACAGTCCATTTACCAACATAATGGAAACAGGTGTGGCTAGTCCTCACATATAATCATTCACTTAGAAGCCATTTTTATTCCTCTTCACAAGGCATTGGTATTTCACTGTCCATCAGTCTCAGGCTCAGCTGTTTTGGACTAAGTTTTATTTTTCCTTTACTACAAGTTTCATAGAGTGAAACCATAACATCTGATATATTGGGAATAAGGCCACTAAGATAATTAGGTTTAGTTCAGTCATGTGGGTTTTGTTGTTTTCTGTCTATTGAAACTATCTATAGTATTTTAAACAAATTAAAAGGTAAAATAATACATAATATTTACAAATTAGGTATCAGATAAGAATATTTTAAGATCTTCTCATTGCCTAGATCCATTTTCAAAACTTTTGAAAAACAGTCTTAATCTTTTATAAAACAATTATACAATAATTAGGAATCACTGGAACTTCAAAAACCCAAAACCTCTCTGCTGGGACATAGTCAAATAACCTGCCCCAAATCTGAAAGATGCCTAAATGATCAGGCAATCTGCATGTCAAAACCTGTGAACTAAACTTAATTAATTTTACTGAAGACAGATCCCAGAGCTCCTTGCAAATAATCTTCACTCCCAATTTACATGTCATTAAAGAAACCCATTGGCACTCTTCTAAACCAAAAGTAGATCAAATCCAAGAGTTCAATGAGAGGAGAAATAGCTTCATCCTTCTATTATGACAGAAAAAATAAAACAAAACAAGCAAACAAAAACGGGAACTGAAAATATGCAGGAATAGATGAATTTGGAAGCCCTCTCACAGACACATACAAAAAGAAAACACTCAAGGTTCATTTATTTTTTGAAAAAGTAGTCTGTCCATCTGGGTGAGAATTTGCTTTTTGTAAGGTAAAGTGTTGATTGAAGTGCGCATTTGGCAACTAATTCTGAACTAACTGTACTCTATGTTAGATACTGTAATAGGAAATAGGATAATTTGTGACTACCCAATATCAAAATGTGCAACACTAAACATCGTTTGCGATACAAACACACCTAAATGCTGCATGCAAAATGGCACTTGATTTGACCAAATTAAATTGCCACTCTTCGGTCAAAATTAGTAAGCATGAGAAATCTCACAGTATCCCACAAATTCATAATATAACTCTTAAAAGGACATGTTGATGTAAAAACTTATTTGTGGTGGACAATAAACATTACTTTAAATTGAAAAAATTATAAAATGTTAATAATTAATTTTCAGAACTGATTGACATTTTATGTTGTATAATTGGTGATTTATTTTTCTCTATTTAGTACCCACATCTATTAACATATGTTTGACATATGTTAATGATATGAAATGGCAATGTCCCATTAAAAAATAGTGCAGATACCAACTCTTGTAATTGATGTATAGGCAGAATCAATGTAAAATGCACATCCTTACTGGATATAAAAAATTTTTTAAATAATACAGAATAAAAGTCAGAGAATATTTTATTCCTTTTTATATGAACAGGGAACACACCTGTGATCTTATGTTGGTGGCACACACACACACACACACACACACACACACAGACACACACACACATCATGCTAACCACTACTTATCCTTCTATACAGTCAATTATTATTTGTAGAACCCTAAATTCATTTGATCTGCAAAATAGTCTTTTTGAATAGTTGACAAAACACTCAGGTTAAATCAGGCTATTGCATCATCCTACAAAGAAAACAATAAATCGAAACATATTTAAAATCTATATATAAAAGAATCATATTAAACCCTTTTGTTACTAATATCATGGTATTCAAAGAAAAACAAAGTTGACTTCATCAGATTTTAAAATTTTTGTGCATCAAAAGTGTTATAAAAGTGAAAAGACAACTCATAGGAAGAAAGTTTGTACTTGCCAAGTCAGAGTCTAATATTCAAAATATGCAAATTCTTATTATCCACCATGAATATGTTTTCATATCAACATATATTTTTAAGAATGGGGTACTGTGAGGTTTCTCTGTGAAGTTTCTCATATAATATATATATATATATATATATATATATATATATATATATATATATATATATATGGTGTTGGGTCTTATAAATTATGGAAAAAATTTAAAACATATGTTAATCTATTTCAAAATTTTAAATGACAAAATGGGGGAAAAACTAGTGAGCAGCAAATGTTCAACATACGTGAAGGAATTAGAGGATTTATACTTTGTTGAAGAGTTTTTAATTGATGCATACAATTTAAAAGTTTTTGGTCCACTAAAAATATGAACACACATAATATGCATGATAAGCAGCTTCATGTTAACAGGTACATTTGTAGATAAAATACTGTCAATACCAGTGCTATTCCTCACAAATACAACTGTATATTTCCCAAATAAATGTCATCAAGATAGGCTAGTTATAATACACAGAAAAGTAAGTAAATAGGCAGATGGAACTTTTATGTATGGGTAATGGACAGCAATATAAGTGTGACAGAGAGGGAACACAACCCCACAGAATATGTTGAATGTCTCAGAAACAGTATGTGAATAGAAGAAAAGTCTAACCCCCAAGCATATATTTTTACAATTATCTTCATACAAAAATGGCCAAAAAAAGCAAACTACTGTGTCAAAAGCAGCGATAGTCTTTCTTATGGAATTATAAACCAGGGAGTTCCAAAAAGTTAATTTTCAGTTGAGAGTAATTTGCTCTGCTTGGCTTTTGGTTTTCTTAAAGAAATATGGTAAATTTCTTGATTATTTGTAATATATAAATCCTCTTTTGTAAGTAATTAGATAATATAATTGAAACAAAAAGGAATACTCTTTAAAATATACATAAAGTTCAGATAAAATGAGTTAAAGTAAAATAGCAGTAGAACAAAAATGTCAAGACCATTAAAATATATATCATTGTATAAATACACAATGCTATATTATTATAAAATATAGGACATTTATCAAAACCACAAAATTTTAGGTTAAAATATTCATACTGAAAGTTAGTAAAAATAACGTTGGAATTTATATGCAAAGCTAATGGATAAAATCAATATCAATTAATCAAAAATTAATAACACAAGATGAATATTTCATCTGGTTTAAAGAACGACTACATAGTAATTTTCAAGGATCAAAACAATTAAATTTTATTATTTACAACACAATAAATGAAATTTACGATAATTATGTTTACAGAAATAAGCCAATCACACAAGACAAACACTGAAGAATAGTGCTCAGTGTGGAATCTCAGAAATGGACCTGGCGTGGGAGAGCAGAGTCACTTAGAGAGGATATGTGATAGTGTGGAAGGTAGCAAGAGAAAAGAGGATCATTATACACCAAGCTATAATTAGATCAAAATATCTAGTTTGTGTTGTCATAGTCATGATTAGTACAGATAAAAGTAATAGAGTTTATTTTTAAAAATAATTTTTGGGGGGTATTCATCCTAAAAAAAGTGAGAAGTGCTTGAAAATGAAAATATGCGTAACGAAATGTAGTCATTATTCAAAGAATAAATCATGTTCAAAGATGAGTGAGAATCACACCAACATGTACAGCGTCTATGCTTTCATATATCATTTAAATATATTTTAACTGCATAAAACTGACACAGAACGTTTACTTAAGATTGTGTAATAAGGAAAAAAAATACCTCGACAAGAAAACTGGAGAACATTATCTTTTGAGTCCTTTTAAAAACTTTTTTACGTTATTTATTTTATCTTATGTGTATGTGTGTTATTCTGTATGTATGTGTGTACTTCACGAATTTGCGATGACAGCAGTGGTCAGAATAGGGCATCTGATATCCTAAAACTGAAGATGCAGATGGCTGTGAGCCACCAATTGGATACTGCGATCAAAACTGGTCTTGTGGAAGAACTGCGTGTTCACCTAACTCAGTGGTTCTTAAAGCTGAAACCCTAAATATAGTTCAAGTGATTTGGTGACTACTCTAGCCATAGAATTATTTTGTTGCTACACTATAACTCTTACTTTGCTACTGTTATGAAACATAAAATAAATGTCTCATATGTGATCTCCAAAGGGTTGTGACCTACAGATTGAGAACCTCCGTACCATGCCTTAGCCACTTCTCCTGCCTCACATTTTGCTTCCTTCAACATCACAGTGCCATGGTTCTAAGAATCAAAATTTACGTCAATGTCCGCAGATTGGATAGCACATGGTATTTAATTCCATGCAGTATCACAGCAAGACTGTAAGAATTTGAAGTAGTAATCCTTACTCTCTTTTGCTTCCCCAAATCAAAGTTTAGCTAAAAAGCTACTTTTTTTTCTCATTTATACTAGAGTCCAAAAATGACACATCCACTGATCACACAAAAGTATCAACTTCATAGAAATTATATTTTTAAATAACCTTAGCCAAGATTGTTCTCAAAGCTAATGACGTCACACTTTCCTTGAGAATCTTAAACACTGCCTTTTCTGTAATTTTTGTTGTTTTCATTTTTCTTTTTACAAATCTAGGAAACCTGCATATATATCACATAAGCTCTTTAAGATTGCAACTTCTGAGTTGAGATATGTTCTGTCTGTAAATATTTTATAACATTGATCTCCAAATATCTTAGGGGTTTTTTTTCAAGCCTTTGATCGTTGAAAAAAATGTTTAGCTGAAGTGCAATCTTTTAGTTTGGTTTGTTTTCTGTTTTTAATCCAGTGATTTATTCTTCTATCTTTTAAATATTTAAAATATTTGTTTCTATGCATCATGTCCCTCTTTGCACACTATTATTTGGAAATATGAGGCAGATTATTAGTTTGCATCTCAAGTTAAATATCATATCACACAATATACCAAATTTCTAAATATATATTAAATATTACCATATACACATAATCACTAAAATTTTTTCTCAAATAAATAAACAAACTGAATTTATTAGAAAATAAAGGAATTCTTTGGATGTACAGACAGAAAATATTAATAATTTAAGAGGTAATGGAATCTCTGAGTGAACGAATATTGCTGACATAGGTAATTCGATTTTGACGATTGCAGTACCTCAGTCTCACAAAGAAGCAAAGCTGTGCCTAGGCTCAAGAGGGTGATAAATCTTTTTTGAGAGTCTAAGCATTTGAATTTATGAAACACTGGATACCATATATAAGAACTGGTTACTACAGCACCTACCCACTCAGATCTCTGTAGAGTGCAACTGTTCCCCTGCAGAGACTACATGCCTGGCAGGATATGCTATACAGAATAAAGAAGCTGACGTTTCAGATTCCTAATATTAGTGGATACCACACAACAATATTCATACATTCCCACCAATCCCAGCTTTTCTGGACTTCTGCCTTTGCTCCTGCCTTTTCTTTATCCCCTCATTACCCCTCGTTAGGTCCCCCAACTGGGTGGGACCGGGGTAAAAAACAAACAAAAATGGCAAGAATGAATAAGAAAGAAAAAGCACATGATTCCTGATGTAGACACTTTTTGCTGATGCTGCTTAAACAATTTCTCCTTTTTGTAGCTATGTAAAATGAATAATCGAGAAACATATATTAATAACTATACAATTATTAAAGTGATGCACAGTTTTGGAAGTTTAAAAATGTCTCAAGACCATCAGAAACAAAAACACCACAGTCATGTATAGAACAATTTTGTATAGATGGCTAAAAACTTACTTTAACTAATAACTGATTAAAACTTTTCAGAAATTTCATGTCAGAGTAGATTTTATAACTGAAGTATTAAAAGTTTGTAATCTAAATGAGAAAATTAGAGGTTTTTTGGCAAGTAATGACATCCATGGAGTTCAATTATCTAAGATATGTGAAGACAAAAATTTGTAACTAACTATACTGCTGCCACATCTTAATTATATGTTAGAAGGCTAACAGAAAGGCAAAAGGCAGCAAATAAAATATGAATATATATTTAGACAGTAAAGGCACCCTAAATAAGATAAGAGACAGAATATAGAATCTTTCTTGTCTAGGTAAAAAAATAGCATGGATGTAATAAATCCATTAAATATTTTTAATATATAATTTCTCTCTTTTTTATTGGATATGTTTCTTTAATTATATTTCAAATGTTATTCCCTTTCTGGGTTTCCTGTCCATAGCTTCATTAATCTTGTATAGTTTTGGCGGCTGCATATATATGGGGCATATGTGGGGCAGGCTCTGAATGGCCATTCCTTCAGTCTCTGCTCCAAACTTTGCCTCCATATCCCCTCCTATGGATATATTTGTTCCCCCTTTTCACATGGAGTGAAAAATCCACATTGTGGTCATCCTTGAGCTTCATGTGGTCTGTGGATTGCATCTTGGGTAATTCAAACTCTAATTTTCTAATATATCCATACCTTCTGCTGGAAGCTTATATAATTTAATATGACTAACTCATTACTGTTATCTGTTTGACAAATAAATATCATCTAAGCCACTTCAAACAGGACCTACTACTCTCATTCCTATTTCCCATAAGAGTAAAGTAAAGCACAAAATGCCTTAAGAGTTTGTTATACACAGAATATGGAGATATAGGAATGTAAATCAGTTAACTAAAAACATGAAGATTCATTTCCTTAAACATTTAATTCAAGTATAGAAATTATACATGCTGTGATGGTTATTCTTCATCACCAACTGGACAATATCTGGAGAAATGGAGGGCACACTTGTAATCCAGATCTTGGTGCAGGAAGATACTATGACTTTGATCTGGATCTTGAGGTTGGAAGACACAGGATTTTGATCCAGATATCAAAGTTGCACAACATACACTTTTAATCTAGTTTGACACAGGCCTTAAAACAGGATGTGGAGACACCGTTAATCTTGTCTGTATCATTTGCTGGAGGCCTATATAAGGGCAATGGAAGGAGTAAGGGGCGATTCATTCTTCACTTGCTTGACTTTCTCAGCACATCCATTAGAACTCACTTCTTAGGATCCCAGCACTTTATAGAAGACCAGTTGTATAACCCAATCACTTGGGACTGAGGAAATATTAGATTCTTGGGCTTCCCATTCATAGATTACCACTGTTGGATTAGTTTGACTGCAGTCATTCCAATAAATTCTCTCTCCTCTCTTTCTCTCTCTCTCTCTCTCTCTGTCTCTGTCTCTGTCTCTCTCTGTCTCTCTCTGTCTCTCTCTGTCTCTCTCTGTCTCTCTCTGTCTCTCTCTCTCTCTCTCTCTCTCTCTCTCTCCCCCGCCCGTGTGTATGTGTGTGTGTGTGTGCATGTGTGTGTGTGTTTGTGTATTCAAGAGAAAGAGAGAGTCATTACTTAAGTTCTGTTACTCTAGAATTCCCCGAATAATGTACACATTCTCCATATAGTGAAAAGGCTAAGTCTTAGTAATTCATTCATTTCTTTTCTCTACCAATTAATTAGTTGCAAGGCCTGTGATAAATACTTTAGTGAAAGTCATAAAGAGAAATTCTTGCTTTTAAATCTCAATGTAGGATGAGAGCAAATTATCATAAATAATATCAGCTTTACAATTGGTGTGTATATTAGAATAACAAGGATCAGACAAATGAACAATAATTACTAAAAATTGGAAAGTGCTGAAAATGGAAGTTAAAGGACACTGATACAAAAAGACTTCACAATATTTTTTTGAACTCTCTAAAATAATACATCTGACCAACTAAAGTATGAAAAATATCAAAATAAAAGTCAGTGAGCCTTTGAGTTTGTAATTACCAAAATCCAGTTATGAATGAAGGGAATACAAAGGAAATACAAATGAATAAAGAAGATTTTCTTCATGGAAATAAATAAGGCAAAAGATAGAGAAAATGTGATACATTTACCCCATGGAGTTACATTTAGTTGACTGTATTAAGATTTGAAGGAGTAAGCCTACAATATTAATTTGTGTTGGTATTATTATTCTACAATTGCTTTAATTTTGAAAAAAAATGTGAAAAGTACCCATAACAAGGTCTTAGGGAATGATAGTTTAGTAGTCAACATGCTTGCCGAGGAAACAAGAGGAGTTCAGGTCCCCAGAACACAGTAAAACTTTTTGGTAGATGAGACTGATATTCTTGGTTGTCAACCTGACTACATCTAAATTAAGTAAAATCCCGACTGGACCCACGTGAAAGTGATTATTTTCTGTTAAATAGAGTGTATTTTTTCCTTTTCTTTTATTGTGTTTTTTAAATTTACATTTTGAATGTTATCCCCTTTCCTTGTTCTACCAGTGGAAATCCCCTTTCCCATACCCCCTACCCCTGCTTCTATGAGGGAACATCTCCACCCACTTACCCACTTTCTCCCTCCTCCCTGCCTGGCATTCCTCTACACTGGGGCATAGATTCTTCACAGGAACAAGGGCCTCTCCTCCCATTTATGCCTGAGAAGGTCATCTTCTGCTACATATGCAGCTGGAGCCATGAGTTGCTCCAGGTGTACTCTTTGGTTGGCAGTTTAGTTCCTGGGAGCTCTGGTGGGTCTGGTTGTTTGATATTGTTTTTCCTCTGGGGTTGCAAACCGCTTTAGCTCCTTCAGTCCTTTCTCCTACTTCTCCATTGGGGACTCCATTCTCAGTCCAATGGTTGGCTGTGAGCATTTGCCTCTGGACTTGTTAGGCTCTGGCAGAACCTCTGAGGAGACAGCTATGTCAGACTCCTGTCAGCATGCACTTCTTGGTGTCCACAATATTGGTTGGTTTGTTAACTGTCCATGGGATGTATCCCCAAAAGCAGCAGTCTCTGAATGGCCTTTTCATTAGTCTCTGTTCCGAACTTTGTCTCCATATTTCCTCCTGTTGAGTATTTTGTTCCACTTTCTAAGAAGTAGTAAAACATCCACACTTTGGTCTTCCATCTTCTTGAGTGTCATGTGGTCAGTAAATTGTATCTTGGGCATTCGAACTTTTGGCCTAATATCCACTTATCAGTGAGTGCATACCATGTGTGTTCTTTTGTGATTGGGTTACTTAACTCTGGATAATTTTTCTAGTTCAATCCATTTGTCTATGAATTTCATGAAGTCATTGTTTTTAATAGCTGAGTTGTACTCCATTCTGTAAATGTACAATATTTTCTGTATCCATTCCACTGTTAAAGGGCATCTGGGTTCTTTCCAGCTTCCGGCTATTGTAAATCAGGCTGCTATGAACATAGTGGACCATGTGTTCTTGTTATATGTGGGAGCATTTTGGGTATCATTTCAAGTGAGAAGACTCAGTTCTTTCTTTATGTGTGAATGTTTGCTGTTGTGGGTTTTGGCTTTTCAAGCCAGCCTTGTATATCCTGAAACTTACTCCATAGATCAAGGTAGCTTCTAACTTAGAGGCCCAACTGCCTCTGCATGCCTTCCAATTGCTGGGATTAAAGGCATGTGCCACCAGTGTACAGGCAAAGGAAGATCCTCATCTAATTTGCATTTTTGAGGTAGGAAGGAAATCCCATACTCAATATCTTTTAAGGTGAAAATATCCATTTTTCATCTGTACTACACCTTATATAGCTGTAAACCTACATAAAATATGGAAATTAAAGATTTAGATCTTTGCCTACTTGCCTTCACCCTCTCCAGCAAGTTCGTTCATTTATTTGCATCAGAGCCTACTTCTTAAAGATTCAGGAATCTACTGAAGGTCATCTTATACATCTAGCCTTATGGACTGAACAACTGATGGATTCTTGGACCTTCTGTTTATAGGCATCCACTATTAGATTAGCTGGAGGGCAGCCTGGAACTTATTTTGACATATCTTAGAGAAGACACACACACACACACACACACACACACACACAGAGAGAGAGAGAGAGAGAGAGAGAGAGAGAGAGAGAGAGAGAGAGAGAGAGAGATTCCTTCTATAAGCTATATTACTCCAGAGAAATCTGTCTAATACAGTAGGTATTAGAGTTTACTTGAAATTTTTCTGGTAGAAGAGAATACACAAGGAAAAGCAACACTACAGAAGCTCCGAGTTTTATTCTAATTAACTTTATTTAGATTATAGGGTAGACAATTGATCTAAAACTATTCTCTACCAAACTTGACTCTGAACAGACATGGGCATATAATTGCACATACTTGCCTACATAAATGTATGTATTCCTCCGACAAATACAGGCAACCACACATATGCATACATTTTCACACATATAAACTAAAAATTTTTTCATCTTTATTAAATTGGGTATTTCTTATTTACATTTCAATTGTTATTACCTTTTCTGGTTTCCAGGCCAACATCTCCTTCCCCTCCCCCTCCCCTTCTATATGGCTGTTTCCCTCCCCATCCTCCCCCCATTACCGACCTCCCCCCCAACAATCACATTCACTGGGTGTTCAGTCTTGGCAGGACCATGGGCTTCCCCTTCCACTGGTGCTCTTCCTATGCTATTCATTGCTACCTATGCGGTTGGAGCCCAGGGTCAGTCCGTGTATAGTCTTTGGGTAGTGGCTTAGCCCCTGGAAGCTCCAGTTGGTTAGCATTGTTGTTCATATGGGGTCTCAAGCCCCTTTAAGCTCTTTCAGTCTTTTCTCTGATTCCTTCAACAGGGGTCCCGTTCTCAGTTCAGTGGTTTGCTGCTGGCATTCGCCCATGTATTTGCCATGTTCTGGCTGTGTCTCTCAGGACAGATTGACATCCAGTTCCTATCAGTCTGTACTTCTTTGCTTCATCCATCTTATCTAGTTTGGTGGTTGTATATGTATGGGTCATATGTGGGGCAGGCTCTGAATGGGCGTTCCTTCAGTCTCTGTTCTAAACTTTGCCTCCCTATTCCCTCCCAAGGGTATCCTTGTTCCCCTTTTAAAGAAGGAGTGAAGCATTCACATTTTGGTCATCCTTCTTGAGTTTCATGTATTCTGTGAATCTAGGGTAATTTGAGCATTTGGGCTAATATCCACTTATCAATGAATGCATACCATGTGTGTTTTTCTGTGATTGGGTTACCTCACTCAGGATGATATTTTCCAGCTCCCTCCATTTGCCTATGAATTTCATAAAGTCATTGTTTTTGATAGCGGATTACTATTCCATTGTGTAAATGTACCACCTTTTCTGTATCCCTTCCTCTGTTGAAGGGCTTCTGGGTTCTTTCCAGTTTCTGACTATTATATATAAGGCTGCTATGAACATAGTGGAGCATGTGTCTTAGTTATTTGTTGGAGCATCTTTTGGGTATGTGCCCAAGAGAGGTATAGCTGGGTCCTCAGGTAGTTCAATGTCCAATTTTCTGAGGAACCTCCAGACTCATTTCCAGAATGGTTGTACCAGTCTGCAGTCCCAACAACAATGGAGGAGTGTTCCTCTTTCTCTACATCCTCGCCAGCATCTGCTGTTACTGGAGTTTTTGAGTTTAGCCATTCTTACTGGTGTGATGTGGAATCTCAGGGTTGTTTTGGTTTGCATTTCCCTTATGACTAAAGATGTTGAACATTTCTTTAGGTTCTTCTCAACCAATCGGCATTCCTCAGCTCTGAATTCTCTGTTTAGCTCTGAACCCAATTTTTAATAGGGTTATCTGTCTTCCTGCAATCTAACTTCGTGAATCCTTTGTATATTTTGGATATAAGCCCTCTATCAGTTGTAGGATTGGTAAAGATCTTTTCCCAATCTGTTGGTTTCCATTTTGTCCTAACAACAGTGACCTTTGTCTTAAAAAATTGTGAAAAGATAATCTATGGGGTCAAATACACTTTCTGACTCTATGTTTGAAGCAAAATGTACAGAACAGTTCCAACTCATGTATAATTCAATTATATGGAGCTCAAAAATGGAGACATTCATGGTATGTTCTCACTAATAAGTGGATACTATCCAAATGAATGTACAGAATACCAAAGACACAGTCCATAGAACTCAAAAGGTTCAACAAGCTGAAGGGCCCAAGTGAGGATGCCTCAGTTTCACATGGAGGGAGAAGAAAGCAACCACAAGGGCAGAGGGAAGGAGGTGCCTTGGAGCAAAAGGGAAGAGGGTGTCTGTGTGGGGAGGAAGAACATGATCTGGGATTAGGTGGGAAAAAGGACTGAAGTCCTGTGGGCCAGCAGAAAGAATGGAAATAGGCAACCTCAGGAGGTAGGAGTTTGGGTGGACTGTCCAGAATGTACCAGAGACCTAGGAGGTAAGAGACTCTCAGGACTCAAAAGGAGGGAGCCTAGATAAAATGTCCTACAATGGGGAGAAGGAACTTACAGAGCCACCTCCAGTTGAAAGACAGGGCATCAAGTGAGGGATGAAGTTGCTATCCTATAGTCTAAACTCTGACCTATAATATTTCCTGTCTAAAGAAGTGCAGGGATGGAAATGGAGAAGAGCCTGAGGAAAAAATGGTCCAGTGACAGGCACAAAGTGGGATCCAGCTCAAGGGGAATCCCCAAGGACTGACACTATAACTGAGGCTATGGAGCACTCACAAAAAGGGACTTATCATGATTGCCTTCTGAAAGACCCAAAAGCAGCTGAAAGAGTTGGATGCAGTTGTTTATACCCAACTAATGGACAGAAGCTGCTGACACATTGTTGAATTAGGGAAAAGCTGGAAGAAACTGAGGAGAAAGATGACCCTATAGGAGGTCCAGCGTTCTCAATTAACCTGTACCCCTGAGATATCTCAGACACTGTATCACCAACAAGGCAGCATTCACCAACTGATATAAGGCCCCCAATACATATATAGCAGAGAACTGCTGGTATGGGTCTGGGAGAGGAGATGCACCTAACCCTCAAGAGACTAGAAGCCTCAGGGAGTTTAGTGGTCTAGTGGGGTGGGTAGGGTAGGGATATCCTCTTTGAATCAGGGTCAGGTAGGAGGAGTTATGGGATGTGGAACAGTTGGAGGGTGGACTGGGAGGGGAGTAAAATCTGGATTGAAAAAAAATGAGAGAAGAAAATAATATAAATGAATAAATACGTAGAGAATAAATAAAGAAAGAAAGAAAGAAAGAAAGAAGAAAGAAAGAAAGAAAGAAAGAAAGGAAGAAAGAAAGAAAGAAAGACACAACTATTAATGTTTCATTTTCCTTAACCACAAAATGGCTGGTGGGTAACAGTTTGTATGTATGAATATATGTGTGCCATTCTAAGTGTATATGTGTTGTCTGTAGGCCAGAGGCCAATATCTGCTGTCTTCCGCTATGAATCTTCACATGTTTATGAATGGTTATGGTCTCTGCCTGATCCTGGAGCTCTCCTATTTGGTTAGACTGTCTTGCCAATAACCTCTGGGCATTACCTTTCTCCACATTTCCAGTGCTGACAATAGAGGAGTACTGTAAGCTTAAACATGAGGGTTTGACACCCAAAATCAAGTTTCAACATTTCACTACAAGTGTTTTCCAGATTCTCCTTTTATAGTTGTGAAGATTTTTCTTAGACTTTACTTCTATGATGCTAAGGAAACCAAAATACACAGTGATTAGTAACAAAAATAAAGTGATTTAAATAGTTTTGATGACTGAACATCTCCATATTATTTTGTTCTCTAATAAGTTCCTTCTTTCAGTCATGGGAAAAGTGGAAACAAAAATGATTCATTTTACTTTCATCTTAATTTTCATACATAGTATATTTCTAAAACCAATTATAAGTATGTAGTAAGATCCGAATTATTAAAGCAGGTCATAATTCTATTCTTCAATAACATCCATGACTTAGTAACTGTTATTACTTATTATGAGTTATTATGAAATAACTATATAATTTTAATGGAATTATCATATTTGGTTCTGCTCCTTTTATATTGAAATACATCCAAGTGAATGGTCATATAGACTTCCTAGAAGAGCACCATTCTTAAAGTCACAACTGTCTCTGTAGATTTTAGTTTAGTGTCAGTCTGTGCCTACTTTAGTTTGGTACTTAAATTTCTCTCAGAGCATTTTTTACTTCAATTGACAGATTAATCCCCTTAGGAGCACAATAGTAGTATAAGAGTCTTATTATTTGCAACTACATGTGATTTTTTTCCATCCTGTGCCATTATATCAATTCAGAATAATTCCAAAGGTGTTTTGTTCCTGAAAGTACAGAAAATAGCAAAAGGCTGTCTATTAATATGAACTGAAAATCAGTTTCATCTTTATGTAGCAACACTGTGAAAACAGGGAAGGAAACTTCTTACTTCTTAATGCAAATACTAATGCAACTGTGTTTTATGGGTAATGTAAAAGCACCCTACTTTATCCTCTTCAGTTCAATATCTTTCATTACACAATAGCTTCTAAAACATACCCTGTGTACTGATATTCAAGGTATCCAAGGATTAAGTTATATGAAATGAAAAGATGATGAAATTTTGAAGATAAATGAAGACAAGGTCTATTAGAATGGATGAGCGTGTAAAGTTAGCTTCATCTTTTGTAAAATTTAAAGCAAAGGGAAAAGAAATCTCATTATTAGAGAAAAAAGAAACAATTCTTCTGTTTGAACATATTTGCATCAAACTCCAAATATTGCAGTTGTGTAAAATTTAGGAGTGACAAGATTATTTTAGTCAGTAACCTAAAGACAGTTTTATTGTATACACTATAGTTAAGCATACTTTACATAAATATGAAGACTTTAATTAAATTTTTGATGGTATACAATAATTTCTAGATCAATAACAGGTTTTAGGTATCATAATAAATACATTTTCTCCCTCTCTTGTGCTTGTCACCCTTTTTATTCCTATTTCTAAGTATTTTGTTTCTCATGTATTCTATTCCTCATTTATTCACCAGAGAGATATTTTCTGTTCTTCCATCAGATCCTATAATTTTTAATTAAGGCATCTTCCACACATTAAGAGCTTCCTTTGCCCAATGTTTTCAATAAGTCTGTATAACAGCCTATGAAAAAGAACAACAACAGCTTTCATATCTCCTGGGAATCCCTTTCTTTCTTTTTTTTATTATTAACTTGAGTATTTCTTATATACATTTCGAGTGTTATTCCCTTTCCCAGTTTCCGGGCAAACATCCCCCTCCCCCCTCCCCTTTCTTATCGGTGTTCCCCTCCCCACCCTCCCCCCATTGTCCCCCTCCCCCCAACAGTCTAGTTCACTGGGGGTTCAGTCTTAGCAGGACCCAGGGCTTCCCCTTCCACTGGTGCTCTTACTAGGATATTCATTGCTACCTATGAGGTCAGAGTCCAGGGTCAGTCCATGTATAGTCCTTAGGTAGTGGCTTAGTCCCTGGAAGCTCTGGTTGCTTGGCATTGTTAAAAAGACACGTGCTCCACTATGTTCATTGCAGCCTTATTTATAATAGCCAGAAGCTGGAAAGAACCCAGATGCCCTTCAACAGAGGAATGGATACAGAAAATGTGGTACATCTACACAATGGAATATTACTCAGCTATCAAAAACAACGACTTTATGAAATTCGTAGGCAAATGGCTGGAACTGGAAAATATCATCCTGAGTGAGCTAACCCAAACACAGAAAGACATACATGGTATGCACTCACTGATAAGTGGCTATTAGCCCAAATGCTTGAATTACCCTAAATGCCTAGAACAAATGAAACTCAAGACAGATGATCAAAATGTGAATGGTTCACTCCTTCTTTAAAAAATGGGAATCCCTTTCTTAATATGACTGTGTGCCTCCCATAATGTGTCTTTTCCTAAGACTAATAAAAATGATTATATAGTTAAAAAAAAGAGCTTCCAATACAAATACTGTACTGTATGTGTTGGATAGATAACATACTGTACACATAATTAGGATAAACATTAATATTCATGGTTCATGATCCCATTAGATGTAGTTATTTATCAACAATATTTTCACCTAAGGTACTGAAGTAAATCTCTAGCAAAATATAGCTGAAACAAGCGGGTTCAGATACTGCAATTGTACCATTACAAATTAATTTATTCCTTTTAAAGCACTCTTTTGGTACCTTTGTTCTATGCTGTCACAGAAGCCACTTGAGGAGTGAGGAGCTTACCTTACAGTTAGAAAATCTATCTCCTGGAGAAGTAATGTGAATGCCAGTGTAAGGTATCTGGTTATGTGGTATCTACTGTCAGAATGCAAACACAAATGAATGCCAGTGTTCAATGAGCTTCCACCCCAGCACACAGATGGTGCCACTCATATTCCAGATAGGTGAGTACTTCTGACTCAGTTTATCCAAATCAAGATACTGCTCACAGGAATTTGCAGAAGCTTCCCTCTTCCATGGTTCAAGATTTATCAATTTAACAATTAGTCATCCCCAACATTTAATAGTTTTAGTCAGTTTAAATAAAAAATTTCCATTTGTGCTAAAATAATAACAATCAGTATTAGATTCTAGCTAATCTCCACCTAAAACATTTTTATTATTTTAGTTTTATTAAGATTAAAAGTACCAAATTATTTAACTTAATTACATTTAAAATATTTCACTTATTAAAACAAATTGTATTGGATTTGTTATGTGTACGTCTGCACTCGTGAAACATAATGTGGATGGACAGATCACAGAACAACTTTGGAAGCCACTTCTTCCCCATGGTTTAAAGAGTATGCATATCAGTCTGTCCTTGGTTTAGAATAGCAAGTCTTTCAACATTTCTCTAGGTCTTCATCATTTTATCTATATTTTGTTATTTGCCCATATTTATTTTTTCAGATAACTAAAGTGAACTATGTTGCCATTCATCAACATTTAAAAAATATCTGTTAAAATTTCTTTGACCCCCCTTTTAAATTAACTATATTATTTCTACAATTCACAACATGATTGCAGCTTCCCCTTCCTCCTCTCCAACAAAATCATTTTTCTACCATCCCCTCCCCACATCAACCCCTCCACTCCTTCTTCTCAGAACACAAGGAAGCCTTTCATCTATAGAGGCTAGAAAAGACATCCCAGTTAAAGGGGAAAGACACAAAGACAGACAGTGTAATCAGAGATAGTCCATGCTCCACCTTTAGGATTCCGACATGAAGATCCAGCTGTACAACTATTACATATGTGCATATGACTTAGGTCTTCCCCATGCATCTCTCCGGTTTGAACATCAACTTTCTATGAGCCCTGGTTTGTTGACTCTGTAGGTTTCCTTGTGAAGTCCCTCATCCTCTGATTTCTTCAATTATTCTTCCTCGGATTACACAGGATTCCTCAAGATCTACTTAATGTGCCTAACGTTTGGCTGTGGGTCTCCACATCAGTTTCCATCAGTTAATGCGTGAGGCTTCCCTGATGACAGTTATGCTCGGCTTTTGTTTGCAAGTATAGCAGAATATGATTAATAGTGGCATGGGTTTCAAGGCAAAAAGGTCATTAGTTGGCCCTTCTCTAAAATTCTACTCCATCTTTTACCCTTGCATAAATTGTAGGCTAGACAAATTATTGGTTTAAGGTTTTCTGGCCGTATTGGTATCCTAACCCCATCCTTCACCTGGAAATCTTTACAGAAGATTGCCAATTCAGGCTGCATACCCATGACAGTTAAAAGTCTTAGCTAGGATCATCCTTAGAGACTCTTGGGTGTTGTCCATTGTCCTATATTGATAGCTCATCCCAGAGACGCTTCTCACCCCAATCCAGTTGTCTTTCTCAGGACTTTCTCCCTCAGTCTTCCTCGTACATGATCCCTCCTGTTCCCACCTTCTCCCACTCTCCAGCCCAGGACTTGCCTTCTATCCGCCCATGAGGTTTGATCTATTTCCCCTTCTTGGTGAGATTTAAGCATCTCACCCTAGATCCTCTTTATTACTTAAGTTCTTCGTGTGTGTGGATAGCAGCATGGATACCCTGTACTCCAAAACTTATACCTTTTTAGGAGTGATTGCAAATTCTATTTGCTTTCTGAACATAGATTCCTCACTCAGGATGATCTCTTCAGTTCTATACATTTGCCTACAAACTTCATGATGTTGTTTTTAACAGCTAAGTAATACTCCATTGTGTAAATATACCATCCATTCTTTATCCATTCATTGGTTGAGTACATCTAGATTGTTTTTAGCATCTTGATATGATGAATGCAGACACTGTGAACACAGTTGAGCAAGTGTCAAGTGTCTCTGTGGGATGGAGAGGCATTTTTTGAAAACATGCCCAGGAGTAGGATGGCTGGCTCTCAAGGTAGAAATATTCCCAATATTCTGAGAAACTGCTAAATTGATTTCTAAAGTAGTTGTGCAAGTTTGCACTCCTATCAGCAATGAAGAAGGTTTTCCTTGCTTCGCATCCTCTCTGGCTTGTGTTCTCTTATTAGCCATTCTGACAAGTGACAGATGGAATCACAGAATTCTTTCCCTTTCCATTCCCCTGATGACAACTAATGCAGAATATTTCTTTTTGTAAATTTTTATTTATTCCATTTTACACTCCAGATATATCCCCACCACAGTCCACCCTCTGTTGCACTTTCTATACCTCCTCCCCCATACCCTGTCCCCACAAAGATGTCCCCATCCCACCAGACCTCCCCATTCCTGGGGTCTCCAGTCTATTGATTGTTCGGTGCATCTTCTGTTACTAAGTCCAGACCAGGCAGCTCTCTGGTGTATAAGTGTTGGGGGCCTCAGATCAACATGTGTGTGCTGCCTGCTTAGTGGCCCAGTGTCTGAGAGATAGGAGTCCAGTTTTGTTGAGACTGCTGGTCTACCTGAAGTCCTAAAAAAACTGCACACCTATGAACACACATGGTATGATATACTCACTGAGAAGTGGATATTAGCCCAAAAGCTCAAATTACCAAAGATACAATCCACAGACCACATGAATCTCAACAAGGATGGCCAAAATGCAGATGCTCCACTCCTTCTTAAAAGGGGGAACAAAAATATTCATAGGAAGAAATATGAAGGAAAAGTTTGGAGCAGAGACTGAAGGAATGGCCATTCAAAATTTGCCCCCCGACATGTTCCCTTTATATATATAGCCACCAAACCTAGATAAGTTTGGTGAATCTAAGAAGTGCATACTAATGGGAACTGGATACAAATGTCTCCTGAGAGACACAGCCAGAACATGTCAAATACAGAGTCAAAACTAACATCGAACCACTGAACTGAGAATGGGACTCCTGTTGGAGGAATTAGAGAAAGGATTGAAAGAGCCGATGGGGCGTACAACCCCATAAGATTAGCAATGCAAACCAAAAAATAAAAAAGATGCCAAAACAATACAACTGATGGAACAAAGCATTTTTATCAAACAGTGCTTTTCTAACTAGATGTCTACATTTGGAATAATATAAGTAAATCCACATCTATCACTCTACACAATAGTCAAGTTCAAGTGGATGGAAACTACCAAATAAAACCAGATACTCTAACTCTATTAGAAGACATTGGAAAGAGCATTAAATGCATTGACAGAGGAGACAACTTCCTTAGAACACCAACAGTTTGGACACTAATATCAAAAATCAACATATGGTACCTCATGAAACTGAGACTCTTCTTTAAAGTCAAAACCATCAACAGCCCAAAACAGCAGCCTTCAGAATAGAAAATATTTTTACCAAGTCCATATTCAACAGAGGGCTAATATCCAAATTATATGAAGACTTCAATAATTTAGACACAAGCAAACCAAATAACAGAGAAATATCTATTGACTTGGAAGCACTGAAGGCTTAGTAGTTCTCTGGTCGAACTTTTATCTGCACATAGTGATATTTTGACTTCTTTCTTTTCCATTTTTAACCCTTTGACCTCCTCTTGTTGTCTGATCACTCTGGCTAGCATTTTGAGTACTATAGTGAATAAGTAGGGAGAGAGTTGGCAGCCTTGTCTAGTCCCTAATATTAGTGGAATTGCTACAAATTTCTCTCAGTTTAGTTTACTGTTAGCTACTGGTTTGCTGTATGTTGTTTTTACAATGTTTAGGTATTTTTTTTATTAACTTGAGTATTTCTTATATACATTTCGAGTGTTATTCCCTTTCCCGGTTTCCGGGCAAACATCCCCCTCCCCTTCGTTATGGGTGTTCCCCTCCCCATCCTCCGCCCTCCCCCCAACAATCTAGTTCACTGGGGGTTCAGTCTTAGCAGGACCCAGTGCTTCCCCTTCCACTGGTGCTCTTACTAGGATATTCATTGCTACCTATGAGGTCAGAGTCCAGGGTCAGTCCATGTATAGTCTTTGGGTAGGGGCTTAGTCCCTGGAAGCTCTGGTTGCTTGGCATTGTTGTACATATGGGGTCTCGAGCCCCTTCAAGCTCTTCCAGTTCTTTCTCTGATTCCTTCATTAAATTCTAAAATGTCTTTAATTTCTTTCTTTATTTCTTCCTTGACAAAGTTATCATTGAATAGGGCATTGTTCAACTTCCATATATACGTGGGCTTTCTTTCATTTTTGTTGTTATTGAAGACCAGTCTTACTCCGTGGTCATCTGATAGGATGCATGGTATTATTTCTATTTTCCTGTATCTGTTGAGGCCTGTTTTGTGACCAATTATGTGGTCAATTTTGGAGAAGGTGCCATGAGGTGCTGAGAAGAAGTGTATCCTTTTGTTTAAGGCTGAAATATTCTATAGATAATTGTTAAATCTATTTGGTGTAAAACTTTTTCAACCAAAAATTATCAAGAATGATAAGGAATTTTCTTATTTTTTATTTTATATTAGAACAGCTACTCTAGCTTTTTCTTCAGAACATTTGCTTGGAAAGTTGTTTTCAGTCTTTAACTCTGAGGTAGTGTCTGTTTTGTCTCTGAGGTGTGTTTCCTCTATGCAGCAATATGTTCGTTCTTCTTTTTTTATCCAGTCTGTTAGTCTACGTCTTTTTATTGGGGAATTGAGTCCATTGATTTTGAGAGATATTAAAGAATAGTAGTTGTTGCTTCCTCTTACTTTTGTTGTTAGAAGTGGAAATATGTTTGTGTGTCTCTTTTCTTTTGGTTTCATTGCAAGATTACTTTCTTGCTTTTTGTATCGTGTAGTTTCCCTCCTTGTGTTGGAGTTTTCCATCTATTATCCTTTGTAAGGCTAGATTTGCAGAAAGATATTGTATAAATTTGGTTTTGTCATGGAATATCTTGGTTTCTTCATCTATGTTAATTGAGAGTTTTGCTGGATACAGTAGTCTGAGCTGGCATTTGTGTTCTCCTAGGGTCTGTATGACATCTGTCCAGTATCTTCTGGCTTTCATAGTTTGGTGTAGTTCTGATAGGTCTGCCTTTCTATGTTACTTGCCCTTTTTCCTTCACTGCTTTTAATATTCTTTCTTAGTTTTGTGCATTCAGTGTTTTTGACTATTATATGACAGGAGGAATTTCTTTTCTGGTTGAATCTATTTGGAGTTCTGTATGGTTCTTGTATGTTTATGGGTATCTCTTTCTTTAGGTTAGGGAAGTTTTCTTCTATAATTTTGTTGAAGATATTTACTGGCCCTTTACACTGGAAGTCTTCACTCTCGTCCATACTTATTATGTTTAAGTTTGATCTTGTCATTGTATCCTGTATTTCTCGAATGTTTCGGGCTATCAGCCTTTTGTGTTTTACATTATCTTTCACAGTTGTGTCTAAGTTTTCTATGGTATCTTCTGCCCCTGAGATTCTCCCTTCTATCTCTTCTATTCTTTTGCTGTTGCGTGCATCTATGACTCCTGATCTCTTCCCTAGGTTTTTTATCTCCAGGGTTGTCTCCCTTTGTGCTCTCTTTACAGTGTCTATTTCCATTTTTCAATCCTGGATTGTTTTGGTCAATTCCTTCACCTGTTTGGTTGTGTTTTACTGTAATTGTTTATGGGGTTTCTGTGTTTCCTTTTAAGGGCATCTACTTGTTTACTTGTGTTGTCCTGTACTTTAAGGGAGTTATTTACATCGTTCTTAAAGTTCTCCATCATTATCATAAAACGTGATTTCACATCTAAATCTTGCCTTTCCAGTGTTTGGACATCCAGTATTTGCTTTGGTGTGAGACCTGGGCTCTGATGACGCCAAGTAGTCTCGGTTTCTGTTGTTTAGGTTGCTGTGCTTGTCTCTCACCATCATTTTGTCTCTGGTGTTAGCTGGTCTTGCTGTCTTTTACAGTGGCTTGACCCTCCTGTAGTCCTGTGGGTCAATTCTCCTGTAGACCTCTTTTCTTTCATCCAGATCTAGGAATGGAGAGCTCTGCTCTCAGGTGTGTAGGCAACCTGCTTTCAGTTCTTGGTACAGGCAGAAACCAGAAGGGTCCTTCCCTTACTGCTCTTAGGTCTCTGTGCCAGGGTGCACAGATGACACTAGGTGATTTCCTCTTGGATAGGGAATGTGGGCAGATAAAAGTCTCCTCTGCGTTCTGTGGAGTGTCTGCACTTCTGAGGGTCCAGCTCTCTCCCTCATGGGATTTGGGTGCAGCGAGCTGTATGACTGGTTCAGGTCAGTTCTGGGTGCAGGCTGGATCCAGCAGGTTCCTGCCACTGACTGTTCATATATTCCTGTATCCAGATGCACTATGCAATTTTCTTTAGGGCCAGGAATATGGGCTAGCTGGGCAGAAGTGGCAGACTCTCCTGCAGTCTCAGAATTGTCTAAACTTCTTGGTGTTCAGCTCTCCCCCCATGGGGTTTGGCATCTTTTTCAAAAATCAAGTGTCCATAAGTATATGGAATTACTTCTGCAAATTTGATTCCGTTCAGTAGATCACCCTTCTGATTTTATGCCAGTAGCATGTGATGGCAATTACTATTGCTCCACACTACATCTTGAAATCAGGTATAGCAGTGATGCCTCCAGTTCTTTTATTGTACAAGATTGTTTTAGCTTTCCTGGATTTTTTGTTTCTTTATTTGTTTTGTTTTGTTGTCATTGTTTATTTCTTCCATAGAAAGTTGACAATTAGTCTTTTGATGTTTATGAAGAATTTTGTTGGATTTTTGATGAGAATTTTATTGATTCAGTAGGTTCCTTTTGGTAGGAGGGTAATTTTTTTTATATTAATCCTACTTGAGCATGGGAGATCTTTCTATTTTCTTTCTTTTTTTTTTTTCCTTCAGAGCTGAGGCCTGAAGCCAGGGCCTTTCGCTCGCTAGGCAAGCGCTCTACCACTGAGCTAAATCCCCAACCCCCTTATACTTCTTTCTTAAATTAGTCTTTTCCCTGCTTGGTTCAAGTTATACCTAGATATTTTATATTTTTATGAACATTGTGAAAGGTATTTTCCCCTAATATGTTTCTTAGCCTTTTTATCATGTATCTAAAGGAGGGCTAATGGTTTTTTCCTTAACCATATATCCAGTCACTTTACAGAAGGTGTTCATTAACTGTGCAAGTTCCCTGTTATGATTTTGAGAGTCATTTCTATATCCTATCATATCATTTGCAAATGGTGATATTTGGACGTCTTACTTTCCAAATTGTATCTACTTGATCCCTTTAGTTTTACTGCTCTAGCTAAAAGTTTGGTACTATATTGAAAAGAAATAAAAAGAGTGGACAGCCTTATGGTATTCCTTATTTTTGTGAAATTGCTTTAAGTTTCTCTCCATTTAATTTGATGTTGGCTATCAGCTTACTATATATTTCCTTCATTAATGTTTATGTGCCTTGTATCCCTGATCTTTCCAAAAGTTTTGTCATGAAGTTGTGTTAGATTTTGTCAAATGTTTTACAGTATTTAATAAGGTGATCATCTTTTGTTGGTTGGTTTTGGTTTTTGCTGTTGTTTGTTTTGTTTGTTTGTTTTCCTTTCAGTCTGTTTACATGATAGATTACAACAATGGACTTCCTAGGATGTACCATCCCTGCATGCTGAGATGAAATTGACTTGATTATGGTGAATGATGTTTTTTTATATGTTTGTGGATTTGCCTGTGAGTTTATTTATTGAATTTTTTGCATCAATGTTTGTAAGAGAAAAGTTCTAAAATTCTCTTTATTTAGTCTTTGTATGATTTAGGTCTCAGGGTGACTATGACCTCATAAAAAGAATTTGTTAGTATTCCTTCAGATTTTATTTTGTGGAATAATTTGAGGAGTATTGGTATTAGCTTATGGAAGTCATACAGAATTCTGTTCTCAAACCATCTGGCCCTGGGCAACTTTTGGATGGGAGACTCTTAATGACTCCTTCTATTTCCTTAAAGGTTATCAGCCTATTTAGATTGTTTCCTTAATCATAATTTAACTTTGGTAGAAAATTGTCCAGTTTATTTAAATTTTCAAGTTTTATAGGGTATAAGTTTTAGAAGTAAAACTGAGTGATCCTTTGGATCTCAATGTTTGTTGTTATGTTTCCTTTTTTGTTTCTGATTTTAATTAGATAATTTTTCTCTGCTTTTTAGTTTGGCTAAATGTTTGTCTATTGTACATTTCTCAAAGAACCTACAATTTGTTTCATTGGATTTTTATATTGATCTCTTTGTTTTATTTTATTGATTTCAGCCGTGTGTTTGATTATTTCCTGCCATCTATTCCTCTTAAGGGTGACTGCTTCTTTTTGATCTAGAACATTCAGGTTTGAATTTAAGTTGCCAGTATGAACTCTCTACAGTTACTTTAAGAAGGCACTTAGTGCTACTAATTTTCTTCTCACCACTACTGTGATCATGTTCAGTAAGATTGGGCTTGTTACACATTCATATGTACTAGATTCTATAAAGACCTTGATTTCTCACTTTATTTCTTCCTGACTCAGCATTCATGGAGTAGAGAGCTGTTCAGTTTTCATCAGTTTCTAAGCTTTCTGTTGTTTCTATTGTTGTTGAGGTCCAGCTTTGATATTTAGTGGTCTGATACAATACAGAGGGTTAATTCAATTAAATTGCACCTGTTGAGACTTGGTTTATGACAGAGTTTAGGTTAATTTTAGAGATGATTCTGTGAGAAGAAAGTATATATATATATATATATATATATATATATATATATAATATATATATATTCATATTATATATATATATTTGTTTGGTGAAATGTTGTATAGATATCTGTTAGGTCAATTTGGTTCATAACATCTTTTAATTCCAACATTTCTCTGCTTAATTTCTGTCTGGATGATCTGTCCCTTGGTGAAAATGGTGAGACTTAGATAAGACCTGGCCCCAAGTAGTTTCCTGTTAAGTGCCCTTAAAGCGTATGGAATCCAAAACCACATCAAAATGATCTGCAATCTCTCAAGTGTATTATAAATACACTTAACAAAATGCAGTATAATAGTATAGTAGTTTCATATTGACAAGCATACAGATCGTTAAAACATAAAAAATTCAGTAGTAATTTTATGTCTGAAAAAAATATAATCTATCTATTGTCTATCAGTCATCAACAGAACTTCAACGGGAGATGTGATACTATATACTATAGAGAAAATTATAGAATCTTTATCAACTGGGATGTTTACAGTGTAAAATCCACTTATAATAGAATAAAATTGAATGCCAACTTTAGAACATTACCCACACACGTCATAAAAAAAAACAGATCAAATTACTAACTTTAAAATGCTACGAAGCAGGGGGAAAATATTTTCAGTCCTGGTTAATGATTTATTATATAAAGAGAATATTCAAAAGAATTAAAGGCAAAAGTAGATAAGTAATATTACATTAAAAAGTGTTTCAATAGAATATAAGCCAATAAGCTTAAAAACAACTTATAGAATAGGTGAAAGCGTTAGCAAACGTCTATATTAAATATCCAAAAGATGACAAACAGCAAAGAAATTAAAATTTCCACAGAAACAATATTTTATAATATAATATTCAAAACGTAATATTTTAAGTAGCTAATTTACAAAGAACTCAGCAATAGTAGGTCTGTGAAGAGTCACTGAAAATATATTCATCAGAGAGATATTAATTACATTATTGCTTTTTTTCTTCTTAATGCCTGTGTTTTCACTTGTTTAATTTTTATTTTAATTTTGAAATCCATTGGTATCTCAAGAACTTTATCTCATGTTGTTTTGCCAAGGAATTTTTTTTAACCTTCAGACACTTGCTTGGTTATTATGGCTTCAGATTTTGTTTTTCAGAACTTAAGGTATATGTGTATTATTTGAGGTTTTTATTCTGATTATCTTCGCCTGTTTGTTTCCTAAAGAAACTGAGAAAGGACATGAAATTAGATGGTGGGAGGTGGGGAGGATGTTGGAGAAATTGGGTGAAAGAAAAGTATGATCAATATATTTTATGAAAATATATGTTTAATAAAAATGTAATAGTGTGTCTATATACTGCATTGAATATATTTAATAATATGTATATTTTGAAGTATTATTAAAAATTGTTTTTTTAATTTATTTTAAGTACACTGTAGCTATCTTCAGACACACCAGAAGAGGGTATCAGATCTCATTACCGATGGTTGTGAGTCACCAGGTGGTTGCTGGGATTTGAACTCAGAACCTCTGGAAGAGCAGTCTGTGCTCTTAAACTCTCAGCCATCCCTCCAGCTCAAAAATTGTTGTTATTTATATCCTTATCTAATGCCAACATTTATTTACTGTTTTACAAAATTCAAGTCAACAGCTCAATCAGCAATTTTGAAAATAAAACACTTTAATGCAGTACATTCAAAGACATACTTACTGATTTATCTACTGAAGAATATCAGCAAAATCATATAAAGTTTGCTGTGATGATGACATTAACTTTTCAAAGAAATGAGCATTTTGTACAGTGGAAACTTTGGTTTTGTAACAGAATATTTGCTAATGTAAATTTTACTATAGATAGCTTCATTTCTGTCTTGACTGTGGCATGCTGCATGGATAGCACAAGAAGTGCCTACACAGATTTTAGAAGAAAAGTAAATAAATGGTTCTCCCAAAGTGCAAAAATCATTGAATCTTCTTATGCAAATTCTGTAGGGAAAATAGTTATATAAGTAATAAGTATGTACATGGATAGTACTAAAATTACCATTCACAGATCTCTATTATAATTATACTTACATACTTTCAATCTTTATGAACTTTTCAGTAATTTATATTTCAGAACATAGTTTTCACCAGAGCAAATCTTCAGATTAGTAACTTGTAAAATGAGACTACGTATAAAAAAGTCCAGATTATGTAAGAAGAATTAACATGAGCTTCAATTATAGAGTTTTTCTAAGAACAACAGATTTCATTCCATCTAAAATAAACATTCTCAATGAGAATATCTGCTTGACTGTCAGAAGTATAATAATTCAGTCAGCAATTACTAATCCCTAATAATCAGTGATCAGTACAAAGAAATAGTTTGATATACACAGCTTTAAATTTAAGATAATTGATTCACATTTGTCAGAAAAATATTAAAGATATGATGTCATATGAAATATAAATCTGCAATACATATATACAAGAGCAGTGAGATGGGTGTGGGAGAGTTATCCCTGCCCCTCACAGGAAAGCTGGCCCTGAACCTTCCTGTCTCCTTAGTTGATGGCTTCTGGTGCAGATGTAGGTAGAGAAAGACTCACCCTCCGCAGGAGTCTGGCCACTAGGAATTTGACCATGCTGTAATGAACATGTGGAAAGCAAAATAAGGACTGTTTTTTCCTTATCTTTGGGGTAGGCATGTAGGGAGTTCCTGGGGGGAGGGGACTGATATGGGAAGACTGGGAGCTGAGTGCAATCAGCACGTATGATGTGAGATTTCCAAATAATAGATTAAAAAATTCAAAACAGGAAACAAATGTAAATGTTAATAAAAAGTGAAGAATAAATTACAGAATTTAAGAATGAAAATTAAAAAGGTTTAAAAATATTTTTTGATATCAAAAACAAGTACTGTGCTAAAATAATGAAGGATAATCTATTTCTGAATGAATATATAAATTACTTTTTCCTACTCAATGGTAAATATTTAATATTTAAATACATAAACTTATTAGCTAGAAAATTAGTAAAAGGAAATATTTAAATCATATTTCTCTTGTATTTTAAAGTGTATCTGGAATGCTTTAAATAGCATAATATGTAACTTTAACCAAACTGTAGGTTCATATCAGTATTGAGAATGTTATTGAGTTTGAATTAAGCATGTAACCTATGGAGTTGAACTGCTGTTTTCACAATTTTGCCTGTTTTCAAAATGTTTCTTTACAGCTCTTTTTCATATACATGGGTTCATAAAACTGACTTTATGACATGTCTTACAAGTATCCAAAATTATACATTGAGTCTTATAGCATTCCCATTTGTAGTAAATTAGATGGGAACTAAAACATAAACATATTTATAAGGTTAATGAGTATTCAATATTCATGGAAATAGTGCATTTACATAATATGGATTAAAGCAATGAAATTTTCAAGCGTAGCAGAGGCATTGCTTTAGAAAATAAAGTTTATAGTTAAAAATATGTGTGTTGGAGATAGTCTTTGTTCAAAAAATAAGTTAATTTATGGAATATACAACAAAATTCCTGTTTAATATCTCTATATTTCCTTCATTATTGTAAAACTATATTTGAAGACATGATGATTTAAATTAACATTGATTAAAGAAAAAGCAAAAGGGATTTTTTTAAAATAATGAGTTATTTTAAGCTCGTTGTTTTATTTGAAAAGAAGAAAATCTTTTGTTTTGGCATTACTTATGTAGTGGGTAATATTCTAAGAGTTATTAATATGGTAGATATACTTTCAGTTTGTTGAAGAATTACC
Source organism: Rattus norvegicus (assembly GCF_021556685.1). NCBI lineage: Eukaryota > Metazoa > Chordata > Mammalia > Rodentia > Muridae > Rattus > Rattus norvegicus. Next base: position 87,596,612 of record NC_141539.1, on the reverse strand, counting down.
ACACTGATATGAGTAGTAGGCAGAATTTGATGGTGAGATGTATTGCTGAAGATATCACAATTGTCTCACACAAAGTGAAAAAAATCAAACTAGTAGAGACCTGGAAGCTTCTCCCTGTTGGCTAGCATTCACAGCATCCGAAGTTGCTATGCAATCTTCCTAGAGAGAAAGGGCATCAATAATCTTATCCATCTCTGACCCCTGCAATTTAGAACAGCAATTAACTTGGTGAGATATGCCTACTGGTGCAATACTTGAAGTAGTATTCTGTCAGGAGACAACTGCTTCATTATTGGATTTAAGGTACATTCACATGTGGGAACTTATGCCTGGCTCATAAACCTGTCTAAGAATCTGTAGGTGGTAAGGTCATATGTCATAGCAGGAAAAAATATATTACTCTCAATTTGATAATTGGATTTAGTACCAAGTTGCCTCCTAAATGTATGCTTTTCATCTACATATTGGTGTAGCTCCCAGGCTTCACTAAAAATAAAATAAAATAAAATAAAACAACAAAATCTACTCTTTGCAGCTATGTTAGTTTGTTAACACAGAGATTCACAATTAGTAAGTGTACAGATAATAAGTGATTATGGACTATTAGCCCCAATATTCTCTCTATCTCTCTGTCTCTGTCTCTCTCTCTCTTTCTCTCTCACATACACACACACAGACACACGGACACAAACAGACACACACACACACACACACACACACACACACACACACACACACATTCTGGAACACACATATATGGGCCAGGCATTCTGTAAGTGCAATTTCTCATATCTAGCCTGAGGAGTGATGCTTCCAAATGGTGCCTTATTGCCATGGAATGGCTCATACAAACAAACTCACAGCAACTATGATTTTCTGCATAAGATCTGCTCAAGAAAATAATGATAACATGAATTTTGTATGGAGTTTATATACAAATGTATTATATACATAAATAAATTTTGGAAAAACTATATATTAATATCAGAGGGTCAAATATATAGCACATAGGTAAAAAAGTGAAACACCAAGTGATTTCCATAATTGATATGTTACACATTATTATTTGTGTATGATGTCAAAGTCTGTGTGCATTGAATGACATTTTTTGTTATCAAAGAACATTTTTACAGAGACACCTTTGAATTTGTCCCAACGATTTCATTAAAGTCTAGCTTTGTCAGCAACTGCTTTTCCCACTGAGCTATCTGATGGTCTAAGTTATAATTCTTGCTCAGTAAATTGTTACAATCTCAGTATAACATAATATAGTACAGATATACTGGTTTCCAAAACTAGAAACATCTGAAAAATCTGCTTAAATTTCTATATTTGAATTTTTTTTTCTTTTTTCTTTTTTTCGGCGCTGGGGACCGAACCCAGGGCCTTGCGCTCGCTAGGCAAGAGCTCTACCACTGAGCTAAATCCCCAACCCCTATATTTGAAATTTAATATCTAGTAATAGTGTACTTTTAGTGTGAGAGGACAGAACTAAAGGGAATATATCCTTTATAGATAATATCCTTGTATACTTTTACCTAGAAATGAGCTAGTGGTCATTACAATATCTTAAATATTACTCATGGTGTTTTTGAAAATGTCATATTAAAGTGACTGTAGCACCTGACCTAGAGAGATCTATGGTGCTACTTTCAAATCTTAAAGTGCTACATTATATAACAGTATATGCAAAAAATGCACTCCTACAGTCTACGTCCTAATGTTCACTAAAAAACCAAGAAGAAATAAAATATGGAGATTTGCTTTTTCATATTTTAGAAATAATATTCAATTGTTAAATAATATTCAATTGTTCAAATTTCCCTTTATTTGTAAGTTGCAACCACATAAAATAAACTAAAACAATTATGAGGTGTGTGTGTGTGTGTGTGTGTGTGTGTGTGTGTGTGTGTGTACACAATACATGGCAGTTGTTTGTGAACTTTTATGTGGTGGCCAGAGGCAGAAGGTACTTTATAGAATACACCATCTTCCTTTAGAAAGACATCTTAAATGTAAAATGTTTGGGTTATTTCTACCCTTTGTTACTGTTACTGTTTTTGTTATTGTTGTTTTATTTTGTTTTGTTTTTTGTTTTCATCAACCCTTATCTAAAGGCATGCTTTTTTCTACCTTCAAGATGACTAGATTAGCATGTTTAATTATCAGATAAAAAAACAGTATCCTAATATAAGGAATATTGACTTAGAAAAAGATAGCCCCTTGCTAATGACAAAATCCCTTTGTCATAAAAACTGTATAATCCCAAAAATTTATAAAGACCACCAATGTTTCAAAAGACAATAATTAAGATTGAATACGAAGTCAAAATAAATTCTCGACAAAAGTTTTGGTGAAAGATTTCTCTTGAGACTGGCATATGTCTGTTCTGTGAGAAATAACTTAACTACAGCTATAGATTAGCAGCTCCAGGTTTTGCCTTCGGGAGAACTGGGTCACTATGCTAAGCCTTTGCTATTGCAGAGTGCCCTCCACCCTTCACTGAACCCCATCAAAAAATTCAGCCCTGAGAAATTCTGTCTCAAGTATGCTTCCTCTTGAGAACTGTCTCACCTGAGTCTCTGATTGCCAAATAGGACTTTCTCAATTCTGTTCAGTGCCTGGGGTCCCATTCTATCTTGCTTCCTGCATTTAATCTTCCTTAACCATGGCTCTATGCATAATATTGCTAACTCAATCTTTACAGGCATTTCCTAGTGTGAACAGTTGTCTGTATAAAACCAGAATAAGACTCAAACGCACAACATCCTTCCACTGTATACGGTGTATGGGAACTCAAAAAGAAAGCTGTTCCAGGGCACAGTCCTTCGCTACCAAGAAATATCTCTACAAAAGATGATGGAAAGCTGAACTTTCACACCAATTAAGTCTGACAAATGAAAATGTACTTTAAAATTTTATAATTTATTACAGTCCATTCATTTAAGTGATATCAATGAAAAATTCCTCTTACATTAAACTTATTATGAAGGAGGAGTACTTTAAATAATAAAATGCTTTCTAGCATAAATGCAAAAGCAGGTGGTGTCCTAAGCCTAAGCAGTTGGCAGCTGCAGGACTGTAACAAGGTTGCCGGCAAGCACTGTGCTTATTGAAAGCTAATTCAAGCATCATTTCCTTGTCCAAATTAGCCACATTCCAAGGGCTGAGCAGCATTGGTGTCTCCTGCATCAGAACAGCTGTAAAACTTCTTCATATTAGAAAATGTATATCGTTCATTACTGATATGAAAATAGTTTCCTAACGCAAACCCATAAAAATCAAGACAAAAATAGGATATTGGGTAAACTCAGCTTCATTTTGAGTTAAAATGGTAAAAAGAAATTCAAAGTTAGCTGCTCACGTTGTAATATGAAAATCTGATAGAAAAGTTAAATAAGCACATTAGTAATTATTTGTTTGGGATTTTGATATTTCTCTCTCAGAAATAAATAAAACTGATGGAAAGAATATTAATTGTGGTGTAGAAATTTTGATCAAAACTATCAAATAAAACCGATGTAATGTAAATTTATAAATATTTTGCTTGATGATAATAGTTTATAGATTCACTTCCCAAATTAATCAATATTTATCAAAATAGATTTATTGCAGATGATTAATACAAAAGGCTCTCATTGAATTTAGATGAAAAAATTATAAAACCAGTACCTTTTGCTGTATTTCTTAAATTTAATTTTAACTTTATAGGTACATTACCCTTGTGAGCTTTTCCTGTGTTCCAAATTGGAAAATATGTTTACATCACAAAAATATTGTTTTCAGTTTGATATTTTTCATAGGCAATAAAAATAAAAACCAAAACAAGCAGCAATAATATAACATCAAACAATAACAGCAATCAAACCATTAGAGTTAGACAACTAAACTTTAACAATACTACAAACCAAAATGCAGATACCATAGCCATGGTACAGGATCTGTTGATTCATATTAAAGCTTTTCTGACTGTTTTAAAGATCGATATCTACCTGGCATCCAGTTCAGACAATCCAAGCTAATACTACACGAAGCAGTAATGTGTTAGGTTTCCATAGTACTTCTTAAAAACCATTATTAATATTAGCTGTCTCTCCATATTTCCCTGTATTATCCCTTTGCCTTTCCCTCCCAGCTTGATTCTCACATTCCATACCACCTCATGACTATCTATTTTATTTCACTTACCGTAAGAGATATATTTGTATCCCCTGTGCATTACTTTATACCTAATCTCTGGTTCTATAGTGACTTGGTTTTCATTGATATAACAAGTAATATCCTCATATAAGCAAATGTGTATCATATTTACCTTTCTGGTAAGATAATTCATTCAGGCTGATTTCCTCCTAGTATCATCTATTTCCCTGTAAATTTAATGGATTAATATTTTTGTAATTGCTGAAAAAAATCCATGGTACAAATGCATCCCATTTTATTTGTTCTTCAGTTGACAGGCAACTAGGTTGGGTCCAATCCCTGGTTATTATGAGTAGAAAAACAATGAACATAGTTGAGAAAGTGTCTTTGTGGCAGAAAGATGTGTCCTTTGGGGTATTTGCCCAAAAGAGGTACAGCTGAATCTTAAGGTAGATGGACTCCCACCTTCCAGAGCATGCCACAATGATTTGGATAGTTGCTGTATAAGTTTACACTCAAACCAGTGATAGATGGATGAGTGTTTTCCTTAGAAAATATCTATACCAGCATAAGTTGTCACTTGTGTTTATCTTGGACATTCTGGTGGATGTAAGATGAAATCTCAAAGTGATTTTAATTTATATTTCCCTCATATGAAGGATGTTGAACATTAAGTGTTTTTCAGCCTATTAGATTTCTTTACTGAAAATTCTCTGATTAGATACGAACCTCATTTTATACTGAATTATTTTACTTTTTAATGTCTAGTTTCTTGAGTTCTTTACATACTTTGGATATTAGCCCTTTGTTAGATGAGGAGCTGGAGAAAATGTCTTCCTATTCTTTAGGCACTTCTATAGAAAATGGACAATGTCCTTTCTCTGATAGAATCTTTTTAGTTTCATAAGGTCTCATTCAGTAATTATTAATCTTAGTGACCACACTCTTGATGTCTTGTTTAGAATATTGTCTCCTGTACCAATGAATTCAAGGTTATCCCCTACTTTTATTCTTTCAGGGTCAGTATGTCTGGTTTATGTTGAGGTCTTTGATCTCTTTGGAGTTGAGTTTTGTACAGGATGATAATTATGAGTCTATTTTTATTCTTTTACATACAGCTGCCCAGTTTGATCAGAACCATTGGTTGAAAACGCTGTCCTTTGTTCAGTGTGTATTTCTTGCTTCTTTACCTATAATTATAGGTATGTATACCTATATCTGTGAAATCAATTCAATTACATTGACCAACATGTCTATTTTTGTGACAATTCCATACTATTTTCATTACTATAGCTCTGTACAATGATTTCATATCAAGGATGGTGATATTTCCAACCATTCTTTTATTATTCAGGATTGTTTTAAGTACCCTGAATATTGTCTGTATGTGTGTGTCCATATGAACCTGAAAATTTCCCTTTCAAATTATATTTTTAAAAAGTGTTGAAATTTTGATGGATTGCACTGGGTATATTGATTTTATAGAATGGACATTTTTCCCATGGAGGATTAAAACAAATATATGAGAATTGATAAGAAATAAAAGGAAATATAATTTTGTGCTTTGAGTTGGAAAGATATATGTTTGAAAAAAATTAATATTTTTATAAGCCATTTCCTTCCAAGGTATACAGAGAAATGCAATCCATACTCATATTTTCAGATATATCTCTACAAGGCTGAAAAGATATCTTCGTGTTTCCATGGCATAGCAAAGTAGAATATGAATAGCTTTGTAAGCTGTCCTGGACTCTAGAAATATGAAACTCCTGAAAGAATAATCATCATAAATATGATGTTTGAAGTAGCTCTTTAGTGTTTATTTTTCTTTCAGATGGATTATAATGGATAACAGATGAAATTGAAAATAAAAAGCATGAAATTATTTCACCATTTCCATAAGGGATGAATTTTATGAATATGTTTCTCTCAAGTAGAACAAAGCTTAAGGAGCAAATACCACAGAATGTATTGAATATTGAGTTAGGAAACATAATATACATAATATACTCAAGAGCCATTTGCCCTTTGATCTTTGAAGAAGAAGAGATAAGAGCTTTGCTATGTTTGATTCAGAATGACTGAGAAATTATGGAGAAGTGGAACTTATTTCCTTAGGTTTGCTCAGAAGCTGACTCATGGAATGTGAATGATTTGGATGTATAGCAGTATTTTTGTAGTCCGTTGCATATCTCTGCTACATGACAACATATGTGGGGAAAAGAAACATGTTTTGACCATGGTCCTGACCACTGTTCAAAGATAGGATTTTCATTTCTTCCTGATAGTCAAATGAAGAAGTTTTATCTTCAACATAATTAAGTGAGAAGGTACTAGCGTTTAGCTGTTTTTGTTGAAGTAACACTGACTCCTCCACTTGGGAGTTCAGATCATCACGTAAGAATGGAAAATGGCTTAGTGACTCAGCCATCATTTAGGATCTGTGGGTAATGTACACCACAGATGCTCTACTTGTAGATAACTAGGCTTGTTCCTAGACTTCTCAGCCAGTTCACTAAGTCTTATATTGATATAACCTAATTGTGAAGTACCAAGAGACTTTGTTGGTTTGAACAAGCATCTATATGGTCAAGATGATCACAAATAGACAAAGATGCAAAGAACTCTAACCATGGGAACCCCTAACTTATTTCATATAAAGACCAGATTGTTTGGCACATACTCTGCAGACATATGTCAGGTTACAAGGCCTCTATTTCTCTTGGATTTGTTACCCTAAGAATAGTGCTTAATTCCTTTTCTATCACAGTTTGTCTTTCTGATTGTCTTTTGTAATCCTATATATTCTATTGGAATGCCTTAATATCAAGGTTTTCTCCCTAAGTGTAGTAAGAATAATGTTTGAAAGCCAGTCAACTGGAATGTAATGCTGTTTACATAACGTTAAATAGATGAAGCTTTCATTAACTTTGTATGTCTGTCTATTGGGCTATTTGTCTCTCTCCCCTCTATGTCTGTCATCTGTCTCTTATCTCTATCTTCATGTTTAACTATTTTTCTTGCACTGTCAAGATGTCAGACCTGATATTTAACTGACAAAATATGATTAGAATTGGAATCACTGATCTTTCCATCTTTGAGTATACATACAAGTTTTCAATTTTTAGAAAATAAATCTTTCTTTTCTAAACCACATAGGTTAAATTTATCTGCTGTTTCCACTGTTGTTAGAACAACTTTCTCTGTTTAAAATACTAAAAGTAATTAATCAAATCTCACTGACAGTCTGAAGGAAGTAATCCCACTTTTACCTAGACCATAATCTCTATAATCCTGAGTTCAAAT